>NC_136812.1:11112612-11815112 GCF_951216825.1 Electrona antarctica
AATAAAAGGGACTATTACATTGAAATACATCCAGCCGTGACCTCAACCAGTCAATGTCATATACTATCATTATGTTCGCTCCCACATTTTGCTGTGGGGATTGTTAAAAGAATATTGAACAGATCTGCTACAAGAAAGGTCGGCCAGAGTCCTTTTATTTTCACGCAATTAATACATGGTAGGGGCTGTGGCGCTGATATGACTTCAAATCATCACGAGTCTTATTGCTGCACGATTAATCGAAAAGAGAAAAAAAAGATTGTGATCTAGATTCCTATGCGAATGACACCTATGTGATCTCATTTCTACATTTGAGCAAGAATTGTGCAGCACTGGCTGTGTCCATTGGCAACTACAGACTAAAGACAATAAATATTTTCATGGAAAATTATTGCCACGATTACGATTCATGAACGATTGTTTTGAAAAATACATTGGAAATAGCAGATCTACAAGCTCAGAAGCTTGCAGTTCAGCTATTTTCACCATTTTTGTATATGCTGCAGTTGTGCAATAAAATAAAATAAAATAAAATAAATGTATACACTCAAAGTCCCATTTTCATACTGTAGTCTCAGTCTGTAGATCCCTGCTTGATGTTTACAAGCATGGCCAGAATATTGGTTATTTCGGTTGCAGAACTTGATTGATTGATTGATTGATTGAATACGTTATTAGTCACAAATCTAAACAAGACGGAGGTACGGTAAAACATATAGGCTTAAGGATAACACCAAAACGTCCTGGGGACCTGTTAGCATCCTGGTCCTACTGTATGTATTCAATTCAGAGCACAGACAGAGCATAGAATACTATTATTAACACGTTAACCCATTTTGGGCGGGAACCATTTTTGGTGTTTTAAGCATTATGTTATGCTTTAGCTACAATATCTTCAAGCTCATATCTACAAGCTCATAGCGCGGCACCGAGTGCCGCGCTATGAGCTTGTAGGTCTGCTATTTTTGAAAAATCGTTAAAATGTGCCTCTCAAATCTTTGCTTCTGGGGTGTCCCTGGAACAACATATTTTCAGGTCGGCGGCATATTACATATAATATATATAATATTGAGAACCACTGATATAGAAACATGAGGTTTTTCAGAAAAAAAGTACATTTTAAAAATATATTTTTTTAAAATTTCGACGTCAGGCCTAAATGGGTTAATACATGATGTCATCATCAGCAAATACCAAGAGCTATATTTACAGAGGAGGAAAGAGAAAAGTGTATGTCCGCATATTGCAATGACAATTAATATCTATGTCCAGAACTCTTCTGACAGTTGCTTTTTGCAGGCCAGTTTTTTTTTAAGAAGCCAGTGTTTCACACCCTTTAATCAATGGGTGATGTCAGGACATTCATTCCACATTATGGTGGCAGAGTAGTGGACACACACGCGCACACGCACACACACACGCACGCACACACACACATCAAAGCGGGTGGTGAATTAATACATCATGCTTTATTGATCGGAGCAGTTTAACCTGTTTCCGTGACCCCGTGACCCGACACCCCACAGGCAGCTGTGAGGACGAATCACATGCTCCGACACCCCGCGGGCTGCCTGTGATGACCAATCACAATCACTCTGGTGAGTTGACAGCGAGTGTGGCCTGGATTAGCGGGCCTGACACCAGCAAAACCCAGGATCAGTAGTACACGCACGCACACAAATCTACAACCTCACACATATCTGCTATTTTCCGCACATCACTACAGTAAGTATAAATCGAGCATATCTCCAACCGTAACCCACTGTGGACGGCAGTGGCTCAGGGGTAGAGTGGCCGATAGAGTGGCCATATGGGACCGCAGGGATCCCAGTACGATCCCAGGCTCCCCCAGAATTAGTGTCGAAGTGTCCTTGACCTTGAGCAAGACTCTGAACCCCTAATTGCTCCTGATGTGCGGGTTGGTGCCTTGCATGGTTTGTGTGTGTGAATGGGTGAATGTAATGCACAATCTATGTACTGTGAAGCGCTTTGGATAAAAGCACTATATAAATGCACCATTTTCCATTTACCATAAACCCAACCTCTAAATGTCTAATCTAATCCTAATCCCAAATTGAGTCTTTTCCTAATGCTAAAGCAAAACAAACATTTCCGTAGTGACTCACTGTGTCTATTTCTCAAATTCTACTATACTTGTAGGGACATTTGATTTTTAACTTTTAAGCCAAAGATAGCTGATCTACACGCTTGCACAACTCTAATCCTGAATTATACCTATCATAATACCAACACCAACCTGAATCCTTTAACAGTCCACTGTGCAAATAATTATTTGTAACCACCATTGTCTTGTCAGTACAGAAATGTCTCAGTTGCTACTGTAATTGTAGGGACAATTGGCCCTCACAAGTATAGTAATAAAAGTAAAAAAGCAAAGCAAAGTTCTTTGTTTACCCAGGGTAAGTGGACTAAGCTCGAGATGCTTGTTTACAGCCACGCTCAGTGGCCTTGTGGTTAGAGTGTCCGCCCTGAAACTGGGAGGTCGGGGTTCGATCCCCGGCCGGGTCATACCAAAGACTGTAAAAAATGGGACCCAATGCCTCCCTGCTTGACACTCAGCATCAAAGGGAATGGATTGGGGGTCAAATCTACTAATCAAATGATTCCCGAGCGCGGCGCACGCTGCGGCTCACCGCTCCAAGAGATGGGTCAAATGCGGAGAACAAATTTCACTGCGGTAACGTGTGTGACAAATCGTACGACTTTGACTTTGACGCCCTGCTCATAGAACATTTCATGGTTGGGGTTCAATGCCTTGCTCAAGGGCACTTCAGCGGTGGTAATTTTAACGTGCCGGTCCGGGGATTCGAACTGGCAACCTTCCGGTATCAAGACCGCTCCGCAAACCGTTCGGCCACCGCTGCCACAAGTACACGTGCGCGCGCACACACGCACGCACACACACACACACACACACACGCACTCACGCACAGTGTTTGATCCCGACTGCCATTGCACCAAAAAATCCCATAACCATTCGCCCCCAACACCCCCTGAACCCGATGCCCTTTGAGGTTATAAAGTGCTTTCCAGCCTGAATGGTGCGTAACCCCCCCCCCCACACGCACACGCACACACACACACACACACACACACACACACACACACAGCGAGATGAATATGGGTCATGTCATTCAGAAGTGTTCCATGCTGTCAGCAGAAAGCGTCATCAAAGCTGACATCTTTCAATGCAACGGCTACAACTGATAAAAAATAGAAATGTCTCTCGCTGCCCATTTCATTTCAAATAGACTCTGAACCATTGTTCTGCCTCACTGTGGTGTGTGTGCAGTGGAGTGTCCTTCATGAAGCTGAAACCCAAGTTGTGATTTTGTAGATCTGCCATTTTCAAAATATTTTTTAAACTTAATACATATTGAACGTGATTGAAATGGGACATTCTGCATAATGAGTACTTTTAAGTTTATTTTGATGCCAATTTTGATACTTATACTTCTCAAATACATTTTGAATACCGGACTTGCACTTGTAACAGAGTATTACTACAATAGTGGTATTGATACTTTTACTTAAGTAAAACATTTCAGTACTTCTTCCACTACTGTACTCAGTCGTACAGCACACAAGTAAGTATATAAATATGGCTGTTAACAGCACACCCACCAGAGACCAACATTTCTCTGTGACTTTCATTTAAACTTTTGAGGCATTTATTTCTGCCTTGAAACTTCATTCACCTCCAGCCAACTCCATAGACGATAAGGCTGGAATGATGCCGACGGGGGAAATTGGGTTGTTATAGTCACTCGCACTCTCACAGATAGCAATAAAACTCACAAACAGCCAAGTCACAGCTCAGGAGGTTGGGTTCAAAGTTAGGTTATTACTGTAAGTATTACTGTAAGTACTGTACTGCGACTGTGGCTCAAGAGGTAGAGCAGGTCGTCCAATGATCCATGGGTCGGCGGTTCGAATCCCGGCTCCTCCTGGCTACATGTCGAAGTGTCCTTGGGCAAGACACTGAACCCCAAATTGCTCCCTATGTGCTGGTTGGTACCTTGCATGGCTTCCGCCACAATCGGTGTATGAATGTGTGTGTGAATGGGTGAATGTAATGCACAATCTATGTAAAGCACCTTGGATAAAGGCGCTATATAAATGCACCATTTACCATTTACCATTTAAGTGTAAGCACAATACCATAACCGGCTTATGGTGAGAGCTTGCACAGTACAAAATGTATTACGATGACATAATGAGCAGGGTGTACTCTACTGTACACGACATGCCATGTCCACATAATGTACTGTATATATCATGGGTCGTCAGCAGGGGGTCCAGGACCTCAAGGGTATCCTCAGGGTTACTGCAGGGGGGTCTCTACATCTTTGTGTCACTGGAACCTTTTGTTTACAACTTGAACCCTAGAATCGCTATTCTCAGGGGAACATTAGCCGAAAATAGCCGAACTCTTTTCTTTTTTTTTTTTTGCAAAGGTTTGTGTTGTAGAGGAATATAAGAGCCGACCAAAGTTCAAGTAGCTTCAAGTAGCTATAAAATCTATGAATCACGATTGTATACAATATGTAGTGGTGGTCCCTGATTCATGTCTCTCTCAGCTATGGGGTCCTTGGTCTGAAAAACACTGACCTACCCGGCTACCCCTGATTTATATCATTTTATTTCCGCAATCTGCCAGCATGGTCAGTTTTGAATAAAAGGTTGTCTAAAGGGATTAGTTACAAACCTCTAGATGATCCTCTCGGAGTGACTGCAAACACAACCAGATGGTAATCATGGATTAAAGCAAAAATACAATCTCACCACTGAATAAATGTTGTTAGGAGGAGTCCTAATCTGTGATTTGTGAACCAGGACTCCCACCCACACATACTAGCACTGTGTTTCATAATGAACAATGAGCACAATATGTACTAGAATTATAATGTTTTGGTAGACATACTACAGCCATCCAGTATAGTAGCGGCCTTCAGTCTCGAGAGACCATGGCCAGTGCGTGCACAGACATTTAGAGGGGCAGGTGCTGAAGTTAAAAAAGGGCACCTTGTGCAGCGCGTGGAACCGGCCGGTTGCCTTAATCCATTTTGGGCGGGAACCCCTTTTGGTGTTAGCATTATGTTATGCTTTAGCTATTGAAAAATAGCAGATCTACAAGCTCATAGCGCGCCACCGAGTGGCGCGCTATGAACTTGTAGGTCTGCTATTTTTGAAAAATCAAAAAAAAGAAAGAAAGAAAAAAGTTTTTTTTTTTTTTTTTCAAAAGGGCACATTGCCAAAAGGGCAGGGGGTGCTCTAGCACCCCCTAGTGTCTATCTGTGCACGCCACTGACACTTGGATTGGATCAGGTGGTGCCGGTCACAAATAATCACAATTACTTTTGCATAATCGCCAAACGTTTCCATGTTGAGAAAATAGAGGAAATAGCAGATCTACAAGCTTAACCTGTAGACTAAGGATCAACTATTTAAATAGCAGATCTACAAGCTTAACCTGTAGACTAAGGATCAACTATTTAAATAGCAGATCTACAAGCTTAACCTGTAGACTAAGGATCAACTATTTCCGCAAATTTCTAATTTCTTTGGAAAGAAAAAAATGTGTCATATCTGCCCTGTGCAATTTGTGATTACGAAGCCTCTGGAAGGTCCCTGGAACAACATCTTTTCAGATGGGGATCGGCGGCCGATTACATATATTTTTGGGAGTCCTTGACATGAAAATGTCAAGGACATGAAAATGAAAAACATGGGGTTTTTCAGAATTTCAGGATTTAGAAGAAATTTGTAGAATCGTCTTCAGGTCTAAATGGGTTAAAATAATGAATAACGCTGCGTGACATGCTTCCATGGAAGACATGCTGACTTCTATGGAATCCAAATGACTGAAATCAGTCGTGGCGACTGAGAACCCATGGCTTCATTGATGGAGATGGATAGCAAATACAGAGAGACACATTATGTAAAAGTGATTATGTCAGTCGTCGGGTTGATGTAAACAAAACGGCAAAGATCCCGGTGGTAAAAAATAAGTTCCTCACAGTGGAAGACTCCATCATGGCCCATAGCACTTATCCTACCCCCTACCCCCACTTTTTAGACTTAGATAGCATTTGAAACATACTTATAGCATGTCATGTATTGTAGACAGCACAATAATTGCATTGTATGTAGTCATAGCACTTCATAGTACATATGTACAGTATAGCATAGTATAGTATATATGTATAGTTTATATGTATAGTGTCATTATATAGATATGTTCTAGTTACGTTCTTAGCTTACGCATGTTTCATGATAAATGCATTTTATATACTGTATGTGATGTATTCCCATGCTTTTGTTCTTGCCTAATGTAAATCGCTCTGGATTAAGAGCGTCTGCTAAATGCCTAAATTGTAAATTGTAAATTGAACTGCACAATGGTCCCTTATTTTCTTCCACACGGAAACATCCTCTGCTTCCATGAAGTCATGTTCATGTTGACTGTATGTGTTATTTATAGATCCGGTATGAATGTGTGTGACAGGGAGCACAGTGACATACAGTGCAGTGACAGTGACACTGTTGTGTGGGTACAATGTTGTCAGCAGAATGATAAGTGACATGTGCTGTGACCCCGGCGTCTCCTCTGGCCCTGTTGGATGACAACCCCCCCCCCTCTCTGTCGGTGATGCTGTCCATCTCAACCCCCCCCCCCCTCTCTGTCGGTGATGCTGTCCATCTCAACGTCTCCCTGGCCTAATATACTGGCGGCTGTCCGTAGCTACAGTACAGTGGAGTCAGTACTGGGGCCGAGACATGGACCCTCACAGTGGAGTCAGTACTGCTGTATGGGGCCGAGACATGGACCCTCACAGTGGAGTCAGTACTGCTGGGGCCGAGACATGGACCCTCACAGTGGAGTCAGTACTGCTGTATGGGGCCGAGACATGGACCCTCACAGTGGAGTCAGTACTGCTGGGGCCGAGACATGGACCCTCACAGTGGAGTCAGTACTGCTGGGGCCGAGACATGGACCCTCACAGTGGAGTCAGTACTGCTGTATGGGGCCGAGAAATGGAACCTTACAATGTAATTGAGTACTGCTGTATGGGGCCGAGACATGGACCCTCACAGTGGAGTCAGTACTGCTGTATGGGGCTGTGACACCCACACAGTGGAGTCAGGTGCTACTGATTACATAAATCCTCAGTTTTTAATCCAATTCAAGATAACATCCAGACAGTGTATTACTCGTTTTCAACTTAATCATCACGCTAAAATATGTATATAGGTTGTGTACAGGTTAGAAAAAAATCCCATGGCTTTTCTGCCCTCTCTCTGTCACTTTGTAAACAAACCGCTGTACATGTGCGTGCATGAGACGGACCTATAGGGCCCATAGCCTGGAGGGATGCGACGCTCTGATTGGTTCAGAAACTTAGATCCGTCTGCCGTCTGAGGCTGAAACTACAAAATTAAATGCCCCAAAAAGCCTTTTCACTACACCTTTAAAGCGCTTTACATAGATTGTGCATTGGACATTTACCCATTTACACACACATGCATACACCGATGGCGGAGGAAACCATGCAAGGCACCAGCCTGCACATCAGGAGCAATTAGGGGTTCAGACAGAGACTTGCTCAAGGGCACTTCGAAACTAACTCTGGGGGAGCTCAGAATGGAACTGGAACCATGCCGCCTGTCTCTCTGTGCCTCAACGTGCATGTCTCTCTGCCTCAACGTGCATGTCTCTCAGTCAGGCACGAGGCAGATTGAGGCAGACAGACAGGTATAGATTGTTACAGAGACAGAGTAGATTGTGTGCACATCTCGATGCCTATATTCAGGCCAGGTGCTGGATGTCAGGCATCGAGGCAAACATCAAGGAAGAGGAAGAACACCAGTTTGTAGAGCTCAGAGACTTACTTTTTAAGGCAACAATTAAATGCAACGTTTCGACCGACTAGCTCTTAATCAGGCCTGAGCTCTACAAACTGGTGTGCGGATGTTCTTCCTCTTCCCAGATTGTTACAGAGAGACAGGTGGATGGAGGTGTCTCTCTGCAAATAACAATCCACCCGTCTCTCTGCATCAACGTGCCTGCCTCTCTGCATCACCATCCTTCTCTAGTCGGTTCTTTTCATCTTGTGTCACGTCATAGCCCCCTCCCCTCCCCTCCCTCATCTCTTTCTTCTGTCAGTGGATGCTGTGCATGTAAAGTTGCCTGTCGGAGAGTCCTTTAAGGTGAGGAAAACAGGCGGAGATGATGAGACTGACCGCTGGGAACGACCAGCAGAATGCAGAGCAGGTTTAATTCACTACAAATCACTCTACCCACCGCCCAACACCCTTCAAATCACACTGACCCTGACTCTACCCACCGTCCGACGTGTGTGTGTGTGTGTGTGTGTGTGTGTGTGTGTGTGTGTGTGTGTGTGTGTTTCTTGGGTGACTTACATGTAGTCAAAGATTCAGGTTCGGGTTAGGGGTTAAGATGTAAGGTACGTATTGTGAGCTTGTAGATTAGACATTGTCCGAATATTTCCAATGCCATCCTAAAATGTCCTCACAAGCATAGTAATGCATGTGTAAAACATACGTGTGTTTGACTGTGTGCGTGTTCCCTACTCAAGGCTGATTAGATCTTCAACAGCTGCGTGGCTAATTAAAATGGCCCCTCTGCTCTTTGCCCATTGACTTGTCCACTCCCCCCCCCCACCCCTTCGCCAATCCCCAGTCGTCACACACACACACACACACACACACACACACACACACACACACACACACACACACACACACACACACACACACACACACACACACACACACACACACACACACACACACACACACACACACACACACACACACACACACACACACACACACACACACACACACACACACACACCAACCATTTCTCCATTACCAGCATACTGTGTGCATGAAAGTGCGTGTCGGGGACTGCGGTAGCTTTAATCAAGCTGTCAGATGCAACAATGGGGAGGTGGTACTGGTGGATTGTGGAGGTAATGGGCTGTGATAGTGGGGGGTGGGGGTGATGCTGTCAAAACCCCCCGTCCCCCGTCCCCCTCTGCACCGCTAAACATCAACAGCTAAGGGGACGGGACAGATAACACTACAGGACCACTGCATTTAATAGGATTGGTTCTGATACCGATAATCAGCGTTCCGAGATCCAAGGAGGAAGAAACCTTCCCCTCTCAAGGGAAAGGAACTGGTGTTGGAATAACGTTTTCCTTCCACGTGCTACGTCCTACCGGGGAAACTCCCCCCCGTCAGGTGATAAGAGGCGGCCTGCTACGTCCTACTGGGGAAACTCCCCCCTGTCAGGTGATAAGAGGCGGCCTGCTACGTCCTACCGGGGAAACTCCCCCCTGTCAGGTGATAAGAGGCGGCCTGCTACGTCCTACTGGGGAAACTCCCCCCTGTCAGGTGATAAGAGGCGGCCTGCTACGTCCTACTGGGGAAACTCCCCCCTGTCAGGTGATACGTCCTACCGGGGAAACTCCCCCGTCAGGTGATAAGAGGCGGCCTGCTACGTCCTACCGGGGAAACTCCCCCGTCAGGTGATAAGAGGCGGCCTGCTACGTCCTACCGGGGAAACTCCCCCGTCAGGTGATAAGAGGCGGCCTGCTACGTCCTACCGGGGAAACTCCCCCCTGTCAGGTGATTAAGAGGCGGCCTGCTACGTCCTACCGGGGAAACTCCCCCGTCAGGTGATAAGAGGCGGCCTGCTACGTCCTACTGGGGAAACTCCCCCCTGTCAGGTGATAAGAGGCGGCCTGCTCACTCCTCACCTCATGCATGGAAGGAAGTATGCATGAGCTCACCTCTCCCCAGGTTGGCAGAGGGAGAGTAGCGCCCATTTTTTTGGTTAGAGGAATATGTTCATTTTCTCAGCTGGTGTTGGTAGTCATGGCTGCCAGTTCCCACCTAATGTTGTGTGGGAGTTCAGACTGCTCCGGATAGTAGTGAATACTAGTTTACATAATGTCTTGAGGACTGAAGTCTAAGACACACTTGATGTGTGTTGTTTTCTCCAAAGAGGATTATACGATCTCTCACCATGTAACAGCCAACACCATGTTCCTCATCCCATCTGGGTGTTGCCCCTTGGGCTCAACCTTCTTCCAGGAGAAGGTCTCTGGACTGAAGAGATCATTGAAGTTCTTCTTCCAGGTGCAGCCACCAACTATGTACAGCTCTCCATTGTACAGTAGGTAAAGGCTGAATGACCCCCACGTCTTGTTGGAAGAAGCTGTGCAGAACATGTGTGCAGCCAGAGGTTGGTCTCTATGTCAAACAAGTGCTGATCCCACCAACATTCCCCGCCAAATACAAACATCTTTGTCCCAGTGATGGTGGCAGAATTATGTGATGAAAACAGGTGGTGGAGTTCCAGAACATTGTGGTGGTGTCATTAGTGTACATGTCATTAGTGTACATGTCATTGGCACATCCTCCACGAATATACATAACCTTCCCCAAGACACAGGATGAGTGGAACATCCTCCCCTCTGGAACAGTCCCAGAAACCTGAGAAAGTCTGTGCACGAGGATGCTTATTGCTTACGCACCTTGTAGCGGTGCATGCCGGTCCACGGGAGAATAAACTGGAGAGGGAATCGTGAAAATAACAAGAAAGTGGCAGCACACGCTGATAGTCAAAGTGCAAAGATTTTATTTAGGGCGCAGAGTATAAGACATGAAACCCACGTTTTGGCTGTTACGAAAGTAACACAGTAAATTATAGGATCACATAGACACTGTAGTGTCTCAGTAAACTAGGATCACATAGAGACAGTGGAGCTTGTATCGGCCATTTTCAGTATTTCAAAATAATAAATAATGATAAAAAAGGCACGGTCTTGGTTTCCACCCGACAGCGACGATATGCTAATATTGAATAAATCTCTCCTGGAACAAAATTGACTATATCTTTCGGTTAGGTTTATGTAAGAGCCTGATTGGAAGCATTAAATCTTCAATATGAGAGAGAGGACATATTCACAGTGCTTTTATTATCCAGCCCCCCCCCCCCCCCCCCCCCATTCCATTTCACCATGTCTATAACACTTACTATACCACTCTCTCTCTCTCTGACAATGAGTTTCTCCCTCTCTCTCTCTCTCTCTCTCTCTCTCTGCAGTGTGTGGCGCAGAGGAGAGAGCATTAAATGTGATGTGACAGGCTGACAGATAGAGCTGTAGGCTACATCCACGCTAATATATTGTAGTATATAGATTCTTGTTTTAAAAACGCATATCTTTGGCTATATACGTCTACAGTGTGCCTCTAGTGCCCACATTACCCCGGCAGTTTTATTTGATATCTTTATTATTATAGGGTAAAGTAGCCAATTATTCTTATCTCCTTTTTTTTTTTTTTTCTCCCAATTATTAAATCCTCCCCACACATTTTGCCACGGCTCGCCTTGCCAGTGAGGAGCCCCCACCGGGAGGACGGATAGTGCCTCAAGTCCTACTCCTATAGCACGGCTAAGAAGAGTGGTCAGCAACATTAACCCATTTTGTGCGGGAACCCCTTTTGGTGTTAGCATCATGTTATGCTTTAGCTATTGAAAAATAGCAGATCTACAAGCTCATAGCGCGCCACCGAGTGGCGTGCTACGAGCTTGTAGGTCTGCTATTTTTGAAAAATCGAAGAACCACTGAAATAGAAACATAGCTTTTTCAGAAAACTGTCAGGATGTAGAAGACATTTTTTAGAATCTGATCTCAGGTCAAAATGAGTTAATTGCTGCAAAGTCACGGTCTGAATGTTTAAAAAGCTGCACTGTGAATATGGTCAGATGCAGTGGCGTGCACAGATAGACACTAGGGCCCCCTGCCCTTTTGGCAATGTGCCCTTTTGAAAAAAAAAAAAAAAAAAAAAAACTTTTTATTTTTCGTTAAAAAAAATAGCAGACCTACAAGCTCGTAGCGCGCCACTCGGTGGCGCGCTATGAGCTTGTAGATCTGCTATTTTTCAATAGCTAAAGCATAACATAATGCTAACACCAAAAGGGGTTCCCGCCCAAAATGGATTAAGGCAACCGGCCGGTTCCACGCGCTGCACAAGGTGCCCTTTTTTAACTTGAGCACCTGCCCCTCTAAATGTCTGTGCACGCCACTGATGCTGCATGCACGGGGAACTGATTGTTATATGGAACGGAGCAGGACGAGTGGGGAGAGTGAAGGGGAGAGTGAACATGATTGATTCCACTAGGGTTCGTCATGCAGTGACAAGTGTCGGGGGGTCAGTTTGTAGCAGCAAAATGTCGCTGGCTTCCATGGAACATGACTAGCGCTATAAAAGGACCCTCTCAGAGGCACATGCCCGTCGGGAAAGTACAGGTCAGCCCAAAGGTCACGCCCACTTGCCTGAAAAGTAAATCGTCCATTATAAAATGATAAGATTTATTTTTATTATTACAGTTTAATTTAACACTTCTTTTCTGGGGGTGTGCGATAAAAGAAAACGCATACCTCAATTTGTATGCCAAATACCTACATAGCTAATTAGCTATGAATATGACTATGGGTTCACACTTGTTATTTTATATTTTTAAGTGTAGCAACAGTGAAAACAGCACGCAGCACATGCTCTGATGAAGACTGCATAGCCGAAACGCGTAAGTCAGTGTTGTTTTCATCGACTAAAACTAAGACGAAAAATGTTCGTCGACTACCTTTTTTCACTGGCGGAAACTAAATGAAACTAAATGAAAACAAGCTATGATGACTAAAAGTAAGACTAAATATACTGACAATTTCGTCAACAAATGAAAACTTTTAGCTGTGAGCTTGTAGATCGGCTATTTTCAGCAAGTGTAAAATCAGTCATTACGACGGCATCAACGCGAAACAAAATACATTTTAGTCGACTAAATCAACTGTAGATATAGTCGACTAAAATCTTATGATATTTAGTTGACTAAAACTAGAATAACACTAACACATTCCAAGTGACTAAAATGTGACTAAAACTAAATGAAGTTTCATTCCAAAGACTATGACTAAACTAAAATAGAAATTTGCTGCCAAAAACAACACTGGCGTAAGCGTTCCTTTTTGGTGTGTGCCAATAAAGAAATGGAAATTTGAGTACTTTGTCCGCCATTTGTTTAATTTTTGGATGTGCTACCTTTTTGGACTTTTTGAATTCCTATTTTTTGATGTATACTGGATTTGGGTTTGGCACTCCACTGAAAACCATTGCTGATGTGCAACCTCTTTTTATCATTTAGTGAAAACAGCACATTATAGGTAAACAGTGCTCTTATTTTACATTCAACAGCAGACGGTGTGCTCTGACCACGTTCAGGTGTTTAGACAGATATCTCGTCAGTTGTGTTCATTGCCGCTTGCGTGCCCTCTCAAACGAGTGTGGGAAGCTTTAACTTGCATAGGAGAGGAATGAGAATAGTTCATCAAACTAATTGATATAATTATACCTTTAAGAGCAGGGGTCACCAACATGTCTGTACATGGACAAACGTGTCCGTGGCAATTATTTGATTTTGAGAAAGAAATTATGAAAAATATATATATTTATTTTATTATAATGCATATACAAATAAATATGTCTTCTCAAAATATTCACAATCTAATGATTCCTGAATGTGTGTGAATTACCGTAATAAGTGTCGGGATGACATTACATTCTAGTCATTAATTACCCCCATCAAAGCACCTGATTGTGTTTGTTTGCCCCATACCGTGTGCACTGGAGGAAGTGCAGAGAATGAAAAGGGGATACATTTTTCTAAATGCACGTTTTCTGCCATTAAAGCTGCTATAAGCAATAATATGTCAAAATTTGAATGACCTTTTTATTTTTTATTGTCTTGAAACAACCAGCAATGGGTAGAACACATTGCGACCAGGTTTTTTTCGACCAATGACAAAGCTTCTAGGAACATGTTTGAATGCAGATTGCGGCCCCTAGATGTGTCACAGAGACTAATTATTTTTTGGGAGCGTTCTACCCATTGCTAGCTGTCTGAATACCAAAAAAATAAATGTCAAATGGATATGACACTAGACTAGAGGACAATTAGACCTCAAGTTAATTACAGTATTGGGTGAGTAGTACAAGCAAGCGTTACAACTTTTAATGCAGTCGCAAAGTCTCAATGACGTCCCTCCGTAGGAGAGCATGGCGACGTGTTCATTCATTGCCTGATGTAGGTCTGCTGTAAATGTAGCCTATTGTACTGTCTGCCGCCATGGCTATTGTGCACATAGTAATATACTTATTGTCGCTGCCGCTGAATGTCATGGACTATGGAAATCAGCGTGCGAGAGACAGAGAGAGAGAGAGAGAGAGAGAGAGAGAGAGAGAGAGACACACACAGAGAGAGAGAGAGAGAGAGAGAGAGAGAAAGAGAGAGAGAGAGAGAGAGAGAGAGAAAGAGATGATTTGGGGGTGGGTCTCCAGATGACAGTAAAGTGGCAATTTATGAACTTTTGATACCTAATTGTCCTAATACCTGAATAAAAAAATTATAAATGAATGAATGAATGAATGAATGAATGAATGAAAGGATAATTACTGCATCAAAAGTAATCAACAACTATAGTTACTATAACAACTTATCAAACATTGGCCTAGAATTAACCACTTATGTTGTATGTCCGATTGTCCGTGGCGAAAATCAAATTTTGAGAGAATGTCCACCACAAGATGGCATGGTGGTGACCCCTGTTTAAGAGCTTATTCGATTATTTGTTTAATCGAAAAAGGAATCGATGAAATAATGGCAGAGTAAATATTTGATAGTTGCAGCACTAAATGGGAACAACAAAGAGGTATAGGCTACAGTTGTACAAAATATGAAATAACCTAATCTGTTTTACCTAGAGAAAATAAACAAGCCACCTGCTTAACCCATTCTGGACGAGAACCCCTTTTGGTGTTTTAACTAAGCATTATGTTATACTTTAGCTATTGAAAAATAGCAGATCTACAAGATCATAGCGCGCCACCGAGTGGCGCGCTATGATCTTGTAGGTCTGCTATTTTTGAAAAATATATTATTTCGACGTCAGGCCTAAATGGGTTAAGACATCACAATCTAAAGCCATAAAAGACCAACGAAATGCTCAACGGCATAAAATGCATAAATAATAAATAAAGAGCCTACAGCATCATTTTCACTATTCTTTTTGAGCACAAAGCATGAAAAGCTATACCTTGCCATTACACTACTAGATACAATAATAGGCTGCCTGGATACCCATTATAGTGAATCAGAGCACGGCCGCCATCCCCCCTAGGCTGTGAGACAAACACTATATCACCTTTATGGTAAATTACAAGTCACAAGTTGATCCAGCGCGGTCAAAGTCAACACTGGCAATGGCATACTATCAATTTAGGCATTTAGCACACGCTCTTAATCCAGAGAGCGATTTACAGCAAGCAAAATGGTAAATGGTGCATTTATATAGCGCCTTTATCCAAGGCGCTTTACATAGATTGTGCATTACATTCACCCATTCACACACACATTCATACACCGATTGCAGCGGAAGCCATGCAAGGTACCAACCAGCACATCGGGAGCAATTTGGGGTTCAGTGTCTTGCTCAAGGACACTTCGACATGTAGACAGGAGGAGCCGGGATTCGAACCGCCGGCCCATGGATCATTGGACGACCTGCTCTACCTCTTGAGCCACAGTCAAGCAAGGACAACACAAGGTAATACACCATCTAGGATCATATGTAAACCAAGAACCTACTGTATATCAGCAGTATCAGACAAACAATCTCAACTCCAAATGTGTCAAGTTATATCTAAAGATTCATAATTATTATGCCACAGCGCTGCATGTTAACCCAATTAAAAGTGGAATTTCCCTCAGGATTAATGAAATTGCCTGCGTGGCACACCTACCTAGGCTACCATAACATTAAATATAATTACATTATATATTCACAAACTCTCTAAGAAGCATGTTTTTGTCTGTCATTTTATCCCGTTTGAAAACCGATTAGTATTTCAAGGATGTGTGGCTAATGTGTCACGGCTGACGTTGTGTTGTTTAATTGGATATTATCGTGGCTGCCTGTCGTGTGAAAAAACAAAACTGTTACTTTTGAGGAAATGGATAAAAGAGCCTCCAATGGATCCAATGAAGTTATTATTTAGTCACAAGCTGTTGCTAATACTTTCCATTGGTTCAATATTTAGAGCTTGTAGATCTGCTATTTTCAGCGGAAATATTTAACCCATTTTGACCTGAGATCAGATTCTAAAAATGTCTTCTACATCCTGACAGTTTTCTGAAAAAGCTATGTTTCTATGTCAGTCGTTCTTCGATTTTTCAAAAATAGCAGATCTACAAGCTCGTAGCGCGCCACTCGGTGGCGCGCTATGAGCTTGTAGATCTGCTATTTTTCAATAGCTAAAGCATAACATAATGCTAACACCAAAAGGGGTTCCCGCCCCAAAATGGGTTTTAATGCAGAGCGAAAACAGAAAATACACTAGTATAGAGCCTGACATACAAGGTTTTCCCCTGACAGCCACAGTATATTTGGGATAACACCAGTCTGGTGGAAAGTAACTAAGTACTGTACTTACAGTAAGTACAATTTTATTACTGGAGTATTTCCAGTTCTCAGTACTTTTCATTCAACTCCACTACATCTCAGAGGCAAATATTATACTCTTACTCCACTACTATGTATTTGAAAGCCTTTAGATACTACAGTAGTTACTTTGAAGATTTAGATCATTATTACAAAACATACAGTATCCCACTTCAGCCCTATAAACCTTTTGGCCATTTAAAAATAGCAGATCTACAAGTTCACAATGTGGCGCAATATTTAATTCCAGACTTGTACTTGTAACAAGAGTATTTCTACATTGCAGACAGTATTGATACTTTTACTAGTAAACCTTTTGGGTACTTTTTTCCACCGCTTGGATATTAAACAGTCTGTATTTCAACTCTCGTGTTGCCATGGATCTGGTAGTGTGAGATAGGCTTTAGGTTCAAAGTGGCCAATGTTAAAGCCTGCTACTGTATATACTTGGTTGTGCACGGCGTTGCTCGCCACCACTGTACCACACAAGCTCACGGCGCCCGTCACATCGCAATAACTTGTGAGCTTGTAGGTCGGCAACCTTCGGGCACACGACAATGGTGTGCCACAATGTAGGAGCGAAGTGTCCCAGTGCCAGTGTGTATCTTCTCCTAATGTATGACCAGAGTAGGTTATTTTGAACAAAATGTAACAAAAGAATGGTAAGGTACAACCTGATACCAGCAATATATTGGCCAACAATCAACTAGTCTGTCTCTGGTATAACAGCATGCTGATCTAGGCTGAAATCCCACCAGCTTTCCTACTCCATCTCTTCTACACTGTCTCCCTCTCAGCTTCACAACTCTTTGTCTCTCTCACACTGTCTCCCTCTCAGCTTCCCTACTGTCTGTCTCTCCTACACTGTCTCCCTCTTAGCTTCACAACTGTCTGTCTCTCCTACACTGTCTCCCTCTCAGCTTCCCTACTGACTGTCTCTCCTACACTGTCTCCCTCTCAGCTTCCCTACTGTCTGTCTCTCCTACACTGTCTCCCTCTCAGCTTCCCTACTGTCTGTCTCTCCTACACTGTCTCTCTCTCAGCTTCCCTACTGTCTGTCTCTCCTACACTGTCTCCCTCTCAGCTTCCCTACTGTCTGTCTCTCCTACACTGTCTCCCTCTCAGCTTCCCTACTGTCTGTCTCTCCTACACTGTCTCCCTCTCAGCTTCCCTACTGTCTGTCTCTCCTACACTGTCTCCCTCTCAGCTTCCCTACTGTCTGTCTCTCCTACGCGGTCTCCCTCTCAGCTTCCCTACTGTCTGTCTCTCCTACACTGTCTCCCTCTCAGCTTCCCTACTGTCTGTCTCTCCTACGCGGTCTCCCTCTCAGCTTCACAACTCTTTGTCTCTCGTACACTGTCTCCCTCTCAGCTTCACAACTCTTTGTCTCTCTCACACTGTCTCCCTCTCAGCTTCCCTACTGTCTGTCTCTCCTACACTGTCTCCCTCTCAGCTTCCCTACTGTCTGTCTCTCCTACACTGTCTCCCTCTCAGCTTCCCTACTGTCTGTCTCTCCTACACTGTCTCCCTCTCAGATTCCCTACTGTCTGTCTCTCCTACACTGTCTCTCTCTCAGCTTCCCTACTGTCTGTCTCTCCTACACTGTCTCTCTCTCAGCTTCCCTGCTGTCTGTCTCTCCTACACTGTCTCTCTCTCAGCTTCCCTGCTGTCTGTCTCTCCTACACTGTCTCCCTCTCAGATTCCCTACTGTCTGTCTCTCCTACACTGTCTCTCTCTCAGCTTCCCTACTGTCTGTCTCTCCTACACTGTCTCCCTCTCAGATTCCCTACTGTCTGTCTCTCCTACACTGTCTCTCTCTCAGCTTCCCTACTGTCTGTCTCTCCTACACTGTCTCTCTCTCAGCTTCCCTGCTGTCTGTCTCTCCTACACTGTCTCCCTCTCAGCTTCCCTATACTGTCTGTCTGTCTCTCCTACACTGTCTCCCTCTCACCTTTCATTGTGTCTTTACTGTCTTGTCATTAAGACATACAGTACAGTATGTTAGCATATTAGCCGGCCGACTCTCCTCTTTCAAAGAAAAGTGCTAGTCAGCTAACAGCGGGAACTGGACTACAGTTTATATTGATGTCAGCATTAAAGCTGTACAATACAATCTATCTAATCTTATCTTAATGAATAAAGGTTATTTGTAACCAATCTGTATGGCAGAGTACGCTAACACACACATCTGCAGTAGGTTAGAGATGGAAGAGAGATGGAAATCTGACGTGATGAATCTTATCAAAGGAAACCATGTCCATTTAAACAAAACATGGATCACAGTGAAAAATCATACACAGTGTTGCCATTATCATAATGTGCTGTGTGGGGATAATAGGGATGAAATTTAGCATCTCTGCTAATTCCGGTGTATTTACGTTGCATTTATTTGTAATGTGCATTAATACGCTTGTCCCATCAAAATAAACAAATAAAATAAATAAATAAATATAATATAGAAATCGGACAGCGATGACTTAGCCTGGAAACCAGACAAATATTGGTCTGGCACTTCTCATTTTGAATTACATTTAGCTCACCCCAGAGTTGTGGGTAACCAATCAGAGTCCACTATTCAAAGTGACTTTTTTGCTGTGATGTTGGAATCTGTAACCGCACCTTAATTGGAAATAAATCTTCCACAGCAAAGTTCAAGACAAATATCATACGCAGTGATATTAGTCTATCCATGCCATGTCTTACCATATCTCACCTTCACCAGTGACCTACAGTAAATTAATTTAAGTCTCCCTCCCATAGTGTCACCAGGCCTTCGCATCATGTTAGTGTTGCATGAAGGGCTAAACAAGGTAATGTGTAGTCTCTGGACACTGCATGAAGGGCTAAACAAGGTAATGTGTAGTCTCTGGACACTGCATGAAGGGCTAAACAAGGTAATGTGTAGTCTCTGGACACTGCATGAAGGGCTAAACAAGGTAATGTGTAGTCTCTGGACACTGCATGAAGGGCTAAACAAGGTAATGTGTAGTCTCTGGACACTGCATGAAGGGCTAAACAAGGTAATGTGTAGTCTCTGGACACTGCATGAAGGGCTAAACAAGGTAATGTGTAGTCTCTGGACACTGCATGAAGGGCTAAACAAGGTAATGTGTAGTCTCTGGACACTGCATGAAGGGCTGAACAAGGTAATGTGTAGTCTCTGGACACTGCATGAAGGGCTGAACAAGGTAATGTGTAGTCTCTGGACACTGCATGAAGGGCTAAACAAGGTAATGTGTAGTCTCTGGACACTGCATGAAGGGCTGAACAAGGTAATGTGTAGTCTCTGGACACTGCATGAAGGGCTAAACAAGGTAATGTGTAGTCTCTGGACACTGCATGAAGGGCTGAACAAGGTAATGTGTAGTCTCTGGACACTGCATGAAGGGCTGAACAAGGTAATGTGTAGTCTCTGGACACTGCATGAAGGGCTAAACAAGGTAATGTGTAGTCTCTGGACACTGCATGAAGGGCTGAACAAGGTAATGTGTAGTCTCTGGACACTGCATGAAGGGCTAAACAAGGTAATGTGTAGTCTCTGGACACTGCATGAAGGGCTAAACAAGGTAATGTGTAGTCTCTGGACACTGCATGAAGGGCTGAACAAGGTAATGTGTAGTCTCTGGACACTGCATGAAGGGCTGAACAAGGTAATGTGTAGTCTCTGGACACTGCATGAAGGGCTAAACAAGGTAATGTGTAGTCTCTGGACACTGCATGAAGGGCTGAACAAGGTAATGTGTAGTCTCTGGACACTGCATGAAGGGCTAAACAAGGTAATGTGTAGTCTCTGGACACTGCATGAAGGGCTGAACAAGGTAATGTGTAGTCTCTGGACACACAGCGTTTCCACATGCTTCCGTCTAACATTCCGTACAGGGGAAGTGCTGAAAAGGTGCAGTGAAAATGAAGCAGATGGCACGTCCTCCCCACTTCCGTTTCGCATTCGCAGTTGTGAAAATATGCTGTAAATGTAAATCAAATTAGTCAAAGGCTGCCTATCTAGCTTGCTGCTTAGCAGAAATGGAAATTCAAGGATATTTTGAGATATACTGTATTTGCGCGAAACGGAAATGACAGACAGATGACGGCCAACTGCTGCGAGGCAGTCTTAACGCAGGCTCTCTGAACCATTTTGAAGATTAAGGAATCTTGAGTTGCCTAGCTGGAGGGATCTGGCAGTGTGCTGCCGCTACCCATTATAATTCAAACCCGGCAACTAATAGCGACAGCTAACCTGCTTCCTAACCAGGCCTCACGGATCATGGCAGCCCAGGTTTGTCACTCCGGTGTCAAAAGGAAATTGGATGCTGACGACACCCTCTCCACGACGGCCAAGTTTGTCAGTCTAAATGTCAACGAGCGGCGCAGACTTGACACTCGATGACTTCTACAAGTCTGGGTTATTGATTCATTGGATATTGCCTCCGACGGCGGCGGCATAACTACAGCGTAGCGTTTTGTAGACTTTTTTAAGTGGTGCAACCACTTCCTTAAGTGACTATGTGTGTGGGTGGGTGGGTGGGTGCCTGGGTATGAGCACGAAAATAGCATGGTTGTTTCTCACCACCTGTGCGCAACCACACACAAACACACACGCACATATTAACTGTATATATGGTGATTTTGGGTGTACCAGTACAGTACAGTGACAGTACAGTACAGTAGAGGGACCGCCACACGGTAACTCTGTAATTTCTCAACCGTTTCGGACGCGGGGTGGCTCGCCGGAATCGGGCCGGCACCCTGGGTGCGTTCCTGTGGGTCTGGAACCCCCCCCCAAGGGACCCCCACACGGAGTTGCACCACTTACTTCACACGGGTGTGATTTTGTACTCCTCAGAGAGTGAAATTCTCAGTGTTCATTCATACATGTGTAACTCTGAGTGTACACACAGTAGGGACGGAAACAGTTGATCGACTATTGATTATTCGATCGTTAAGAATTTACTTGATTAAATTAATCAATTGAACAATTAATATAATATTCCGGAGGTTACAATTCATTACAGTTTTTTTATGGCTGACAAATAGTGATGCGAATAGATTTAGTTTACAAGGACAACTGTTGCTTGGCTAATTTAAGCACCAATGTTTTCCGGACAATAAGTTATCGTTAACAAAAGAAAATGAACACAAAATATTAATTGCTTGATTTATTGGAAAGTACTCGATAACATAATAGCTAAGAAGATGAGTTGCAACCCTAGAGTGCACTCTTTGCATTTGCACGTTCCCATTCAATTCCCGAAATATATTCACAGATGACACGACTAAAACTTTGAAGGATGTGTATTTTTAGCATTGCGCGTGCGTGCGTGCGTGCGTGCGTGCGTGCGTGTGTGTGTATGTGTACTAGTATGTGTATCTGGTCTTTACATCAAGAGGATTATCATCCGGTTCTCTCTCTGTGCTTCACTTTCTCATCCCTGAGAAACCCAGCCCCAATCCAACACTGCAGGCTGAGAGAGAGAGAGAGAGAGAGAGAGAGAGAGAGACACACAAAGCAGCTCCACAGATGGAAGAACAGAGAGAGAGAGAGAGGGGGGGGGGAGGGGGGTTTGTGAAGACGACGGGATGAAAGAAGAGAACGGACGAGGGATGACAAGTAAAGGAAACGAGGGAGGGAGATAAAGAGAGAGGGAGAGAGAGAGGAAGAGAGAGGGGATCGAGGGAGGAGGAGAGATAACGGCAGATGACGAAGGGAGGCTGCAGCCAGCAAAACAGATGGAGGAGGCAAGGAGAAGGACACACACACACACACACACACACACACACACACACACACACACACACACACACACACACACACACACACACACACACACACACACACACACACACACACACACACACACACACACACACACACACACACACACACACACACACACACACACACACACACACACACACACACAGAGGTCCTTGTTTTAAAGGGAGCTGCCTGTCCGACATCTCAATAGAGGATTTTTGGGGGGAGGAGGGTGTGTGAGAAGAAGCTGTGCGCGGGGGAAGATTGAAGCAAATAAAAATTCCTGTGGTCTTTTTGAAGGGGGGGGTGGCAGGAGGGGCACATGGCGGGCAGGGGGTCTTTAGAGAGGGGTCAATGGAGAGGAGGAGGGGGGCCGGTCAATAGACACATCAGGGGGAGCATGTAGAATGGTGGGCGGAGGGACAGAGAGAGAGACAGGGAGAGAGAGATGAGGCCATGAGGGTGGATGTGTCTTTAATAGGGTTTAACAGGTTCCCAACCCTGTCTGGATTAGGGTCCACTTGAAAATCTTGCAAAAGTGTTTGAGGCCCAGTCATCTGACCACTTATCACGACAGCCGTTGGCTATTCTAAAGTAGCAGATCTACAAGCTCTCTCTCTCTCCCTCTCCCTCTCTCTCCCCCCCCCCCTTTATTGCTGGGGATGCCTCACAAACATTACAGAGCACTTCTAGCCTATCTGCCAATCTGCAGTCAGCCAATCAGGCGAGAAGTGATTGGGCTCCGCCTTTAAATATCACGGCCTCTGATCCTGTCATTCTCTATTCAGCGTGTGACAAGCGACGACCCACCCACCTCCCTCCCCCCCAGCCACCTCCCTCCCCCAACTCAACTCCACGTTGAAAAGTCTGAGGAGGAAGGAGGTTTTTATCTGTGCTTCCACCACCAGTGTATAGTGTCCATTTAGACCTGAGATCAGGTTCTAAAAATGTCTTCTACATCCTGACAGTTTCCAGGAAAAGCTATGTTTCTATGTCAGTTGTTCTTCGATTTAAAAAAAATAGCAGACCTACAAGCTCATAGCGCGCCACTCGGTGGCGCGCTATGAGCTTGTAGATCTGCTATTTTTCAATAGCTAAAGCATAACATAATGCTAACACCAAAAGGGGTTAAAAGCTAATCTTATGCGTTAAATGTGAACTGAGTCTAAACGCTAAAATATGTTGTATTTTATTCAATTAAACGTTTCGTAAAACAATAAAACTTGTGTTTTTCAGAAAACAAAGACACTCGTATAGAATTGGCCTCAGGTCTTAATTTGGGCCTGGGAGGGACAACCCACTTCCTGTTCCTCCGGATAGATACGATGGGCTGCAGTTCTTTATCTCCTCGTGAAACAAATAGATAAAAGTATGAACACGGTTACCACAGCGCACAGCGTAGAGATAACACCGCTCCGATGGGTCAAGCTGTTATCTATATTCTACGCAACATGCTCACATCTTAGTTAATCGAATGAATCCCATTAGAGACAAAATACATTAATCTTTTTTTTTTTATTGTGTTACATTAGGGGATTTTTTTTTTATCAAAAAGTTCCTTTCAGTCCTACATTGAGTAACTACACAATTAATGGAAAAAAGATTGCAATGTAGATTCAGACACCTACAGTATGCCATCTCATTTCTACATTTGAGCAAGAATCGTGCAGCACTAGTTATGCTGTCCAATTCATTTTATAGTTACTCTTATGTTTTTGCTACACGAGAGACTTAGAGTTTTTTTTTTTTTTTTTTTCAACAATGTATTTATTTTCCTTTTTTACACACAAATGACAATACAAATATACAAAAAAACAACAATGAACATTACAAAACAATTACTGATATAAAGAAAGCAAAACAACAATAACCAAAAAACAAAACAAAACAAAGAAAAAACAACAACAACAGCACTACTCCTCTTCAGCTCCATCCATTAAATGTGACAAATTATTGTTCTTTATGTATCTTATAAAACGGCCCCACACCTCCTGAAACATTTCTTGTTTGTCCTTAAGAATGTATGCAATCTTTTCCAAAGGTAAACATAAAGACAATTCCCTGAACCACTGTGTAATACTTGGTTTGACTTAATGAGGTTATAGTCAAGCACTTTGATGTTGTCTGTTTAAGTCAAGCACTTTGATGTTTGTCTGTTTAAGTCAAGCACTTTGATGTTTGTCTGTTTGTCTGTTTAAAGCCACAGTAGTTGTCTCCAGGTGCCACATTTTGAGCAAGCACTATCTAACACAATGCAGCACTACCTACTGTACCTATAATGGATTTGCATGAGAACACTTAGAAAGCCAACGCACTGCGGTTACATCACATGAACCTGAACCTGGAGGAGGTGTACTCCAGTCCACAGACACTCACAACTACCCACACACCCTCTGAGCTTCACACGGCACACAGCTGTGTTCATCCTCCCACACCCCAACCTGTACGTCCTTTTTTTTCTTTTCTTGTAATTTTTATCCCACGATTTTGTAACCCAGTTTGTTTCACCCAGTGCCAATTATCTAATGTAATCCTGGACGCTACACTTCCTCTGCCAACCTGGGGGGGCAGCGGACTGACCTCATGCCTCCTTCTATGCACGAGGAGTCCAAGCTACTTCTTTTCACCTGACAGGGGGGAATTTCCCTGGCCGGACGTAGCGAGTGGAAGGAACACGTTATTCCGACCAGTTCCTTTCCCCTCCATCAGCCGCCCCGGCTGGCCAGGGGGAGGTAGTTTTAGAGACCAGGATTACTGCATGTTTTTGTGAGGGTACCTACCCTACCGACTGTGCCACCGTGACCCAATCTGTACGTCCTTAACCCATTAAGACTTGACTTTCGATTCTACAAAATGTCTTCTAAATCCTGACAGTTTTCTAAAAAAAACAATGTTTCTATGTCAGTAGTTCTCAAACATTTTCATGTCAAGGACCCCCAAATATTATATATTTAATTGCCCGCTGACCCCCATCTGAAAATATGTTATTCCAGGAACCCTCCAGAAGCAAATATTTGAGTTAAAAACGTTAACTCTGAAAGAGTACAGTATATATATTCAAAGATTTGCGCCACATTTTCACGATTAAAAAAAAATAGCAGATCTACAAGCTCTTAGGCACTCGGTGCCACGCTACGAGCTTGTAGATCTGCTAAACTATAACAACACCAGAAGGGGTTCCTGGACCACACTTCACCACTTTTCAACCTTTCTTCAATATAACTCTGTCGGGTGAAAACCTCATGTGTCCAAAGGTGTTTAGGATTTCTGCCTGACAGAACTTTTTAAACTGCTCTGATTAAGGAAGGCTGAAGGAAGCCACGCTGAAGCGTTGTTGCACATCGATAGAGAAAATAGCAAGTCATCCATCCAATGTTCATCAACCTCTGCCCAATGTTCATCAACCTCTGCCCAATGATCATCAACCTCTGCCCAATGACCATCCATTTCTGCCCAATGATCATCAACCTCTGCCCAATGACCATCCATTTCTGCCCAATGACCATCCATTTCTGCTCAACAATCATCCAATTGGTTGCCTATTATTATGACACGCCCAGGTTCATGCGGTTAAAATCTGCTGCCCACAGTGAGTGACACAACACACACACACAGACACACAACATGCACAATTATTGTACATACTGTACAATGCGCGCACGCACGCACATGCGCCGCACACACACACACACACACACACACACACACACACACACACACACACACACACACACACACACACACACACACACACACACACACACACACACACACACACACACAACAATTACAATTTACAATTTAGGCATTTAGCAGACGCTCTTAATCCAGAGCGACTTACAATAGGCAAGAACAAAAAGCATGGGAATACATCACATATGTAACAAAATGCATTTATCGCGAAACATGCGTAAGCTAAGACCGTGACTAGAACATATCTATATAATGACACTATACATATAAACTATAACTAGAACATATCTATATAATGACACTATACATATAAACTACACATATGTGCTATACTATGCTGTACATATATACTATGAAGTGCTATGACTACATACAATGCACTTATTGTGCTGTCTACATGACATGCTATAAGTCTGTTTCAAATGCTATATAAGTCTAAGAAGTGCTGTCTAAGGGGGTAGGGTAAGTGCTATGGGCCATGATGGAGTCTGAAAAGGTGGGTTTTCAGACTACGGCGGAAGATCGGGAGTGATGCTGCAGTTCTGATTGCAACGGGAAGTGCATTCCACAGTTTTGGGGCCAGAAGGGAGAAGAGTTTGGGACGTGTGGAGCGTTGTCCCGGCGTTTTTAGTGAGGGTACTTCCAGCTTCCCTGCGTTGGCTGATCTGAGTGCGCGGGAGGGTTTGTAGGGTTCAATCATGCTGGCAAGATATGGGGGAGCCATACCTTTGGTTGCTTTAAATGCCAACATCAGAGTTTTGTATTCTGTGCGGGCAGCGACCGGGAGCCAGTGCAGGGAGCGGAGCAGGGGGGAGACATGTGAGAATTTTGGCTGGTTGAAGACACACACACACACACACACAGATTAGGGAGTCTCTGAAGGCAGCACTTCAGACAAGCACATTTACACAATAATCCTATTAGAGAGAAAGCATTCTCTCTCTCTCTCTGTCCCTGTAGTGTCGCTCAATACTCCCTCCATCTCTTCCTCTCCCCTCCCTCTCTCTCCCTCCATCTCTGATCTCTTCCTCTCCACTCCCTCTCTCTCCCTCCATCTCTGATCTCTTCCTCTCCCCTCCCTCTCCCTCCCTCCATCTCTGATCTCTTCCTCTCCCCTCCCTCTCTCTCCCTCCATCTCTGATCTCTTCCTCTCCCCTCCCTCTCTCTCTCCCTCCATCTCTGATCTCTTCCTCCCTCTCTCTCTCCCTCCATCTCTGATCTCTTCCTCCCTCTCTCTCTCCCTCCATCTCTGATCTCTTCCTCTCCCCTCCCTCTCCCTCTCCCTCCATCTCTGATCTCTTCCTCCCTCTCTCTCTCCCTCCATCTCTGATCTCTTCCTCCCTCTCTCTCTCCCTCCATCTCTGATCTCTTCCTCTCCCCTCCCTCTCCCTCTCCCTCCATCTCTGATCTCGCTCTCTCTCTCTCCCTCCCCCCCCCTCTCCATCTCACTCTCCATCTCCCTTTCTACCTCTCTCTCCTGTCAATGCCAGTCAATAGGCTCTCTCCGTTCTCCCGTTCTAAATGCTGCAGGCACGTGTGTGTGCAGGGTCCCCAACACAATGGGACCCAACGAGCAGCAGCGTCCGGGGCGTCAGGTGAGTTGGAAACACATGCTGAATAATATCGACATTCATTCACTTCCCCCTGGTTCTCTCCTCCGTCACTTTGTCACTCCATCGTTCTCTTTCTCTCTCTCTTTCTCTTGAATGAATGTCTACATCAGCGTTTGTCAGCCTGGGGTTCAGGGCAGGCTCCCCTTGGGGGAGGACGGGCGGGGGCAGAGATCACAGGGGGTGTGTGAGGAGGCCATGTCTATTGGGAAGGAATATATGCACATGCATCACTTTTCCATCCCTCATCTAGAGTGGTAAAACATTGAGCAGCATGGAGTGTTGGAGTTTGGAAACGCTCGTTGGAAATCACTCAACAGCCCATGCGTACCACCTGTTTCTTTTCTAAATTACACATAATGCAGGAAGCAGCAGGACGTTGTGTTGTTGAAAACAAGCGCTTCCAAACTCCAACCAAAACTAATCACCTCCAAGGATCATACCTAAAAATATGGCCTGTCACAATTATTACATAATAATCACAATTATTTTTGCACGTCCCCTTTTCTTAGGGGCCTATCCCCTCCTATGCCCAGCTTTGTGTGTATGTGTGTACCACGGAAATGATTTCATTGGCTGAGCACGGAATGTGATGTATGATGATGTATGAAGTACGATTTGTTGATGATTACATGTGTCAGTGTTTCTTTGTATATTTACATTATTTGTCATATCTGCCCTCCCTGTGCAATTTGTGATTACGAAGGCTAAAACGGAAATACAAATAATTGTAACATTCCTAACCTAAAAACTGAGTGAATAGCTTCAGATTAGCAGTGGGACCATCCAGAACATCACACACACCGCTGCGTTTTGCCATTTGACGATATTGCAGTGGCAACGTGACCCGCAGTTCAAGTTAGCGCTATATTTGGCATGTTTTCAAGTATAGTGCAGCATGGCGGTGGGTTGTTCCAATACATCTGACAGCTAATGCCAGCGTTAACATATCCATTACACACAGTCTCCCAGGGGACTCCGACACAGCGGTCCCCTCATATTAGTGCGTCTAGGCTTTAGAGCCACACTATATGTCTGCCAGAACAGCACGCTAATGCTTCATTTAGTCTGGCGTATACGTCAATGCAGTGGGTCACAATAGACCGTATCGCATGCCGGAAATAGACGATCCACAAGCCCACGACATGTCGTGGCATGCTTTGGAGTGTTGTATACGAACGACATGTTATTGATCAGACATACATTTTCAAATGAAGGAAGGATTCCAATTTTATCCAATCAGGACAGAGAGAGGATACAGGATCAATTAAAATAATATAAATGGCACCGATGATAAAAGCAAGTAATGAGCACTGAGCAGGCAAATTGGAACTGGAACATTACACAATTCAATTTAAGCTGAACAAAGTACTCTCTCCAGATTGCTTTAAATTTGCAACCCGCCTGTTACTGAATATGTATTTTGTATTAATGTGTATTAACCCATTTAGGCCTGAAGTCAAAATTAAAAAAATGTCTTCAAAATCCTGACAGTTTTCTGAAAAACCTTATGTTTCTGTATCAGTGGTGCTCAATATTTCATGTCAATGACCCCAAAAACTATATGCCCCCCATCCGGAAATATGTTGTTCCAGGGACCTCCCCAGAAGCAAAGATTTGAGTTAAAATGTTCACTCTGTAATAATGATTATTATTAATAATGACGATTTTTCAGCAGATCTACAAGTTCATAGCGCGGCACCGAGTGCCGTGTTTTTCAATAGCTAAAGTATAACAGTATAAACAGTATAAAAGGGGTTCCCACCCAAAATGGGTGGAGATACAGCTGTTACATGAACAAAACAAACTATAGAATGATTACTATCACAATATAGAGCGTTAACTTTTTAACATAATGGCCATATCATATATATATATATATATATATATATATATATATATATATATAGACAAGTCTAGTTAGCAGGCATAGACTTCAAAAAGAGAAATAAACCTTCCAAGGAAGGGACTGCACACTCAGGGAACAAAGACGGACAACTTACTGCATCATCAACCTATTTATTATCAAGACGCGTTTCTCCGTGAGCTTCGTCAGGTGCTATGCTACCCTGAGTGTGCAGTCCCTTCCTTGGAAGGTTTATTTCTCTTTTTGAAATATATATTGTATATATAATTAATAATTTGCAGTTCCTAGTGGCCACAAAAAGGTTTGAGAACTACAGCACCTTTCAACGTTGCAATTTGTAAGGTCACAGAGGAGTTCAGGAGAACTGTGGAAAGTCAGCACTTCTCCCTAGCTTAGTGTCTGCTCATGGACACAATGCTGTTACTGCTACATTGCTTCTATTGTTGTTGGACAGAAAACAGGAAAAATGATAGCGCATGCTGGAGAAACACAAACAACAATGCTATTCAGGACAGGTAGGCCTAGTTATGGTGTTGCTAGAAAGAATAACAGAACCTTGACCTTCTTTCTAACCACTTAAGCTTCGTGGGAGGACAAACAGCGGAAATGTTTTTTTAATTTTTTTATGGCTTTCGCCTTTATTTTATATTTTTTATGGAGGGACAGACAGTAGGCTGACAGGAAATGGGGAGAGAGATGGGGGGGAAGACATGCAGTAAAGGCCGTCGGGATCGGGAGTCGAACCCGCGGCACACTGCCAGACTGGATTACCAGCCAAGGCGCCTGGACCGCTGAGCCACGGTCCAGGCCACAAACAGCGGAAATAGCCGATCTCAACAACACAGAGTGTATTGTAGTTCGACTATTTTCTATATCCTATAATGACAAAAAAAGGGACACTCACTATGCATTGTGAACTTGTAGATCTGCTATTATGTAGGGACGCTAGGCTAGGGTTGTGGTTAAAATAACACATCTTCAAGCTACTGTAAGAAGAATGCATCACAACGTTGAATAACGCCTGAATATCTGTTCTTGTCAGAGGAAGCGGTTTACACACGACCCGAGTATAAATTGGTTATTACGGTCATGTACATTAAGTGATGTTTCACAAAACGACCGGCCAGAGAGACACATCCAATCGTTTAATAATATTAAATGTAGCTATCGCTTCCTGGGTGATTCCTATATTACATTAAAATAAGTAAATATGAGGCCCCGGGGGAGACATGGAGACAGACGTCCAATAGCAAATAATTACACAGTAGTAGCAGCAGCAGCAGCAGCAGCGAGACTGAGGTGAAGTTTCAACGTCTGGGATCACTCCCTGCATAGTCTCTCTCTCTCTCTCTCTCTCTCTCTCTCTCTCTCTCTCTCTCTCTCTCTCTCTCTCTCTCTCTCTCTCTCTCTCTCTCTCTCTCTCTCTCTCTCTCTCTCTCTCTCTCTCTCTCTCTCTCTCTCTCTCTCTCTCTCTCTCTCTCTCTCTCTCTCTCTCTCTCTCTCTCTCTCTCTCTCCAAAGCTGTTTAATTGAGTCAATAGAACAACACAGAAAACAGTGCCTCTGCAAAATGCTAAATAATTAGTTTGGATAAGGTTCCCGGCACTGTGCTGCTGCTGTCGTAAATACTCAGCTGGTGCATTGGGGTTGCCACGATCATGAAGCTTTAATTGACAATTAATTGTCACACATTTAATTGGGATTAACGATTTGATTGTGTATTTACTATTTTGGCAATGAACATTGGGAACTTCTAAGAGGAAAAGTACATTTCTGTTTGCCAAGGCTTCGTAAACAAACAAACAACAAATAAAGGAACAATGACTGGTGCCAAATGCCAATAATCAAAATGAAGGATATACACTAATGGTCAAAACAGGCCATGCATTTAATAATTTTATAGTTATTGTTTTAAATAGCGGAAACAGCAGATACAACCTCAATGTACAAACTCAATGTTGTTGTGAGCTACATTTGCGCAACACTTTCAAAGGACTATAATCTTAAAACAGGGCATTAATTCATGAAACAGAAGAAACAGAAAACGTAACAGAAAACAGAAAAGGATTAAGTGACGCATAGGTTTCACAGCTTTCAGGTCTTATTTCCACACGTGTTCTCTAAAATAGGCTACGTTGTGATGTACGAGTTGTTCCATTGGGTTGACAGTGAAACGGGCTCAGCCTACTGACCTACTATGCTACATGTAGTACTGTACTGTATAAACCCACAAGCCTCGCTGCATCCAAAGACACTGACATTTAAGCCTGATTTATCCTTACAGTAGCTGCGTGCCGGTTGTCACTGGTCGTCGTCGACTGGAAATCGCAGATCTACGAGCTCAGTCACTACTAGAGTAAGACCATGCACTACAGCACAGTGGTTCTCCTACATTTTCATGTCAAGGACCCCAAATTGATATGTACTGTGCCGTGGACCCCCCATTTGAAAAGGTTTTGTGCCAGGGAGGGACCCCAATTTAGAGAAGACGATGTGTTGAAAAAGTTTAAACAAATTAATTGTTATACACAATTTGTCAAACTATTTCGATCCCACAAGGCCTGGCAGGCTGCCTGGAACTCCCCCCAATGACCCCTGGGGGGGGGGGATCTCCAGACCCCACTTTGAGAACCACACGCACTAGCAAATAAGTATAAGTCAAGGTTTTACAAGCGCCACCGAATGCTGACTCTTAAGAGGCCACGAGAGAGCTGGATTTATAGCCAATCTGTCAATAACACTTCCTCACCACTCAAGTACTGCCTTCCCTAATCCATTAAGATCTGGAACGCATTTCTGTCAACCACTTTAACCGCTGCTAATTTTGAAAAATAACTAAAAACATGTGCAAATCTTTGAATATATATTTTCTTTCACAAATTCACAGCAAACGTTTTTAACTCATAATCTGCTGGAGGGTGACTCCCTGGAACAACATATTTTCAGACGGGGGTCGACGGCTAATTATATATAATTATTGGGGTCCACTGTGGAGAACCACTGACATAGCCTACTGTAGAAACAGGTTTTTCAGAAAACTGTTTGAATTTAGAAGACTTTATTTTTTCTTTTAATCGGCCTCAGGTCTTATTGGGCTAATGCTGTGTTTCCATGCACTTAGCCTAACGCGTGGCTATACCCCCCCTGTCCTTCCTCTGCCCGTCAGAGGAACATGTCTGAATACCAAGGCCTACTCATGTCACTAGGTGCAGAATGTATGACACTTTACAGCTGCCTGGGGTGAGACGGCAAAGAGGCATATGTGACAAATATGGCTCTGCGAGCAAGCACGGCAGCCTCAAGCGTCAAGCCTCCGAGCTGCCTGAGTGATATCAATATTTCAGCCACATGTGTTGCTGCCTGCCTTGCTGGGAAGGAACACATGAGCCAGCCCAGCCGGCCCCACCCTGCTACCATGCGCCTGTTGTTGGCTTTGCTGCCTGCACGGGTCAGATGTCCTGGCAGCCACTGACAGACACGTGTGTGTGTGTGTGTGTGTGTGTGTGTGTGTGTGTGTGTGTGTGTGTGTGTGTGTGTGTGTGTGTGTGTGTGTGTGTGTGTGTGTGTGTGTGTGTGGGGCACAGATTTATATTTTGCACTAGCCTCTACACATCTCAAATCACATGTTCATTGTGTCAAACAAGTTAAAAATTGGACAATGGAGGAATCAACACACACACGACAGACAAGGGGAATTCAGTTGCCATAGCAGATACTTTGTCCTGAACGTACGTTCAGGTAGATACAAATACATGTACAGCCATATACTGTACTGCACCTATAACTGGAACAATGCAGTTCAAACAAAAGATGCAGCTCTACTTTCTCCCTCTCAGTGGGTATCTGTAAATTAGGATTTGTGTTGCAGGGATGCATGGATCAGGATGTACTGTAGTAGGGTGTCATGCAACAAGGGCAAAACCCAGCACGGGCAGTAAGTAGTCAAGCAAAGACGGGGAGGATTTCTGTTGCTGCGCTTGTGGTTACACCGACCGACCGACGCCGTGATGACTTCCAAACCACCCTTGGAAGAGAATTCCCCTCGGAGCTATAACATAGCGTGCGAAGAGTGACTCTCTCTCTCTCTCTCTCTGTCCATCTCTCCTTGCAGTGACACGCTGACCGCCTTTTCCGGCCTGCCCTTCCCTGCCGCTGCTCAAAAGAGTGTTGAGACCCGCGTGTGTGATTAGCCTGGCAACAAACGCTAAAGGACAGACAAGTCAGTTCTGTTGTCACTAACATTACATCATTTCCCCCATTTTAATGTTCCCCGAGTCAGTCCACAGACACGCTTGTTCATTAATGGTGACATTGGCGGCCGCGCGGCGCTCGGGGAAGGATGGGCTTCGCCACTACAGTGGTGGCGGCATATTATAGGCGATATCAGGCACGCGCGCACACAGACATCAAAGGGGGCTTGCTTCCCTGCCCTTTTACCCGACTGTAAAAAAACTGCCCTCTCCAGACCACGAATGCAGAATTGACTATAGTGAAAGAAATACAAATGCCCCACCTTTCCGTGCCATACCCGAAGGCAACATTCAGGAGAATTGGCTTTTTCGCGAACTCTCCTGAACTCGAATGTAGCATTTTGCATCTAACAGGGGAACACACTGCAAGCAACAACAACAACAAAATGGAATCCCACGGCTTTCGCAATAACACAAATGACAGCTGACTGTGATTCACATAATGCGTGAGCGACCGACAAAAACATACATTCAATTACCACTATTAGGAAAGAATTGGCCTTGTCTATTATATTCAGCATCATGCACAGGTGGTGGACACTGCATGCATGCACGCACACACACACACACACACACACACACACACACACACACACACACACACACACACACACACACACACACACACACACACACACACACACACACGTTAATGTGTCCATTTGGTAGTTGTTAGTGTGTAACCAATGTATATTTGTACACTCTGAGTTAGGCTAAATGGATGAGCAATGAATATTTTGCAGGGTATTGCAAAACATGCACTGTCTGGAAGATATTTTGGATTTTAAACAGGCTTATCAGGTAATGCCTGAATTTGAGGGAAGAAGAGGAAGACTATCGGACAGTACTTAATAAGCCTTAATTACATTGGCACATCTACAAGCTTTAGTTTACTTTATATCTGGTTTTTCAGCAAGACATTACAAGCTCACGACACGTTGTGAGCTTGACTGTATATCTGGCTGCCCTCATTCCCTTTTTTCTCTAGAATGGATGTGGCTAGCTAGCCCAAAAATAGGGACGCGGGGGGGAGAAAGTGGTCGAAAGTGGCAAGCCACTAGTGTGGCAATCTGCGCGCCCCCGCCGCTAACGGGAGCGCGCCTCCATCCATCCCTGGCTGGGAGGAGGAGGAGGACTAGAAGGGATGCTGCAAAATAGTATTTCCTCTCTAGATAAACCCCCTCCCCAGTACACCTCTCTATCCATGATGGATGCATGCATATAAGCCATGTTAAATTACCGGGTCATCAGGGGCGTGCATGCGTCCGTTCATTCCAGCACACACACACACACACACACACACACCACGACCAAAAAAAGGAGGGCATTTAAACCGACAGGTGCACCTTATTAAGAAGATGCAACAGCAGCATCACCAACCAACCAACCAACCAACCATAACCAACACACTACTGTCAAACAAACCCCCACCAAAAAAAAGCACCAACTTGATGGAAAGTCTATTTTTCTCCAAACGAACCCACCAGGGTGGAGGATAGATAGCGGGGGTCTGCTAGCTTTAGCCCCAACCAACCACCACCACACACACCACGGTGGAACCTCGTTGCTTTGGTCGCCTGCTCCCTCCCTCACCTCCCTTCTATCCCCGTCTCTCTCTCTCTCTCTCCATCGAATATTCGCCACGAAAGACCACGTTAAATGCGTGGGCTTCACTTACCTCTCTGCCATTGTTTCCACCAGCCAAAAAACGGTTCACGTCCTTTATGAATGGTATCCGTACTGCACAACAAGCTTCGGTCCCAGAACACTAGCGTCGTCAGCCGCCACCATGTCGCCCAGTAATAATAGTAGCCTATACTACCGCCGCCGTGGAACGGGTCGCTCGTGCCGTGGTGGCCGCAGTTCGACGCGTTGCCTCTCGGTTGTGACTCTCTCTCTCCTCCGTGTGGTTGAAGCTGAACCAACCAACCAACCGGGAGCCGGGCTTCTGTTCTGTTCAGTTCTGTTCTGACACAGCAGCGCACGCAACGCGGCGCAGGCAGCCAGGCACGGCGCGGAGGACACGCAGAAGGAGGTTACCCGCGGAATTCTGTAACCCTCCCGCTATTGTACTAGGGGGCGCTGTTTTGCGGGTTCTTCTGTGGTCCTTGAGGAGGGGGTTCCACTTCCATCATGTGGTACCACTCCCCAGGCAGCTAAATGATGGAGAGAGAGTTAATTGGCAACCAAATGGACCCTTTTTAGATCTTTAACTCTTGAGACTGAGAGCGTAAGCTATTGAGAGTGTAAAATGAAACCAATGGACCCTTAATTACGGGTCCATTTGGTTTCATTTCATGCTGTCAACTTCTCAAGAGTTATTGTTAAACTAACATCTGCATTACTTAATTTACAAGAACACAAGTGCAGATAAAGAATGTAGAAGAATTGTTATTTTGATCAACGTTTGCCTGTTATCTCTCCTATATCTATGGTGCCACTACCACATCAGTACAGCATGGAATTGTGGACAAAATCTTATCCAAGACAACAAAATATTCGATGTTTTGGGTCTGATCGAGAGTGGTCTATGGATGATCCGTGGATGAAGTTGGCACCCCATAGGCCCATATTCCCCATATGATGCAAACATGATGAATACAAATGGTGTCATTCTTTAATCTTTAGGGCTGGATTTATGCTGAATTGTGCCATACATTTCATAATTTGTGCTGGTATGGTATAATTTTGTAGATCTCTATATGTTTATATATTATATGAGCAGCGAGCTTCCTACTACTACTGGCTGGTCTGCTGTACTGGTGCGGCGGTGCCCCCTCTTGGCTAGGCCAGGCCCCGTAATGACAGTACTTTTTACAGTACAATTTATATAAGAAATATCAAAATAGCAGAAATTATGATTTCAAGTCAACGACACAAATTAGAGCACAAAAGCACTAAAATAATAGGACCATTGGACCCGAAAAATGGGGGGTGCACGTAGGCTACAGGCTCAGCCAACATATTTCGCTGTAAATCTGTAATATCACACTGCCTGTAGGCTGTAGCCTCGGAAACCAGACGTTTTTATTTCCAGGAACAGTGCCTGTAACTCAGGACTGCCTCCCGCGGTCACCGGCCTGACGTCACACCCGATTCCATGCCATCAGTAGCCTGAGCTCGCCTCGGTGCCATGCATCCATATGCATGCATCAGCATCAGGCATTTAGATTAATTCATTCATTCATTTATTTATTTACTTTTGTATTTATTTAAAAACACAATCAAACTCCTGGTGTGAAAGTGAAAATGTATGACATTTTCAACACACACACACACACGCACGCACGCACGCACGCACGCACGCACGCACGCACGCACGCACGCACGCACACACACACACACACACACACACACACACACACACACACACACACACACACACACACACACACACACACACACACACACACACACTTGCATGCGAGAATGCGCGCGTGCGTACGTGTGTGCGTGCGTGTGTCACAGTGTGTGCGTGCGTGTTGATGAATTCATCTGACGCTGTGCTGTACTCGCGTACTGTAGTATTCCACACATTTATGCTTGAAAAGCATGACGTGTCCGCCCCCAAGTGGTCACAAAGCAAAACTACAAGCATAGAATCAGAACGAACTTGCTGTCACATCACAGGCAGAGGCATTGTCACTGAGGGCAGGCAGTGTGTTTTACTTTTGATCGTTGAAAACTAGATCTGATCCATAGCTCTAATTCCGTCAGCAAGAGCAGTAAGGCTATGGATCAGAGCTATTTGAAAACCATGAAAAATGACATACTATAGTATAGTTTTTTGATGAATTGAAAATGGTAGGCCCTATTGTAAACAAGTGTAATGCTTTATGGTGTCGTCCACTGATAATTTTCTTTATGGTTGAAAACCATATAAATACGACACACTATAGTATCGAAAAGAAACATTTTCATCATTTTTTTAATCGTCGAAAACGAAAATCATGAAAAACGACTATTGGCTACAGTATGTATGTCGTCGAAAAGCATACAACGACATACAGTATACTAGGCCTACTATAGCCTAGTATGCCATCGAAAACCATGATTTTCATCATATTTGAATTTATATATTTTTGAGGGGTGCACTGTGCTAGCCCCTACGTACAATATTCAGCTATTATAGTGTTGATTTTCGTCTTACACAAACATTAAATTCCCATTGACAATGAACGGAAAATTTACGTCATATGTGTCTAAGCAAATCGACATGATACGTCATGATGATGTACGATGATAAGAGCGCCCCTCACTTCACACAGGTGTGATCTTTAGCCCTCCCCAGCACTATTCGGAGCACGCCGAATCGAATGGTGTAGGTCTCGATTTTTTTCCGACCTTTAGAAAGTTGTTAAATCAAATGGAAGAACATGAAACACGACATAGTATGTCACCAAAAAGCATGATTTTAAATTATTATTTATTTTTTTACCCCTCCCCCCACACAACTGTGTATTTGATTATTTTTATTTTGCATAGATGTGTTGGCCTATTATATTCGTAGGTCTTCAAATGTTTTGATGAATTGAAAATGGAGGACCCTGATGTAAACAAGTCAATAGTGCTTTTTCTGGTTTGATCCTCTGAGCAGTTTTTGTATTGACCTGTACCTTCCTTGGACTGTATACCCATTATGCAATCTGTTAATAAAATGTTCATCAAACAATCAAACCTGATGAAGATCCTGAGAGATCGAAACGTTGTCCTACAATAAAGTAATTATTTTGCCTGAATGGTGGTGTGATGGTGTACCTCCTTCCATATTATTGTTTTGTCCAATGGGGGGATTGTGAGGCCACTTTGGTCAATACTGGTATGCAGTGGTGACTGAGCTGGCGGTAGGGCTGTCCAGGGCGCCGCCCCGGTAGTTCAGACACTGCACGCACCGTCGCACGCCACAAAAAGTTCAATCTGAATCTATGATTTTAGTGGACGTTTTGCTTTATGTCCACTTGGGGGCACTCACGTCATGCTTTTCAAGCATACATTTGTGGAATATAATTATACTGCGTCAGAGATAGATTCATCGTGTACACGCACGCACGCGCGCACACACACACACACACACACACACACACACACACACACACACACACACACACACACACACACACACACACACACACACACACACACACACACACACACACACACACACACACACACACACACACACACACACACACACACAAATAAATAACATTTTGAATCTAAAGAAATAATCAAACTAAACAATGCCATCCATCTCTCTGGCGGCCATCAAATGTGTGCTATGATAATGTGACTGTCCATCAATCAATGTGTATTAAAACAAACTAAGTATAATTTATCTGCATTATCCGCATTAACCCCTCCAATGCTTTCCGAAATTACGTAATGTTATGTTTAGAGCCTAATTTAAAAAATCACACCCGTGTGAAGTGAGGGGTGATCTTATCATCATACATCATCATACATCATCTCATTCCGGTCAATCACAATTTGCATGCATCCTCACCTTCGTCTTTTACACAATGTTTGTGTTTACACAAACCCTCAAAGTCAAAGTAAGTCAAACCTGGTTGCCACTGCCAAGTCTATGGATTTTAATGTTTGTTTAACGTAGTTATGATGTAATTTGAATGCCTGTCACGTTGTGAGACAGGTGTGGACCCACTAGAAACAGATGGAAGGCAGGTTCAAGTCCAATAACATTTATTTAAAAAAAGGACAGGACAGTGATACAGTAGAACACTAGACGCAGAACACAACACATGTCTCAAGCAGTGAGTATAGCCTCATACACACATATCAAACACGTTTTCTGTGTTCTGTCTGTGTTTAATGGCCACCACAATGCAACAGGAGTCACATGGTTTGACCAAACATTTGTGTTTGATGGCTGTGTTCTGCCCATCATACAAAAATGTATGATGGGCTATTAATTTCAGTGGAAGTTGCTCAGTGGCATTTGAAGCACCCGGAAGAACGGTCTACTTCCGCATTTGACCACCAAATTTTGGTGGTCAAATGCGGAAGTGCAAACGAGCGCTCAATGTTAAAGCCCAGCTGCACGGGGTTTCCTCGTCATGAATCCACGGGCCGCCTGCAGTTCACGCTCTAACCACTGGCACTAGGGCCGAGTGCTTCAATGCTGGAGAGCCTCCCTGGGGCTTGGTCTGCATGAGGAGTGGAGAGTGAGACAGGTGTGTAGCCTAAGGGTAACTGGGATTGAGGTGAGCTGTAATGTGGGAGTGGCCAAAGTAGATGGAGATTAAAGCAGGCAGAGACAGTCTCTCTCTCTGTCTGTCTGAGAGAGAGAGAGAGAGAGAGAGAGAGAGAGAGAGAGAGAGAGAGAGAGAGATGAGGAGAGACAGAATGTGACATTGCCAGCCAAGTCAATGGATTTTAATGGTTGTTTAGGCTAGTAAATGACAACCTAAGACATCATCTGGCTGATATGTTTGTTTAGGCTAGTAAATGACAACCTAAGACGTCATCTGGCTGATATAAATATGCCCCTACGAGTGTCATTTTTACTTGTTGTAGATGACTGGGGATTGATGTAAGAACCAAGGAATTAACCATTGCTTCCTGGTACAGGGGGAAAAATTGTCTGCACATGCAGGCAGCTGCTGCTCTGAGTAGTATTTAATGCTGCAAACAAGTCTTGAATATCAATCAGAACGGCGTGACTGCGTTTTCCTTAAGAACATTGAGAAAATGTTTCCTACTCTGTATCCTTGTGGCTTTTCACGCTTGTATGAATCCCCTTGTGGCTTTTTACATTTGCTTCATACCTAAACATCTTACCACACTCTGAGCAACTAAAGGGCTTTTTCCCCAGTATGAATCCTCATGTGATTTCTCAGAGTTTTATCGCTATTAAAGCTTTTGCCACACACTGTACAACTGAAGGGTTTTTCTCCTGTATGAGTCATCATGTGCATTTTCAGATTGACCTTTTGCCTAAAGTCCTTGCCACATACTGTACAACTGAAGGGTCTTTCTCCCGTATGAATCATCATGTGTGTTTTCAGAGAACACATTTGGTTAAAGCCTTTGGCACACACTGTACAACAGAAGAGTTTTTCTCCTGTATGAGTCATCAAGTGTTGTTGAAGAGGATACAGTGAAGGAAAGCCTTTGTCACACTCTGTACAATTAAATGGTTTTTTGCCTGTATGAACTCGAGTCACATGTCGTTTCAGGTAGTATTCACAAACAAAGCTTTTGTCACACTCCGTACAACAGAACGGGGTTTGCCCTGTATGAATCATCATGTGTCGTTGCAGATTTACATTCTTGATAAAGCCTTGGCTACAAACAGTACAACGTAAGGGCTTTTCAACTGCATGAGTAAACATGTGTTGTCTGAGACTAGTCTTGAGAGTAAAGCCTTTGCTACAGACTGTACAACAAAACTGTGTATTAATCCCGATGTGGCTTTTCACCCTTGTATGAATCTTGTAGTGCCTTTTTGCATTATGTTCAACCCTAAACATCATACCACACTCTGAACAACTAAAGGGCTTTTCCCCTGTATGAATCCTCATGTGATTTTTCAGAGTTGCATCACTATAAAAGTGTTTGCCACACTCTGTACAACTAAGGTTATTATCCTCTTTATGTATCCTCATGTGCCTTTTCAAAGTTATATCACAACTATAGCTTTTGCCACACTCTGTACAACTAACAGGCTTCAGCTTTTCTCTTGTATGAATCTTCATGTGGGTTTTCAGACTGCTCTTTGTCTGAGTGCTTTTGCTACATATTTGACAAATGAAGGGCCTTTCCCCTGTATGAATTCTCATATGTATTTTCAGAAAACCAATTTGACTAAAGCCTTTGCCACACTCTGTACAACTAAAGCTTTTGGTCTCTTCGTGATTCCCCATGGCTGGAGTTTGTTTAGATGATTTGGGGTCCTGTGACAGCTTGTTGTGTAGAGACGACCTTTGCCCTTCCACATCACGTGTTTTGTGTGATTTCAGTTTGTTTAAATTAACCAATTTATCTTCCCTGGTCTCCTCCCACTCGTCACTGTCTTCAGTGTCACATTTGGAAGAGTTTGAAGAGAGGGGCTGGTCATCATCACTAATGTGTTTTGATGTTCCACAGTCCTCTACATCAGCGTGTGTTTTGATGTGTTCAATTTTGTTTTCATCATGATCATTTTTCACTGCTAGTAAAGTCGTTGACTCATCAGACAGACTCATTTGGTGTTTGAAGTAGCTCCTCCTGTTTTATCAGTGGAGGGCTGGAGGCTCTGTTTCCTCTGCTTTACAGACAGGATGCTGCAGGAAGTCTAGAGTACGAAAAAAACAGGATATAAATTATGGCTGTGTGTTGCACAATACTGAGTTCACATTCACAATTCAACATATGCTACTGCAATATATTGTGATATTGTTAAGGCAATATATTGCAGTTTTATTATTTTGAATCTAACTGTCATAGCCATATGCAAATTTGATCTGCTCCACTGTATAACTAAAAAACATTGCATGGATGCACCTGTGACGTATCCTCAGTGATGTATCCTGAGGTCAACAGGGTTTCGGGTCTCTCAACATCATACCCCTCACTCAGGCGACCCAGCCGGGAGTGATCAAGTCCCGACTTGCGTCCCAGTAGCTACCCTCAATCAGTCCCACTAGGGAAAAACCAGGGGCATACAATCCGTTGGAACTACTCCAGAACTACTCTGTCAGGGCTGGGAGGTACACTTCTGGCGCATGGAGGGACTAGGCTCTGTGGGTTGTCTCCTGTCCAGGCCCCTCCTACGTCTCACCAGGTCCACTCCTGCTCTCACCAGGCTCAGGACCTGTGCGTTGCACCAGAGTCCCAGCACCAGACAGTTCATTCAGGAGTGGTGGGCAATGGTTCCGCAGGGACATGGTGCTGCGGTTCCGCTTGCTGCTTGCATGGCCCTCCCATAGGCCTCACTGAGGGTTGTTGGGCTTCCTCCTCACGGAGGACACAGGCTGGGGCGCTAACCCATACTAAAATGCCACCACGGTTACATTCACTATACCAAATTGTTAAAATAACACTTGTTATTTTTTAACAGCTGTTAAAAATTCCCCTAGGGTGGTTGAATAGAAACCAATGTACTGTAGGCCCTTGGATTGACCCAGGACCAGTGATTCAATGTACCCCACTGAAAAATAGCAGATCTACAAGCTCGTAGCGTGGCACTCGGTGCCGCACTACGAGCTTGTAGATCTGCCCAAAGTTGAAGGGCTTCAACCTTGGGTACTGGGTAGCTGAAGTTGAAGCTCTGCCCTTCAACTCTGGGCACTTTTACATGTAGGCTGACCCAAAGTTGAAACAGTTGCCAGGGGGACATCTTTGGGCCTGGGGTCCTCATCATTGGATATGTTGTTCCCACAACCAAGAAGAGTATTTTACCCTTTACTGGTGGTCCTAGGCCCTAAAATGACCCCATGAGGAAGCGTTGACCTTTACTGAATTGCTTCAGTTTCAGGTCATTTGACCACCTAACTTCAGATTTGGGCACAATTACACCATTGCTTCAGTTTCAGTTAATTTCACAACCTTCTTTCAACTTTGGGCACTTTTACATGTAGGCTGACCCAAAGTTGAAACAGTTGCCAGGGGGACATCTTTGGGCCTGGGGTCCTCATCGTTGGATATGTTGTTCCCACAACGAAGAAGAGTATTTTACCCTTTACTGGAGGTCCTAGGCCCTAAAATGACCCCATGAGGAAGCGTTGACCTTTACTGAATTGCTTCAGTTTCAGGTCATTTGACCACCTAACTTCAGATTTGGGCACCCAAATGTGGTCTTTAAGTATGGCTACAGTGCGACTGGTTCAATCCTACCCTAAATCTAGGCCTAAGACGTGACACCTCAAAGTGGGGTACATTGCATCCACTGGTCAATCCAAGGGCCTACCACTCCACTCTCTTGATATGTTCTTTCCCAACTCTTGGAGAGTATGTAGGCCTTTCCCTGGACCTTCTAGCCCAGGGGTGCCCAAAAGGTAGATCGCGATCAGTAGATCACAAAGGCTGTGCAGGTAGATCACATGACATGCCCCAAAAGAGTATTTAATTTAAATATATATTTAAAACGATAAAAAAACAACAACATTTCTCCGCCTCTATTTCCCATTCCAAGTGCATTTGTCTTATACTGTACAGAATGTAACACAAACTCTACTATTCCGAAGCCCCCTCAAGTACATATTTAAACTATTTTCAGCAATGGTATAATAATTGATTTGGTGGGTAGATCTTGCCGAGCTGGTCATTTTGAAAGTAGCTCTCAAGTCAAAAAGTGTGGGCACCCCTGGTATAGGGTGTGTAGGATGGGTGACAAATTCCAAATGTACTTTGTCAATGAATTTAGCTTTCTCTCTCCATTCTGTCATAAACTATAGTAAAACCAAACCAAAACAGGGCGGCGGTGGCTCAGGGGGTAGAGTGGCTGGATGGTAACTGCAAGGTTGCCAGTTCGAACCCGGGCTCCCCCAGAGTTGGTGTCGAAGTGTCCTTGCACTATATATTTCTAAAACTATGAAACATTTCAAAGATTCCATTTCAGGCAAACATGTCCACCGTAAGATGAACCTAAATAGGTTTGAATGGGGTTTCTATAGGTGTAAGTATGTAGGACTAGTAGCATGCCAAAGTTTGTGCTATTGCCATTGAGAATGCATTGGGCGTTTAATAATAATAATAATAATAATACATTTTATTTATATAGCGCCTTTCAGGTCACCCAAGGTCGCTTAACAAAACAGAAAAGAAATACAATATAATAAAGCAAGTTTAAAATAAGCACAAAGGCCCGCAGCAGACCTCTACTCAAGGTGAGCATAGGCTTGTCTGAATAGGTGAGTTTTGAGGTGGGATTTGAAGGTGGGGAGTGAGTCCATGTTTCGAATGTCAGGGGGAAGGCTGTTCCAGAGGCGAGGGGCAGAGCGGCTGAAAGCTCTACCCCCCATGGTGGACAAACGAGCTGGGGGAACAGTGAGGTTGGTGGAGGAGGCAGACCTGAGTGCCCGGGTGGGAGTGTTGATATGGATGAGATCAGACAGGTATGGGGGGGAGAGGTTATGGATGGCATTGAATGTGTTGAGGAGGATCTTGAAGTCTATGCGGTAATTGATGGGTAGCCATCAATAACTCAGAAACTACAAATCATTTCAAAGTAAAAAGTTCTCCACAGTAAGCTGAATTATAAAATGTGTGAATAGAGTTTCTAGGTGAAAGTAATGTTTTGACGTGCCATAGAGCTGCCATTGAGCCCCATTATACATTTCTCAAATTTGAAAGCACTATATTTCTAAAACTATGAAACATTTCAAAGATTTCTTTTCAGGCAAACATGTCCACCGTAAGATGAACCTAAATAGGTTTGAATGGGGTTTCTAGGTGTAAGTATGTAGGACTAGTAGCATGCCAAAGTTTGTGCTATTGCCATTGAGAATGCATTGGGCGTTTAAGTTAAATACGGGGGGGACATATTTTGACAGCAGAAACTGCCTGTCATAATTTCTCCCCCCTCCCTATTCCAAAGCCCCCCCAGGTACATTATATATTTAAACTATTTTCAGCAATGGTACACTTATTTTTTCAGTGGGTAGATCTTGTTGAGCTGGTCATTTTGAAAGTAGATCTCATGTCATAAATGTGTGGGCAACCCTGATGTAGGACTAGTAGCATGCCAAAGTTTGTGCTATTGCCATTGAGAATGCATTGGGCGTTTAAGTTAAATAACTCAGAAACTACAAATAATTTCAAAGTAAAAAGTTCCAGCATGTGTCTCCACAGTAAGCTGAATTCTAAAATGTGTGAATAGAGTTTCTAGGTGAAAGTACGTTTTTGACGTGCCATAGAGCTGCCATTGAGCCCCATCAAATTTGAAAGCACTATATTTCTAAAACTATGAAACATTTAAAATATTTATTTTCAGGCAAACATGTCCACTGTAAGATGAACCTAAATAGGTTTGAATGGGGTTTCTAGGTGTAAGTATGTAGGACTAGTAGCATGCCAAAGTTTGTGCTATTGCCATTGAGAATGCATCGGGCGTGGGAACATATTTTGACAGCAGAAACTGCCTGTCATAATTTCTCCCCCCCTCCCTATTCCAAAGCCCCCCCAGGTACATTATATATTTAAACTATTTTCAGCAATGGTACACTTATTTTTTCAGTGGGTAGATCTTGTTGAGCTTGTCATTTTGAAAGTAGATCTCACGTCATAAATGTGTGGGCACCCCTGTTCTAGCCCCTAGGATGACCCGAGGCCCACCACTTAAAAACCACATGCTACGGTGCCCAAATCTGAATTTAGGTGCTCAAATGAACTCAAACTGAAGCAATTCAGTAAAGGTCAACACTTCCTCCTGGGGTCATTTTAGGGGCTGGGACCTCCAGTAAAAGGCCTAAATACTCTCCAAGAGTTGGGGAACAACATATCAAGAGAGTGGAGTGGTACAGTATAGTAGACACCCTTACAAACACATTGGTGAAGAAAATTCTTGGTAAGAAATGTATTCCTAGATTTTATTAATATCCTCTGACTAAAAGGAGTATAGTTCAAGCAAAACATTATATATTTTCTATCACACATCCCATGAAGCCTTGAATTCATGGCGATATTTTAGTTTTTGTCACATTCCTGAGCCAATAATTTGATGATCGGGTCAATATCCTCTGTAGGAGACTGTTTGTCTTGTACCAGAGATTACGCCGGTCATCAAATTATTGCAAATAACTCCCTATGATTTGAAGGCTTCATGGGGTGTGTAATTGATAGAAAACATATTTTTTGGGTGAACTACTCCTTTAAGCCCAATTACAGATAGGCTCTTTGAAAATAGCCAATCCACAAGCTGGCAATGCATCCCAATGCAACAAGTTGTCAGCTGGTAGATCTGCTCTTTTCAACATGCTTTGAAAAAATCAATTTGATTTCTAAAACCTTTTAACAACACACATCTAATGACAAAATAAATAAACAGATGAAACCAAAATAAAGAATGAAAGGCTAATTAAACTTACTGTGGTTAGGGGAGTGCTGGACTCGGTCTGGAGAGTTCATCTGGACCCCACACACTGGACTAAAATTAAAACATTAATAATAATCACGTCATTATAATTACATTACATTGGTGTGACATTCAGATGAGTTTACTAGAGTCTGACTAATACCATATTTTTGGTTCCAATGCTGATATAGATTTTGGACAGTCGCAGACCACCTGATGTAAAATGTAATTTCACAAAATCTGCATCATGTTATCAGACATTAAAGGGGCATTCCACTAATTTTCAAGATTTTACTATATGTAATTAATATACCTTAGAGCTGTTGTGTGGAAATAATAAAAAAGTCCCCCCCACTCTGTGTTTCCTAGAACTGGAGGTCTGAAAGAAATCATTAACATGGTGAAACACATCTTGATGATGTCATCAAGATGTGTTTCACCATGTTAATGATTTTTTTCATACTTACAGTTCTAGGAAAGTCTTGTATAATCATTCGGATTTAGCCAATACCACCTTATTAATAAAACAACTCATATTGTCTCATTATAGTGTCGGTGACTCCTATAGTCAAATGTAATTTACATTTTTGAATTCCTATTACGACTTTACATGTTGCTGATTGCTGTTGCTATGCACACATATGTGACCAGGTCTAGCAAAATGGTCCTCGCCTATAATGAAAAGGCAGAAAATCTAAAATAAACTTGATTTTCTTTTTGTGATTTTCTTTTTTTTTCATATTAACACAGCTTGAATGTTGAAGAAGGTTTTCATTCCAACAGATTATTGATTTGGGCAAATTAAATGTATACATTTATAAGTCAAAGTAGGCTAGCCAGCTCTAGGTGTTGAAATGTTTTGGGTAAAACGGCACAATCATTTTAAAATGGTCATATCTCCTTCAAATATTTTCCAAATATAATCTGTAAAAAACTGAAAAATTACTCTGGTCGAGATGAGGGCCTATTTGCCAGACCAGGTCACAGTTATGCACACATGGCATCAAAGCATGGTGTTGTGTGCTGGCACACTATATACTCTCTAATCATATACTTTATCATTTGTTTATCTGTCGACCATCTATCCGTTCACTAATGTTATTGTCTTTCTTCTGTTGTAGCATACAGTATATGTAACAGGCTCCAACCAAAACAGAGAATAGAGTGAACCGGCCAGGCCTTACCGTGCTTTTGCGGTTGCTGTGGGATCCTTCTCTGGAGTGGAGAATCTGCCTTACGTTCTTTGGACTATCCTGTTCTTCACGTCAAAAACTGTGGAGGAAATCTCAACATGGGAGTTGAAGACGCATCACATTATAAGATAGAAAGAAGTGTAATACATGAGCTCAATAAACATCCAGGGTGGTGGTACCGTAGTTCTCTGGAGAAAACTGAGAGATAGAGAGCCTATAGTTCTCCAGAGATAAGAGAGGAATGTGCTTGTGTCTTGGGGCAGGCTGTAACAACTTACCAAGGTCAAAGACAAGACATGAAAATGTGTTGTCCGGAGGTCAAGAAAAAAAGAAACACATAAATGTGTAAATACACTTCTTTTGACACAAAAGTATTTGTAGTACAAACTTTGTACTTTAAAGTCTCAAAAAGTCATTCAGTATAACTAAAATAAATAAGTGAAGACCCTTGTTCTAGTGTTTACAGCAACACATACATGAATGTGCTCCATCAATGTCATTCATCGCGACAGAGGTAAAAAAGAAAAGAAGAAATGCCATTTTGAAGCCTATTACGTTATTAATTGTTCATGTGTCATAACAAAGAGGACCTACTGAAGACTAAATCTCCATGCAGAGCTTGTAGATTTCAAATGGCTCATGGTTAGAACATAGTCAAAGTATAGATATTACAAGTGAAATTTGATCTGTCAATTTAAAATAATAAAATAATAATAATAATATATATATATATATATATATATATATATATATATATATATATATATATATATATATACATACATATATATACAGCGTGTGCGTATTATATATATATACATATAATACACACACGCTGTAGCAAAACAAGTTTTTCAGCATTTAGTTGCCGTCGGGCAGAAACCTTGTATCTCCATATTCTAACTTTTTTTTCTGCAGAACAATTCAATAGGAAGAGCTTTTATTTTTAAGTATATTGGCATCAAAATGTACATAAAGTAACAAAAGTATTCATTATGCAGTAGGTCCCATGTCACACATTTTCAAATTTTGTATAAAAATAATTTGGAAAAAGCAGATCTAAGATCACACCGTGCCGCGCGCGGCGCATTGTGAGCTTGTAGATCGGCTATTTTCAAATTCTCAAAGAAAAAAGCAACTAGTGCGTGTGCGTGCGCAACTAGTAAGGCTGCATGATCACACACATTTGAAAGTTTGGAATTGTTTGGAGCGTCCTCATGAGAGGAAAACAAAATGTTTTCAGATGAGGGTCTGTGGCCAAATTAATTTGGGGCTTCTTAAGTTGACTTGAAAACGTTTGAAAACAATGGTTTAAACAACATTAAGGGAGAAAGCCCAAATAAGCAACTATACACTTTAGGAAACAACAACCTGCAACTACTGATATTCACAAGCTACTTCTTGACAGAAAAACAAACCCAAATTTAAGTGGCTTATGATAAGCAGACTTGGCAGACAATCCCAAGTCAACACAATGCCTTGCTTATATTCTCTGCTAGGACACTGTATTCAGACATAACCATAACAACGTGCACTGGTTCGTTCACACGCACGCACACGCACGCACACGCACGCACGCACGCACGCACGCACACACATTGTTAAAGACAAAGTTAATAGGAGACCAATGTAAACAAGAACACAACTATATTAAATCTAATAATTCTCTCTGAACCTGGATCATCAGTTGTTTTGTATTCTTTTCCAGTGGTGGAAAAAGTACTCACATGTTCAATATTACAATATAGAAATACTGCATTATAAGTAAAAGTCTGGAATTTACATTTACTTGACTAAAAGTACAAAAGTATTGGCATCAAAATTTACTTAAAGTGGAGTAGAAGTAAAAGTATTGGAAATTGAAACGTAAAGTGGCATACAAATGCCTCAAAACTTTACTTAAATGTACTTAGTTACTTTAGCACCTGGTGAGAGTAGGAGGGGCCCGGACAGGAGTCAACCCACACCCACAGAGCCTAGTCCTTCCACGTGCCAGATTGATGCGATCCTCCCACATACCCAGTCCCGGCAGAGTAGTTCAGGAGGAACGGATTGTGTGGCCCTGGTTTTTCCCTAATGGGACTGATCAAGGGTAGCTACTGGGACGTAAGTCGGGACTTGATCACTCCGGCTGGGTCACCTGAGTGAGGGGTATGATGTTGGGAGACCTGAAACCCCCATTGACCTTGGGATACATCACTGAGGATACGTCCCAGATGCATCCATGCAGTGTATTTTTGTTTTAGTTATCTAGAGCCTGGGTATCGAGGCTAGTTATCTAGTGACTCATAGGAATAGACTACGTGACAACCAGGAATAGTCTGGTTACCACGGAATGTAGACGGCACCCGGGAGCAGTTTGGGTTGGCAATACTCAACTTAAGCTACTGTAGAAAGCTACAAATTTGCTGTGTAGCTTTGTATCTTTGTATCTGCCAGTGTGAATGCAGCATGAGGATGATGCCATCATTGTGTGGCCTATAATTCATGAATGCCAGTATGGTAGTAGAAGGCGTGACATTCAGAAGATGCTCTCATGAGGCTATAATTATTAAATTCCCCATGCAGAGGATCAATGACTGTCTCAGTTGACCTTGAGCATGGGGACACTCAGTGAGCCGACACACAGTGTGTGTGTGTGTGTGTGTGTGTGTGTGTGCGTGCGTGCGTGCGTGCACGTCTGTGTGCGCGTCTGTGTGCGCGTCTGCATGCTACTTAATTAGCTAATGGACCACAATGGTCCAGGCCAATACGGAGCAGCTGACATTAGGCCACTGATCTGATCCGTTTCACCTCAACACACCCTGCTTCGTCGTCGATCATCATCATCTGCTGGACAGTAACTAAAGTGCATACGTGTACAGTACTCAAGTACTGTACTTAAAGGAGTAGTTCACCCCCCCCCCCAAAACAAACGACTGGCTCCTTTCTAAGCGATGATGCAGCGGCTCTACTCCGATCGAGTCCCTCTCGCGTGACTGAACTTCTCACCCTATCTCTAAGGGAGATGCCAGCCACCCGTCTGAGAAATCTCATTTGGGCCGCTTGTATCCGCAACCTTATTATTCTTTCGGTCATGACCCACACATGAACAAAAACTGGTGAGTAATCGTCTTGATAGACAAAACGTCATTTGGTGGGTGAACTATCCCTTTAAGTAACAGTGTCGAGTCAAAATATTTTGAAAATAGCAAGCTCACAAAGCGTCAATCTGCTATTTTCTAATAGCCAAAGTATAGGTTAATGTGTATTTTGCAGTAATATGTTTTCAAATAATTGTAATTTAAAAATGTGCCTACTCAAGTAAAGTAAAAGTAATTAATAAATAATAGAGAAAATACATCATAAATACTGAAACCAGATGCATGCACATAGTTATTTTCCATTTGGCGACCCCCAGGTTGAGAAGCCCTGCAGTAGCCTACTTACCTATTAAATGTATTGAGTTACTTTCCATCGATCATGCTCTTTAGAGAGCACACAGACTTGACATCCATTCATTTAGGAGCCACATAATCTCGCAGAGTGGTCTGGTGAGCTACGACCGCACCGACCGGCCGCTATACATTGAGTATATACTTACTGTAGCCTGGCCATGACAACTACTGAGGCTATAAGGAATATAAATGATAAAATACAACAACACACAACAAGGTCACAAGCATAAAACAGCTCAATCAATTGTTTGTGTGTGTACGTGTGTGTGTGTGTGTGTGTGTGTATTGTGCATAGGGTATTTTGTCTATTTTTCCTCTGCTAGCAGGGGAGCAAAGGGAATATATGAAAGAAAATATATTTTGCAGGCACCAAATTGTTGTTGGGGGTGTGGTACACCTTGCCTGACCGTGCACATGAATGGGGATTTACCATGCAGTTTATCCCATGCCAACTGCAATACCACTTACCACTCCACTGCCTGGCATTCCTCCAACCGGCTGAGCTAGGGGAACAATTCCTGCATCAAATGGGGCCCTGTGCCACTGCCAACACCACCAACAGTTCTGTGTGCGCTGTGCACATCTCACCCACTTTAGCATGTGTTGTATACAGTAGACGAATCCACGGAGGGGTGCCCTGGGCGCAGTCATTACTGAGGTATACCATTCATTTACACCTCAGCACTGATTTGCTAACACCTGGCCTACAGGGCAGAGGGCACTGCTTCATGGATTCACACAATTAACACTAGGACGTCCACACACATGCTATCATCCTCTCGTTTATGGACATCTACACTGCAGTATAATCAGTTTGTGTGCCGCAGCCTCTGCCTCAGCTCACAGCTTCACTTTGCGGCGTTCAGACAGAGTGTGGGTTCTACGCCGTTCAGACTATGGGTTTTATAATGGTAAATCTCCCATTGGCTTAGAGAGGGCAGCCTAGAGACGAGGCAGCCAATCATGAAAGTGTCTATACTACGGTCACTGCTAGAGGTAGTAGTACTAGTAGTGAATGTAGGCTAGGATGCTTTTCAAGCACCTGGCAAAAAAGGGGGATGAAGAAAATATAAAACAAACTCCAAAACAGGAGACCAATAATATTTTTTACAAATTTGATTTAGTACAAAAAATAAACAATCTTATATGGTTGTATAACTTGTATAATATCGTAAACTCAAGCAAATGCAATCAGTAAACATGATACACTCAATACTAACCCGATAAAACAGGGACAGCATCTGTGTCATTTTAGATTTTTTGCGTTGGCTATTGAAAAAAAGCAGATCTACAAGCTTACAGCGCGCCGTGCCGTGCTTGCGAGCTTGTACATATGCTATTTGTGTGTGTGTGTGTGTGTGTGTGTGTGTGTGTGTGTGTGTGTGCGTGCGTGCGTGCGTGCGTGCGTGCGTGCGTGCGTGCGGGTCCACGGCCACAATTTTGGCACAATTGTTTTTGAAAACTACTGGTTTAGAATAGCCTGGTTCCAGACCACGGAGTGGCCTGCTTCTCGAAGCTCCAGTCTGATAATCAGGTTAAAATAGTCCATGAGGGGCGGCAGTGGATCAGCGGTAGAGTGGCCGGTGGAGCAGCCGGATGGCAACCATGAGGTTCCCAGTTCGATCCCAGGCTCCCCTAGAGTTAGTGTCGAAGTGTCCTTGAGCAAGACGCTGAACCCCTAATTGCTCCCGATATGTAGGTTGGTGCCTGGCATGGTTTCCGCCATAGGTGTATAAATGTGTGTGTGTGAATGGGTGAATGTAATGCACAATCTATGTAAAGTGCTTTGGATAAAAGCTATATACTGTAAATGCACCATTTACCATTTACGTTGCATGAGCCAGAGCCCCAAAATCGGGCTATGATTATCAAACGAGTGTATTAAATTGTTTATAGGGTCAATATATAAGATTTTTTGAAGGCATTCGTAGAATCGGCTTCAGGTCTTAAATGGAATATAGATCGTTTGCGATAAAATCAGACCCGACTCTGTTTTACCAGTAAAAACACGACATAAAAAGTTTGCCTCTGTTTGGCATTGGCAAAAAGTCTTTTTACATTTGGAGCTGCAACAACAGCAGACGATTGTTTCAATTAATAGCCGTCATCAGCCCTTATCAAGACCATGCAATGGAGCCAGTATGGACATTTCCTACATATTGACGTTGTTGTCAGCCATTGTCCGACGTCGCGTTGCCCGACTAACCCTAACCCTAACCTCAGTCTTAACCCATTATGGGCGGGAACCCCTTTTGGTGTTTTACCCCTTCAAGCCGGGAACCTATTTTTGGGTTCTGTACAGTATGTACAGTATTCCAAAATGTAAAAATAATTGATGCTGCTATATAAATATTTGAAGTTTTTCAGAAAACTTAGGTCAGGATTTAGAAGGCCTTTTTAGAATCGGCCTCAGGCCTAAATGGGTTAACCGGCCATGTACAGTAAGTAAACACAAAGTGACGTTGTTGTATAGCGCAGTTACATAATGTGTTCGCTTTGACGGCAGTGATTTCACTTCCGCGTGTCCTAGTCGCCTACTCGCGGTAGGCAGTATACTGTACATGTAGGAAATATCCATATTGCCTCCATTGTATGGTCTGATAAGGAGCATATAGGTGATTATCGGTTGATAACACCCGAAGCAGGTGCAGAAGCAGTAGTCCTGTGCTGCTGCTTGCTGCTGACAGTACCTACGGTCCCCTCCAAACCGTCAGCAACATCCGTCTTCTTTCTCTCCCGGACCTGTGCTTTCCTCTTGGCGTGTTTGCGGTGGGCTCTGCGCGGCAGCGGCAGGCCCGCTCCGGGTATGAGCTTATTATTAGCGCTCCCTAGTGCTGGAACAGGAGGAGGAGGAGGAGGAGGAGGAGGGGAGCTGCTCTCCTTCAAGGAGAGCTGCATCATCACGGTGTTGACGGCAGCCGCGTGGCAGCAGCGAGGGTAGTGCCTGAAGCACTCGAATGGGTCCTGGCAGCTGCTGTGGTAGGAGGAGGCGGAGCCCACCACCACGTGCACCGCGGCGGCGACCGCCGCCGTCCGTGAGGGCGTGGCAGAGGAGGCGGAGTCTGTGTGGGCGTGGAGAGGACGCAGGCTGAGCGCTAGGAGGGAGCGCAGGGAGAGACACTGGTCCACACACCTCCTCTGTAATAATAATAATAATAATAATAATAACAAACTTTATGAGACAACTTGTGATTTGACAATTGAATTGAAGTGTGGACATAGACTGTATAGTTAGTCATGTAGTCCAGATTAGAACAATGTGAATTCAATGTGAAAACAAGGTGGAAGTGGAAGGTTCTGGTGGTGGATGAGGCACACAGATTGAAGAACGAGAACTCACTGGTGCACAGAACGCTGACAGAGGTCAGCCCACATGAACCCTAGTCACTCTATCTTGGTACTGAACTGAGCACTTTTCATGTCATATAGAATGCAGCGCAAAGTGCATTATAGGGCAAAAAAGAGAGAAAAACAAACCGACAAATAAGGCAGAACAGTGAGCATGAATAATTAAGGACACACATGAATAAGAAGAACACATAGGTTTAAAAACTCAACTAAAAGCAAGAGCGGGTCTTGAGCTGTGCTTTAAATATGTCTACAGAGGCTGCCTGTCTAAGCTGAAATGGGAGTTTAGGCACCTCGAGCAGGCCAGCAGTGGAGGACCTGAGGGAGGCGGTTTGGGACTAGCCAGGCAGTCGTGGAAGTAGGAAGGCATGCTAGATAAAATAATGAGTAAAATATTTCTTTGTGGAAGTAAAAGTATCAATATAGCAAAGTATAAAATGTGAGCTTGTAGATCGGCTATTTTCAAATGGACAAAATGTATATGGCTGAAGTGGATGCATGTTAATAATATCAAAACCTACAAAGTGGCTGAAAGACCTTGGCACAGGTGAATTAATTAATTATTTAATACGAGGCAGTCAATGTGTTAAGTACTAGTTACTTTATACCAAATTGCAAAAACAAAAAGTACAAACTAAACCCAATGAGATATTGAAAACGTATAATAACCATTCAATCACCTGCATGGACAGGAGGTCTTTGCGCACCATGTGGCGGAAGTTGGGTTTGAGCAGCAGGTAGACCAGCGGGTTGTAGAGCGTTGACGACTTGGCGAAGGCGGCGGGCACGGCGAACGCCATGGGCGGGATGGAGTCCACGTGGCCAAACGCCGCCCACATGGCCACCAGGGCGTAGGGCGTCCACGCCACGAAGAACCCGATGCACACCGCGATGCTCAGCTGCAAGGGGAGAGAGACACACCGCAATGCTCAGCTGCAAGGGGAGAGAGACACACTACAATGCTCAGCTGCAAGGGGAGAGAGACACACCGCAATGCTCAGCTGCAATGGAAGAGAGACACACCGCAATGCTCAGCTGCAAGGGGAGAGACACACTACAATGCTCAGCTGCAAGGGGAGAGAGACACACCGCAATGCTCAGCTGCAATGGAAGAGAGACACACCGTGATGCTCATCTGCAAGGGGAGAGAGACACACCGCAATGCTCAGCTGCAAGGGGAGAGAGACACACTACAATGCTCAGCTGCAAGGGGAGAGAGACACACCGCAATGCTCAGCTGCAATGGAAGAGAGACACACCGTGATGCTCATCTGCAAGGGGAGAGAGACAGCGCGATGCTCAGCTGTAATTAGAAATTGGAACATTATGAATAGAAATTATATTTAGTTTGGCTTTCTCTGAAGTGAAAATGCACACGGGCTGATGGGATGAGCCACAAACACTTTACCAGATCTCCAAGTGGGCCCTGGTCCAGAACCACTGCACTTACCGCAGATCTCACATTACACCTGTGCTTGCTGCACTCCATTGGTTGCCCGTAAAATCCAGGATCAATTTAAAAATTATCTTAATAACATATAAGGCATTACACGGTCTGGCTCCATTTTACATCTCCGAACTACTGCATGCAAAGCCAAACATGAGATCTCTCAGGTCCTCCGATAAAGGCCTTCTGTCTATTCCGACAGGCGACAACTAGACTTAAAACTAAGGGGGACTGTAGCATTTGCAGTGGTTGCTCCCTCTTTGTGGAACCCTTTGAGCTAAAAAAATGCAGAGTCTGTCGACAGTTTTAAGAACTTGTTAAAAACGTATTTATTTCGTAAGCACTTTATTTTATGATGTATTTAATTTTACTTGATATATTTGCATTTCAATGTTTTTCTTGCCCTTGTTTTACCTTGTTGTAAAACTTGTTGTAAAACTGTACAGCACTTTGTAACATTGTTTCGAAAGGTGCTCTATAAATAAAATGTACTTACTTACTTACTTAATGGATGCATGTATAGTGGCGTGGTGGGCCGTCCTTGGCTTGTCTACTGCATCGTGACATCATGGAACCATTATTAGTATTATTACTATGTTTTTGTGTGTGTGTCCTTCAGAACAAGCTTGTCTCGCAGGCTTGCTTTGGCTCAATAAGTGTCAGTAATGTACTCATGATTAGATGTCAGGTATTTTACATTAATGAATTTTACAATGATTCCATTAAAGGAGCCCTCGAGAGTGTGCTATGGCCCCATGAGTTGGACTTGGACCAGCACTTCTTTGTGTCTAGCGGCAGCCGTTCTCAAAGTGGGGTCCGGGGACCCCCAGTCCCAGCAAAAGTAGCATCACGATAATTTTAACCACTTCATTATAGCAGTGGATTTCAACCTTTTTCATATCAAGGCCTGTTATTTATTCGAGCCACGGACCACCATTTGATGAGAATTAGCCTTTTCAGAACCACAATGTGGAGACAACCATGTGTACTGGCCTGAAACAATAAATACTTATAAAAAAAGAAAAAAACAGGAGACCACAATTAGGAGGTGTTATTTTTTTCTTTTTGTTCTTCTTCCGCCACTTATTGCAGTTCTGGCTTAAAGGTATATTCAGTGATTTCACTTAATTCAAATATCACTTATTTTTTGGATAATCCTCCCTACTATAAAGTGTGCTGACCATATAAGGAGTTCCTCCCTGTCCCCAGTGAGCCCCTGGGGTCAAAAAACCCTAGTTTCGGTTTGGGCTTTGGGTGGCAAAGCCTTCATCCAATCAGGATGAGAGGGGCCTTCATCCAATCATGATCGAGTGGGGCGGGCCTTGGTGCACATGCTGTTGGTCTGTTGTACTTCCCCCACTGTAGAGCGTGTGCATGTGCACATCTTGTTACCGGGTGGACCGGGTATTTTTCCAAATCACCCAAATCACTGAATGCTCCTTTAACCAATGCAGTCGTTTTTTCGAGAAATGTGGCAATATGGCAAACAGTGAAGACGCGAAGCCCACAAACCATTGGCCAAATAATAGCACTCAATTTAAAAACTTTGAACAGGCACATCAACCGTCAACAATAAAACATCTCCTCACGCCAAACAACTTTCGTGTTCTGGCGTTTGACCTCTGACCTTTATATCACCCACTATTTTGAATTATGAATACTTTCTTCTGTCGGCACTCCAGGCCAAACCGTGCAGTCTTTTTGTATTAAATATGGTAGAGGGCTATGTCACCATGCTTAGACACACAACCATTACCATTATAGGTATAGTTAGATTGATTGATTGATTGAAATATTTATTAACAGTTTGCAGAATTACAGTAGCCTACATTTCAAGCACAAACTCAATACAAAGACTGTTAACTGTGAGTGGACGACCCAATTAAGCATTACACTTAGGTTTAGGTATAGTTTTACTGAGGTTAGGTTGGGGCCAGCTATTTAAAATGCTCGGCCCCTGTTATAGCTGCTTGAAGCTATGTACTGTATCAACTCAACTCCTTTGTACATAGTGTTTGTATTTGCTGATGACATGTAGCATTGTGTACATTTTCTATGCTGTTGATGAATTCAATGTAAACAAGTCCCCAGGACTTTCTTGTGTTATCCTTTTAGCCTAATAATGTCTGACTGTACCACGCACACACACACACACACACACACACACACACACACACACACACACACACACACACACACACACACACACACACACACACACACACACACACACACACACACACACACACACACACACACACACAGTATAACATTTTTTCTTGTGTTATCCTTTTAGCCTAATAATGTCTGACTGTACCGCGCGCACACACACACACACACACACACACACACACACACACACACACACACACACACACACACACACACACACACACACACACACACACACACACACACACACACACACACACACACACACAGTACAAACAATTTCCTGGAACTTGTGCTTTGTTTGGTTTCTCATTTCAGTCATTATGAGTAATTTTGTTTTCAGCAAAGCACCGCCACAAACACCATTAGCCATTCTGCAAATAACATTTCATTTGTAAAGATATAGTACTGTTTATGGGGGTTCATTATATACTGTACATGACAAACCAAGTCTCTTTCAAATGCACAACGTCTAATGGTATTTTACACAATGAAGGAAGGCAGCCGCCAGCCGCCAGCCGCCAGCCGCCAGCCGCCAGCCGGGGACAATAAACCATTTTGGGCGGGAACCCCTTTTGGTGTTAGCATTATGCTATGCTTTAGCTATTGAAAAATAGCAGATCTACAAGCTCGTAGCGCGCCACCGAGTGGCGCGCTACGAGCTTGTAGGTCTGCTATTTTTGAGTGGTGTAAACCACTCCTACAACTGGCTTTTGTGTGCAGAAAAAAATGAGCATGGTTGCTATGTTCAAAATAATTTCTGACGTAATTAAATCACACCCGGGTGAACTGGATGACCGTAGCAACCATGCTCATTTTTTCTGCACAAAAAAGCCAGTTGTGAAATCACATCCGGGTGTGATTTCATTACGTCAGATCAGAGCTGATCAGGCTATATAATACCTTACCTTATATAATACCTCACATCGGACAAAAACTCCAGCTGAATCAACTTCATGGTCACAAATCATCACATCAGAAGACGACCCTACCAGAATCAGACCTAAAGGCCATTCAGTCTTTGAGACCCTTGAAACCATGCTATATAAAACCTTACACCACTCAGTTCACACGGGTGTGATTTTTTTTTAAATCGAAGAACGACTGACATAGAAACATAGCTTTTTCAGAAAACTGTCAGGATGTAGAAGATTTTTAGAATCTGATCTCAGGTCAAAATAGGATAAACCATCTGAAAATCACAGGGCCAGTATTTGATTGGCTCATCGAAACCATCCCTGTGTTTGATGCTTCATTCATAGAGGTTGTTTGTGGGGATGACGTGTACTGTACGCACAATGGACCCTTCGCTAAGCCCCACCCGATCCACACTGCCAGACCGAGCTAGGACTGCAAATCAATCAATCAATCAATCAATCAATCAATCAATCAATCAATCAACTAACTCAGCCATTGAGATGCATGTTACGTGACGGGATTTCTCCATATAAATAATCGATCATCCATTGAGATGCATGTGTTGCGGGATTTCTCCATAATACATAATCGATCATTTCAGGAGAATCTAGTCAACAAGGTCTGCAGTAGGCTATGCACTGGAAAAAGGTGTGTGACATTATTTCAATAATAATAAATAAATATGAATATATATGACCCCAATGGCTTTTTTTGTGCTATTGTGTGTTGTGAGTGTTGTGAGTTTGTAGATCTGCTATTTTCAGCATGCAACCAAGTGTAAAATCCGCCGTTACGACGCCATCAAGGCCGGCCCAAATAGGCCTACATTTTAGTCAACTAAATAAACTGCAGATTTAGTCTGCAGATAAAACCTTATGATATTTAGTTGACTAAAACTACACTAAGGTAAAACATTTCAGATGACTAGTAAAATATGACTAAAACTAAATTAAATTGTATTCAAAAGACTATGACTAAAAAAACAAAATCCAAATCTGCTGTCAAAATCAGCGCTGAACGGAATCACCTTGATGATGATGGTCTGGAGGTTCCCGATGCGGGGCGGGTTGGACATGTGCCGCTCCACGGCCCTGCGGGACTGGCGCACCGCACGGAGGATCTGGCAGTAGGACGAGGCGATGACGGCGCACGGCACCGCGTAGCAGAACACGAACAGCGCCACCGTGTAGGAGCGGGCCAGCGCCTCGCGGTTGGAGCGCCGCCAGTCGATGCAGCACGCCGTGCCGTAGGGCTCGGGGCCGTACGCGCCCCAGCGGGCCAGCGGGGAGCAGGCGAACAGCAGCGCGTAGCACCACACCCCAAAGATCAGGACCCCGGCGTGCTCCGGGCTGAAGCGGTTCCCTGATGGGGAGAGAGAGAGAGAGAGAGGGGGGGGGGGGGGGGGGGGGGGAGAGAGAGAGAGAGAGAGAGAGAGAGAGAGAGAGAGGGAGAATAAGACAGAGAGGCAGGGATGGGATGTAGGCTACTGTAAAAAAAATATAATAATTTCTATAAATTAATACAATAAAAGTTTAAGAAGCAGTGAAAATACATTTACATTAATTCCATAAAATCCTTTCAAACTCATTTGAAAAGATTGTGATGCTATTTTACTGGGGACCCCCTGGTACTCCCCAAAGAACCCTGCGGGTCCCTGGACCTCACTTTGAAAACCAATAGATTACAGATTTCCCTGGATTAAAATTAGAGCACATGAAACAAGACATGTCTGGTATAATAACAGCACATTGCTCAAGGCCTTTAGCCAGGATTTTAGAAATAGTCTGAGGCCAGTATATTCTTTAGAGTGAGATTCTTTCTAAGGATGGTAAACTGGTCCCGAGGCAAGGTTGGAATAATATTTATTCAAATCTATTCAACATTTATTTATTTCTAAGGAAGGTCGTTTTTTAGCAAAGAAAACCACTTCAAATCTTTGAGTGGTGTACCAGAATTCACCTATATTCTGCGAAAGTATTTGACCATTCGGCATAAATTGCAGATCTCCAAGCTCACTCGCATCGCCTATTCTTGGCAAAGAGAATTGGTGAGGAGGGGAAAAAGGAGGGGGATCAAGTACAGAGACCTGGGGAACTCCAGGGAGTGGAGTGCCCAGGCTTACATTAGACAATTGACACTGGGTGAAAAAAATGGGTTACAAAAATTGTGGGATAAAGATTTTAAAACAAAACATAAAGATGGTAAAGGTAGGGTAACACCAAGGAGGTCGAGACGGCACCCGGCCCACAGTATTCCTGACAGACCGGGACTACGGGGAAGTCATCAGTGAAGCAACTATAACATCCCTTCGGAACATCCGCCTCTGACAACAACAGAAGGCTCTGCTCTGAAGGAAGTACCTGGGCTCATGGGTCAACTCAACGGAGCAAGATCTGAAAGTGAGGAAGGCACTTGCATGCAGGGCTCTGAACCGCATGACCAGTATATGGAACTCCAACCTCCCCCGTCAAATCAAACTCAGCTTCTTCTATGCAACAGTAGAGTCTGTTCTCCTATACGTCAGTGAATGCTGGACACTGAAACCATCCCTGAAGTCTGTATGATTGATATATATTCAATCTGTATGATTGAATATTCAATCATCAATCTGTATGATTGAATATTGACGGTGAAGGAAGGAACCAACACACAGGCCCCGGTCACGATGACGTCCCGCGTTAACATATGTGGATGTACTCAAGAAAGACACAGGAGCGCAAAGCACCAACGAGCTGGAGAACCAGGATGACTGGAAGCGATGATGGAGGGCTCGTCTGAGGACGACCTATAGAAATGTAATGCCTGAACTCCTAGAATTCCAAGTGCTTGTCAGGGTCGGGGGGATCCCCAGTTCAAAAATAATTTGTGTGTGTGTGTGTGTGTGTGTGTGTGTGTGTGTGTGTGTGTGTGTGTGTGTGTGTGTGTGTGTGTGTGTGTGTGTGTGTGTGTTTGTTTGTCTCACCATAGAGCAGGTTTATCAGATATAATATATTAGCTGTGTGTCTCACCATACTAGCTGTGTGTCTCACAATAGAGCAGGTTTATACTAGCTGTGTGTCTCACCATAGAACAGGTTTATACTAGCTGTGTGTCTCACCATAGAGCAGGTTTATACTAGCTGTGTGTCTCACCATAGAACAGGTTTATACTAGCTGTGTGTCTCACCATAGAACAGGTTTATACTAGCTGTGTGTCTCACCATAGAACAGGTTTATACTAGCTGTGTGTCTCACCATAGAGCGGGTTTATACTAGCTGTGTGTCTCACCATAGAACAGGTTTATATTAGCTGTGTGTCTCACCATAGAACAGGTTTATATTAGCTGTGTGTCTCACCATAGAGCAGGTTTATACTAGCTGTGTGTCTCACCATAGAACAGGTTTATACTAGCTGTGTGTCTCACCATAGAACAGGTTTATACTAGCTGTGTGTCTCACCATAGAGCAGGTTTATACTAGCTGTGTGTCTCACCATAGAGCAGGTTTATACTAGCTGTGTGTCTCACCATAGAACAGGTTTATACTAGCTGTGTGTCTCACCATAGAACAGGTTTATACTAGCTGTGTGTCTCACCATAGAACAGGTTTATACTAGCTGTGTGTCTCACCATAGAACAGGTTTATACTAGCTGTGTGTCTCACCATAGAACAGGTTTATACTAGCTGTGTGTCTCACCATAGAGCAGGTTTATACTAGCTGTGTGTCTCACCATAGAACAGGTTTATACTAGCTGTGTGTCTCACCATAGAGCGGGTAGCAGACCTTCAGGCAGCAGACGGTGCTCAGCATGGTGAGGGTCGCCAGGCTGCAGATCCCAAAGAGCACGCTGCAGAACGCATAGAACACACACACCGCGTTGCCGTACAACCACCTGGATGCACGCACACGCACACGCACGCACGCGCACACGCACACACACACACACACACACACACACACACACACACACACACACACACACACACACACACACACACTTCAAGCTCACTATCCAAAACTATATAAGAAGGCTAATATAAGCTCCCAAACCACTCTGAGATGAAAACACAATATAAAACCACCCTGATTTGAGTGCGTGCGTGCGTGCGTGCATGCGTGCGTGCGTGCGTGCGTGCGTGCGTGCGTGCGTGCGTGCGTATAGTCACCTGTGGGACAAGCTGGAGGCCACGGCCATAGGGTAGAGGTTAAGGGTCATGCCCATGTCGCTGACCGCCAGGTTGATGTTGAAGTACTCGGCTGGTTTCAACATCGCCCTGTTCTTGTAGGACACGTACAGCAGCATGCTGTTCCCCAGCACCGAACACACGCCTACAGAGAACACATATAGTCATTAACAGAGAGCTGTATTGGAAATTGAAAATACTCAAGTAAAATACAAATACCCCAAAATTGTAGAAGGAGGAGAGGACACTGGAGCAGCACGGACATTTAAAGCCTTTTATAAGGTGCTAGTATACAGAACAACTAACGTTTCGACCTATGCGGTCTTCATCAGAGTCATAAAGGTGGCAGCATATAAAGGGCTGGGCTATCAATGAGCCAATGACAAAAGGCCATGTTACATGTAATAACCATTTACTACCAGCAGTCTAAACAGATAAGAGTATATAATGGAAAAACGCTGTTGAACAGTAAGTTAAATAAAGTAAAACAGTGATTCAACCATATAAAACATTATTTAGGAACAACAGTGAACATACACAATGAAGGGCCATGTGGCCAAATATATAGAAAAGGGAAAATACAAGGGCACAACAAAAACATTACAATAAAACACTCTCAGAGCAAGAAGTGAAGACCTCAGGGACCGTCTAAAAGCATGTCTATAAAAAACATGAGTGGCTCAGTTCTTCATTCAGGCCATTAGGTTCTAAAGTGTCAAGTGTATATGTATCCACAGTGCTTCTCTGCGGAGCAATTTTTATATCACCTCCCCGTGGCGGGGCTGTGATTTTTTCTATTCCTTAAAATTTGAGGGAGGCTGGGGACCCATTACATGGTTAGCAGCTTTATAATGTCTGGCCATTGCATATTCAGGGTTTTGGGTTCAAATGGCGGTTTTGTGTTCTCCAATGTGTAATTTGAATTGTCTTTTGGTTTGGCCTATATGTATGCTAGTCCGCATCCGACATTTAAGCATACATGTGTTGAATTGCAGTTAATAAAGGATGATATTTTGTTTTGCCAGTACGTGGATGAGTAAAAAATGTAGAATTAGAAGAATTAGAGCAAATTGCCGCATTTATAAAAGCTGTGTGGGGGGTTAGCGAGCCATGTAGAGGGAGGGGGGGTACTCAACTACTCATGTCCGAGTAGACTAGACGGTCTCTGAGGCTTCTGGAGCGTCTGAAAGAAAAGAAAGGTGGGTCAGTACATATGCTTGCAAGTTTGGGATCACTTGTGCCAGTTTTTAAGAAATACATTTTTGATTACCCCTGCCGCTGGTGTGAACGCTGTGGAAAAACGGAGTCGGGTTGGTGTCTGCTTTTGCTTTTTTTATAAGTAGAGTAGAGATGTTCTGTCAGTGTGAAGCGCTGCACTGTTATAGGCTGTATCCAAGTCCTCTTGGTTATAGCATCTTTCTGTAAAGCGATTGGTGAGGTCAGTAGCTTTCGATATAAAGTCCATGGTGGAGCTACAATTATGTCTGAGGCGTAAGTATTGGCCTTTAGGGATGTTAGGAATGAGCTGTTTAGAGTGATTGCTGTCCGCTCTAAGTAGAGTATTCCTACTGAGCGGTTTGCGGGAGATGGTGGTGTGAATAAGCCATCAGCGTTCTTGAATATTGTCGTTTTGTCGTTATCAAACTCCAAATTGTACTTAAGTACAGACTACAGAGGGAGGGAATCGTTAACCCTTAGACAGATTACTACTGGAAAACACGTGGAGTTATGCATTAGTTCTGTCTGACTTGTACGTGATTTTCCGTAGTTCTCTTTTTTTATTAATACCAATTGATTAATTCGGTACGCACCTCTGTATAGAGTATTGAGCATAAATATCAACTACATTTCCCAGAAAACCCGTGTCACGTGACACACGTGTACGCTTTGCCATTGGAAGCTGATCCCACACCCCAGTAAACAGTGGGGGCGGAGGGAGTTTTCATAGTTTTCAGTGTTCAGCCCGTTTGACGTCTCGCCCGAGCGATTTTCTATCAGAAAAAGTTGAAAGCAGTAATATTTATTTGAGCGAGTTTTGTGGTAGTAGTATTGATCCATACGCGTCCCAGTCGCCTTCTCCAGTCCCCACCAGCCCGGTCGCTGGGACCGGTGGCTGGGCTTAGAACCGGAGCGGGGACCGGCCACTACCACTCATTGTCTCCTCATCGTCGTCCGATGAGCTATACCGGGAAACCATTGAAAGAAGACGATCAACCCGGAATGTTTTGAGGTAATCTTATTGTAGAAAATGCCCTTCTATAGTGATCAGAAATCATGGACAAAAGAAATCTACAAGCTCACAACGCGCCGCACATAACCACGCGTTGCTTCAGTAAACGATGCATGTTTGTTCTCCGTATTTGTAGACGGTAAATAAAAGGAGCGAACGTTACTCTTCAGATCAGATCGCCTATATGGCACGCTACAATATAAAATAATTGTACTGCCATGCGTGCATGGCTGCATGCCTGCTATGATACATTTGTACTGCACCGACAGACACTAACCCCCCCTCCAGCCATTAGCCAGCACCTTTTACTGTCTACAAAGACGGAGAACAAACATGATGATCTACAAGCTCAAACAGGTCACATGCGCGACGCGTTGTGAGCTTGTAGATTTCTTTTGTCCATGAGTTATGAGCTTGCATGATAATCGCATTCATTGTATTGTATACAATCATGATTTTACATTGTTTAGTGTGTCACCGTGTGATGATGATGACGATGATGTCAGATAGCCTACGTCCCCCCCCCCCGGCCAATAGCCAGTACCATTTCTGCATTGTTTGCTAGCAACTAGCCAACAGCCAGTGGAATGTGGCGACGCGATGGTGCTGGATATTATACCCGCGAGCACTCATTGGTGTCATTCTAACGTCGCCTATTTTATCGTGATACTAGCAGCCAGCTCTACAAGCTCAAACAGGTCACATGCACGACGCGTTGTGAGCTTGTAGATTTCTTTTGTCCATGAGTTATATGAGCTTGCATGATAATCGCATTCATTGTATTGTATACAATCACACCCGTGTGAACTGAGTGGTGTAAGGTCTGTATGACGTAATTAAATCATGTCTGACGTAATGAAATCACACCGGGGTGAACAGGGTGAACATAGCAACCATGCTCATTTTTTCTGCACAAACAAAGCCAGTTGTAGGAATCACACCCGGGTGAACAGGGTGAACATAGCAACCATGCTCATTTTTTCTGCACAAAAAAGCCAGTTGTAGGAGTGGTTTACACCACTCAACAATCATGATTTTACATTGTTTAGTGTGTCACCGTGTGATGATGATGATGATGACGATGATGTCAGATAGCCTACGTCCCCCCCCGGCCAATAGCCAGTACCATTTCTGCAGTGTTTGCTAGCAACTAGCCAACAGCCAGTGGAATGTGGCGACGCGATGGTGCTGGATATTATACCTGCGAGCACTCATTGGTGTCATTCTAACGTTGCCTATTATTTTATCGTGATACTAGCAGCCAGCTACAAACACCATGTAATAGTAGCGTGCACTGACAACAGCTAAATGTTTATTTTTTATATATTTAGAACTGACATCAGATGAGGAGGAGGATGATGATGATGAAGACGAAGAGTCAAGACTGCGATGGAGTTCTCCGACACTGAACCGGATTCATTCATTTCAGGGGGGCAGTTTTTTTTTTTTTTATTATTATTATTTAGCCTACACACACCGTCAAGAACAACTGGAATGCAGTGGTTTGGGGACACTGGGGAGTTTGGAGACAACTGTTTTGTATGTAGGCCTATTTATTTTCTGTAATATTTATTATAATTTTATTATGTTAGTAGTCATAAAAAATAAAAGACGCTTTTACAATGAGTTAGACCTGTCATGGCTATTTTGTTCACTATTGTGAGGTTTATTGTATATGACTAAGCGAGTTTCAACTGTGATTTACTCTGTAACGGTAGATGGTAATAACTCAATTTCTTTTTTATAATACAGTATACATTCAAGTCTATATTTTGATACATTTCATGGGCACCAAGTCATATCAAAACAATGTCCTTGGATGTGTTTTTTATCAAAACTGTGTTTCTTCATAATAGGTTTTTGAGATACATGCATGAATAGACAAGGTACTGGTAAGACTATGTAAACATGGTATATATCAAAATGTGCGTTAGAATGTCTAATTTTACCCTAAAAAAGAATTGAGTTTATATGATGTTCCAATTCAGAGATATGGGGACTTTTAGCTGGATAGGTCAGATTGATCATGACTGACCATGCTATTTATAGATGGCAAAATATCTACAGTGGTACATGTGAGAAACTTTTTATTTTATTTTAATTGAACTAGACAACTCACCCTTTAAAATGAGATATTGCATGGCTATGTACGCCCAGCAGAAAAAAATTATTTAGAAAATAAAACTTCAACCGGGCATAACTTTTTTTGTTGTCCTAGAAACACTACCCAGTGTAAATGCAGGCTCTTTTAAATGGCTTCCAACACAAAAACTAAACATTTTATCAACTCAGTTAATTTTTTTCCTGGAAGCAGACAAGTCAAGCTTTCTCTGAAGGTCTTTCGTTGTCACACATTCACAACAGAGAATTTTCAATAAATCATTCAAAAACGGGATTATGCCATAGAGAAGTCTACCTACTATATAGAAATCCTTGAAACGCTCAAAGAGTTAAGGAACCGGAATCGTTTTGTAATACTAAATGTTTCCAACCCTATAGGCCTAGTACCCACACAGATCTTGTTTAATTTTAACAGCTTTAAACACTTCTCAGATTCTTGTCTCATTTTTAAGATCTTAAATGGACTTGCACCTCCACCACTGAAACAGTTCATAGGTCGAAGGGACAGTGGTGACAGAGCAACAAGGGCAACTACCAGAGGGGACTGTGAAATGCCAATCAGATGTAGTGTGTTTGGTAAAACAGTCTTCTCTGTTAGAGCCTCCCATCACTGGAACAGTCTCCCCATAGAAGTAAGAGAGACCTCCAACTATCTGACCTTCAAATTCAATCTGAAAAGGTGGCTAAAAACAATTCAAATCTGTAATCATGAGTAACTATCAGCACTATTTAGTATTTCTCACCGGTGTCATTATTCACTTCACTATGTAGTTGTTCTGTCCCCTGTACCATGTTGATCTGTTCCTGTAGTGTACTGTATTGTATTGTGTTTGTGTATGGACATAGTGTTGGGTGCTAGCACATATGCACACATGGCATCAACGCATGGTGTTGTGTGCTGGCACACTACACTCTGTCTTTCTTTCATCTGTATTGTATTGTGTTTTTGTACGGACAGTGTTGGGTGCTAGCACATTGCACACATGGCATCAACGCATGGTGTTGTGTGCTGGCACACCATACACTGTCTTTCTTTTATCATACATTTTTTAAGAGCCTGCCCAGGGACTACAGATGGAAATTAGCTTTGGCTAACTCTGGCCCATTTACATTGAGGTGAAAACTGACATGTTGATCAATGAGCTTTGTCCCTGTCAAATAAAAAAATAAATAAAATAAAAAATAAATAAATAAAATCCAAAACCACCTTAAGGCCTAAAAGCCTCTGGGAACAGGGGGGGGGGGGGGGGGGGGGGGAGTGTCTGTTTTAGGATTAGTTGGCTATTAGAAGTCAGTACAGATACATTGGAAGTCAGTCAAGGAGTCTAGGAAGTTCTGTCCTTAAGGAGAAACATCCAGGCTGGCCGGGCTCCAGAGCTGGACCATGTCCAAATCTAACAGAAGCACCCTGCAGTCCCCACACCCTCCCATCAGTCAGTCAGTCAGTCAGGCGCTGTCGGGCAGAAAGCCTCTTATCTCCATCATCTTCGTAATGTGTTTCTTCGTAAATGAACGCCATACTTTAACACATGCAGTGCAGCGTCACACAAAAGCATCAAAAGTAGCAGATCCACACGCTTGTAGATCTGCTAGTTTTGCTAGTTTTGAATTTGAATCCTGAAAAGTAGCAGTTTTGGACATATGAGGTTTCCACCGGACAGTGATTGAGTCATGGTTTTGGGAAGGCTGCCTGGCATGACCATACATTTGTTTTACGTGCAGTAGGTCTATGCAATATTGCCTCAAGGACAACAAATTACGGTAGATTCGATTTTTTGTTGTTCCCTCTAAGACGCTACTCGATCCAGTGGTTCGCGAAACGTTTACACTAGAGACCCAAAAAAAAACTAAAAATCGCAGATCGCATGTTTGTGCAGCCGGTAAAGTACAATACAAGTTAACCCATTTAGACCTGAGGACGATTCTACAAAATGTCTTCTAAATACTAACAGTTTTCTGAAAAATGTCAGTTGTGCTCAAACTATTTCATGTCAAGGATCCCCAAAAATATATGTAATTGGCCACTGACCCCCATCTGAAAATATGTTGTTCCAGGGACCCCCCAGAAGCAAAGATTTGAGTTAAAAATGTTCGCTCTGAAAGAATATTTATTCAAAGATATGCACCACATTTTCACGATTTTTCAAAAATAGCAGACCTACAAGCTCATAGCGCGGCACTGAGTGCCGCGCTATGAGCTTGTAGGTCTGCTATTTTTCAATAGCTAAAGTATAACGTAATGCTTAAAACACCAAAAGGGGTTCCCTCCCAAAATGGTGAAAAAGTGAATACAGTTATGCTTATGTTTTTCTTCCAGGTCAACATTGAGGCAGTGGTTCTCTCAACCAAGTACGGCGTAAATTAACGCCGTACTTGATCATATATTTTACTACAGTGTCACATAAAAGCATACAAAAGTATGAACCGCGGCGCCAATCCTGAAAAGTTGACCAACAGTTTTGGACATAATGAGGTTTCCACCCGACAGAGACGACATAATGAAATAAATACAACGCTGACAGCGCAGACATAACGATAACAACATTATACTTCACACGCATGCTTCCCTCCTCTGAACACGGGCCAATTGTGTTCGGAGATAGACGCTCTCACAATGCTGGATGCACCACGGTGGATTCGAGCGCCAGCGCCGGATTCACTTAACTTTTTTGTATTTGTGGCATGCAGCCCTGAAATGTACATGAGAAACACAGTCTCCAAGCACCTCGTTATGTCAGAGCGCATATACCGTTTATTGTCCTCACTTAAGCTGCATGTGGAATACGTTTTTATAATGAATACACTTTACTTTGGCTGCTGTCGGCAACAGAACCTCAACCTTCAACCCGTTTCATACCAAGGTCCATTATTTATTCAACATTTGAGCCACGGACAACCATTTGATGAGATTTAGCCTCTAGTCAGACTCAAAAGTAAAGAACATTTTGCCGTTGTTTGATAAGATTTTGTCAACTCTGAAGAAGGCCATACAGGCCGAAACGCGTATGTTTTCATTCTCAGAGGTAAATAAAATCATGTAAAGGACATACAATGAGTGCTGGCATTTTCTTCACCTCAACTATTATCTTCCAGCCTTAGTTGCACCTAGAAGGATTTTGTTTGAACCTGGAGTGCTGCGGGTACTTTTCTCTCAATAAGATTTTGTCCACATCATCCTGTATTGATATGGTACCATTGGAGAGATAACAAAATAACAATTATTTTACATTCTGTAATTGCATAGACTTCTTGTAAATTAAATAATGCAGATGTTTAACAATAGCCTAATTGAACTCTCGAGAGCATAACATCATACCAAATGGACCCATATGGTGTAAGTGTCCATTTGGTTTCATTTTATGCTCTCAAGAGTTAATGATTTAATAAGGGTCTATTTGGTTACCAACTCCCCATCATTTAGCTGCATGGGGACCACCTGGAACCCCCTTCAAGGACCACTGGTGGTCCCTGGACCATCATTTAGCTGGGGACCAGCTGGAACCCCCTTCAAGGACCACTGGTGGTCCCTGGACCATCATTTAGCTGGGGACCACCTGGAACCCCCTTCAAGGACCACTGGTGGTCCCTGGACCATCATTTAGCTGGGGACCACCTGGAACCCCCTTCAAGGACCACTAGTGGTCCCTGGACCACTGGTTACCAACTCCCCATCATTTAGCTGGGGACCACCTGGAACCCCCTTCAAGGACCACTAGTGGTCCCTGGACCACTGGTTACCAACTCCCCATCATTTAGCTGGGGACCACCTGGAACCCCCTTCAAGGACCACTAGTGGTCCCTGGACCACTGGTTACCAACTCCCCATCATTTAGCTGGGGACCACCTGGAACCCCCTTCAAGGACCACTGGTGGTCCCTGGACCAGTGGTTACCAACTCCCCATCATTTAGCTGGGGACCACCTGGAACCCCCTTCAAGGACCACTGGTGGTCCCTGGACCACTGGGGACCAGCTGGAACCCCCTTCAAGGACCACTGGTGGTCCCTGGACCACTGGTTACCAACTCCCCATAATTTAGCTGGGGACCACCTGGAACCCCCTTCAAGGACCACTGGTGGTCCCTGGACCACTGGTTGAGAACCACTGCCTCAATGCTGATCTGGAGGAAAAACATAAGCATAACTGTATTCACTATAACTTGTAATGTACTTTACCGGCTGCACACACATGGGACCTGGGTTTAATCCATGCCGTATGAATAGATTGCACTCCGTTCTACGTGTCTGACATGCTCCTGGCGTTGTCGGGATTGGAAGAAAAGAGCTGAACAACACTGGCGCCCCGAGGCTGCACGGCCCCGCGAGGCGTGTACGATACGTTAATCCGGCCGCGGGGCGTGTACGATACGTTAATCCCCCCCGCGGGGCGTGTACGATACGTTAATCCGGCCATGCCTGGTTTCAGGATAATGGACATGCAAACATAACGTGTCTGTGTTGAATTTTACGGGGAATCCGAATGTCTGTCAGTCAGCATTAAAGGGACATTGGGGGCCTCATTCAACTAAAAACTGTTTTCTGAAATGTTGGCAATATTCTAGTGTAAGGGGGGGGGGGGGGGGGGGGGGGGGGGTAACTGTCCAAGTTACTACGACCTTGAGGCCGGACTGGCTCTAGGTGTGCTACTGTGTGTGTGTGTGTGTGTGTGTGTACGTGCGTGTGTGTGTGTGTGTGTGTGTGTGTGTGTGTGTCCATGTGTGTGTCTGTGTGTGTGTGTCTGTGTCCGTGTGTGTGTGTGTGTGTGTCCGTGTGTCCGTGTGTGTGTGTGTCCGCGTGTGTGTGTGTGTGTGTGTGTGTGTGTGTGTGTGCGCGCGCGTGCATGTGTTTGTGCGTGTGTGTGCTCTAAACCCACCTCTACTACCCCAGCTCCTGCTTCTTATGCTGGTCTGATCGTATATATACCAATGTCACTCACTGACTGATGTCATTGTTGCGACAGCTGTGGAAAACTTTTGTTCTTGGCAGCATTCAGAGTTCATGTCATTCATTGTTTGTGAGAACACAGTCAGTCAGGGTGCACAGGCTTTCATTAGCGCACGGCCGGCCACCTTGAAATGATGCTAGGGTACATTGTGACAACAGTAATATACCGACGTCTACAGACTCCACTACACCAGTGGTTCTCAGAGTGGCGTCCTTGAGGGGGTTCCAGAATCTGAATCAACTCTTATTGTCACATCACAGTTTTACAAGTACAGTAAAAAGAAAGTTTGAGTGCTTTTACCACAAAAAGTACAAGTAAAGGGTTTTAGATCATTTAGAAGCTTGTTTCACAAACGGCGCAGCCGTTGGGTTTCTCTTTGCTTTACCCCTGGCTGTACAGCCGTACAACCAGGGGATCAACTATGCATTCAGCGTCTGTAACTCTGACAGTGTACACTGTAAAGGTTATGGAGGTCAGTGGCCTCATGCAGTGGTTCTCAAACCTTTTTGACCCACAAATCAATATGTAGTGTATGTACAGTACTTGGCCATAGATGTGATTAATTGAGATGAATCACACCAATTCAATTTATTCATTTAACATAGGACAGCCATAGATTTAATACATCTTAAAGCGCACATTAATTTCCGCAATTTGACAATTCTACAGCCGTGCCCAACCACAGTGTGTGTGTGTGTGTGTGTGTGTGTGTGTGTGTGTGTGTGTGTGTGTGTGTGTGTGTGAGGCTGCACTCACCGAAGACAGAGTAGATGACAGCTACGGTCAGGTCTGCTGTCTCAGAGATAGTGGAGTGGAAGGTACTGTTGTCTGCTATCCAGCCCATCTGTATGTGGAACACATACAGCATGTCATCACCACCCCTCAACCCAAAACAATCCCCATGCTCTTCTATTGACACACATGGACCCTATAGTGTCTGACAGGACCCCAGGCTACAACTAGTTACTATAGAACCATGGACAGCAGCCACAGACATGTGTTATGTCTCTCTCTCTCTCTCTCTCTCTCTCTGATAAATTGAGGGCCCTATTTTCAGTGTCTTTTAAACCCTTTTGAAACCCTTTGAAAATCTTTTTTTGAATCGTTCAAATAGCCAATCTACAAGCTCACTAGCCTGGCTAATAAGCCAGACTAATATCACACAACACTGTCGCGGTATATTATTCTGGCTGGGCTCTATGTAGCCTGGCTAATAAGCCAGACCGAATCAGCCGTTGGAAAAAGAAAATTGCCAGGCAATTTATTTTTGCCAACGGCTGATTCGGTCTGGCTTATTAGCCAGGCTACAAGCTCACAACATGTCAATGTAGATCGACTAGTTAAACAATTTCAACATGTTTTTCAAAATAGTAAAAAAATAAAAAAGGCAAAGAGGTTTAGGGTAAGGCACTGATGAAAATAGGGCCCTTAGACTTTCTCATCCTATATTCAAATTAGCCTGGAGCACTGTTTCTCAAACACTGGGTTGGGACCCATTTGTGGGTCGCAGACACATGTTTATGGGTCCCCACTTAATTTTTCGTTTACTACAAAAACAGGCAAAGACATTGACAAAAAATGAAAAATTATGAATGAAAAACAAATGAAACGTTTTTTTCCCCCCAGTAATTTCATGAAGACAAAAGAAATGCCATAAATTAGAAAACAAATGTTTTAGAAGTAGTGGAAATAGCCGATCATTGTCAGTGAGCTTGTAGATCTGCTATTTTCACTAGTTTGGGTTCCGGGAAAACGTAGATTTTTGCCTTTTGAGCTAAAACGTTTGGTAGCCACTGGCCTAGAGCAGTGGCTTTCAACCCTTTTCATATCAAGGCTCATTATTTATTCAGAATTTGAGCCACGGACCTCCATTTGATGGTTATCCTTCTACAATTCTCTAATTCAGGGGTTCTCAACGTTTTTGGCCGGGGACCCCCGGAAATGCTTTGGCAATGTCTCGGGACCCCCGCCCCGCCCCCTCCCGACCCCCAATATAAATTGACTGCTACAATAACCTTAAACCATTTTGGGCGGGAACCCCTTTTGGTGTTTTAAGCATTGTTATAATTTAGCTATTGAAAAATAGCAGATCTACAAGCTCATAGTGGCGCGCTACGAGCTTGTAGGTCTGCTATTTTTGAAAAATCGTTTTTTTTTTTTTTTTTTTTTTTTAAATAATTTGGGGACCCCCTAAAATAATTTGGCGACCCCCCGAGGGGTCGCGACCCACGGGTTGAGAACCCCTGGCCTAGAGCAATGGTTTTCAACCCTTTTCATATCAAGGCTCATTATTTATTCAGAATTTGAGCCACGGGTTATTCTTCTACAATTCTCTAATTGTGTAGACTTCTTATAAATTAAAGTCATCCAGGAGGTGGAAGACATATTCTCAGAGACCAACCTTAAAACCCTCAAATGTCTGTCCTTGGTCCCTGCTGTAATGGGTCAGTTGAACACCTCTGAGGAAAACTACTGTATGCAGAAGTTTACCTCAATGACCTTCCCAGATGTTTAACAATACTTTAACTCTTGAGAGCGTACAATGAAACCAAATGAACCCTTATGGGTCCATTTGGTTTCATTTTACGCAAACAGCATGGTTGTTTTTCACCACCTGTGCGCAACCTAACACACACACAAACACACACGCACATATTAACTGGTGATTTCGGGTGTGCCAGTGCAGTATAGTGACAGTACAGTACAGTACAGTGGAGGGTAAAGTAGAGGGACCCCCACACGGTAACTCTGTCATTTCTCAACCGTTTCGGACGCGGGGCGGCTCGCCGGAATCGGGCCGGCACCCTGGGTGCGTTCCTGTGGGTCTGGAACCCCGCCCCCCTCCCCCCACACGGAGTTGCACCACTTACTTCACACGGGTGTGATTTTTACCTTCTTTCCTGGAAAACAATGGAAGACATTGCAGTATTGATACTTTTACCGTAGTAAGAAATCTGAGTACTTTTTCCACCACTGACTTTTGTAGACTTAAGTATGTTTTTAAAAGCAAGCTTTACTCCAGTACTAATTTGACAGAGCAACTTTCACTATAGAAAATTTAAAAATTTAAAATGAAATTATTTTTTTGTTTTACTGCCCATTATATGAAGAATTAAGACATGTATTATTTTGTAACATGACAACCATCTGTGTTAACTTTTTCTGGTTAGAGGACTACAAAAAACTGGAATTTTGTTTTAGGAAAGGTATTGTTGCTTTAGCAGACTTTTTATGCAAAGCGTGGGAAAAAAGGCAGAATGTTTTGTTTGTGTAAAAAAAAAAAAGAAAAAAGAAAGAAAAACTGTTTCTTGTACACAATGCAATACTGACGCAATGATTTGTATGGTGTGTCCTATAAGTCCATGTGGGCGGGGCGCCTTGGGTGCATGACACAAAATAAAGAATCTATCTATCTCTATAGTGCGGTGATATTTGACCATGCAGGGCGGTATCTATACTTTGACTGCAGGTACGGTTGTTGAGTATACTGTCCGTCGCTGTGGGCTATACAATACACTAACTACACAGGAGGCACGCAGCAGCCAATGCAGGAAATGACATGAATTGGAACATTGCTGACACAGAAACATGAGAGCAATGCAGAGGAGAGTGTATGAATAAGACATGGGCTCTTCCATGAGGAGCCATTAGCTATAAGAGCATATAGGAGAGACAGTCAGGCAGTATAGGAAAGCTGAGGGGGAGACAGTGTAGGAGAGACAGACAGTAGGAAAGCTGAGAGGGAGACAGTGTAGGAGAGACAGACAGTAGGAAAGCTGAGAGGGAGACAGTGTGGGAGAGACAGACAGTATGGAAGCTGAGAGGGAGACAGTGTAGGAGAGACAGACAGTATGGAAGCTGAGAGTGAGACAGTGTAGGAGAGACAGACAGTAGGAAAGCTGAGAGGGAGACAGTGTGGGAGAGACAGACAGTATGGAAGCTGAGAGGGAGACAGTGTAGGAGAGACAGACAGTAGGAAAGCTGAGAGGGACAGTGTAGGAGAGACAGACAGTAGGAATGCTGAGAGGGAGACAGTGTAGGAGAGACAGGCAGTAGGAAAGCTGAGGGGGAGACAGTGTAGGAGAGACAGACAGTAGGAAAGCAGAGTATAAAGGTATAAAGAAAGAGTATAAAGGCCAAGGTGAACTGTGTTCACATTCAACTTGTTCATTATTACAAAGTTGTTATTATTCTAATCTCTTGGCGCCTAATTTCTACAGAACTTTACTTCATTTCCACAATTGGCCAATATCTGTAATCAGCCAAACCAAATAATCGTTCACTATTGCAAGGTTGACAACTTGGCTCTCTAAATAGTTCAGTAATAGGCCATTAGTAGTCTCAAACAATGATGTTCCAATTGCTGTAACTTTAACAACTGCTATTATTATTATAGGCAAGTATTTGAAGTGAACACCGAAACAAAATAAACTTGTTAGGTTTGGTAACGATTTAAGTTGCAAGTAAACAGATGTCTAAAACCCAAGTCATGTGTGGGGATTTGTCTTCAAACATTATAAGACAGTTTTTGATTGGTTGAATACATTAATACTAACAGTATGCTCACACTGGTACTGCATGGCTTTGAGGAATTATTTGAGGAAAATAAGTTACCAATTAAACTGTAATCCTCTTTTTTTTAAATGCAAACTTAAAGTAATCAATCGATCAATCTACAGTTGTAATAACATATAGCCTATCGTCTCTGTCGGGTCCAAAACTGACTACTTTTCAGGATTCAAATGAAAACAGCAAAAGTAGCAGATCTGCAAGCTGGAAAGCTAGATCTGATACTTTTTGTGTGACGCTGTAGTATGATCAAGCAGGAAATTAATTTAAAAAAACTAGGCTACATATGAACTCTGCCCCGACAGCAACGAAAAGTTCCCATAACACAAGCTCCATTCTAAAACGGGAAATACGCAGCTAGTTTGACAAGTGTGGGCATCAGCACCATGGATAGCTCCTACAACCTGCACATAATAAACACATCAGCACCATGGAGAGTGCCTGTACCCGCACACACACATCAACAAACATGTCACCTACCGCCAGTCCGTCGGGTTGTTGTTGTTGTTTCTGGGTAGTATATAGTGGGACAGGTCGTCGTCTGTCTGGAACTCTGGATGGATGAATGAATGGAGCTGCAGCAGAGAGAGACAGTCACGCCGTGGAGCATTCGACCTTCGAAGTGTGAGTGTCTGTGTGTGTGTGTGTGCGCGCGCGCGCGGCAGTGCGTGCGTCCAGGCTGAGCGCTGTAGATTCCTTAGTTGAAGGTAGGCTACGCTCGGGGGGGGGGGAAACAGTGGAAGATGCCAGCTGAAGACTCGTCGATCATCAGTCTCATCAGTCTGCTTCTCTCACCGCCTCTGGAGAGTCTGGCATCGGATCTTATTTCAAGGGGAGATTCGCTGGCTTCTTTATGACATTATGAATGACTCACCTTCCGTTCGCCACAGCGCGGTTTCATTATTTCATACCTTTTCATATACGTATACTATGAAAAGGTTCATATATGAAAAGGTATGGAAGATATGTTTGCCCGCTTGAAATCAATAATCTACAATACATCACTCACAAGGGAATGGAGAGAATGTGTTCGAACAAAAACGCACCGATCCATTCTCTCTGATACAACAAGTAAAGTAAAACTATTACATGTTGTTGTTGTGAGAAGGCCATGTTCTGCATTGAAGGACCCGCGGGACCACTAACGGAAGCGTTCTTTAGCCATCATAGGAAGGTCTTTATTGATCACTCACAGCATGTTCCGGTAATTCCGGTTGCATCCATATACTCTATGGTTGCATCATGTATGGTTACTTGACATACCGGTAGGTGTGTCCCTAACAGTGGTGGAAAGTACAGTATAAGTACATTTACTTAAGTAGGCTACTGACGTAGATTACATTTTTTTTTACATCTCAGAGGCAAATAGTTTGTTTTACTCCACTACAACTATATGAAAACTTTACTTAGATTTGGATTATTATTACAATGAACAGTTAACTTGGTGCTTTTAAAGTAGGCCTACATTTTGAAGCGGTCCAGGCACCCTGGCCGGTAATCCAGTGTGCCGCTGGTTCGACTCCCGATCCCCCCCCCCCCCCCCCCATCTCTCACCCAATTTCCTGTCAGCCTGCCTATCCCTCTAAAAAATTATAATAATAAATGTGTGTATGAATAATAAAAGTGAGGGGCGCTCTTATCCATCATCTCATGAACTGAATTTATGCCATTGGTTAGCCGATTTGCTTGTCTACATATGACGTAGGCTACATTTTCCCTTCATTGTCAATGGCATTTAATGTTTGTGTTGCCACAAATTTACGTCATATTTGACGGACATATGACCTAATTTCTCCTTTTTCAATGGCAAACATGAGACGTGTGGGGACAAAAGGGAGGGGCTAGCGCCCATAAAAAAAAAAAATATATACAAGCTCACACTATATTGGATTTTTTTTGCATCTCTTCTTGGGGGTCCCTACATGGCACAAAACCTTTTCAGTTGGGGGTCCGCGTCCAAATATATATAGGCCTATTTAATATATATAGACACTTGCAGGTCCTCTGCACGAAAAGTTTGAGAACCACAGATCACTCAGTCACTACACAACCTTTTTCTTCCTCTCTAAATTTCTATCCCACGAATTTGCAACCCATTTTTCGCCCGGTGTCAATTGCCTAAACTGTAATCCTGGGCGCTACTCTCCCTCTGCCAACCTGGGGAGAGCCCTGAACTGAGCTCATGCTTCATTCAATGCATGAGGAGTGAGCAGATAGCTTCTTATCACCTGACAGGGGGGAGTTTCCCCGATAGGACATAGTGCATCTAAGGAACACGTTATTCCAACCAGTTCCTTTCCCCTCAATCAGGCACCCCGGCACCAGGGGGAGGCTATAGAGACCACATTTGTAATGTGTTTTACTATTCAGTATTTATGGACCACTGAAAAAACCCAAACACTTATTTTAAAATGTAGGCTTATGCACTGGTGCAACCTGTCGCTCTGAGCATCTAGCCAAGCACAATCAGATTCTCAGAATTGAAGAAGGAGCTTGGAAACAAGGCTCGTTTTGCTGGGAAGAGGAAGCTTCAGAAACCCATTGATATAGACAGTGAATTAGCTTGCGACTGCAATTTGTTCCTGTTTGCGGATGACTCAGCCCTGCTGGTCTCAAATTGCAGGTTGAAAAGGATCTTAGCTTTGAACTCTGTATAATCTGCACCTGGCTCGCTGATAACTATCATTATACACCTGGGAAATGCATCCATTCTCTTTGGATCAAATAGTAATCTCAGCAAGGCCGATGGCTTCTCGGTTAAAGTGGGTGACAATGTTATTACAAGAAAATATCAGAGCATACCTATTTACACTCACTGTGTGGGTGCAGGGCCAATAAGGCAGTTATGGAAGGAGGTAGGGCCCGCACACCATTCTTTTGGTAAAGAATTACTTTATTGAATTAACAAATGACGTTTCGATCTTGATAGATATTCGTCAGGTCAGTATACTCCAAGATCGAAACGTTGTTTGTTAATTCAATAAAGTAATTCTTTACCAAAAGAATGGTGTAAGGGCCCTACCTTCTTTCATAATTACAAGACAATCACACCCTTGTGAAGTGAGTGGTGCAACTCCATGTGGGGGTCCCGGGGGGTCCCCGGAAGTTCCAGACCCACAGGACCACGGCCAGGGTGCTGGCCCGGTTCCGGCGAGCCGCCAAACGACCCAAACGGTAGAGAAATTAGTTACCATGTGGGGGTCCCCGGAACATCCAGACCCCCAGGAATGCGCCCATGGGGCCGGGCCGGTTCCGGCGAGACGCCCCACGTCCGAAACGGTTGAGAAATGACAGTTACCGTGTGGGGGTCCCTCTACTGTACTGAACCGTCACACCAGAAATCATCATATATACAGTTAATGTGCGTGTTAGGTTGCGCACAGGTAGTGAAAAACAACCATGCTGTTCTCGTGCTCAGACCCACCCACCCACCCACCCACACACATAGCTCCGTAAGGGAGTGGTTGCACCACTCAAAAAGATGAAATTACCTACCTATGTTCCATCCTGGAGGCAAACCTTTCTTTTTTCTTTGGCTACCAATGTAATAAAAACAAAGTCGCTTTGTCTGCCGTTATTAATGCATTATTTTGGGAGCTTTTAAAACAGTGTGCGTATCTCCCCTTGCCTTTCTTTCCCGTTTTGGATGTGCGTGCACCTCTTGACCATTCTTGTTACAGATAGAGGAAACGTCAAGCTGAATGCCATTATGTGGACACTCAGTAGGTTGTTTCAATCACTTCAGCGCTATACAAAAATGGCAGATCTACAAGCTCGCGACATGAGCTTGTAGATCTTCAATTTCTACAAATGTTTGCCTATAATAATAATGGGGATACCAGGATACCCTGATTCAAAACCGCCATAAAAGAGCATCTCTCTGCAATTTGCAACTGCATGTAGACAAGTCTTTTAACTCGACAAAAGAAGTTACCCCGCAAACTGTTTTTCTGTAAATATACAGTACATGTCCTAGTACTGTCACCAGTACTTCTTGTATAGGATTGTCTTTATGTCTTGATTAATTGACCACAATGTAAACAAGCCCTCAGGACGTTTGTGTTATCATATTTAGCATCATTGTATAACTGCACCTTTTGCAAATATTCAATCATCCAACCAAGTTGAAAGTGGTAAAAAGTCCTTGGCTTCACACACGAAACTCACCTTATCAATGTACTGTATTTAATATAAAAGCAAGGGTTTCCTAATAGTTTAAATACACTGTACAGCAAATACAATGTAATGGAGAGGAGTCCTGGTGATGAAGCAAATCATTCAATGAAGTTTGCACAGTTCCCCCCCCCCCCCCCCACAACGCACACTCACTGTCATTGTTGAAGACATTCCAATCTCACATCCCACAAACCTTTTTTCCGCACTTCATAAGTTAAGACCAGCCTCATAGACTTCATATCATTGGTTAACATCCTTTTTGTTTGTTGTGTGTTTAATATTTCTATTTACACTCAATTTGTTATAAATATAATACACAATTTTCAGAAAAAAGCAGTGGAGTAAATACAACATATGGATGATCATCATCACGGGGTTGGATCACAAAGGGAGAGAGCCGATGGGGGGCGTGGGGATGCAGATAATGCTTTTGATCAGTTCGTCTGTAGAAAATTAAATGCGTGCATTGGTGGACACCAATTATTGACACACACACACACACACACACACACACACACACACACACACACACACACACACACACACACACACACACACACACACACACACACACACACACACACACACACACACACACACACACACACACACACACACAGGGGAGCGGTGTACTGGGCAGTATGGTTTCTTCAAAGTCAGGCCTTTTACGCCCAATTAATACTCTGGTGTCGCTTGCCGACAAGAACTGGGGTCTCCATTTGGTGATCCCAGTTCTTATCGGCGAGCGACGCCGTCGGTTGCGATGAAGTATGATACATCCATCCATCGTCAGGTTCTGCAGGACTAGCGGAGCGCGGAGGAGGATGCAGTGTCATCGCGGTTTTGACAGGGGGGGGCGCCGTCCCTCCAGGATAACCACCCGCCCAGTAAAAAAACTGTCAAACGTGTTGACAGCCGGCACAACCAGGGAAGTCCTTCCAACCGTCGGAAGACAAAACAAAAACAAGGCATAAAACAAGAATTCTTTAAGTGACAAGTTGCCACCGTAGCAAGAGTCGTCCATGCTAGAAACGTTTACCTGTATAGTGACAAAAATCGAAAATGAAAAAGAATGTCAAGTCCAAGCTTCTGTTTGAGATGTTTATGTGCCTTTGGGGGGAGGCTAGAGAGAATACATTAATTGATGGAGGTTGTAATGGTGGGGAGGTAACCCTGGCTGATGCCATTTCGTCAGTCACCGGAAAACAACAACAGCCACCCGGGATGAAGCTCCTCGAGGCTCGGCTTGACCGCTCCGACACTGACTGACTGGTGAGTTCCGTTTAAACCTCCTGACTGCTTGCATCCGACGAGCCTCGACACATCTCCCAACATTCACTCTTCCACTTGAACTTCATGAGCTTTCACTAAAGCTTTTTCCACAATTCATCACAGGGTACAAAAAAAAGAAAAGAAAGGTACTGCTTTTCCCACGCCGTTCCAGTATTGAATATATTAATTAGTAAGTCAAGAGATGGGGTGGTGGAGTCACATCTGTGGGAGCTCCTGTTGTAGTGAAGGCCTGGGGCGCAGGACAACAGGGAGCTACGCCATCGACTGTAGTTATCCTGAAAACAAAGCCTGGGTTCCTTCTCGGTATCTGCAAATATCAGTGGATCCCCATCCTAAGCCCTGTGGGACCCCGATAATGCTGGACTACAATGGGCCCTTTGTGTGGCAGCCATATTGGCATGAATGTTGAGTGTAATGTTACTTACTTAACAGGTGTGACCAATGATACAAATTATGGTAAAAAAGAAAGGTCCAACAACCGCTTCACCCAAGTTGTGGGTATTCTCTTTTGAAGTGTCCAGGTCATTTTCCTTTTTGATACAAATAGACTCCATTAGTTCCATTTAGTGTAGCGTTTGTCCGTAGAGAAAACGATACACAACCCCAATCATTGGTAACACCCATTAAGGAAGTAACATTAACACTATTTATTTTGGTCATTAACACTCCAAATTTGGTGCCAATATGGCTGCCACGCACAGGGCCCCATTATCACGTCCTGTTAGGACAGAAAACCAACAGTACCGAGGTCTGATTCATTATATATATATATATATTAAAAAAAATAGCATATCGTCTCCATCGGGTGGAAACCTCCCATCTCCAAAACGGTTACTTTTCAGGAAAAAACGGCAAAAGCAGCAGATCCACAAGCTCAAAACGCGTCGCGTTTTGAGCTTGTGGATCTGCTGCTCTTGCGTGACGCTGTACTATGATCAAGTAGGGCGTTAATTTACAAAAACACACAGAAAAAGTTAGAATACGGAGATAGGATGTTTCTGCTCCCGGCAGCGTCGATATCTACACGCTCACGGAGCTTGTAGATCGGCCATTTGTTTTACGGCACGCGCCCCAAAATAATAAATCGCCCACATTATGAAGTCCCAGAAGGACCAAGAGTTCATGGACTTGCGGCGGCGGTGGACAGTCGACGTCGTTTCTTTTTTGTGTGTGTGTGTTTTTATTTATTTTTCAGGCGCTGTTGATGACAATGAGCGCCGGACTGGAGATCTGCTGGCTGCTCTCACTGCCGGTGGTGGTGGTGGTGGTGCCGCCAACGGCGGCCAGCCTGGCGAAGACGCGCGGCGTGCCCAGGTTGTACACGCCCGCCTGCAGGAAGCAGGCGCTCAGTGCCAGCCGGGTCACTTCCTGTGGCTTCAGGGGGAGCTTGTACTGCGTCTGGCCCAGCCACGTGAAGGACGCGTGGTGCTCCTCACTGCTGGAGGGAGACAGAGAGAGAGCAGCAGAGGTGATCAAAAGAGTAAATCAAAGAACATAGAAGATTCTCTTCAAAAGGGCCTTTCTGTGTGGAGTTTGCATGTTCTGCCCGCGTCCCCCTAGGGTAGGTACTGGTGCTGCACGATTCTTGCTCAAATGTGAATCTCGATTTTCCTCCACAACAATTGAGATTACATGATTGAAAAATGTTCCATGAAAATATTGATTGTCTATAGTCTGTAGTATTTTTTATCCTGTTCGTGACGCCATTATGATGAGTATTTTGGGAAAATAATTGTTGGTCATCTTATATTTATTCAGTGACAGCCATAGGAAAGGTGTCCCAGACCACCAGCTCTGTCCATCTCTGTGATGTTCACTCCAGTCCTTTTCTTCTCGAGAGCTAAAGTCTTTATATACAGTTGCAATCTGGAGCCATAACTACTGTGGCTTTAAACAAACAACATCAAAGTGCTTGACTTAAACCTCTCTTAAAGTCTCTCTCTTGTAACCAAAAACATACGAGTAACTAAAATGATTTGGACAACTATTGTCCGATTCCTGCTCAATTTTAAATATGAGATCGCACATGTGTCTGAATCTAGATCTCCATCTTGTTTTGATTAATTGTGCAGCACTAGTATAGGGACCCTCACAAAAAAGGCAGTAATCCTGGTCTCTATACTGCCTCCCCCTGGTCAGCCGGGGCGCCTGATGGAGGGAAAAAGGAACTGGTTGGAATAACGTGTTCCTTCCATGCACTATGCCCAAACGGGGAAACTCCACCCTGACAGGTGAAAAGGTCAGTCCGTTGCTCTCACCAGGTTGGCAGAGGGAGTGTTACATATAATATAATAGTGATTTTTTTTTTTGGCATATTACTTTGTAATGCTACTGACATTGGTGCGCAGCACTCTTGAAAACTAAAAAAGATATTGCATTATGGTTTGAGCTGACAGGCCCTTTTTGATGCATCAATCAAGTCAAGTTGCCTTAATTCAAGTGGCATATGCCTTTTTTATAAATGATATATTTGTAGGTGCACCATGTGATCTACCTGCACAGCCTTTGTGATCTACTGGTAGATCACAATCTACCTTTTGGGCACCCCTGCTCTAAGGGCATGTCACTGTGTCCATGTCTGTTCATATTCCCTTATAAGGGCATCTCACTGTGTCCATGTATGTTCATATTCCCTTATAAGGGCATCTCACTGTGTCCATGTCTGTTCATATTTCCTTATAAGGGCATCTCACTGTGTCCATGTATGTTCATATTCCCTTATAAGGGCATCTCACTGTGTCCATGTATGTTCATATTCCCTTATAAGGGCATCTCACTGTGTCCATGTCTGTTCATATTCCCTTATAAGGGCATCTCACTGTGTCCATGTATGTTCATATTCCCTTATAAGGGCATCTCACTGTGTCCATGTATGTTCATATTCCCTTATAAGGGCATCTCACTGTGTCCATGTATGTTCATATTCCCTTATAAGGGCATCTCACTGTGTCCATGTATGTTCATATTCCCTTATATGGGCATCTCACTGTGTCCATGTCTGTTCGTCTGTTCATATTTCAGACCAGAGTACTTCATGGAGTCCAGTCTACAGCTGTGTCGATGGAACTCCGTATTTGGACGAACCTGATGTCATATTTTGATGAGGTAAGATTCCATGCATCTCGACGGCTTTAAAGGCTGATTCCACACAGTGTGAGGAGCAGTAGCTTGAGAGACAGAAACCAAACCCAGTGAAGAGATGGAGAAACTGTGTGATTCTGAGATGAGGAGAATTCGGCAGTACGCTGTGAATGTAACTCTGGACCCTGATACAGCACACTGCACACTCATGCTGTCTGAGGATGGGAAACAAGTGCATGATGTAGACGTATGGAAGAATCTCCCAAAGAACAAAGAGAGATTCACTCATCATCCCTGTGTCTTAGGAAAACAAAGTTTCTCCACAGGAAGGTTTTACTACGAGGTCCAGGTTGGAGGGAAGACTAGCTGGGAAATAGGAGTGGCCAGAGAGTCCATCCACAGGATGAAACCTAACGGTGCTTGCTGGGGTATAGGGTGGAATGGAAATGAGTACTGGGCTTGTGCTGACACTGATGATGTCCTCATCCCTGTAAGAGAGAAGCTCCAGAAAGTGGGAGTGTTTGTGGACTATGAGGAGGGTCTGGTCTCCTTTTATGATGTGGAGACCAGACTTCACCTCTACTCTTCCACTGGCTGCTCCTTCACTGAGAAACTATATCCATTCTTCTATACAGGTCTTCTTTCTGGTGGTACAAACTCTGCTCCTCTTATAATCTCTCCTGTCAATCACTCTGACATGAGAGCTGATCTGCATTTACAGGAGAATGTGGATGCGCGCGCATCTTCAAAATGGCCGGGGCCACTGTCCCACTTTGTGTTGTTGCGTTAGCAAACAGTAGCTAACGATACGATCGGATTAAAACATGGATTAAATAATACAAGCCCTGGAAAACGAGAGTCTCGTGTTTGGCGGGCTAGGGTACTAATTTAACCCTCCGTGTTCGCCGTTTCTGGCGGGCTCCGTGTTAAGGCCTTTTCAGACAGGGAGCAACTGACGCGCCTAGTAATTACATTTTAATGAGAGGCTTGCGTTTATTTTGGACGCGCTGAGAAATTGAGGAGCGAGCCTATTTTTACGGGTGCGGTCCCGTGAAATTGTTGCGCGTGTGCTCGGTTTCTGCACACGCCCCTGTGGGCGACTAGATCTGGTTGCAAAAGGGGTGAAGTGGCCCTTTAAGGGTCCATTTGGTTACCAACTCTCCATCATTTAGCAGGGGACCACCTTGAGAATCAGTGACATAAATAGACAATACTGATGACCAGAGGCAGGCTGAGCAGTGGGCCTTCGGGGGAAATTCAAGGTGGGCCAGCCGCCGCTATTGGTTACAGAAGCCAAATACTTCAATAATTCACCAGCGAATCGCAGAGGATTAAAGTTAAGTACACTTAGATGTTTTTGGAAGTTATTCTGACTAAAAGGTAGCATTTTTCATCATTTTTCATTTGAATCCATGGCGGCCGTCAGTCACACTGGCATGTGTGTGGGTGTGACATTTGAGGGCAAAAATAAGAACAAATGAATGAATACAACATTTCTTTCACAATACTTCGACGGTCACGATGTCCAATAAAAAAGAATGCTCTGGGGGCAGAGCATTCACACGTCGTGTCGCCCTGTCTCTGGAACGCTAACCTTCCAGTGGTTAGAGAAGCCAACTACTCCTTAGACAAAAAAAACAACATCATTTTGTCCCCCCCCTGCTTTATTGATTTAGTCCCCTGTGGGGTTTAACCCATTAAGGCCTGAGTGAGGCGGATTCTACAAATAAATCACTAGTTCTCACACTTTTAGATCTGCTATTTTTGAATAGACGCAAATAATAATCAAAAAAATAAATCACACAGATGCTTTCCCGGTTTTGATTGGTTAAATAGTGTGTTGTGTAAACCTTCTTTGTAGTGGGTTTGTAGAGTACATGTACAGCTGTGCACTGTGCGCCACATACCATCTGATCATACCTGCTGCTGGGAACATTCTTGGCTATAGAGGTTATGTGCATGACATCATCATCATACCTGGAAGTTATGTGGGAACACCTACTAAGTGGCAAGAAACTATTTTTCTGGCCTTGACAGCCCATACATCCAAACAGAAAAGTCCTATCTGACTGCATTAAACAACATTAAACGATGTTAAACTCACTTTTCCTGTTGCTTTGCCACTCGATGTGCCATTCACTTTAACCCTGTAAGACCCAACGATGCTTCTCAGTAACATTTTTAATTTAATTAATTATTATAATTTTTTCTCTTTTTTCACCTAAACATCATCATTGATGTTCATTGTTTAGTCTTGCAATGCCATTGGTCATGATATTTGCATATAAATACCCCCCACAGAGGCATGCGCATACCCTCTATTGTTGTTTTGTTATTATGACTTGTTGTGAAGTGTGTGAAGTGTGTGCAGAGTAGCTCGCAATTCATTTTCAATGAATTTACAAGTTGTAAGCTTGTAGAACAGCTATATATATATATATATATATATATATATATATATATATATATATATATAAACCATAAGTGCCAGGGCTCCATTGTATATATATTTTTTATTTAAAATGTATAAAAATGCCAGTATTTTCTTGGTATATTTCAGTTATTGTCATATCTGTCCTGTGCACTTTTCTTTATTATGGAGCCTAAAAGCCACACAGAAATGTAATGTAAATGTAATGTTCCAATTTGCAACGCCAAAAACAATTAAATCGTTGATCGCTATTATCTGTGTGACAATTAATCGTCAACTTAACCCATTTAGGCCTGACATCGAATAAAAAGTCTTCTGAAAGAATATATATTCAAAGATTTGTGCCACATTTTCACGATTTTTCAAAAATAGACCTACAAGCTCGTAGGGCGCTACTCGTAATCGTGACAGCCCTAGTTCAGTGGTTCCGAAACTGGGGCTAGATGATGTTTTGGGTCCCCATATGAATGTGAAACATTGTTTTCTCACAGTAAACAAACCAAAATACAGTATTAAGTGAATATACAGGGTATCTGCAAATTTATAAAATTACACTAATAACTTTGAAGACATTTTTTTATACCAAAACATCAAATATTATATTATGTAAGAAAGGGAGTTCTGGGAGTTTGGGAAGTTTTATGCAGTGGTGTAAAGTAACGAAGTACAATTTCTTTGTTACTGTACTTAAGATAATTTGTAGAGAGTGGAGTGGGTGGGACTTAGTGAAGGGCTTAATATGATGTCTGTTTTGCAATGGCTCTCTCCATTCAAGGACCCCTAAATGAATATGTATTTGACTATGTAAACACAAACATTGTCCTAACACAAACATTAAATGCCATCGATAATGAATGGCAAGCCACTTTTGACAGGATGAACATTTTTGGACTTCATTTCTTTGTAGGCATTTTGAAAAGCCTGACAGAGAAGTTCGAAACAGTGAAATCACCCGAGGGCAAATCGACAGGGCAAAAGTGTAAGCGTGTGTCTTCTTCAACTGCTGCAGCAATTAAACCCATTTTGGGGCGGGAACCCTTTTTGGTGTTAGCATTATGTTATGCTTTAGCTATTGAAAAATAGCAGATCTACAAGCTCATAGCGCGCCACCGAGTGGCGCGCTACGAGCTTGTAGGTCTGCTATTTTTGAAAAATGAACGACTGACATAGAAACATAGCTATTTCAGAAAACTGTCAGGATGTAGAAGACATTTATAGAATCTGATCTCAGGTCAAAATGGGTTAACAATCATTCCCGACAGAAACCTCTTACCTTCATTCTTTTTCTGGGGAAATAGAGGTTTCTTGGTGTCTCTATTGTCTGAGTTTGACCTCCTGACAGAGTCCAAAATATACTGTACGTCATCATAACCACTTCCACTGTACGTCATCATAACCACTTCCACTGTACGTCATCATAACCACTTCCACTGTACGTCATCATAACCACTTCCACTGTACGTCATCATAACCACTTCCACTGTACGTCATCATAACCACTTCCACTGTACGTCATCATAACCACTTCCACTGTACGTCATCATAACCACTTCCACTGTACGTCATCATAACCACTTCCACTGTACGTCATCATAACCACTGAATATACTGTACGTCATCATAACCACTGAATATACTGTACGTCATCATAACCACTTCCACTGTACGTCATCATAACCACTTCCACTGTACGTCATCATAACCACTTCTACTGTACGTCATCATAACCACTTCCACTGTACGTCATCATAACCACTTCTACTGTACGTCGTCATAACCACTTCTACTGTACGTCATCATAACCACTTCCACTGTACGTCATCATAACCACTTCCACTGTACGTCATCATAACCACTTCCACTGTACGTCATCATAACCACTTCCACTGTACGTCATCATAACCACTTCCACTGTACGTCATCATAACCACTTCCACTGTACGTCATCATAACCACTTCCACTGTACGTCATCATAACCACTTCCACTGTACGTCATCATAACCACTTCCACTGTACGTCATCATAACCACTTCCACTGTACGTCATCATAACCACTTCCACTGTACGTCATCATAACCACTTCCACTGTACGTCATCATAACCACTTCCACTGTACGTCATCATAACCACTTCCACTGTACGTCATCATAACCACTTCTACTGTACGTCATCATAACCACTTCCACTGTACGTCATCATAACCACTTCCACTGTACGTCATCATAACCACTTCTACTGTACGTCATCATAACCACTTCCACTGTACGTCATCATAACCACTTCCACTGTACGTCATCATAACCACTTCCACTGTACGTCATCATAACCACTTCTACTGTACGTCATCATAACCACTTCCACTGTACGTCATCATAACCACTTCCACTGTACGTCATCATAACCACTTCCACTGTACGTCATCATAACCACTTCCACTGTACGTCATCATAACCACTTCCACTGTACGTCATCATAACCACTTCCACTGTACGTCATCATAACCACTTCTACTGTACGTCATCATAACCACTTCCACTGTACGTCATCATAACCACTTCCACTGTACGTCATCATAACCACTTCCACTGTACGTCATCATAACCACTTCCACTGTACGTCATCATAACCACTTCCACTGTACGTCATCATAACCACTTCCACTGTACGTCATCATAACCACTTCCACTGTACGTCATCATAACCACTTCCACTGTACGTCATCATAACCACTGAATATACTGTACGTCATCATAACCACTTCCACTGTACGTCATCATAACCACTTCCACTGTACGTCATCATAACCACTTCCACTGTACGTCATCATAACCACTTCCACTGTACGTCATCATAACCACTTCCACTGTACGTCATCATAACCACTTCCACTGTACGTCATCATAACCACTTCCACTGTACGTCATCATAACCACTTCCACTGTACGTCATCATAACCACTTCCACTGTACGTCATCATAACCACTGAATATACTGTACGTCATCATAACCACTTCCACTGTACGTCATCATAACCACTTCCACTGTACGTCATCATAACCACTTCCACTGTACGTCATCATAACCACTTCCACTGTACGTCATCATAACCACTTCCACTGTACGTCATCATAACCACTTCCACTGTACGTCATCATAACCACTTCCACTGTACGTCATCATAACCACTTCCACTGTACGTCATCATAACCACTGAATATACTGTACGTCATCATAATCACTTCCACTGTACGTCATCATAACCACTTCCACTGTACGTCATCATAATCACTTCCACTGTACGTCATCATAACCACTTCCACTGTACGTCATCATAACCACTTCCACTGTACGTCATCATAACCACTTCCACTGTACGTCATCATAACCACTTCCACTGTACGTCATCATAACCACTTCCACTGTACGTCATCATAACCACTTCCACTGTACGTCATCATAACCACTTCCACTGTACGTCATCATAACCACTTCCACTGGACGTCATCATAACCACTTCCACTGACTTTCAACTGACATTTATTTACCTGGATGTTTTGTGTCGGAGGTCGATGATGACATCGACTTGCAGCGAGGAACAGTTGGACAGGGTGAGACTCACTGGAACCACACAGAGGCTGAGGAAGGCACGCACGCACGCACGCACGCACGCACGCACGCACGCACGCACGCACGCACACACACACAGTCAGTCGTGGAAAAAAACAAAACAAAAATAACAGATCTACAAGCCAACAATGTATCACGGTGCAACGTGTTATTAACACCCTGAGCGGCATAAACGGAGTTCTCCGTCCTATCAAATAGTAACGCCCAGTGCTCAGGACAGAGAATAATAAAAGGATGAAGATGTATTGATATCAAAACCGATCGCATCGCTCCACAGGCTGGGAGTGTCTGTTGGGCAACATTCGATGTCATTTCCGGTTGGTCCGTCATCCAAAATGTTCCCCCCCATTTTGGTGGATCAGATCAAAAATCTTAAAACGTGAATAACTCTTGATCTAAATCATTCCGTCCAATTCTAATCAAAGATTATGTTTTAGACGGGCCGTCGCATTTGCGGTCGCAATAACGTCACTATGTCACGTAAATAAATCGACCAAACGTGAGAAAAGGCAGGTAAAAAGAAAAAAAGAAACAGGCTACGATGACAATGTCATTTGCCAAAATAATGCTAACTGACGCGGGAATCGCGTGTTTGGGAAGGATTTACTGATGTCATGAACAAAATGTTCCAAAGTCGATATCAATTTTATGTATTTAGGGGAGGATTTACCGATGTCATGAACAAAAAGGTCCCAAGTCGTTATCTATTTTAATCCAGACGAGCAGACTAACAAGCACGCTATTATTCTCAATCTCCTGTCTCCTGACGACCTCCGCAGCAGTGGTGGGCACTGGGCAGGCAGTTTCATATGAATATGGAGTAAGAACTCAGAATTTAGAGATAAAGATGTGTTCTAACTTAACTCCTCTGGAGCCATGCCCGAGATACCGAGATTAATTTACCTTTGCACAGGTAGCCAGGGATTTGATAAATTAGCGTTAAAATGATTTTAGCTCTGTTGCTAGCCACCATGTAGTCCATGTAAGAAACAGCCAAAATCCCCAGGTGCACACCTGCATGCCGCCTTTATTGACATTATGGCTCATAATGAGATGAAGTAGGCATGATCGGAGCCTAATAAAACATTAATTCGAGCTCCCGCTAATCAAAACAATGACCGCATCGCTAGTAGGCCTCTGTGAGCCTCAGCAGAGCCGGGGGTTTGAGTACTTTCACTTTCAGGCACAACAAGAAGAGGTCTTCTCTACTCATGTTGCACATTTAGCTGGCACTCGCCACCTACCGCCCCCCCGCCCCAAGATGGATGCCAGATTCCGAGACAGAGTGGATCAAAACACCTTTTTTATTTTTAAATGTAGGATTTTTTTAAATGTAGGATTAGGGTCAGGGTTAACTCTGGGTGGTGAAGGGGTGAGTGTAGGATTAGGGTCAGGGTTAACTCTGGGTGGTGAAGGGGTGAGTGTAGGATTAGGGTCAGGGTTAACTCTGGGTGGTGAAGGGGTGAGTGTAGGATTAGGGTCAGGGTTAACTCTGGGTGGTGAAGGGGTGAGTGTAGGATTAGGGTCAGGGTTAACTCTGGGTGGTGGAGGGGTGAGTGTAGGATTAGGGTCAGGGTTAACTCTGGGTGGTGAAGGGGTGAGTGTAGGATTAGGGTTACCTCTGGGTGGTGAAGGGGTGAGTGTAGCATTAGGGTTACCTCTGGGTGGTGAAGGGGTGAGTGTAGCATTAGGGTTAACTCTGGGTGGTGAAGGGGTGAGTGTAGGATCAGGGTTACCTCTGGGTGGTGAAGGGGTGAGTGTAGGATCAGGGTTACCTCTGGGTGGTGAAGGGGTGAGTGTAGGATTAGGGTTACCTCTGGGTGGTGAAGGGGTGAGTGTAGCATTAGGGTTACCTCTGGGTGGTGAAGGGGTGAGTGTAGCATTAGGGTTACCTCTGGGTGGTGAAGGGGTGAGTGTAGCATTAGGGTTAACTCTGGGTGGTGAAGGGGTGAGTGTAGGATCAGGGTTACCTCTGGGTGGTGAAGGGGTGAGTGTAGGATTAGGGTTACCTCTGGGTGGTGAAGGGGTGAGTGTAGCATTAGGGGTTACCTCTGGGTGGTGAAGGGGTGAGTGTAGCATTAGGGTTACCTCTGGGTGGTGAAGGGGTGAGTGTAGCATTAGGGTTACCTCTGGGTGGTGAAGGGGTGAGTGTAGGGTTAGGGTTACCTCTGGGTGGTGAATGGGTGAGTGTAGCATTAGGGTTACCTCTGGGTGGTGAAGGGGTGAGTGTAGGATTAGGGTTACCTCTGGGTGGTGAAGGGGTGAGTGTAGGATCAGGGTTACCTCTGGGTGGTGAAGGGGTGAGTGTAGGATCAGGGTTACCTCTGGGTGGTGAAGGGGTGAGTGTAGGATCAGGGTTACCTCTGGGTGGTGAAGGGGTGAGTGTAGCATTAGGGTTAACTCTGGGTGGTGAAGGGGTGAGTGTAGGATTAGGGTTACCTCTGGGTGGTGAAGGGGTGAGTGTAGGATCAGGGTTACCTCTGGGTGGTGAAGGGGTGAGTGTAGGATTAGGGTTACCTCTGGGTGGTGAAGGGGTGAGTGTAGGATTAGGGTTACCTCTGGGTGGTGAAGGGGTGAGTGTAGGATTAGGGTTACCTCTGGGTGGTGAAGGGGTGGGTGTAGGTCTCGGGGTAGTTCATGTTGCTCTTGATAAGGTGGGACAGCTGCTCCATGGAGGGTCTGCTCATGGGAGGAGGCAGCTCCGGCTTAAACTTGAGCAGCACCATTTCCTGAGCCTCCTGTACGGCAAAAAGCACACAATACAACATTATTTGTTACAACCTAATTGGTACAGGCCCTGGAAAACTAAAAAACAACAATCAATATACAGTGTGTTACAAAATAACTGGTACAGGCCCCGGCACTCAGAATTTAGAAGTGTGAATCGCGCTAGTATTTGTAAAGTTCAGGATTTGTTTCCACTTAGCTAAGGTTTGGATTCAGATGTTTACCTAGTTTGGGCCCTGCTCAGGTGGTAGTAGTAAGCCAGAGTTTAACAACACACTTGATTTGTTGATCTCGTTGAGTAAATCTATGACGAAAAATGTTCATCGACTACCTTATTTTATTGAAACTGATGAAAACTAAATAAAAAATAAGCTATAATGCACTAAAACTAAGACAAAATATACTGACAATTTCGTCAACAAATAACAATAGACTATAATGTTATAGGAGGGACTAGTGGAGAAGAGATCCAGTAGAACTAAGAACATACATTTTATACTTGGTTGTGTACAGGTGTCACTCTCCGAAAACAGCCGATCTACAAGCTCACAATGTGTCGCAGCACGACACGTTGTGAGCTTGTAGATCGGCTATTTTCGGCACACAGGGCATTTCAATGCCATCGAGGCCTGCCAAAATACTATACTATATTGTATTTAATTGACTAAAACCAGACTAAAACTACAACTTTTCATATGAATCAAATATGACTAAAACTAAAATGGGTCATTTCTGCCTTTATTGATACACAGTAAGTTGACAGGAAACGGGGAGAGAAAGTCCGTCAGGATTGGACGCACTTGTCAGGCTGGATTACCAGCGGAGGTGCCTGGATCGCTAGGCCGGCCCAGGCCAAGTGGTCAGGTTTTAATGATCAATTAATGGACGTAAATGTAATACACGTTAAGTTTCTTATTTATTGGTCTCACTTTGTAATATTAATGCTATTAATGCTACGCAACACAGCTTCAAGTACTGTAGTACAGAGAGTATGGAACTAATGAACGTAAATCCTCTCATATCATCCACAATCTCTCTCTCTCTCTCTCTAGGGCTGCGACCATCCATTAGACTAGCATTTATTCCATCCATTGCTTTTCGATTAATCACACGGTTCAAGAAGCACTTGGAAAACAATAAATAATGACACTGGACCAGTGGTGGAAAGTAGCCAAGTACTGCACTGTTTTTGAGTACAAGTTTGAGGTATTGTACTGTACTTTACTTGAGTATTTCCAATTTCCAATACTTTTACTCCACTACATCTCGGATCCAAATATTTGTAGTTTTACTCCACTACATTTATTTGAAAACTATAGTTACTAGTTACACTTTGTATTATTACAAAACATACATTAACCACTTCAACATTATATACATTTGAAACGTTTGAAAATAGCTGATATGCAAGCTCACAATGCGTCACGATCGCGATGCAGGGCGTGTGCACGAGGCGACGTGGGCGTGTGCACGAGGCAAAGTGGGCGTGTGCACGAGGCGACGTGGGCGTGTGCACGAGGCGACGTGGGCGTGAGCACGAGGCGACGTGGGCGTGTGCACGAGGCGACGTGGGCGTGTGCACGAGGCGACGTGGGCGTGTGCACGAGGCAAAGTGGGCGTGTGCACGAGGCAAAGTGGGCGTGTGCACGAGGCAAAGAGGAATTTGAATTCTGAGAAGAAAGGAGTTTGACATAATATGTCCAAAACTCCTTTCTTCTCAGAATTCAAATACATTATGCGGTTTCCACCCAACAGACACAAAGTGTATTTATTTATCATAGGCAGTATATGTGCTCCTGCACTTCAAGGCTGAGCTTTTAATTCCGTTAAGCACCTTTTGATAATCACACTTACATTCTGATTCACTGCCTGCCTCCTGTGAATCTTTGGATTTTATATCATTTCTTGTTTTGTTTCATTTTCCAATAAGTCAATGCGAAACCAAACAAAAAAAAATGTTCTTTTGGGGTTATTTTTGTATATGGATTATTTTATGAAAATATAAATAGTCAAATCAAACGATTAGTTTGGCTGACTGTTGCGCTGCTAAACATAACCATAATTAGTTTGGCTGACTGTTGCGCTGCTAAACATAACCATAATCAGTCACTAAACATTCAGAGTCCCATTTTCTCAACCTTCTCAACCATAATTCCATGTTTTCAGGATGTCTTCGCCAGACACGCCAGGATAAAGGAGGACACAGAGGACATCATTTCGGTGAATTATTGCTTCTTATATTTCTCATGAATATATATGGCACATTGCCCAGTCTGAACGGCACTCTTGCCGAGTTACGATACCGTAAAACAGAGCTGGATGACAGCCGTTAACATGGCTATCACAAACAACTGCACCATTAAAATCACACGCGTGTGAAGTAAGTGGTGCAACTCCGTGTGGGCGTGCGTCCCCAGGGGGTCCCCGAAACTTCCAGACACACAGGAACGTGCCTAGGGGGGCGGCCCGGTTCCGGCAAGCCGCCCCACGTCCGAAACGGTCGAGAAATGACAGAGTTACCGTGTGGGGGTCCCTCTACTGTACTGTATTGTATTGTACTGTCACACCTGAAATCATCATATATACAGACACTTGGTTGTGAAAACCAACCAAACGCTATTTTCGTGCTCGGACACAGCCAGCCAGCCAGTGTGTGATGTGAAATGTGAGCTTTAGTCATATTCCATCATATTCAAGTGCTTTTGGAGAGAAATTATAGTCACTTTCAGTAGTAGAGCACTGTAGAGGGGAGCTGTGTGTGTCTGTGACTGTGCCCAGGTGATGATGGAAGGCAATTATGTTTCTGCACTGTCAAAAGTAATGCTACTTTTTTGCAATGTAGTTAAATAAAAAATCTCAGGGGGGGGGAAGATAAATTATATAAAATTGAAAAAACGGTAATTTTTCTTAAAAATATATATATATTTTAATATCGTAAAAAATCGTGAACCTAATATCGTGATACGAATCGTATCGTGAGTTGAGTGAATCGTTACATGCCTATTACTTAGACACTATGAATGCACTCGCGCTGTTGCAAATAGGTACATATACACGTGTGCATGCGTGTTGTTTACACTGTGTGTGTGTTTGTGTGTGTGTGTGTGTGTGTGTGTGTGTGTGTGTTAGAGAAGTGGCCAGGATGCAGGTGATGTCATCCATGATGGGAGATATTTTTAGACTCACATGAGCATTTAGAGTAACAGACATGTGTATGTCGATAAACGTCAGCAAACCCTTTCTGCGCGCACGCACGCACGCACGCACGCACGCACGCACGCACGCACGCACGCACGCACGCACACGTGTATATGTACCTATTTGCAACAGCACAAGTGGTGTCTGTAATGACTTCCACATGGCATGCCACAGTGCAGGACTGGCTGCAACGTGGGGGGAGTGAACTGAGACGCATGTTCCTTCCTGTGCTGAACGGAGGCATACGTCACTGTCACACGTGCACCGTAATATGGATGTTTTCCACAGTTCAAACAGAAGGGCTGTATATACACTATGTACGATCGGACATGCAACCAGTGTCACTTTCGTCGCCGGCTAAAACTATGACCAAAATGTTCGTCGACCGCACTTCTTTCAGTGACGAATACAAAATAAAAACTAAACTAAAGACATTCAATTTCACATATAAAATCCCAGCTTATAAGCATTTTAAACGAGCGAGATATGTAATGTATTGTTATTTACCTCATTATATACGGTATTAGATTCGGCAGAGCTCCGGGTTCTGGTCAGTGAGAATAGGCTTATGCACACAGAATAACTCTTCCTACTTCCGGACCCTTCCCTACTTCCTACTGGATGTTACTGACGATACTAACAAGTAAGACGCGCGAACGCGGGAAGTGAACGCAGCTCGTAAATTGCAAAAACAACAATTAGAATAAATTACGTAATTTTTTAAGGTTTTTTTTAAGTTCTCTTTTTTTTGTGTTTAAGATTTTTTTTTAAGTTAAGTTTTTTCTTTTAAAGTTTTTCCTTTTTAAGTTTTTTTTTTAAGTTAAGTTTTTCCTTTTAAAGTTTTTCCTTCCTGCGTGCGTGCGTGCATGTGTGTGTGTGTGTGTGTGTGCGTGCATGTGTGTGTGTGTTTTTGTGTGTGATACAGCTGCGCCCTCTGGTGGTGGGCGGGTGGTGTTACAGCGTGACACACAGACAGACACACAGACATGATCTGCTGGGTCTCATAGTAAATGCTCACTGCGTTCGCAATCACTGCGTTCGCAATCACTGCGTTCGCAATTAAGGCTCTGTTCCATTTAGTCTACAGTGGTTCTCAAACTTTTTCATTTGAAGGGCCCCCATAACTCTGAGAGTGTACGAATGGAACCAAGTGACCATTTGGAACCCAACCTTGACACTTTGAGACCCACTGGTATAGCAGAGTGTTTCCAGTGAGCCAACATGCACAATAGCAGCACCCTGTCTCTGTTTGACCAGAATGGAACAGAGCCTTCATTAGTATCATTAACACTGACTCTGTTAGACCAGAATGGAACAGAGCCATCATTAACACTGACTCTGTTTGACCAGAATGGAACAGAGCCTTCATTAGTATCATTAACACTGACTCTGTTTGACCAGAATGGAACAGAACCTTCATTAGTATCATTAACACTGACTCCATTTGACCAAAATGGAACAGAGCCTTCATTAGTATCATTGCTAACAGTAGGAAGAGTTATTCCGTGTGCATAGAGCCTTTACCAGCTGCAGATGTGATGGGAATATTAACATGGAGCCAGAGTTAATGGTCAGAGAGGGATGATCTTCTGTCAAACCAGGGTCAGGAGATGACACGGGACAAGTGACAGCATGCCAATGTCAATATAAAGCATGCATGTGTGCACGCACATGCACACACAAGCACGCACACATTTGCATTACTAGTGTGGCGCCGTCTAGCCCTCTCGGGACGTAAAAAGTGGGGGGACAATATTCGAGATCGAGAGTTGAGAATAGAGAGCAACTGCAGTTAATTCAATTCAACTTTATTAGCAGACTCAGGTCCATAGGGATACACGTTACTGCACGTAGGGTTGGCTATATGGCCAGAATGATCATTGCTCCGAGAGGCAAGCATGCAGCGGCAGCCAATACACAACAACGATTGCGCAACAAAATGGGAGCGGTGCTAGAGAGAGACCACCAGCGCCGAAGAATAAATATTATAGAGCAGTCATTCAGAGAATTTCAGACCCAAATGACCCCCTCTCCGGCGCCTATGATTGTGATTGTGATGATTATGATTGCGCTAAATAGCCAATCCTCAGAGTGAGAGTGAGCCCCCCCCCCTGCTCACTCTCACTCTAAGGATTGGCTATTTAGCGCACACTGTTTACCTTTTACAGCGGGGATGAAAATGATCCTCTTAAAGTGAACGCAGGCGCTGGCACAGGTTAACTACACTAATGCTAACACCTAGTGGCACAGAACTAATTAATCCATTGAGACCTGGAACGCATCCATGTCACGTTAGCGTTAGCGTTTTAAACATTGTTATAATTTAGCTATTGAAAAATAGCAGATCTACAAGCTCATAGCGCGCCACCGAGTGGCGCGCTATGAACTTGTAGGTCTGCTATTTTTGAAAAATCGTTAAAATGTGCCTCAAATCTTTCCGAAAATTGTCATGATTTAGAAAACTTTTTTTTTTAAATTTCGACGTCAGGCCTGAATGGGTTAAAAACGAATTAATTAAAACGGTAACAAAAATAAAACAAAACCATTCAGGTGTGTAACCAGCCAGCAACTCAAGCAGTGCAGTAGACCCACACAGACCTGCACATGAAATATATAGTACAGTGCAGTAGACCCACACAGACCTGCACATGAAATATATAGTACAGTGCAGTAGACCCACACAGACCTGCACATGAAATATATAGTACAGTGCAGTAGACCCACACAGACCTGCACATGAAATATATAGTACAGTGCAGTAGACCCACACAGACCTGCACATGAAATATATAGTACAGTGCAGTAGACCCACACAGACCTGCACATGAAATATATAGTACAGTGCAGTAGACCCACACAGACCTGCACATGAAATATATAGTACAGTGCAGTAGACCCACACAGACCTGCACATGAAATATATAGTACAGTGCAGTAGACCCACACAGACCTGCACATGAAATATATAGTACAGTGCAGTAGACCCACACAGACCTGCACATGAAATATATAGTACAGTGCAGTAGACCCATACAGACCTGCACATGAAATATATAGTACAGTGCAGTAGACCCACACAGACCTGCACATGAAATATATAGTACAGTGCAGTAGACCCACACAGACCTGCACATGAAATATATAGTACAGTGCAGTAGACCCACACAGACCTGCACATGAAATATATAGTACAGTGCAGTAGACCCACACAGACCTGCACATGAAATATATAGTACAGTGCAGTAGACCCACACAGACCTGCACATGAAATATATAGTACAGTGCCGTAGACCCACACAGACCTGCACATGAAATATATAGTACAGTGCAGTAGACCCACACAGACCTGCACATGAAATATATAGTACAGTGCAGTAGACCCACACAGACCTGCACATGAAATATATAGTACAGTGCAGTAGACCCACACAGACCTGCACATGAAATATATAGTACAGTGCAGTAGACCCACACAGACCTGCACATGAAATATATAGTACAGTGCAGTAGACCCACACAGACCTGCACATGAAATATATAGTACAGTGCCGTAGACCCACACAGACCTGCACATGAAATATATAGTACAGTGCAGTAGACCCACACAGACCTGCACATGAAATATATAGTACAGTGCAGTAGACCCACACAGACCTGCACATGAAATATATAGTACAGTGCAGTAGACCCACACAGACCTGCACATGAAATATATAGTACAGTGCAGTAGACCCACACAGACCTGCACATGAAATATATAGTACAGTGCAGTAGACCCACACAGACCTGCACATGAAATATATAGTACAGTGCAGTAGACCCACACAGACCTGCACATGAAATATATAGTACAGTGCAGTAGACCCACACAGACCTGCACATGAAATATATAGTACAGTGCAGTAGACCCACACAGACCTGCACATGAAATATATAGTACAGTGCAGTAGACCCACACAGACCTGCACATGAAATATATAGTACAGTGCAGTAGACCCACACAGACCTGCACATGAAATATATAGTACAGTGCAGTAGACCCACACAGACCTGCACATGAAATATATAGTACAGTGCAGTAGACCCACACAGACCTGCACATGAAATATATAGTACAGTGCAGTAGACCCACACAGACCTGCACATGAAATATATAGTACAGTGCAGTAGACCCACACAGACCTGCACATGAAATATATAGTACAGTGCAGTAGACCCACACAGACCTGCACATGAAATATATAGTACAGTGCAGTAGACCCACACAGACCTGCACATGAAATATATAGTACAGTGCAGTAGACCCACACAGACCTGCACATGAAATATATAGTACAGTGCAGTAGACCCACACAGACCTGCACATGAAATATATAGTACAGTGCAGTAGACCCACACAGACCTGCACATGAAATATATAGTACAGTGCAGTAGACCCACACAGACCTGCACATGAAATATATAGTACAGTGCAGTAGACCCACACAGACCTGCACATGAAATATATAGTACAGTGCAGTAGACCCATACAGACCTGCACATGAAATATATAGTACAGTGCAGTAGACCCACACAGACCTGCACATGAAATATATAGTACAGTGCAGTAGACCCACACAGACCTGCACATGAAATATATAGTACAGTGCAGTAGACCCACACAGACCTGCACATGAAATATATAGTACAGTGCAGTAGACCCACACAGACCTGCACATGAAATATATAGTACAGTGCAGTAGACCCACACAGACCTGCACATGAAATATATAGTACAGTGCAGTAGACCCACACAGACCTGCACATGAAATATATAGTACAGTGCAGTAGACCCACACAGACCTGCACATGAAATATATAGTACAGTGCAGTAGACCCACACAGACCTGCACATGAAATATATAGTACAGTGCAGTAGACCCACACAGACCTGCACATGAAATATATAGTACAGTGCAGTAGACCCACACAGACCTGCACATGAAATATATAGTACAGTGCAGTAGACCCACACAGACCTGCACATGAAATATATAGTACAGTGCAGTAGACCCACACAGACCTGCACATGAAATATATAGTACAGTGCAGTAGACCCACACAGACCTGCACATGAAATATATAGTACAGTGCAGTAGACCCACACAGACCTGCACATGAAATATATAGTACAGTGCAGTAGACCCACACAGACCTGCACATGAAATATATAGTACAGTGCAGTAGACCCACACAGACCTGCACATGAAATATATAGCCAATCTATAATACAGTTCATCTATAAGTTCATCTATAATACAATTATATACGTCACCCTTCACCTCCTATTCCATGATACTCGAAGCGAAAACATGGAGAAAAATAAATCAACCAATGCACCACTCTCACACTCCACCAGGGCCAGATCGGGGGTGTGGACTTTTTCAAACCAACACTACTCTCAGATCATGATACAGAGGACAAAATAAAATAGAATGTATTTCATTCTCCACCTCGTTCAGATCACAGTATTCACATATCCTATCCTCCTCAGCAACACCCCTATATCTTCCTGTTTCAATGTGTAATGGCAAAATGCCACAACGTATCTGTGCACAGTGACCTCCGACTTTTTTCTAGGTTAAACATAACATATTTTTCACATTTATAATCTTTTTTGAATAAACAATAACTTCTTATTTTTTGGCTTTTGCCAGATTTCTTCTTCCCAAGCTTGTACATATTTTACATGGGTTCTGTTATTAAACTCCTCCACATTCACAGTGATTCTTTGGAAGTACTGTTCTTCTAGACCTGTAATAAATAAATCCAATATTTCAGAGACCCAGACAGGTACAATAAAAGATTTGGAGATCCTTGAAAGGGAGTCCTTGAAATTAAAAGTTTTAATGAGAACTACCGACTGGTTTGAGTTTTGCAGCGTGCCGTACTATAGTCTGCGTGTGCACGGCCAACCTTGAACTTGATTTATCATAAAATGACAAGTAAATGAGGCCATGGGTAGTATAGTGTTCTGTTCCTGGCTGCCAAGCATTCTCTGCACAAAGAGAAGACTCAATGACGAATGGATATCATGTCATATTAACCGCTAGTCATTTTTCTAACCCATTAAGATCTGAGACCAGATTCTACAAAATGTCGACAAAATATTTTTTGGGCCCGAGAGGCAAAATCTCAAATCAAATGGTGGTCCGTGGCTCAAAAAGAAATAATGGACCTTGATATGAAAAAGGTTACAAAGCACTGAAGAAAGTGCATTAACCCATTTTGGGCGGGAACCCAATTTGGTGTTGTAAACATTATGTTATAATTTAGCTATTGAAAAATAGCAGATCTACAAGCTCATAACGCGCCACCGAGTGGCGCGCTAGGAGCTTGTAGGTCTGCTATTTTTGAAAAATCGTGAAAATATTTATTTCAGAAAACTGAAGGATTTAGAATAACCTTTTTAAATTTTGAGGTCAGGCCTAAATGGGTTAATTTAGAAGAGAAAAAAGGTGTCTGGTGGAAGTACACTATGTGATCATTGTGGGAACAGGCCGTCTTGTCTCCTAATAGGGACACCAGTCTGTCTAATAGGGCCACCAGGTACAGGGACATGTCACGGTACACATGACAACTTAAAAATGCCTTTTGAAAATGTCATAATTTGTGGGTAAGACCACTTTTGTAGAGGTTTGGGTTGTGTAGTTACCTTGCCATGATGTAACTCCAAATGTGGACAAGAAATCAAAAATAATTTCTCCAGTGATTAGAAATTGATAATTCAAAATATGCTCCTCATTGACTTACATTGTACGCTGAAACAGCTCTCAAAGTCACTCTTTTAGTACGTAAACAAACACAAACAAAGTTGTTTCAGACAATATGGAGCAACACCAAAACTCATGTGGTTTTATTTTTTCATAAAAATGTTAACTTCCTGTTGATTTGTCCATTTTTATTCAGAAGAAAACCCGGACTGGATCCATGGATCCGGATCCAGATCTTCATATAGTAAAATCAACAGGAAGTTACCATTTTTATGAAGAAATAAGTTTTGGTGTTGCTCTATATTGTCTGAAACAACTTTGTTTGTGTTTGTTTACGTACTAAAAGAGTGACTTTGAGAGCTGTTTCAGCGTACAATGTAAGTCAATGAGGAGCATATTTTGAATTATCAATTTCTAATCACTGGAGAAATTATTTTTGATTTCTTGTCCACATTTGGAGTTACATCATGGCAAGGTAACTACACAACCCAAACCTCTACAAAAGTGGTCTTACCCTTTAACAAAAAAAAAGGAAAAAAAATCATTGACGTCTTTCTGCGTTTAGCCACTGCCAGCCTTTTTTCGTTATAACTTACTTTTTCAACATGTGTTGCGTTTAGCATTTTATTTTTATTTTTGAGTGGTGCAAACCACTCCAATAACCAGCTTTGTCTGTATGTACCTGTGTATGTGTGTATCTGTACGTGGGGCCACGTACAGATGAGCATGGTTGCTATGGTTAGTGTGTGACGTAGTGTGTGAACAGTTGCACCACTCAGTTCACACGGGTGTGATTTTTAATTTTTTATCAGCTTGCAGAGCTGATCCAGAGTGTAGAGTAGGACACGCTTTGATCTCGCCGCAAAGCGGGTACCTATGGGCTATAGATCCAAACGTTGCTCCTATGGCGACTTACTGACGAGCGTAGTGGACACTTTTTCATGATTGGCTGCCTCTAAGCCAATGGGACACGGTTGGCTGCCTCTAAGCCAATGGGACACTTATTGGAGATCGCTTGCATCTTTTAAAACAGAAAACTCAAGAGAAATCCACCTTTCAGCAGGCCCAAGGAAGAGGAAATGATCCTTCCCCCTTAACCCATTTTGGGCGGGAACCCCTTTTGGTGTTTTAAACATTGTTATAATTTAGCTATTGAAAAATAGCAGATCTACAAGCTCGTAGCGCGCCACCGAGTGGCGCGCTACGAGCTTGTAGGTCTGCTATTTTTGAAAAATCGTGAAAATATGTAAGATTTAGAAGATTTTTTTTTTATTTCGAGGTCATGGGTTAAAGGAGAGTTCTGCACACATTCTTTTTTTTGACTGAATTCTGATGATAATGTATGTATGAAGTATGAACCCCTGTTTGTGGTGAGAAAATAAAATACTGTATATACAGGGTGCTTTAACCCATTTAGAGCTGAGGCCGATTCTACAAAATGTCCTCTAAATCCCGATAGTTTTCTCAAAAACCCCTATGTTTCTATGCGGTGCTCAACCTTTTTCATGTCAAGGACCCCCAGAATTATCTGTGTTTCACCGCAGACCTCCATCTGAAAATATGTTGTTCCAGTGATCCCCCCAGAAGCAAAGTTTTGAGTTAAAAACGCTCGCTCTGAAAGAATACTGTATATATTCTTCCACCTGTGTTTGTTTTTCCACCATCACAGAAAGACAGACAGACTCACTCTAGCTCTCTGTCCAAATTTTAATGACGTTGTTTTTTATTTATTTTTTGGTATTTCAAACAGCCAGAAATGAGTAAAACGCTCCCCCCAAAAAATTAGTCTCTGTGACACATCTAGGGGCCACAATCTGCATTCAAAGATGTTCCTAGAAGCTTTGTCATTGGTCGAAAAAAACCCGGTCGCAATGACTAACCAATCAGGAAGCAGACAGGCAAATCGACCAATGACAAAGCTTCTAGGAAAATCTTTGAATGCAGATTGCGGCCCCTAGATGTGTCACGGAGACTACATTTTTTTAGAGCGTTCTACCCATTGCTGGCTGTCTGAATACCAAAAAAAGAAAAGAAAAAAAGGTCATTAAAATGTTGACATATTATTGCTTATAGCAGCTTTAAGTCAACTCATTTGGAAACACAGGTGAAAAAGAAACAGGAGTGTATGTCTGTCAGAGGATAATTTGTCTAATTAAACAAGGATATTGGATATTGATCCTAGCTGTCTAGTTGAGCAAATAACGGCGGCTCGTAATGAGGAGTTATTTCATGTTCACACAGTTATCCAGCTGGCTGAGTAGTAATCCTCCTCGTAATGAGGAGTTATTTCATGTTCACACAGTTATCCAGCTGGCTGAGTAGTAATCCTCCTCGTAATGAGGAGTTATTTCATGTTCACACAGTTATCCAGCTGGCTGAGTACTAGTAATCCTCCTCGTAATGAGGAGTTATTTCATGTTCACACAGTTATCCAGCTGGCTGAGTAGTAATCCTCCTCGTAATGAGGAGTTATTTCATGTTCACACAGTTATCCAGCTGGCTGAGTAGTAATCCTCCTCGTAATGAGGAGTTATTTCATGTTCACACAGTTATCCAGCTGGCTGAGTAGTAATCCTCCTCGTAATGAGGAGTTATTTCATGTTCACACAGTTATCCAGCTGGCTGAGTAGTAATCCCATCTCAAGGTCACAGTTATCCAGCTGGCTGAGTAGTAATCCCATCTCAAGGTCACAGTTATCCAGCTGGCTGAGTAGTAATCCCATCTCAAGGACCAACCTACAATTCTACCCGGAGGCGGGTGGCAAAGCCTTCATCCAATCAGGATGAGAGGGGCCTTCCTCCAATCATGATCGAGTGGGGGCGGGCCTTGGTGCACATTCTGTTGGCCTGTTGCACTTCTCCCCACTGTAGAGCGTGCATGTGCACATTTTGTTACCGGGCGGACTGGGTGGTTTTCCAAATCACTCAAATCACTGAATGCTCCTTTAACTTTTCCCCCGTGGTTATATTTGGCTCATTGTGTCGTTTGAACAAAAGACAATGTATTGAACTGTACATAATGATACCGTTCTGTCGGGTGGAAACCCCATATGAACTGTACATAATGATACCGTTCTGTCGGGTGGAAACCCCATATGAACTGTACATAATGATACCGTTCTGTCGGGTGGAAACCTCATATGAACTGTACATAATGATACCGTTCTGTCGGGTGGAAACCTCATATGAACTGTACATAATGATACCGTTCTGTCGGGTGGAAACCTCATATGAACTGTACATAATGATACCGTTCTGTCGGGTGGAAACCTCATATGAACTGTACATAATGATACCGTTCTGTCGGGTGGAAACCTCATATGAACTGTACATAATGATACCGTTCTGTCGGGTGGAAACCTCATATGTCCAAAATTGTTACTTTTCAGGAATTCAAATTTAAAAGCTCAAAGGCGTGCAGATATGCAACTCTTTGATGCTTCTGTGTGACGCTGTAGTATAATCAAGTAGGTGTTCATTTACGAACAAATAAATACAGAGATAATAGTCCGGCAGCCGACAGGCTTCTTTTGTTTAAAGTGGGAAATTTGGTATATAGTCTTTTTTTATTGGCATAAAATATTGTCTATATACATACATTCACGAATCCACTTGCTGACCGGCTGTTACTATTGGGCAATTCTTTTATAGGGGTTTCTTGTGACCCTACCATTAAAGGAGAATTCCATGCTAGAAGGCTTTCTTACCTTTATTTGTAGTTTTTACGTCCCAAACAAAGAGGTCCAGGTGTTATTATTGGCTACTTCCCCTAATATAAGCCCTCAATGGGGGTTGGGTTTTTGTGCTAATTCGCTTATTTCCATCGAAAAAGTAGTAAAGTGTGCCGCTTGGGATACTATTTACATTATGAAGAGAGGATATATACAAAAAACATTGATTTTTGAGCGATGGAAATAAGCGAATTAGCACAACACCCCATAGCTCCATTCAATTTAATGCAATTCATTGAGGGCTTATGGTAGGGTAAATAGCCAATAATGCGCTTTTGCACACAATAACACCTGGACCTCTTTGGTGGGGACGTAACAACTACAAATAAAGGTAAGAAAGCCTTCTAGTATGGAATTCTCCTTTAACATCCTATGGCAGGCAAAATTGTCAAAAATGTAAAAAATGTCAAACTTCCTTATGCTTTAAGTAGCATGTGACATGTCAAACTAGGGGGTTTTCATAATTCTGAATCCATTCCAAGCATTAGTTTTGCACAAAAAACACTCCGTGGGCTAAAAACTACCATAGACGTCATGACAAATGTGATGAGGTCAGCACATTTTGGGCACATTCGGGCAAGTGGCTGTGGCTGTTGTCTGGCGCAACATGCCCAGCACGGAAAACACACGTCAGTGGGCAAAGTTAAATCGCTGTCTGCCTTCTTTCAAAATGCATGTTTTGTGTGCGTATCTCTCTCTCAGATCGCACTGCACACACACACACACACACAGCGTTAGACGCTGGCGGGTCGAGCTGGCTGGTACTACAAGTGTGCCTATGTGTGTGCGTGTGTGTTCCTGTGTGTGCGCGCACGTGCGTGCGTGCGAAAATATTTAGGACGACCGCCGAGCCGATTCTACTCTATGGCTCCGAGACATGGACACGTTCAAAGAAATTAGAGAAACGGCTGGATCGACTTCTCTAATATATGGCAACCTTCCCCGTGTTTCTTCACTAGTTCCAGAAGAACACAATTTTCCGGCCACTGCTACAGAGCTGATCATGAGCTTATATCTTCCCTTCTTCTCTGGAGTCCTGCCTCAAAGCAGACCTGAGGTAGAAAACTGTCGTTCCTTGATGTCATCGCTAGGGACACATGCAGCAGTAAGCAGGAACTGGGGATGGCAATGAAGGACCGGGAAGTCTGGTGTGGTATTGTGAAATCCATGATCTCGCAGTCAAACAATTATGATGATGTGTGTGCTCCTGTGTGTGTGTGTGTGTGTGTGTGTGCGTGCACGTGTGCCTATGTCTGTGTGTGTGTGTGTGCGTTCATACCTCTTTCTGAGAGAGTGAGCAGGCCTCTTTGCCGATGGTCTGTAGAGCCACATGAAGCTGTCCTTCTAGAATGAGCTGTTTGTTGTCCTCCACCACGTACGCCTGGAGACACACACGACAAGAGTTCTGACTGAGCATACGCCTGGAGACGCACACACACGAAGACAAGCGTTCTGACTGAGCATACGCCTGGACACACACACAGACAAGCGTTCTGACTGAGCATACGCCTGGAGATGCACACACACAGACAAGCGTTCTGACAGAGCATACGCCTGGACACACACACACACACACACACACAGAGACAAGCGTTCTGACTGAGCATACGCCTGGACACACACAGAGACAAGAGTTCTGACTGAGCATACGCCTGGACACACAGAGACAAGCGTTCTGCTGAGCATACGCCTGGACACACACAGAGACAGTTCCGACACCTAATCTGCACTGCCAGCAATGCGAGTGAGAGAATGATGAAATCTCATTAGAATATTTTTTTTTCAATGACTGTCCTGGTGTACCGCGAGCGACAACGTGCTGTGCAGCGACATCGTCCAACCCTCCTATATTTGCTCGCAGAGTCTCTATTTGAGAGAGGTTTCGTGGCACTAGATCTACACGCTACTATTGATTGGTTCAGGCTATGTCGCAACGCAATGGCCGACACTCAGGACAGTTTTCCGCACGATATCGCTGTCGGAACGCTAGCTCCCTGCCTGTGCAGATGACGTGCGACACTGGACACACACAGAGACAAGCATTCTGACGGAGGGAACACATGTGGGGCACCGTCCTTTTTGTGCTGGACTTGTTTTTTTAACCTTCTACTCTACTGTATGATTGATTACAGTATGTGTTTTTAACCATGTAGCACTCTGGGATTACTTGTGAATGAAAAGTGCAATAGAAATACAATTCATTATTTATATTACTCTCTTCTTACTGGCCTACCGCATGCACACTTAAGCCTCTCAAATTGATCCTTCAACCAGCCAAAATTCTCACATGTCTCCCCACTTCTCTGCTCCCTCTATTGGCTCCTGGTCACTGCCCGCACAGAGTACAAAACTCTGATGCTGGCCTTCAAAGCAACCAAAGGTATGGCACTCCTATATCTTGCAAGTCTGATCGGACCCTACAAACCCTCCCACGTGCTCAGATCAGCCAACGCAGGGAAGCTTGAAGTACATTCACTAAAAACGCTGGGACAACACTCCACACATCCCAAACTCTTCTCCCTTCTGGCTCCAAAACTATGGAATGAACTTCCCATTGCAATCAGAACTGCAGACTCGCTCCCAATCTTCCACCGTAGTCTGAAAACCCACCTCTTCAGAATCCATCTTAGCCCGTAGCTATTTCAAAAGCACTTGCCCTAGTCTCGACGACCTTACAGGCATATACATAGGCTCAACTTATGTAACTTAGATAGCAATCCAGGTCTGTGAACCGAAACTGAAAGACACCAATGTTAAATCTATCGGACCACATATCTAAGTCATCCCAAACATAAACCTTGCAACCGCGACTAGTGACACAGCCAAAATCGTCCGAAAACAACGCTTGTTTTGATAAGAATCGGAATCTGGGATTAGATTCCGAGGTATAAACATCTGAAAAAGGTAAACAAGACAAGGATGTAGCTTAGGGTCAGGGCCAATATAAAACGCCTTAAGACGTGTACAGACGTTCTGTAATCAGCTATGTTTGGAGGAAAGTGCAGCCATGAATCAAATCAAGATTATTTTTTATTCATACAGGCCTCATTACATCATCACGCAGCACGTTTCCGTTCAAAGGAAGTCATTCAAAAAAAATTATGGACTTTTGATATAAAAATACACAGAAATGGAAATGTTCAAGAGTTCAATGTTTTAGAGATTTTGACAGCTTTGGAGGTTGAGATGGGCACTAAAAAAAAGCTAATGAGTAGCATACAATTTGGGAAAGTGATAAAGGGGCTTCACAGTGGCGTGCATAAACTAGCGATCAATGCCCGTGTGCAAATTCAGCCCAATTGGTCCAGGCACTGAGATGCGAGCAGCGAGGACAGAGACAAATTTGTGACAGACATCTCTAAAGTTACAAGATATACACACAGAGCCTACAATCTCTCTTGGTCCTTACCTTCCCAGAGGACGATGATGTCCAGGTCCAGGTCGTTACACTTCCTGACCACGGCGGCGACATCGGCGCCCAACGCCGCCTCCGGCCACCGACTCCTGGCCTGCGGGGGCGCTAGATGCACGACCGCCCTCCTCGCCGCTGCCGCCGTGTAATGCCGGGAAGAAGAAATCTGCACACGGCGTGGAAGAGCTGATGATCTGAGGGAGAAGGACGACGCACGTTTAGCGTTGGACTAAATAAAGAGAAGGAGGCGGACGACGCACGTTTAGCGTTGGACTAAATAAAGAGAAGGAGACGGACGACGCACGTTTAGCGTTGGACTAAATAAAGAGAAGGAGGCGGACGACGCACGTTTAGCGTGGACTAAAGTAAAGAGAAGGAGACGGACGACGCACGTTTAGCGTTGGACTAAATAAAGAGAAGGAGACGGACGACGCACGGTTTAGCCGTTGGACTAAATAAAGAGAAGGAGGCGGACGACGCACGTTTAGCGTTGGACTAAAGACAAATAAAATCTCTCCACTGAAAATGTTTGTGTGACCAAGTTCAGACATGCTGAAGACATGCTGACTTCTATGGAATCCAAATGACTGAGAGCTTGAATCCATGCGTTGTCATCAGAAACAAACGCACTCACAAAGTAGTACATCATTAGTAGTCTTTCAAGGCTTTTAACCCATTTTGACCTGGGAACGATTCTACAAATGTCTTCTAAATCATGACAGTTTTCTGAAAACCCCATGTTTCTATGTCAGTGGTTCTCAAACATTTTCATGTCAAGGACCCCCAAGATTATATGTAATTGGCCAACCGACCCCCATCTGAAAATATGTTGTTCCAGGGACCTCTCAGAAGCAAAGATTTGAGTTAAAAACAGTGGCTCTGAAAGAATATATATTAAAGATTTGCGCCACATTTTAACGATTTTTCAAAAATAGCAGACCTACAAGCTTGTAGCGCGCCACTCTGTGGCGCGCTATGAGCTTGTAGATCTGCTATTTTTCAATAGCTAAATCATAACTTAATGTTTAAAACACCAGAAGGGGTTCCCGCCCAGAAGGGGTTAAAGCAGCAGCAGGCCTATATAATATTGGCCTTGCTTTGTCAGCGTATGAATGAACCGCATCAGAGGAAGTGACCTATATATATATATTCGTTTCCAACACATCATCAATTATGTAAATCACATCCTTTCGAGGCCCCATCATTAGTGCAATGAAAATATAACCTGTGGAACTCGTGAACGGGAGAGAAGCTGTTCTACATCAATTAACGTGCGTAACTTTTTAATGGGAGGTTAAAGGGGAAAACCACCCATTAACATGGTGAAACACATCTTGATGACATCATCAAGATGTGTTTCACCATGTTAATGATTTTTTTCAGACCTCTAGTTCTAGGAAACACAGAATGGGGGAACTTTTTTATTATTTCCACACAACAGCTCTAAGGTACATTAATGACATAGTAAAATGTTGAAAATGAGTGGAATGCCCCTTTAAGTGTTATACTTATAATGTATTAACATACAGAATATCGGTTATATTCATAACCAGAGACACACATAGTCACTTAACCCATTGAGACCTGGAACGCATCCATGTCACGTTAGCGTTTAACCACATTAACCATTAACCCATTTTGGGGCGGGAACCCCTTTTGGTGTTTTAAACATTGTTATAATTTAGCTATTGAAAAATAGCAGATCTACAAGCTCATAGCGCGCCACCGAGTGGCGCGCTATGAACTTGTAGGTCTGCTATTTTTGAAAAATCGTTAAAATGTGCCTCAAATCTTTCCGAAAATTGTCATGATTTAGAAAACTTTTTATTTTTTATTTCGACGTCAGGCCTGAATGGGTTAAGGAAGTGGTTGCACCACTTAAAAAGTGTTCTGGATAGCAGCTTTAAGTGTATATTGTTGCTTTTATGTTGATTTGACTTCTTACGCGTGCATTTCATTGAACACATTGAGAAAGCAGCTCATGAAAAAGACGTTCGGACAAAAAGACATCACTTCTTTTGTCTTGCTAAATCCTACCTGTTCCGTTCCCAGACTCAGGTCTGCAAAGGTGTATTTGTCTGTGGTGCCCGAGGTAGCTGGGGAATGAATGAGACAGAGAAAACAGATTTACAAACCCCATGTCACTACAACACATGTCTATCACACGAGGCTTTGTGCTTGGTGCACGGTTTAATAATCAATCCCTATTTTCAACACAACATTATAGGCATTGTTTTTAAACCCCCCCAAATCCCCAAATTAGTGAAAACGTGTCGCAGCGGAACACGTTGTGAGAGCTCGTCCATTGGCTATTTTCCGCAAAAGCTTTCCCACAAATACGAATGTTAGTTTAACCAATTTTGACCTGAGATCAGATTCTAAAAATATCTTCTACTGTACATCCTGACAGTTTTCTGAAAAAGCTATGTTTCTATGTCAGTGGTTCTTCGATTTTTCAAAAATAGCAGACCTACAAGCTCGTAGCGCGCGTGCTATGAGCTTGTAGATCTGCTATTTTTCAATAGCTAAAGCATAACATAATACTAACACCAAAAGGGGTTCCCGCCCAAAATGGGTAGTAGTAAATCGAATCGTTGATAAAACACGCTTCTCGATTATTTCATGAATAGAAAAAGTAATTGATAGAAATCACTAATAAAAATAATACTAGTAGTAAATAATGGCAGGCCGAGTACACTACCTTGGTGGGGGTTGCATTGCGTGGCCCTGAAACATAGTACACTACCTTGGTGGGGGTTGCATTGCGTGGCCCTGAAACATAGTACACTACCTTGGTGGGGGTTGCATTGCGTGGCCCTGAAACATAGTACACTACCTTGGTGGGGGTTGCATTGCGTGGCCCTGAAACATAGTACACTACCTTGGTGGGGGTTGCATTGTGTGGCCCTGAAACATAGCTTGGATTTTTCTCTGCTGCTCAGCTTCCAGTCTGTAGGAGAGGAAGAAAGGAGAGGAGGTTGAGTAGAGGGGGGGGGGGGGGGGGGGGCGTTCATGATGCTTCAAAAACCAAAAGAACTGTGCTTCAGGAGGCACTACTTCTTAAACATCCGTTCAGGTAACCTTTGTTTTTATATTGAAGCAATGAAAATCATTCCAAAGCGCTTTTGACAAAACCAGCTAACCAGTTTTGTAGCTATCATTTAGTCACAAGCTCTTGAAAATACTTAACCGCTGGCACTTTCAAAACATTTAAAAAATGTGAAAATAACAGATCTATAACTCATGCTGCTGTGAGCTTATAGACTGCCGATTTTCGCTAAGCTTTTGTGCCGCTCTATGATCTACACCAGTGGCTTTCAACCAGTGGTCCTGGAGGGGGTTCCAGGTGCTCCCCAGCTAACCAGTGGTCCTGGAGGGGGTTCCAGGTGCTCCCCAGCTAACCAGTGGTCCTGGAGGGGGTTCCAGGTGCTCCCCAGCTAACCAGTGGTCCTGGAGGGGGTTCCAGGTGCTCCCCAGCTAACCAGTGGTCCTGGAGGGGGTTCCAGGTGCTCCCCAGCTAACCAGTGGTCCTGGAGGGGGTTCCAGGTGCTCCCCAGCTAAACAGTGGTCCTGGAGGGGGTTCCAGGTGTTCCCCAGCTAAATTATTGTGAAACATCTGCATTACTTAATACAAGAAGTCTAAATAGAGAATGTATTGTTATTTTATTGTTATTTGGATCAATGTTTGCCTGTTATCTCTCCTAAATGGTACCACATCAATACAGCATGGAATTGTGGACACAATCTTATCCAACGATAACAAAATATTCTTTAGTTTTGGCGCAGAGGCTAAATCTCATCAAATGGTGGTCCGTGGCTCAAATGCCGAATAAATAATGGACTTCGACATAAAAAAAACCCCATCTATCCAAATACATATCCTTTTGGGGGTCTGGAAAAAGGCAGACAATGGCCCCTGGATAAAGGAAGCTTTTTCTATTTTCAGAGAGGCAGATCTCGCTTATATCTTTCAGAATATGCTTTGTCAATTGTCATTGTGTGCCCAGCTGAGAACTATTGAGGTACAGTAGGTCAGTTCTCAGCGGTGCCAGAAGAGAGTAGGTTATGTAATGCATGTGACCTGAATGATAATCAATAATCATCATGAAAATGATGATTGAGGGTTCCATTATTTGAGCTACTGCAACAACAAAAACCTGAGCTATTCTGGGAAGATGATGGTCAGAAGTTGGAGTGGTTATTTAGTCATGAAGTACGGCACAGTTTGTTTCTAGAGCCTGGAGTAGAAGACAATCTCATCTCTTCAAGTAGGTCCATGTCCGGTCTCCTGTTACAGGCCCAATGGTAGGGCATTCACTTCTAGTCATTTTTACTAGTTGACTAGTTGCCTAGTTTACTAGTCGACTAGTTGTTTAACTACCTATTATGTAAAAAATTAAATAAATTGTACATTGAAAAACTGTGTACATGGTGACTATAACTATAATCTACCTGATCTTGAGGCCTACAAAATCGGGAAAAAAATTAAAAAATTAAACTTTTTTTTCTTATCAACTAGTCAAGTAGTACCAACAAGGTCGACTAGTGGATTTACTAGTCGACTAGTAAACTAGTCGACTAGTTGCTTAATGCCCTACCCAATGGTGTATTTTATGTAATCTTCCATGAAAGAAGCTTGGGTGTTTTAGTTAGTTAGTTTAGTATTCATTTGGAAATTATTTGTGAACTGTCATGTGGGTTCATTGTTTATGTAAAATGTAAGTAAAAGAGTCCTGTAAGTCCATATATGGGCTGAGAAAAATCAATCAAATCAATCAATCAATCATGCTGTTGTACATGCTTGGCATGTATGCTTGGTCAGTCTCAGTGTCTTGTTGTACATGCTTGGCATGTATGCTTGGTCAGTCTCAGTGTCTTGTTGTACATGCTTGGCATGTACAACAAGACACTGAGACCGACCAAGCCACAGCCTCCAGTTTGGAGTGTTTTCTTTGTGAGAACATCAAACCTTTGTCCTCAGCGGGGTTGATGCACTTGTGAAGCCTCCAGTGTCTACTGCTGCTGGACACCTGGACAATGTGGAACTCACGGACACCTGCTTCACACTGACAGACAGACAGACAGACAGACAGACAGACAAAGATAAATTGACAAAGAAGTGGACAAAGACAAAAAGAAAGTGAAGTAGGAAACCACAGTCTTTTTTTGAGTGGTGCAAACCACTCCAACAACCAGCTTTGTTCGTATCCGTGTTTGTGTGTACCTGTACGTGGGGCCCAAAATAATGAGCATGGTTACTATGGTCACTGACATTACGTCAGACCACAGCTGATCAGGCTATATAAGACCTTGCACCACTCAGTTCACACGGGTGTGATTTTTGTGGTAACGTGCAGAGCAGTTGGGTGCTGCAGTGTCCCCTGACGTGTCCAGGTATTGTTATTTTCTCTGATGCAAGTTGTCCCTGCAGACTAGAGCACCAATGAGCCCTTCTACCTTCTACTTGCTTAACCCATTTAGGCCTGACGTCGAAATAAAAAAAAGACGTCAGACCTGAAAGAATATATACCTATTCAAAGATTTGTGCCGCATTTTTACGATTTTTCAAAAATAGCAGACCTACAAGTTCATAGCGCGCCACTCGGTGGCGCGCTATGAGCTTGTAGATCTGCTATTTTTCAATAGCTAAAGTATAGCAGAATGCTTGAAACACCAAAAGGGGTTTCCGCCCAAAATGGGTTAAATGCGCTGGAATATATGGCAGTCCTTGACACGAAAAAAGTTTGAGAACTACTGATTTAGAAGGCATCTTTTTAATTGGCCTCAGTTCTTAAGACTTATGGTGCCCAGGATTTATTTTTCAGAATAAAGGCGCTAGAGTGCCAAGCAGATGAGGGAGATTTAATTTACTCTGAAAACCCCCGCCTTTCATTTTCCCCCAAAAGGTGCAATGTTCCATTACTGTGTAAAACTGATCTCTTTAGAAGCGTTAAAGGACCACTTCACCACTTTTCAACCTTCTTTAGATAACAGGTCCTCACTAATAATCATGATAAAATGGCACCATTTTTTTCCTACTCAGTCTGTGTCTCATAGGAGGGCTGTGGGCAGTTCAGAAACCCGTCCACCAGTGACATCATCGTAAGGCAAGTTTTTGTAAACAAGATTTTTTTTTACAAAAATGTTTAGAATTTTATTATCATGAGAACGATGGCTTCCATTTTCGGATTGCAACTTTTCAGGACTAGAAAGCCTGCAGTTTCTATTAGCTTGGATTCCCCATCGATGATGTCACTGGTGGACGGGTTTCTGAACTGCCCACAGCCCTCCTATGAGACACAGACTTTATTTTTTATCCTTTATTTACCCAGAGTAGTAGCTGAGCACAAGTGCTCATTTTCAGCAACGCCCTGCAAAGACTGAGTAGAGAAAAATGGTGGTGTTCTATCATGAACATTAATGAGGACCAATTATATGAAGAGATGTTGAAAAGTGGTCCTTTAATATTCTAACCGAGATGCATTAAGTCAGAACTTAGGACAGAACATCATCGTTATGATCAATCTGCACGGAGGCAGCGTAGATTCAGACAAAATAAGGACGTTTGTCGGCCCGTAAACCAGGATGGCTGCGCGCGTGGCAAAACAGGTACGGGGCGGGCTGAGCAAGGCGTTGCCTAGAAACGGCCGCTGTCAAAAAAAATATTTTAGCGATTTTATAATAGATAATAAAGACGTGTCCCAGGCACACGGGACAGATTTATTTGATAGGACGTGTGGACACGTCCTGGGCATCATAAGTGTTAATGGGTTGAGTGTTTAACCCATTAAGACCTGAGACCAGATTCTACAAAACGTCTTCTAAATCATGACAGTTTTCTGATGTCAGTGGTTCTCAAACTATTTCATGTCAAGGACCCCAAAAATATATGTAATTGACCCCCATCTCCCCATTGACCCCCATCTCAAAAAAAGTTGTTTCAGGGACGCTGCAGAAGCAAAGATTTGAGTTAAAAACATTCGCTCTGAAATAATATATATTCAAAGATTTGCGCCACATTTTCACAATTCAAAAAGAAACATAGCAGATCTATGAGCTCATAGATCTGCTATTTTTCAACAGCTAAAGTATAACATAAGGCTTAAAACACCAAAAGGGGTTCCCGTCCTGAGTGGGTTGAGAGGCTCACCATGTTGATGTTCTCCACGTCGATGAAGACCAGCATGCTGCCGTTGGTCCGCTCTCCCGTCGTCCCCTCTCCCGCCGTCTCCTCGGGTGGAATGTTACTGCGACACGCCGTGGCGCGCACGCTCAGCGAGCGACTCGCACAGATGAACACCGTGTGACGCAACACACGATGGCTGTGTGACAGTGAGAGAGAGAGAGAGAGAGAGAGAGAGAGAGAGAGAGTGAAGGGGTTAGGACAGTGGGTCTAAAAACACTGTAATATCAAGGACCTCTACAACTCTGATGCTGTGTGTTCAACACCGGCAAGCTACAGGCTGCCATTCATTACCAATGGAAGCCAGTGACATGAGGATACAAAGCTACAGTACAACCAGTAAGACGCCCTAAAGGGCGAGGTAGCGCTGAAACAACAGAGCTTTTTAATATGGCACAGTTGAGAAGCAGGAGTTAAAACTATTAATCACCGTGTCAGTGAGGTCAGATGTAGAGTTGCTGGCCGGCTCCATACAGATCTAGTATGTCAAACCATGTATGGCTAGTATCCAGGGTCCCACTAGGTGGGTAGCACCATGTATGGCTAGTATCCAGGGTCCCACTAGGTGGGTAGCACCATGTATGGCTAGTATCCAGGGTCCCACTAGGTGGGTAGCACCTAGCATGCAATGGGAGCCAGGCATAGGCTCCCATTGTAACGAGCCTCCGTTTCATTTCCGGGTCATCAGGGAGGAGGGGCTGTTGTTGTGAGGAGTGATCATTAGCATTAGTGCATACCCTTTAGCTCTCGTCAGAAACGGTTACATGTCCGGAGCCATGCGAGACAAAGTCACAAATGAAATCCGATCATTGGATGCGCGACCGACGGCTCACCAGCGATCAAAGCTTTAGATACAGGGCTTTGAAAATCCTGCTTTTAATGGAGATAATCCCATAGCTGGTAGGGACGGAGGTGGAGCAACCGGCGCAGTGCTAAAAGGTAAATTGACGGTCGCCGGCACCGCTTTCATATATGGAGTATAGTTGGCACCTGCTGTACGCTAGCCTAGGGGGTCCGAATATGTTCGTAGATGGAGGAAAAATAATGAATCTGGTGTCAGTGAGGTCAGACTGGCCGGCTCCATATATGCAGATGGCTTCTCCGAGTATGGCTATCCAGGGTTTGATGAGGTCAGTGTCGTGATCTTCATATATGGAGATCCAGGTGATGATAGTCAGCTCGTCATATGGAGATCCATGTGCGGTGGCGCATTTCCTGTTCGTTCGTTGCATCACCCATGCCTCCATATATGGTTAAGCCTTGTGACGTCACACCTCGTGACATAAAGTGACATCATGGAGACCCTTAGATCTCCATATATGGTTTCAAGTCCAACCACTGTGGTTTCCGCGACAAGACTCAGTCTTGCAAACCAAGTTGGTATGGATCTCCATATGTGGAGCTGACTATCATCACCTGGATCTCCATATATGAAGATCATTGTAGGCATGAAGATACAAAGATACAAAGGGATACCGCCGTTCTTATAGTTCATTTACAGCCAAAATATAGGCAAATACTACTGTACACAGTAAACTTCCATGGATTCATTGTTCACACTGTCAGCCGTTTTGATATTACAGTAATGCAAAGATAGATGGTTCTCTGAACATTCCTTGTTTAAGAAGTGAATGATGAGACAAGTTGCACTTTGTGTGTTCCGGCTTTTAATTCACTCAAATCCTGTATGAGGTCCACCCCAGTGTTGATGTTAAAAAAATAGACTTTAGTGAACCTTTATGTAAAAAATCACACCCGTGTGAACTGAGTGGTGCAAGGTCTTATATAGCCTGATCAGCTGTGGTCTGACGTAATGTCAGTGACCATAGTAACCATGCTCATTCTTTTGGGTCCCACGTACAGGTACACACATACATAGACACATAGATACAGACAAAGCTGGTTGTTGGAGTGGTTTGCACCACTCAAAAAGAGACTTTAGTGAACCTATATATTATGTTAAAGCATGAACGTGGACACTACAGTACTCAGGCAATTTAGCAGATCATTACACCCATCTTCTGCATCCTGTTTAACCCCGACGTCGAAATAAATAAAAAAATCACGATTTTCCAAAATAGCAGACCTACAAGCTCGTAGCGCGCCACTCGGTGGCGCGCTATGAGCTTGTAGATCTGCTATTTTTCAATAGCTAAAGTATAACAAAATGCTTAGTTAAAACACCAAAAGGGGTTCCCGCCCAGAATGGGTTAATGCAGTACATTACATTCCCATCGACAATGAATGGACAATTTTACTTCATAGTGTAAACACAAACATTGTGTAACACAAACATTGATATATGTTGCATATATACAATGAGGACAAAAGACGGTGGAGGCAAATTCTGATTGGCCCAGAATGAGATGATGTATGATGATGATAAGAGCACCCCTCTCTTCACATGGGTGTGATTTTTATTTATTTCCAGTAGAATACATTTGCACAAAGCCAGCATATTTTTCCACTCCCATGTTAATTCACTCAAATCCTGTATGAGGTCCACCCCAGTGTTGATGTAAAAAAAAAGAGACTTTAGTGAACCTTTATGTAAAAAAAGACTTAGTGAACCTACTGTATATGAACCTATATATTATGTTAAAGCATGAACGTGGACACTACAGTACTCAGTCAATTTAGCAGATCATTACACCCATCTTCTGCATCCCGTTTAATGCAGTACCATTATGATCATCTTACGATGATAAGAGCACCCCTCTCTTCACATGGGTGTGATTTTTATTTATTTCCAGTAGAATACATTTGCACAAAGCCAGCATATTTTTCCACTCCCATGTTAATAGGGGTATTAAAGACTTGGAAAAGCATCCTTCTAAGGTACAAACTAAGGTGAACAGACAGTAGGCACTACAATGTACTGTAGGCCTTCAGAAAGACGCCGTTGTCCAGACGGACTTCTTATCAATTGCAAGGTGTGAATAAGCACAGCGAGCATGAACACTGGTCAACACACAAGAAAACAAACATGAACACTGGTCAACACAAGAAAACAAGCATGAACACTGGTCAACACACAAGAAAACAAGCATGAACACTGGTCAACACACAAGAAAACGTGTAACCTAATTAACCCATTTAGGCCTGACGTCGAAATAAGAAAAACGTTCGCTCTGAAAGAATATATATTCAAAGATTTGTGCCGCATTTTTACGATTTTTCAAACATATCAGACCTACAAGTTCATAGCGCGCCACCGAGTGGCGCGCTATGAACTTGTATGTTTGGAAAAAAAAGCTTGTAATGTAACAAAATGTAACATTTTGAGAAGCACTGCTCTAAAGCCATTCCCCATTCGCAGTGCTGACTAAACCTGTCCATCTATCTAAATAACATTCTGGTATATCTATACATCCATCCATCTTCAACCGCTTATCCGGAGTCGGATAGCGCAAGACTTCCTTCTCCAATTAGTAACTTCATCCTGGGGGATCGCGAGGCGTTCCAAGGCCATACAGCATGGGACAGACAGGCTTCTACCCATTCAGTGTCATCCATCAAACAAGAATTGGCTTTAACCAATTTAGGCCTGACCTCAACATTTTAAAATAATCTTCTAAATCCTCCAGTTTTCTGAATTAATTATTTTCACGATTTTTCAAAAATAGCAGACCTACAAGCTACAATTATGTTATAATTTAGCTATTTTTCAATAGCTAAATTATAACAATGTTTAAAACACCAAAAGGGGTTCCCGCCCAAAATGGGTTAAAGGAAGTCACCATCAAAGGAAACGAGAAGCACACAGTCAAAGAAACAAAAATAAATGTTGCCATAAAAGGTCCATAGACTTGGCCACACACGTGACGCCACGGGCGGAACACCTGGCGTTGGAGGGGCTAGAGCCCCTCAAAAAGCACTGCTGCGGTGCAGATACTCTGGTACAGTGGTCTTCAACCAGTGGTCCTTGAGGGGGTTCCAGGTGGTCCCCAGCTAAATGGACAGTTGGTAACCAAATGGATCTTTAACTAGTTAAATTATTGTTAAACATCTGCATTACTTCATTTACAAGAAGTCTACACAATTAGAGAATGTAGAAGAATTGTTATTTTTATATTTTATGTTTGCCAAAAGCATGGAAATGTAGAAAAATATCGTATCCAACGACAACAAATTATTCATTAGTTTTGGGTCTGAGAGGCTAAATGCAGAATAAATAATGGGCCTTGAAATGAAAAGGGTTGAAAACCACTGCTCTAGTACATTGCTCAATTATAAAACATGGGACTGGTACTGTACTGTGACTGTCCAAGGCCGGTTGGGACTGTACTGTCTGTCCACGGCCAATTGGGACTGTACTGTCTGTCCACGGCCGGTTGGGACTGTACTGTCTGTCCAAGGCCGGTTGGGACTGTACTGTCTGTCCAAGGCCGGTTGGGACTGTACTGTCTGTCCAAGGCCGGTTGGGACTGTACTGTCTGTCCACGGCCGGTTGGGACTGTACTGTCTGTCCACGGCCGGTTGGGACTGTACTGTCTGTCCACGGCCGGTTGGGACTGTACTGTCTGTCCACGGCCGGTTGGGACTGTACTGTGACTGTCCAATGCCGGTTGGGACTGTACTGTGACTGTCTAAGGCCGGTTGGGACTGTACTGTGACTGTCTAAGGCCGGTTGGGACTGTACTGTGACTGTCCAAGGCCGGTTGGGACTGTACTGTCTGTCCAAGGCCGGTTGGGACTGTACTGTCTGTCCAAGGCCGGTTGGGACTGTACTGTGACTGTCCACGGCCGGTTGGGACTGTACTGTCTGTCCACGGCCGGTTGGGACTGTACTGTCTGTCCACGGCCGGTTGGGACTGTACTGTGACTGTCCACGGCCGGTTGGGACTGTACTGTCTGTCCACGGCCGGTTGGGACTGTACTGTCTGTCCACGGCCGGTTGGGACTGTACTGTCTGTCCACGGCCGGTTGGGACTGTACTGTCTGTCCACGGCCGGTTGGGACTGTACTGTCTGTCCACGGCCGGTTGGGACTGTACTGTCTGTCCACGGCCGGTTGGGACTGTACTGTGACTGTCTGAGGCCGGTTGGGACTGTACTGAGACTGTCCAAGGCAGGTTGGGACTGTACTGTGACTGTCCAAGGCCGGTTGGGACTGTACTGTGACTGTCCAAGGCCGGTTGGGACTGTACTGTGACTGTCCAAGGCTGTCTGGCTGGATAAGAACATCCAATGGCACGCCAACGTCTCGTCTCTTATTGTCACTGGACAGCTGGACTTGGGCGGAAACCCGACAGACACAAAACAGTTACTTTTTTCAGGATTCAAGTTCGAAAGTAGCAGATCCACAAGCTCAAAACGGATCTGCTGTTTCTGTGTGACGCTGTAGCATGATCAAGTAGGGCGACGATCTTATGAGCTGAGCCGTAACATAACGGCAGCCGGCCGGAGCGGCTGAGCCAGTGGTTTTCAACCCTTTTCATATCAAGGTCTATTATATATATTATTCGGCATTTGCTCCACAGATCACCATTTTGATGAGATTACGGCTCGACTCAGACCCAAAACTAACGAAGGTTTTGTTGTCGTTGGATAAGAATTTGTCCACAATTCCATGCTGTATTTGCTACCGTAGGAGAGATAACAGGCAAACGTCGACCAAAATAACAATTATTCTACATTCTCCAATTGTGTAGACTTCTTGTAAATGAAGTAATGCAGATGTTTAACAATAACTTATAAGGGTCAATAAGGGTCTACTTGGTTAGCAACTCTGCATCATTTAGCTGGGGATCAGCTGGAACCCCCTCAAGGACCACTGGGGGTCCCCGGACCACTGGTTGAGAACCACTGTGCTAAGAGCGCACAGTAAAACTCTGTCCTCTTCGGTTACATCCTTCGAAAGAGCTCCTCAATTGGTTAGGTTCCTTATCTTCCAATAAGTCCTCTTCAAATGAGGCCCTTTGAATGACAGGCCAACCTCAAGCCAACACTTGAGGGTGGATGAGGGCTGGCTTTGAGAAGAGGGGTCATGTCTGTCATGCGGCGTGCACTGCTGTTGCTAGTGTCCGGGGACCCCCAGGGTCGGTCCTTGAGGGGGCTCCAGGGGGTCCCCGGCTATATGAGAGGTAGTATGGACCCCCAGGGTCGGTCCTTGAGGGGGCTCCAGGGGGTCCCCTGCTATATGAGAGGTAGTTTGGAACCAAATGTACCTTACGGGTCTGTCATGATGCATGATGATGTATGATCATAAGAGCACCCCTCACGTCACAGGGGTGTGATTATTTTTTTAAATCTCTCTGTAAAATCCAGGTGTTAATTTAACTCGGACAGTGTAGAAATGAAAGAATGGACATAACACACAAAGTCACTTGTTGGAGCGGTCAGCACCGCTCAAAAAGGGTTCGGAATTACTGCTCTAAAACAGTGGTTTCCAAAGTGGGGTCCAGGGAGGCTCAGGGTTCCTTGAATGGGTTCTAAATTGACCCTTGCCAAGTCTGTAGTTGCCCATTAGCAGTGCTGACTAAACCTGTCCACCGATTGGTCCAGGTTCTAACACACAATGTCCTGGGTGGACGACAGGTCATCGTCGTCTTCGTCGTCTTCGTCCTGGAACAAGGAGCAAGCGGCCTGCAAGCGGCCCTCATCGCCGGCCGGCGCGGCGGCCATCATCTGCACCTGCTGAGCGGCCTGCTGCATCTGCAGCCACTCCTGCTGGGCCAGCTCCGTCTGCTGCTGCCTGGCGGCGGCGAAAAGCTCCTGCTGCTGCCGCAGGAGCTCCTCCTCGGGCACGCCCGGGTTCCCCAGGCGCGACGCCGCCTTGCGCCGCTTCAGCGCCACCGTCTTGCACTCGGCCAGAACGTCCTTGACGTCGCCGACGTACGCCACAAAGCCCAGGCTCTCCAGGGAGCCGATGACGTGCTCGGGCGAGATGGTGGTCTTGTTGGCGGCGTTGCAGATGTCGTTGGCCTCCGACGCCACCAGGTGGATGAACTCGGTGCAGCACTTGACCAGCAGCTCGCGGGCGTCGTTGGCTAGCCGCACGCTGGGCAGCGTCTCCTTGATCATCTTGTTGATGGCCGCCCGCGGGACCGTCAGGTCATCCGCCTCGGCACTCCCGGCGGAGGAAGTCATCGTCGTTGCGCGGTCTCGGGGAAGTCGAAAGCGATTCCTTCTTCGATGTGAAAGCCACCCGGTGGGCTTGCGGATGAATGATATGCGGCCGTATCGATACGGGAATAGATACTGCTTTGACTACCAATGGGATATTAAAGCTTTGGTTCCTTGTGAGAGCAGTGATTGATCACAGCAGCCAGGTCAGTATACCAATTGTTACTGCCTTGAACTCAGTGTGGTCCGTGTTTTAAGCCGAGCTCCATCGATGCTTGCCAATATAATGTTCTGTGTCAGTCTATTTCCAAATATGGAGTTCCAATGCAGTCTCGCCCAAATATGGAGGTTTGTGACGTCAGACTGGCCTTCAAGTGCCACTCGGATCAGTAACACAAGGTAGCCATAGCAACGTGATATCTATCTATAAATTAACCAAGTCTCTGTCTTTGTGTAATCCACGTAACTCGAGTAAATTCGACTCACGCATTCCACCCCACCACAGGGGGTGCGGTGTCCGGTGTCGAGTCGGTCGGACCCACGGTTGTCCAGAACCGCCCCAAAAAGTCCTATGCCCGGGCTCAGGACAGGGCCCCTGCCCAGGGTCCATAATTATACAGTATGGAGCTGGCCTGTTCTGACATCATTCTGACGTCTGCGTAGACTCCATATTTGGGCATGCCTGACAAAGAACTACATATATGGGCATAAAAGGGACACATACATAATATCTGGGTGGGCCATTTTCGAAATATTTTTTTTCATACATTTTGAAATTGTGAAATGGGACATTCTGCACAATGAGTACTTTGAGCATATTTTGATGCAGATACTTTTGTACTTTTACTCAAGTAGTTAGTCATTAATGCGGGACTTCTACTTGAGTATATCTGCAGTGCAAAATTGCTTGCAGTAATAATACTTTTACTGCATGCATCTTCCATCACTGCCATTTTCTGTCGCACGCTCCTCTGATGATTGAGGGCCGCTGCATTTTGAAACGACTCAACCTTCCGCAGTTTGCAAAATGACAGACAATTTTATAAATCATGCGGAATGAGGAAGCCGTTTCAGGAAATGGTTCTAATATAAATCTTCTGTTTGGACCGTTATTATCTCTGCCAGGCCGAGGGCAAAGGGGCGTTATTATCTCTGCCAGGCCGAGGACAAAGGGGCGTTATTATCTCTGCCAGGCCGAGCAAGGGCAAAGGGGCGAAGGTTATGTTTCCCACCCGTCTGTCTGTGTGTGTCCGTGTGCGAGTCTGTTGCTAATCTCGACTGCACCAATCAGTATTCCACTTGCTCCGCAGTCAGGCAAATAGGTCAGTGTTTTTGAAACTATATATTTTTTTAATCTTTTAAACTAATAAAAAAACAATTGTAGGAAAGTAAGGAAACCCCAGAAATGTTACTCACTCACTACCCATAAAATGGGTCTCGACTCAGTATACTCTCCCACACAGACTAAGTGTACTGCAACCCTCACAGACAGAGTGACAGAGAGACTGTGACATGTACTGCAACCCTCACAGACAGAGAGTGACAGAGAGACTGTGACATGTACTGCAACCCTCACAGACAGAGAGTGACAGAGAGACTGTGACATGTACTGCATGTATAGCGCGTGCAGCAATGGTACAAAGACGAGACACAGAAGTTGACTGGCAGACAGTCAATGACAGGCTGCTATTCACAAGTTGTTAAATCACTAGATAATGTTATATCATTGACCTAAATGGTGTTATATCAACAAGGATAGGGTGATTAAGTGCAGGGCTGCAGGCAGAAATGACTTGACAGGTGTTAAACTTTAGTTAAACTTCCAAAGTGATTTGGAAGTTTACTTTGTAAGAGTACTCACTTAGAGTACTTACTTTACTTACTCCACTTTACCTGGGTTCAACTTCTACTTGAATGTCGACGTGAAATATTCATGTTTAGTGTTTCATTAGCGCGAGCCGCGAACGTGACAAAGTAGAACAGCTTGTTGTGGCGCATCATTCTGATCATGAACACGCGGGAAACTACGACATAGATACCAAGGACTGGACAGTGAGGAACCGTTAGGAAACACGGTGGTAGCACAGACTCAAAGCTGTTAATAAACCACAGTGACATGACATCACGGACGAATCCTTGGTATTGGTAAGACCGTTAAGTTCTCTCCGCTGGAAGGCTCATGGCCTGGCTGCCTTGGTGTGCACCGGTGGTGCATGTCCCGCGGACCAGCACCGCGTACCGCTGGTTGGGAACCCATGGTCTAGAACTCAGAAAATGGGATTGAACCCACAAATCTGGCATCGGTCGGGCTATTACTTTAAACCATTAAAAGGCTCTTTCTGCCTTGTTCCGCCTTGTTTATATTGAATTTGCTAAAATATCATTTTTGGAAAAAACTACAAAACAAACATGATATGCCCAGTCACCGCGTTGCACCTGTGATGTTCCTTTTTACTGACACCAAGTTTAAAATAACAATTGAGTGCACGGAATATCAATATGAAGCAACTGAAAAACATGTTATTTCAATGGTAGTGGATGGAGAGAGAGGATTTTTGTCCAACCACGAAACGGCAACCAATGGGTGCGAAGAGGGCCACAACCACAGGGGCGGGACTTGACAAAGGGTGAATTCCGGCCCTGAGCAAGCCATTTACCACGTGTGGCCACCAGGCCGCAGTCACAGTGTTAATGGGTTACTTTACTCCAAGCCACACATCATACCTGGTCTTGCTGCCCTTGTCGGCGCTCTCGTAGTAGAACAGGAAGTTGATCTCGTGGACGCCCTCCTGGTCGGGTCCTCGTAGCCAGAGGGGCAGCTGGACCGAGTCCCCCGGCTGCAGGGTGCCTCCTCCTCCTCCTCCTCCTCCGTCTATGGGTATCTCCACCACGCTCGACGTCTGGCAGAAGTCCTTGGCCGACACGAGCGTGGTGGGCGTGGCCGCGCCGGGGGCCTGGTCGTCGCCCGCGGTGGGCGTGGTGGCCACCGTCCTGTAGGCCGAGCAGTTCTCGGCGGAGGCGGGGCTGAGCGGGGTGAGGGGCGTGGCTGCCCCGCCCCCCGCCGCGCCCCCGAAGGTGAAGAAGTCGGGGTGGGTGGAGTTTACGCGCAGGCCCCGCATGGCCACGGGGCCCACGTTGCAGAACTCCACGTACGCCTTGCGGATCTCTCCGCACAGCAGCGCCGTGGGGAACTGCAGGAAGAACACCTGCACACGGTGGGGACCACAGAGCACGGGTTACATTTGGTCTACTTAAAGGACCACTTCACCACTTTTCAACATCTCTTCATATAATTTGTCCTCACTAATGTTCATGATAAAACACCACCATTTTTTCCTACTCAGTCTGTGTCTCATAGGAGGGCTTTGAGCAGTTCGGATACCCGTCCACCAGTGACATCATCATTAGGCAGATTTTTTTTTAAACAAGATTTGTTTTAAAATATATTTAGATTTTTATTATCGTGAGAACGATGGCTTCAACTTTTGCATTGCAACTTTTCAGGAAAGGAAAGCCTGCCGTTTCTATTAGCTTGGATTCACCATCGATGATGTCACTGGTGGACGGGTTTCTGAACTGCCCACAGCCCTCCTATGAGACACAGACTGAGTAGGAAAAAATTGAGGTATTTTATCATGATTATTAGTGAGGACCAATTATAGGAAGAGAAGTTGAAAAGTGGTGAAGTGGTCCTTTAAACCCATTTAGGCCTGACGTCGAAATAAAGAAAAACGTTCACTCTGAAAGAATATATATTCAAAGATTTGTGCCACATTTTCACGATTTTTCAAAAATACCCGAGTGGCGCGCTACGAGCTTGTAGGTCTGCTATTTTTCAATAGCTAAATAATGCTTAGTTAAAACACCAAAAGGGGTTCCCGCCCAGAATTTAAACGGTGACAAAATGGTTTTTTTTCACCGACTAAAACCAACAAAATCAAAACTAAGCGATAGGACTAAACTAAACATACGTAGTGTGTAAAATCTGCCATTACGGCACCATCAAGGCCTGCCAAAATCAACTGTAGCTTTAGTCGGCGAAAATCTTATGATATTTAGTGGACTGTCACTAAAACTAGGCTAAAACTAAAACCTTTCTGATGACTAAATTATGACTAAAACTAAATGTCATTTTATTCAAAAGACTATGATTCATATGTAAATCAGAGATCCCTGTTGAAGACCTTTTAGGTGGATACACGTCAGTCATATTGTTGCCTTGCTCAAAATAAATCTTTAAATATATTTTTTTCTTCATCAAAGACGGAGTGCCTTTGATTTATTTTCTTTGAAAGTCTGCAGTCCACACCACTTGGGAGTTCAGCAGTACTTCTTTGAAAAACTTTTTTGGTTGGGCTGACAAAAATCTGTGGTTCTCAACCTTTCTGGGGGGGCTCAGGTCACCCCGGTAAATAACTTTTTCCATCCACAGCATCCACTTTGTTATGGTTATAGCACCTCCTTACATTCAGCAGCGTAACTAGGCGCCACTAGGCTGGTCAGCGCGTGCCCCCGACAGTCTGAACCCCCCCCAACGGCAAAACTGTACCTCTAGCAGGGGCATGGCTGGCGTTACGACGGGGTCGAGGCGGCGGTCGGGACCGTAGCCGACGCTCATCTTCTCCTCTTTGGTGCTGTTGAGCCGCGGGCCCTGGATCTCCAGGTCCTGTCTGCCGCGCACGGCCAACTCTGCTGCCACCTGCTGCCCTGGAGGACCACAACCGCCACAGCATACACACCACACCACACCACACCCCACCCCACCCCACCCCACCCCACCCCACACACACACACACACACACACACACACACACACACACACACACACACACACACACACACACACACACACACACACACACACACACACACACACACACACACACACACACACACACACACACACACACACACACACACACACACACACACACACACACACACACACACACACACACACACACACACACCATCTGTTCAGTGCATGATGTGGTAAACAAACATACTGTAGCTTCCTAATAGCACTTGAATCAGTGCTTTTCAACCTTTTTCATATCAAGCAAGGTCCATTTGGCTGCGTTACATTGATCCCGCAGCTCTGTAGCTGAACTGGGGAAGGGGAGCACTTGATTGCCTTACAAACACTGCCCGCCCCGCGCTCATATGACTGTGAATGTGTGGCTCCGAGGGGCCTCGTAAAAACATCAAGCGCCTCCTATTCCCCCGACTGAGTAAAAACAAGGAAGTGTGGCTCGCTCTGGTGGGTGTAAAGCGCCGCAAAGTGTATAGCTACTTTTCTGAATTAGGAATAGTTTTGAGGTTAATATTGCTATAGGTTTGTAACCGTTTTAGAAAAGCAATAAGCCACTCGAGGTCCCAGCCTACCGGGTATTTTATAATGGTTGAAAGGGTCGGACACACTCGTGTCTCACTACGCCTCTCAGCCATTATAAAATACCCGGTAACCTGAGACCTCTTGTGGTTTATTACTTTAATAAGGGTCCATTTGGTTACCAACTCTCCATCATTTACCTAGGGACCACCTGGAAGCCCACCAAGGACCACTGGTTGAGAACCACTGCACTAAATGATTGTTGTGCGTGCGTGCGTGCCATACAGTACACGGTTTCTGCATGACAGTCCTTTCAAGTTACCTTCAATGCTGTTGTCCGTCTCTCCGGCGGGGGGGCTGGCCAAGTTGTAGGCCACGCCCAGGATGTTGAGCTGGCCCGTCTGGTGAGGGAGCAGCTTGAGGCGAGCCTGCCGCCACGGGGGTCAAAGGTCACAATCAGTGCATTATTATTTTAACCCATTTAGGCCTGACGTCGGAAAAAAAAAAAAACATCGCTCTGAAAGAATATATATTCAAAGATCATTTTTACGATTTTTCAAAAATAGCAGACCTACACGCTCGTAGCGTGCCACTCGGTGGCACGCTATGAGCTTGTAGATCTGCTATTTTTCAATAGCTAAAGTATAGCATAATGCTTAGTTAAAACACCAAAAGGGGTTCCCGTCTAGAATGAGTTAACATGACTTATGAGCCCATACATTGAATATCGTCTTTGTTGGGTGGGATCCTCATATTATGCAAAACTTATGGCACAAGTAGCAGATCGACATGCTCGAAGCTTTGAGCTTTTATTTGTCAATCTGCTACTTTTGATGCTTTTGTGTGACGCTGTAGCTAGTGTGATCAAGTAGGGCGTTAATCTACAGAATTCTTTTGAATATGGAGATAAGAGCCGACAGCAGCGATATGAAAATTATAGTCATGTACTGTAAATCAGGGGGTTCCCAAACACCAGTAGGTGGAATTACAACTATCAGAAGATGTAACCCAGGTAAAGTAATGCATCAATCTGCAAGTTTAATGTTTGTCAAAAGTCCTTTCTAAATGGTAAATGGTAAATGGTGCATTTATATAGCGCCTTTATCCAAGGCGCTTTACATAGATTGTGCATTACATTCACCCATTCACACACACATTCATACACCGATTGCGGCGGAAGCCATGCAAGGTACCAACCAGCACATCGGGAGCAATTTGGGGTTCAGTGTCTTGCCCAAGGACACTTCGACATGTAGACAAGAGGAGCCGGGATTCGAACCGCCGACCCATGGATCATTGGACGACCTGCTCTACCTCTTGAGCCACAGTCGCCCTTTCTGATACAGACAGCCTTGGATCAAGACGGTCATCAAGGCTGATATACTTGTTTCCATCCTATCCTTGTTGATATAACACCATATATATATATATGTTATAACATTATGCAGTGATATAATAATATAGCAGCCAGTCATCGACTGGCAGTCCACTGTCTTTTTGTATGACTGATGGGTGGTGCGACGCACCGCGCGAATCTAAGAGAATATCTAACCCATGAAGAGAGCTCACCACTTTCTTCTCTTCTGGACTCATGTGGAACTCTGGGATGACCTCTGTGGTGATGAGGTCATCGTTCTGCGACGTCTGCAACAAGACAGATGAGACACACACACACATTAGTAGTCAGTCAGGGAGGGGGGTTACGCATGTCTTATTTCTGTATGTCATATATTTTCCATTTTAACCAAGGAGCTCCGCCAATGAAGTATGTTGAATCCAGACCAACGATACTGATTCCTTCATTAGTATTAGGTGCTGATAGTGTGCATGTCCGCTCATTAGAAACACTAATGGGTCTCAAAGTGCGGTCCAGGGACCCTCATGGTGCCTTGTGGGGGTTCCAAATAGCCCCTTACGGGTGTGTAACTGAGAGTATACAAATGGAACCAATTTCTCTCCAATCAGGCTGCTGTGCATAGCGCCTATTGACAAGCTCACAGTGCACATAAGGGCGCGTTGTGAAGCTTATACAGTACATTGGCTATTTCCGTCGCACAATAAAGTATCTAGGGGACATTTTATGACGTTTTGCACAACGATTTACTGACCGCGGGCTCCGACGCCTCCCTCTCATTGGTCAGCGACTGGTAGGAGGACTGGTCCTCATTGGGCGAGGAGAGGTCCTGTTTGGGCGTGAACCTCCACAGCAGACACAGGCTGCTGAGCTCCAGAGGAACCTTCAGAGGGTTCTGGAACAACACCTCCACTATGATGGGCTCTGCAGAGACAGACAGACAGGCAGAGATAGAGACAGGCAGACAGACAGGCAGTCAGACAGGCAGAGAGACAGGCAGACAGACAGGCAGAGAGACAGGCAGATAGGCAGAGAGAGAGAGAGACAGACAGACGGGTAGAAACCTCTTAAAAATAAATCTTCTCTTCTGGGGTCCCTGGCACAAAACCTTCTGGGGTCCCTGGCACAAAACCTTCTGGGGTCCCTGGCACAAAACCTTCTGGGGTCCCTGGCACAAAACCTTCTGGGGTCCCTGGCACAAAACCTTCTGGGGTCCCTGGCACAAAACCTTCTGGGGTCCCTGGCACAAAACCTTCTGGGGTCCCTGGCACAAAACCTTTCTCTTCTGGGGTCCCTGGCACAAAACCTTCTGGGGTCCCTGGCACAAAACCTTCTGGGGTCCCTGGCACAAAACCTTCTGGGGTCCCTGGCACAAAACCTTCTGGGGTCCCTGGCACAAAACCTTCTGGGGTCCCTGGCACAAAACCTTTTCAGATGAGGGTCCGTGGCCAAATACACATCGATTTGGGACTTACGGGTGCAGTACTTAGTTTAGACAGTTTTTGGTTTAGACTAGTCATTGGTTAGACCAGTCATTAGTCCTAAAACTACAACCTATCACAAACCCTCACTCTAAACCTAACCTCCCAAGGGGCAGCACACCTAAACCTAACCTTAACCCATGTCTAACCAATGACTAGTTTAAACTAAGTATGCACCCCCTGACTTACACCCCCCTCTCTTCAAGTGTGAGTGGTTCTGGTTCTTACCTTCCACCACAGCCAATGGGAAGCGCAGGTTGTCCGTCTGGCTGTTCAGGCAGCACTGGGTTGGCTGGAAGGTGGCTGGGACCACGCCCCGGTGGGCGGCGGCCACCGCCTGCTCCTCCAGGTGGCGCCACATGACGGCTAGGTCGCGGTCGTACTCCTGGTCTAACGACACGTGAGTGGCCGCCTGCTTCTCGCCTGCAACGCAATCCACCAATCAGATGAGAGAGCACTCCCTAACCCTAACCCTAAAAATATATATATTTGAGAAGAGCATGGCCCAGTACAAAACGTTTTTAAAGCTGCAATCCATAAGAATTTGTGTCCTACTAGAGCAGTGGTGTTCAACCAGTGGTCCGGGGACCACCAGTGGTCCGTGAGAAGGTTCCAGGTGGTCCCCAGCTGAAACCAAATGGACCCTTATGGGTAAATTTGGTTTCATTTTACGCTCTCAAGAGTTAAATTATTGTTAAACATCTGCGTTACTTAATTAACAAGAAGTCTCCACAATTAGAGAATGTAGAACAGGGGTGGGCAACTTTGACGATGGAGAGGGTCACTATATTTCCACACTCACTCCCTAGAGCCATATATTACTGTCGTAGCAAAAATAGCCGATCTACAAGTTCAAAACGCGTCGCACTGCGACGCGTTTTGAACTTGTAGATCGGCTATTTTTGCTATATTCGAATTGAAATCCTGAATTTTTGCTATTTTTTAATTGGAATCCTGAAAATTAACATTTGTATGTAATTTCAAATGCCTTTAATTATACTTGTGTTGAGCATTGAGCTACTAATTTAGACTGTAAGTAATTAAAGCGGGTCATGTTTGCATGCTGTGGAATTGTAAACAGCTGAAACCAATATTATCTCAGTATTCTGACATTAACCTGAGGGCCAAATTAAGTGAAGGTGGGGGCCGCATGTGGCCCCCGGGCCGCCAGTTGCCCACCCCTGATGTAGAAGAATTGTTTGCGGACAAAATCTCATCCAACAATAACTAAATACCAGTAGTCTGTTTTGGGTTTCCAAGGCTAAATCTCAAATGGTGTTCCGTGGCTCAAATGCAGAATAAATAATGGTCCTTGATGTGAAAAGGGTTGAAAACCACTGTACTGGAGAATCAAACTCCCACACATACAGTATGGAACAAATGTGAGCTTCATTCAATACCTCTCATCAACCAGTACAGTAAGTGGACCTACTGTATTTGACAAACAAAAAACATCTACAGTAAATGGCTCGGTTGAAGAGCAGTGAGACAAAGTACAACCACTAAAGTTGTCAAGTAAAAGTTTTATTCAATAATATGTTATGCTTTAACCCATTTTGACCTGAGATCAGATTCTAAAACTGTCTTCTACATCCTTACAGTTTTCTGAAAAAGCTATGTTTCTATGTCAGTGGTTCTTCGATTTTTCAAAAATAGCAGACCTACAAGCTCATAGCGCGCCACTCGGTGGCGCGCTATGAGCTTGTAGATCTGCTATTTTTCAATAGCTAAAGCATAACATAATGCTAACACCAAAAGGGGTTCCCGCCCCAAAATGGGTTAAAAGAGCATAACATTATTTCACACAAACAGTGTGTCACATGGATGGAGAAGAAGCACGCTGGTCAGGAGAAGAGGTCACACGCAGTACACACGCGCTTACTTGTCATTTCTGTCATTGATGTAGCAGGTCACGAGGCAAGTACAAAAAGTATATCTATTATACAATTGAAAAGGTGTGCCCAAAACGCTGTGCGCCGCACAGGAACAAAAGGCACCAGCTACTACGTCACTCCAAGAGTGTCTGACACACTGCAATAACCCACTAAACACACTAACACGTCACAGACTTACCCTCCGCGTCGACCCATGGCTATCTCCTCATGTCGCGCAGCACGGCCACACTCCACATCACGCGCGTAAAAATTGTCATTGCACTGCCACTAAAGCCGGCTCCCGTCCACACTCGCAAACAATATCAATATAAATAATAAACACAAACACGCCACAAGCACCGACACCCCCGCCTAATTTGTTGCCACGTCTATGAAAACAAGCCCAGAAAAAATGCCATTCAACACGCTACTTACAACTCCCTTACAATTCGCGGACCTGGCAACACTGCATCCCGTGATTCCACTCTTTTCATTGGCTGCGCCGCCAACATTGTCAAACATTGTTGCCACGTCTATGTAAACAAGGCCGCAAACCCTGACTTCCTACAGCCTACAGCCTATACTTTCACACACTACCACTCGCTTACAATACGTGGACCTGGCAACACTACATCAGCCCTTCCCAATGGCTCAAAACCCCACCACGTGACCCACGTGTGTTTCGTGTTACCTTTCACACTTCCGGAAACAATACCGGAAGTTACACGGTACACACACACACACGCACACACACACACACACACACACGCACACACGTGCGTGCGCGCGCACACACACACACACACACAGTGTACAGCCTGCCGGAAACCAAAAGTAGAAGAAGACGAAGAACAACAACACAGGTTCTACACTGATTCTAACTTGGATGGAGAGCGCCGCGATTACATACACAGTTACACTCAGGCAAACACGACCGCGTCGACACCTGGCGTGGTACAATCGGGACGAACCGACGCGCATACATATGGATAACAACAACAACACTACACGCAGCAACAACGCGCTGCAACACAACACGTAAGTCACGTATGTAACTATGGTTCTATGAATCCTGGATGACTGCTTAACACTGGATGATTGGCGTCCAGTGTTAAGCACTGACTCTGGCAGTCAGTAAGGCTGAAATAGAACAGCTGTGTACAACGCAGTGTCACTGCAGACACGTGTGTGTGTGTGTGGTGTGTGCGTGCGTGCGTGCGCGGGGGGGGGGATTTTGGATCGCCTCGCGATGCAGCTGAAATGGCACACACACACACACACACACGCCACAAAACGCTAATAATAATAATAATAATACACAATTAGAACACTACACTAATCATAACAACAGTACAGCACAGTACAGTACACATGAGTACAGTACAGAAAGAAAGCTCACATCAGAATATTAATCCATGTAATAATAATCATAATAATAAAACATAATAACACAACACTAATAACTATAATATCAACAGTACAGAGAACAGTACAGTACATCAGAATATTAATCCATGTAATAATAATAATAACAATAAATAAGCACACAACACTAATAACAGTACAGAGAACAGTACAGTACACATGAGTACAGTACAGTACAGTATACTGTTCCTGCGCCTTGCCATGCTCTCTTTCAATCATAATAATAATAATAAATAACAACACTACACTAATAACAACAATAATATCAACAATACAGCGAACACTACAGTACACATGAGTACAGTACAGTACAGAAAGAAAGCTCACATCAGAATATTAATCCATGTAATAATAATAATAATAATAATAATAAATAATAACACAACACTACTAACTATAATATCAACAGTACAGAGAACAGTACAGTACAGTACATCAGAATATTAATCCATGTAATAATAATAATAATAAAAAAACACTAATACAACAGTACAGAGAACAGTACAGTACAGTACACATGACTACAGTACAGTACAAACACTTACAGTACAGTACAGTACAGTATACTGTTCCTGCGCCTTGCCATGCTCGCTTTCATACGCACATACACAAAACCAAACAGGGCCACTCAGCCAGCTTGGCAACTTTGCGCTTTCCAAGCAAATGCATAAATGAAAACATCATGGGTTGCCATTGCCTTCTTCCCATTTGCGACGCATCGCGTTAGGATGAGCGGGCCGAAGGCCCGCGAAATTCTAGTATAGTACAAGTTAAAAATATTAAGTAACATTTTTTTTACAATTAGAGAATGTAGAAGAATTGTTATTTTGATCAACGTTTGCCTGTTATCTCTCCTATGGTACCAACATCAATACAGCATGGAATTGTGGACAAAACCTTATAACAAAAAAAATATTCGAAGTTTTGGGTCTGAAAGGCTAAATCTCATCAAATGGTGGTTTGTGGCTCAAACAAGAATAAACTAGAAAAAGTGCCCTTCTGGGCACAGGTCCCCACCAGGAGGATAGGAGTGTGTGATGTTTGGCAAAATGTTTAGGAGTAATATAAACGTGTGTGTGTGTGTGTGTGTGTGTGTGTGTGTGTGTGTGTGTGTGTGTGTGTGTGTGTCGCGACTTGGCCTGTTGTAGCGCCACCATGACGCCGATTTGAAAACTGTCAATTGCAGGTAAAGGTAAAAACACTAATTGGCCAGTTATAGCGCCACCAGGAGGCTGAGTTGAAAATGTTTCAATGGCATTTCTTCCTCGGCCTAGTGGGAATGTGCGTGCACAATTTCACGGAAATCACACGATGTGTTCATGATTTGCGGCATTTTGTTTGAAACCGTGCACTCCTGCGAACTTTGATAGTCAATCTTAGCCAATCAGGATGGTGTCTGAAAAATCTGAAAGACCCGTTTCGTTGAATGGCTCTAGAGAGACTGTGTACCAATTTGCGTGTTGTTTGGACCAAATCTGTAGGTGTATTGTCCAAATTATTTTTTGCACAAAGCGGCCTCCTGGTGGCGCTATAAGAGGCCAATGTGAAAACCTTGGGGCAGAGGTTCAGCTGTGGCATTCAGGGAGTGTGTGTGCAGAGTATGGCTGCGATCAAGTCAACGGTGCCGGATATTAGCTGTCCACAGACGGACGGACGGACACACACACAAACACAACCGGACGGACGGACAGAGTGCAAAACATACTCTCTGCCCATGCCTTCGGTCAGGTGGAGACAATGATGGACCTTGATATGTACTGGTGTACAGTATGTGCAAATGTGGAATGATGCAATATTATAGGGTCCAGTTTGACATTCTGAGTGAAATGAATACTGTGTAGAATAGTTCAGTCAGTAGTACAGTTCGGTCTCAGCCATTAATTAACAAGATCTTTGCAGCTGTGCCTCCAAGGCCAAATACTTGATTTTTTTTTTTTGAGAACCACAAATGAAGAGCGGGAAAGCATCAAAGGATGGCTGTAGTTCCGTTTGTCTCCTCTACACTGGTGGTTCTCAAATAATGTGTGTGTGTGTGTGTGTGTGTGTGTGTGTGTGTGTGTGTGTGTGCCTTACCCTCTGCAAGGCAGCGTTCGTGACCAAAGTACACCCTGGTGGCTGAGCTGTGAATGCAAGGCAGAGGCAGCTGGGGCAGAACCTGTTCAGAGCCACCCGTTACACTCTGAAACACGCACGTACACATGCACGCACGCACACGCACACACACACAGTAAGTAGTCAGTCAGTATGTTGGGGGACGGACAGACTCGTTGATTAATAGCGTTTAGTTGGGTGGAAACCTCAGAGTCCAAAACTGCAACCGTTCCAGGATTCAACATAATAGAGAAGGTAATGTGTAAACAAACAAAATATATAAATGTCACAACACTGATGACAGTGCTGTCTATGAAGTCTATGAAGCCATCTAATTTAATCTGCAACTCAATTTTATACAATATGCAGAGGGGGTCCCTGCTTCATCTCTTTCTCTCAGCTAAGGGGTCCCTGCTTCATCTCTTTCTCTCAGCTAAGGGGTCCCTGCTTCATCTCTTTCTCTCAGCTAAGGGGTCCCTGCTTCATCTCTTTCTCTCAGCTAAGGGTCCCTGCTTCATCTCTCTCTCAGCTAAGGGGTCCCTGCTTCATCTCTCTCTCAGCTAAGGGGTCCCTGCTTCATCTCCCTCTCAGCTAAGGGGTCCCTGTTTCATCTTTCTCTCAGCTAAGGGGTCCCTGCTTCATCTCTCTCTCAGCTAAGGGGTCCCTGCTTCATCTCTCTATCAGCTAAGGGATCCCTGCTTCATCTCTCTCTCAGCTAAGGGGTCCCTGCTTCATCTCTCTCTCAGCTAAGGGGTCCCTGCTTCATCTCTCTCTCAGCTAGGGTCCTTGGCCTGAAAAATGTTGAAGACCCCTGCTCCAGACAATCTAGAGCTCCTGCTCTTCCTTGGGAAATGCTGCCCTCTGCTGATCATTTCATTACTCACCTGTTAAACACTGCCATAGAACATGCCACTGCTCCGTCCTATGAGCACTTCAGTTCCTACTCTAGACTCTAAAGGAACCTAAAGTTTAGAATCTAAACTATAGATCGACACTATGTGACATCTGGATGATCACACCCTCTTAGGGGTGGGCGATATGCAAAAATATAATATCATGATTATTTGTTAAGCAGTATCACACGATACACAATATATTATCACAGTTTTTTTTCATGTTGGTTTTTAATATGGTTATTTTTCAAGTTACTTAACAGTACAACCACCTACAAGGTAACAAAAAACTAAAAGAAAAAAAGAGTAACAGACCCCAGGTACTCTCGGATGAGGGGGAGGAGCTTACCTTGTATACGTAGAGGTACTCTCGGAGGAAGGCGCCCTGCTGCGTGGCGGTCTGCTGGCTGTCGTTGGTCAGGATGTGCCTGAAGGCGGACACGGCGTTGTCGGGCTGCCGCAGCGTGAAGGACTGGCGGCCGATGGTGAAGTTGATGTGGTCCTCGGCCAGCGACCAGCCCTTGCCCTTGTACACCTGCATGGCCTGGCAGTAGCAGCGCAGCGCGTGTCTCTTCTGGAAAAACACCCACACACACACACACACACGGACACGGACACACACACACACACACACAGACGGAGAGGGCGTTATTGGTGGGACGGAAAACATAATTTAACCCCAGCGAGTCTTTAACCCATTCAGGCCTGACGTCGAAATTAAAAAAAAAAAATGTTTTCTACATCATGACAATTTTCGGAAAGATTTGAGGCACATTTTAACGATTTTTCAAAAATAGCAGACCTACAAGTTCATAGCGCGCCACTCGGTGGCGCGCTATGAGCTTGTAGATCTGCTATTTTTCAATAGCTAAATTATAACATAATGTTTAAAACACCAAAAGGGGTTCCCGCCCAAAATGGGTTAATGGTTAATGTGGTTAAACGCTAACGTGACATGGATGCGTTCCAGGTCTCAATGGATTAATTGCCCGGGGTTATTTAATCCATTACATTATAGCGCCCATTCGATTTATAAACACGCACCCCTTTTCCGGACGGACCGGATGTTGTTGTGAATGTGTGTGTAGCAGCTAACAATAGCCACACCACTCTAGAGTTGATCGACAACAACGGGAGGTAAGAATAAATCTATCGCGACTAGGGACTGGACCTCGGAGTGCCGTCTAACACAGGATCTTTTTTTCATAATTAGACGGGATGATTTAGATCGCGAGTTATGAACGTTTTAAGATTTTCGTTTTCATCAGCTAAACAGGGGAGGGAGTTTTTCGATGACGTCTCACTCTTGCGCAACACCGAGGATTGCCCAACAGGCGCTCCTGGGCTATGGAGCCATGCGATCCGTTCTCATATCAATAAACTTCGTCTTTTGGACAATACTTCGTCCTGGGCGTCGGGCGTTACTAATAGAAAGGACAAAGAACTTCGTCCTGGGCGTCGGGCGTTACTAATAGAAAGGACAAAGAACTTCGTCCTGGGCGTCGGGCGTTACTAATAGAAAGGACAAAGAACTTCGTCCTGGGCGTCGGGCGTTACTAATAGAAAGGACAAAGAACTTCGTCCTTGGGAGTGTTAACTCTCCATAAATTCAAGGCTTCATGAGGTGAGTAAAGACATTTTGGTGGTGAAGCATTCCTTTAGTAAAGTAAAGTAAAGTTTATTACTTTTATTTGCTATTCTTGTTTCTTGTCTGCATGTGAATAATAATATTTTGAAACAGGAATTGAGGTGTCCTACTTGTAAATTGTTGATGCATTCAAATGTGGCTGTATTCAACAAAAATGTTGGCCAAATGATATCCCTATTTACTGGTAGTCTCTCGAGACACTGGTGACCCACGCTGTTTTTCCTTTTGTTTTGCCAATGGATTTCTTTACTGGTAATAAAATGCTTTGAAAAGGAAGAAAAAACTAAACAAAACTAATCACCCATTCTGGGCGGGAACTCCTTTTGGTGTTTTAAACATTGTTATAATTTAGCTATTGAAAAATAGCAGATCTACAATCTCATAGCGCGCCACCGAGTGGCGCGCTACGAGCTTGTAGGTCTGCTATTTTTTTTAAATTGTGAAAATGCGGCACAAATCTTTGAATATATATTCTTTCAGAGCGAACGTTTTTTTATTTCGACGTCAGGCCTAAATGGGTTAACCCATGGAATGGTGCATGAACCCCCACCACTATGATGTGGGTCTATGATGGAACCACTCCAACACAATGCTGGTGGTCCCAGGTTGCTCTTATTCAGGATGGTGGTCACTGGATCAAAATCTGTTGAAAACCCCTGAAATAGTTAAGAGTTGGACACATGTAATATACTGTATATATTCATGTCAAAGTACACAACTCTTACTACTGCTCCCAATAATTTGGGAGTATTATAATTTGTTTTGCATAGACAACTGCATCTTTGTTCTACATGTTTGTCTAAACCAAACACTCCTAGCACATGAAAGAGCATGTAGAAAATGTAATCCGATTCTAAAACAGCCCAGAGGGGAAGACACACGCTAATACGGAGCAAAGTATGGACGTATCACAGGACTGAGTGGATGAATGAATAGCTTCATTGTGCGGATGTGTCAGATGGTTTGAGGATGTTGTTGTCTTTGGTGCCTCCTGGCTAAAGCCGCCTTGGAACAACAGAGCAGTTCAACTTCACTGACCTTCACGGATAAAAGACTAAAAGAGCATCTTCTCTGTCATCAGGCCAGCCTATTATCTCCTAACGTCCGATTTCCGAAACAGTTCAGAGCTGCAATCCTTATGTTTTTTTTAATTAGACGATCTGATCAACATGGCTCACAACCGTTGTTGTTGTTGTTCTTTTTAAATGTCTGACAATGTACTAACTGCCATTGGCGATTGAATTCCCCCTGTGAAATGGACACTTTGACAGGACATATTGGACACATTGCTGGCCAGGCCTGGAATCCAACCTGGGACACTGGCTCTTCAGGCAGACTCTCCAACCATTCAACTATGCTGCCCCCCGAATCACAATCGTTCTGCTTTAACCTGGTGGAAACCGGTTCTGTGAAAGCACCACGGTTCCAAGAATCTAGAAGAAAACCAGTTCTAGAACCAAAGTTATTTTGGTGGAAAAGGAGCCTACCTGTCTTGCCTTGCTGAAGCGGTCGGTGTCTAGTACAGTATAAAGTACAGTACCTGCCCTGCCTTGCTGAAGCGGTGTTCAGTACAGTATAAAGTACAGTACCTGCCCTGCCTTGCTGAAGCGGTGTTCAGTACAGTATAAAGTACAGTACCTGCCCTGCCTTGCTGAAGCGGTGTTCAGTACAGTATAAAGTACAGTACCTGCCCTGCCTTGCTGAAGCGGTGTTCAGTACAGTATAAAGTACAGTACCTGCCCTGCCTTGCTGAAGCGGTGTTCAGTACAGTATAAAGTACAGTACCTGCCCTGCCTTGCTGAAGCGGTGTTCAGTACAGTATAAAGTACAGTACCTGCCCTGCCTTGCTGAAGCGGTGTGTATTACAGTATAGGTACAGTACCTGCCCTGCCTTGCTGAAGCGGTGTTCAGTACAGTATAAAGTACAGTACCTGCCCTGCCTTGCTGAAGTGGTGTGTATTACAGTATAGGTACAGTACCTGCCCTGCTGAAGCGGTGTGTATTACAGTATAGGTACAGTACCTGTCCTGCCTTGCTGAAGCGGTGCCCGGCCAGGATCATGTGGAAGGCAAACTTCCGCACCATGGGGTTCCTCATGTTGATGAAGCAGTGTGCTGCCTGCTCCAACAGCAGAGCACTGCGCAGGTCTGAGTCCTGACAGCATGCACGCACGCACGCACGCACACACACACACACACACACACACACACACACACACACACACACACACACACACACACACACACACACACACACACACACACACACACACACACACACACACACACACACACACACACACACACACACACACACACACACACACACACACAGTTCAACTACTGTTAGGAACATTCACGTAACTCTGCAACCGCAGCCATCATACTAGCAGGTGAGCTTATTACAACAGAAAAAAGACAAACTAAAAGACATACGTTTACGTTTAATAATTGTAGTTAATTTTTAGCCTGAAAGTACCCAAGCTTTCCAAGGACTAGAGTGGCGGATTCAAACTAGCGCTGGAAACCTACGCCGGCTCCCTATTGGTTCACCAACCTATGGGGGTCCAGGCACCTTGGCCGGTAGTCCGAGGCTGGCAGTGTGCCGCGGGCTCGACTCCCGATCCCGACGGCCTTTACTGCATGTCAACCCCCCCCCCCCCCCCTTATCTCTCTCCCCCATTCCCAGTCAGCCTACTGTCTGTCCCTCTATATAAAATATAAAGTAAAGGCGAAAGCCACAAAAAAAAACATATACAAAAAAAAGAGTTAAGGGGCGGTAAAAGTCTCACCTCGCTGGTCATCTTGATAAGGAGGGTAGCAGCATCAGAGTACTTCCCCTGACTCTTCAATACTTCAGCACTGAGCAACGCACAGCGCTCCGCTAGCACCATGTTCCTACATAGAGAGAAGAGACAGGCTGTAAGCACAGCGCTCTGCTAGCACCATGTTCCTACGTAGAGAGAAGAGACAGGCTGTAAGCACAGCGCTCTGCTAGCACCATGTTCCTACATAGAGAGAAGAGACAGGCTGTAAGCACAGCGCTCTGCTAGCACCATGTTCCTACATAGAGAGAAGAGACAGGCTGTAAACACAGAGCTCTGCTAGCACCATGTTCCTACATAGAGAGAAGAGACAGGCTGTAAACACAGAGCTCTGCTAGCACCATGTTCCTACATAGAGAGAGGCTGTAAACACAGCGCTCTGCTAGCACCATGTTCCTACATAGAGAGAAGAGACAGGCTGTAAACACAGAGCTCCGCTAGCACCATGTTCCTACATAGAGACAGGCTGTAAACACAGCGCTCTGCTAGCACCATGTTCCTACATAGAGAGGCTGTAAACACAGCGCTCTGCTAGCACCATGTTCCTACATAGAGACATGCTGTAAACAGCGCTCTGCTAGCACCATGTTCCTACATAGAGACATGCTGTAAACAGCGCTCTGCTAGCACCATGTTCCTACATAGAGAGGCTGTAAACACAGCGCTCTGCTAGCACCATGTTCCTACATAGAGACATGCTGTAAACAGCGCTCTGCTAGCACCATGTTCCTACATAGAGAGGCTGTAAACACAGCGCTCTGCTAGCACCATGTTCCTACATAGAGAGGCTGTAAACACAGCGCTCTGCTAGCACCATGTTCCTACATAGAGAGAGGCTGTAAACACAGCGCTCTGCTAGCACCATGTTCCTACATAGAGAGGCTGTAAACACAGCGCTCTGCTAGCACCATGTTCCTACATAGAGACAGGCTGTAAACACAGTGCTCTGCTAGCACCATGTTCCTACATAGAGACATGATGTAAACACAGCGCTCTGCTAGCACCATGTTCCTACATAGAGACATGCTGTAAACACAGCGCTCTGCTAGCACCATGTTCCTACATAGAGACAGGCTGTAAACACAGCGCTCTGCTAGCACCATGTTCCTACATAGAGACATGATGTAAACACAGCGCTCTGCTAGCCCCATGTTCCTACATAGAGACAGGCTGTAAACACAGCGCTCTGCTAGCACCATGTTCCTACATAGAGACAGGCTGTAAACACAGCGCTCTGCTAGCACCATGTTCCTACATAGAGAGGCTGTAAACACAGCGCTCTGCTAGCACCATGTTCCTACATAGAGAGAGGCTGTAAACACAGCGCTCTGCTAGCACCATGTTCCTACATAGAGACAGGCTGTAAACACAGCGCTCTGCTAGCACCATGTTCCTACATAGAGACAGGCTGTAAACACAGCGCTCTGCTAGCACCATGTTCCTACATAGAGACAGGCTGTAAACACAGTGCTCTGCTAGCACCATGTTCCTACATAGAGAGAAGAGACAGGCTGTAAGCACAGCGCTCTGCTAGCACCATGTTCCTACATAGAGACAGGCTGTAAACACAGCGCTCTGCTAGCACCATGTTCCTACATAGAGACAGGCTGTAAACACAGCGCTCTGCTAGCACCATGTTCCTACATAGAGACAGGCTGTAAACACAGCGCTCTGCTAGCACCATGTTCCTACATAGAGACATGCTGTAAACACAGCGCTCTGCTAGCACCATGTTCCTACATAGAGACATGCTGTAAACACAGCGCTCTGCTAGCACCATGTTCCTACATAGAGAGAAGAGACAGGCTGTGTTGTGATTGACCTACAATAAGAATAAGTAAATGTTGTGATTTTGTGATAATTCAACATTTCATGTTAAGTTAAAAAGAAGTTCATTGAAATAGTACTAAAAACAGTCAATAGTACAGCACTATTTACAGTAACAGTTAAAGAGAATTGCACTATTTACAGTTAACTGTACTGGCACTGCGTTTTGGGGTTGCGGATCTGCCACTTTTGTACTACTGTTGTGTGACGCTGTATTGTGATCACGTAGGCAGTGGCCGGTAGAGTGGCCGGATGGGAACCACGAGGTTCCCGGTTCGAACCCGGGCTCCCCCAGAGTTAGTGTCGAAAAGTTCTTGAGCAAGACACTGAACCCCTAATTGTTCCCGATGTGCAGGTTGGTGCCTTGCATGGTTTCCTCCGCCATCGGTCTTGTGTGTGAATGGGTGAATGTAATGCACAATCTATGTAAAGTGCCTCGGATAAAAGCGCTATATAAATGCACCATTTTACCATTTACGTAGGGCATTCAATTATGACAAAAAACAAAACAGTTAGAATATGGAGATTTGTAGAGACCTACTTGCACACGTCTCTATAGGTCTGAATGGCTGTGTCCATGTAGTGAGCAGGATATGGCCTGGGAGCTCCGCCTCCGGCCTGCAGGAAGGCCGCCACGGCTGCCATTTCCTACACACAGGCACAGACACACACACACACACACACACACACACACACAAACAGGAGAACAGGGAGATGTTAGGGTCGCGATCTGGAACCGGACAGACTGGAATCGGTTCCATCACATTTGGAATAGATTCCGTTTTGTGTTTTGTTTTGTTTTTTTCTTTTACTTCTGCTATAAAATTACAATACCGGTGGTTTTCAAAGTTTTTAATATCAAGGACATAACTTTGAGAGTGTACACATTTTTACACTCTCAGGGTTGCACACCTGTAACTAAAAGGGAGCAATTGGGAAAAAATAATCGGCTTCCCATCATGCACCTGTAACCCAGCATGCCTTGCAGTGCGTCGACGCGCATGTCACATGATCGGCCGTAGCCAATGGGAAGAAGTATACAAAGGAGTCCAGTTTCTGTTTCTGCCCCGTTGTAAGAGGCCGTTTTGTCGTAATGTACTAGGCGCCATTCGTGGTGATTGAACACAACACAGACGTTCTGGAATAATTTCTGAAGTTATGCTGTGTCGAGGTTACAATATAAACACTTCTGAAGACAAATTCTGTTTTAAGACGCACGCAGTGACTAATGGCGGATGTGAGGAACGGAAGCTGCAAGCGCAGCACGGAAACTTAACTGAAACGGGTTGGAAACGCAGAGGTGAAGTGAGTGACGTCAGAGCAGACACAGCACAGGAGTAAACGGCACTAACGCATACGTCACAGTCTATGACTTTTGTGAACGCAAAATGTGAGCAGCCACATGGATTGTAATATATGATGTAACAAACATATTGCTGTCGGGAGGAAACCTAACAAAGTTTTTGATGTTTTTGTCTTCATAAATCAGTGCTATTGAACACCCTTTACGTCTGTGTGTCGTTTCGAAAATATTAAACCAATGGAAAGCAGACTCAAACTGCAGACTCAAACTGTCTGCTAAAGCAACTAACTCCACCACCTCTCCCCCTCCCATGCAAGTAATTGACAAAAAAACAACACCAAGTTTGTCAGTGACAAAAGGTAGTGGAGCAACACTTTTGTCCATAGTTTTAGTGGACAGAATGAACAGTGGGTTTTGTAGTTTTAGCGACCAGAATGAACAGTGGTTTTGTAGTTTTAGTGACCAGAATGAACAGTGGTTTTGTAGTTTTAGTGAACAGAATGAACAGTGGGTTTTGTAGTTTTAGCGACCAGAATGAACAGTGGTTTTGTAGTTTTAGCGACTAGAATGAACAGTGGTTTTGTAGTTTTAGCGAACAGAATGAACAGTGGGTTTTGTAGTTTTAGCGACCAGAATGAACAGTGGTTTTGTAGTTTTAGTGACCAGAATGAACAGTGGTTTTGTAGTTTTAGTGAACAGAATGAACAGTGGTTTTGTAGTTTTAGTGAACAGAATGAACAGTGGGTTTTGTAGTTTTAGCGACCAGAATGAACAGTGGTTTTGTAGTTTTAGTGAACAGAATGAACAGTGGTTTTGTAGTTTTAGTGAACAGAATGAACAGTGGGTTTTGTAGTTTTAGTGACCAGAATGAACAGTGGTTTTGTAGTTTTAGTGAACAGAATGAACAGTGGTTTTGTAGTTTTAGTGAACAGAATGAACAGTGGGTTTTGTAGTTTTAGCGACCAGAATGAACAGTGGTTTTGTAGTTTTAGTGACCAGAATGAACAGTGGTTTTGTAGTTTTAGTGAACAGAATGAACAGTGGGTTTTGTAGTTTTAGCGACCAGAATGAACAGTGGTTTTGTAGTTTTAGCGACCAGAATGAACAGTGGTTTTGTAGTTTTAGCGACCAGAATGAACAGTGGTTTTGTAGTTTTAGTGACCAGAATGAACAGTGGTTTTGTAGTTTTAGCGACCAGAATGAACAGTGGTTTTGTAGTTTTAGCGACCAGAATGAACAGTGGTTTTGTAGTTTTAGCGACCAGAATGAACAGTGGTTTTGTAGTTTTAGCGACCAGAATGAACAGTGGTGTTGTAGTTTTAGCGAACAGAATGAACAGTGGTTTTGTAGTTTTAGCGACCAGAATGAACAGTGGGTTTTGTAGTTTTAGCGACAATTTACAATTTACAATTTAGGCATTTAGCAGACGCTCTTAATCCAGAGCGACTTACATTAAGCAAAAACAAAAAGCATGGCATACATCACATGTATAAAAAGTAGTTATCATGAATCATGCGTAAACTAAGAACGTAACAGTGGAGTATCTATGTAAACTATACATACTATACTATATAATATATTATACATGTGTACTATAAAGTGCTATGACTACATAAAGTGCAATTCTAGAGCTGTCTACATAACAAGCTATAAGTCTGTTTAAAATACTATCTAAGTCTACATAATGTGCTATCTAAGGGGCTAGGCTAGGGCAAGTGCTACGGGCCATGGTGGAGTCTGAAGAGGTGGGTTTTCAGACTACGGCGGAAGATTGGGAGTGAGGCTGCAGTTCTGACTGCAATGGGAAGTGCATTCCATAGTTTTGGAGCCAGAAGGGAGAAGAGTTTGGGACGTGTGGAGCGTTGTCCCGGCGTTTTTAGTGAAGGTACCTCCAGCTTCCCTGCGTTGGCTGATCTGAGTGAGCGGGAGGGTTTGTAGGGTACGATCATACTTGTGAGATATGGGGGGGCCATGCCTTTGGTTGCTTTGAATGCCAGCATCAGAGTTTTGTATTCTGTGCGGGCAGCGACCGGGAGCCAATGGAGCGAGCGGAGAAGGGGGGAGACGTGTGAGAATTTTGGCTGGTTGAAGACCAAGCGTGCTGCGGCATTTTGGATCAGTTGGAGGGGCTTAAGTGCACATGCCGGTAGGCCAGTAAGGAGGGAGTTGCAATAGTCAAGTTTTGACAAGACTGTTGTCTGGATTAGGAGCTGGGCTGACTCCTGGGTGAGGAACGGTCTAATTCGTCGTATGTTGTAGAGTGTAAACCTACAGGATCTAGTGACAGCTGTGATGTGTGTTTTGAACGAGAGCTGACTGTCCAGGACAACACCAAGGTTCCTGGCTGTCGGGACAGACTTTACCAGGGCGTTGTCTACGGAGACCAGAATGAACAGTGGTTTTGTAGTTTTAGCGACCAGAATGAACAGTGGTGCTGTGCGTGGCGTGTCCTCACCAGGGCACCGGCGGCGTACAGCATGGCCTGGTCAGACAGGAAGTCCTTCTTGGCGGTGTGGTAGCAGCTGTAGGCCAGCTCATAGTGCTGCACCAGGAAGCACAGGTCCGCCATCTTACGGATCTGCAGCTCCGGGGCTTCAGGGGGGTAGCTGGGGGTCAAAAGGTCACACGCACGCACACAGACAGACAGACAGACAGGGAAGGGGGGCAAACGGAGGGATTAGTTCAGACAAGACACCGACACATAGGGCTGTCACCATTACAACATTTAAATTGACGATTAATTGTCACACAAATAATTGAGTCGATTAAGGATTTAAATTGTATTTTTGGCATTGAACAACATTTTTGGCATTGTCTAGAAATGTTTGGAAATGTGGAGAGGGGGATATGGAGAACATGTTCTCTCTCTCTCCCTCGTTCTGTATTCATGGACTGATGAGATTTTACATATTTTCAGTACAGCACGTGCTTGCTGCTACAGGCGTTGAACCAGTGTCTGTGAAACTTTAGCTGTTGAAAAATAGCAGATACAAGCTTGTAGCTTGTATATGTAGAGAGCTTGTAGATCTGATATTTGTTTTAAATCGTGAAAATGTGTGCAAATCTTTGAATACCGGTATATTATTCTTTCAACATTTTTAACTAAAATCTTTGCTTCTGGCGGGTCCGTCTGGAACAAAATATTTTGAGATGGAGTTCAGCGGCCAAATACATACATGCCACTAACCACTGATATGGAAACACAGGTTTTTCATAAAACTGTCAGGATTTAGAAGACATTTGTAGAATCAGGTCCTCAGGTCTTAAAGGGTGAATGCTTACAGGAGGCCAGAAGTGTTCTTCAGCTCACTGATGCTCTTCTCTGGAACCTTGCCTCCACCAAACCACTTCTTAGTGGCAGAGAACAGAGAGCGGCTCAGGCCCTTCCTGGAAATGAGCTGCAGGATGAGAGAGAGAGAGAGAGAGAGAGAGAGAGAGAGAGAGAGAGAGAGAGAGAGAGAAACTGTTGGACTGGTTCAACATCATAGCACATGGGTCAGACAATACAGAATTTAACCACACGGTGGCACACTAATTAGAGCCCGTGAGTGACAGCCACACAGTCGCTGTGTGGCTGTCACTGTACTTAATAAATGTAATAAGATACATACACGAAACATAGGCCTCAGTAAATATCATAAAATAGATATAGAAAGTTTCAGAAAAAAGAGCGTGTAAAGGCTGCAGCTAATACAGAAGCTAATGGCTATGGAGAAACGGAAGCCGTGCTGGCGAGAGCCTACTCGTTATGAGCACCCCGCATACGTTATGTATAGGACGAGTATAACTGTCAATAGCAACTAATGTGTTGAAGTCTGCGTGGCACACTGTAGTTCAGTGGTTCTCAACCTTCTCAGGGCATTAATCCTCATTGCATTCCTGGCCAGGATCATTAGCAGGTCTTCAGGAGTATCAACAACATTCCTGGCTGTGCTGAACAACACTCCGATGGATTGCTTGTTGCACAAAATGCATTAAGTGCTTGTTGTGCCACATTTGGCACACAACAATGGCAAGTGAAAGCCATATTGATCCTTTGGATCCGCTAGCAGGGTCTTGGCTCCTCTGTCCATCGCTGACTGCTGTTTATTATAGAACAATCTGAGAGCCCATTGTCAAAAAATAAGGGAAAAACAGCACCCTCTTGTCAACAGTCTGTCTTGAGAGACTAATTATAGAATAGATCAAGCGGAAGTGGAAATAGACGATTTACAAGCTTGCAATTCGAAACTGGCCCCTGTAAAATCGGAATCCCTCAAACACGGACGCAAGGACAACACAAGAGACGGTCGCGGCCACACAGCCAACTCAAGGTATGGCCACTGAGCCAACTTGGGGACCCAACGCAAGGACAACACAAGAGATGGTCACGGCCACACAGCCAACTCAAGGTACGGCCACGGAGCCGACTTGGGGACCCAACGCAGCTCCTCCAAGGAAAACAAACAAATGAACGGAGCTGAACGTGAAAACCCCCCACCGCCAACCCCTTTTTTTCCCTCACTGTATATGTTTCTTTTCCCTTTTTACCTCCTTTATGATGAATTCCTGTTCTGTCCTTTGTCTATATAGAAGTGTCTATTTGTACGTCTCTAAATGTTTTTGATGAATTGAACATTGTGGACCCTATTGAAAACAAGTGTAATGCTTAATTGGGTCGTCCACTCACAGTTAACAGCCTTTGTATTGAGTTTGTGCTTGAAATGTAGTGTAATTCTGCAAATTGTTAATACATTTTTCAATCAATCAATCAATCAATGCTATTATTTTTTCACTAGGGGAGACATCAACTTTATCTTTTGGGTCTCGAGCTGAAACGTTTGGGATGTGGCACGTTGAATGAGTTTTAAAGGTGGATAAAATTGGTATGTCAACATACTGAAGCACACAGTGCTGTAAAATATCATAATAGATGGTTGTGTTGAGACATGGACATGACAAAACACAGTGATGATTTAGGCCATGTTATCTGCTGGACTGGTGTTGATCCACTGACACTGTGAAACTGTAACAATGGTTTCAACACAGCCATCTTTTTAGAGTACATTGTGATTCAGTATGTTGACAAGCTTCATGGATATGCTAATGTTCCTTTCCAGCTCGATTTGGCACCTGCCCACAGTGCCAAAACTACTAGTAGCTGGTGTACTGACCATGGTATTACTGTGCTTAACTGACCAGCCAACTGGCCTGGCCTGAAACCCCACAGAGAATCTTGGTTGTATTGTCAAGAGGAAGGTGTGAGACATAAGAATGAACAATACAAATTAATTTACAGCTGTTATCAAAGCAAACCTGGGCTTTCATAACACCTCAACAGTGCCACAGGCTGATCACCTCCATGCCACGCCCCATTGATGAAATAATTTGTTCAAAAGTACTTTTCAGATGGTCGACATTTCTCGTTTAAAAAAATATTTTTTTTAGTGGTCTCGTAAAATATTCTAATTAACTGAGATAGGATTTTTTGATTTTCATGAGCTGTATGCCATAATCATCAATATTAAAACAATAAAAGGCTTGAATTATTTCAGTTGTTCTGTAATGAATCTAAAATATATTATGAAAGTTTATTTATTTGTATTACATTATGGCAAATAATGAACTCTTTCAGATTATTCTAATTCGTTGGGATGGACCTATAAACGTTGTATACGTTGGGGTACGTATATATACGGACCTGGGATATGACGCCACCTAGCGTCGACGTCCGTATATACAGTATACGGACGAAGCATAATTTACTTAGGTTACTTTAGGAATACCAGGCTGCGCAGTTCCGCCGGCTGTACGCCTGGGGCGAGTTGGTAAAGGGGCGAGTCGTTTGGTATTCTCCACCCGACAGAGACGATAATATAAATACTTCATTATGCACGTATATTATGTAGAATGCACGTGCTCTCTCTCCGCTCAAACAGTGAATAAATAGACATCACAAGACATAACGTGGCTGCAAGGCCATCACATGACGTACGTTTAATGACGGGTTACATCATGCATGTCAGAGCCAGCCACACGGTAACTAATAAGAGTGTGTTCCGATAGACCACGCTCTTGCTGTGCGTTTCTGAAGTCTGCGTTTTTTTTACCAGCTGTGGGCAAAATTGGCCAGTGATGCAGTGGCGAACCCCGAACGAAGACTCTTATATGTTGTTGACTTTCAAGTGAGAGCGTGTCGTTCACGGCTTGAGATTGAAACTGAAACCATTTAGGTCCCAATTTCTATAATCGTAGAGCGATAACAATAAGGGCCGTGTTATAAGTCGTTCGTTCTCGTTTGTGACAGTTTGAGCTGATACGGTTTTCCGGGCCAGTCACACAGAGACCTCAGACCCCCCATTGAATGGCATTTCTATCTCTGGAACGCCAATTTATATTGTAAAATTAATGTTAATTTAGCTAACCCTCAAGTACCCCTGGGGGTCCCCGGACCCCACTTTGGGAACCACTACTCTAGATCCATTATAACTCTATGGGTGTGGTTACCTGGTCATTGAGCTGCCTGATGTTCTTCTCCACGTGAGGCAGCAGGCCTCTGAAGGTGAACTCCTGGATGAACTGCCTGATGCGGTCGTGGTCGTTGAGGGTCAGACACGTCCCGTGACTGCTGCTGATGGTCCCAGGCCCCGCCCCCAGAGGACCACCAGCCCCAAGCGAGCTTCTCTTGGCCTCCGAGGAGGCCACCCTCAAGGCGTCCAGGCTGGTGGGGTCGCCCGGGACCGGGCCCAGCTGCAGAGGGTGGCCATGGTCTGTGTTGTTGGACACCGTTGTGTCTGTTCACAGTACACACACACGGACACACACGGACACACACACACACGTCACCAACTAAGACTATGACCAAAAACACATTTCGTCGACTACCTATTTTCACTAACGAAAATGAAAAAATAAATAAATCAAAAACTAAGCTATGATGACTAAAACTAAGACTAAATGTATTGACAATTTTGTCAACAACAAAATAACTTGGAGGGACTAGTGTAGAAGAGATCCAGTAGAACAAAGTCATGTCATTTATGCTTGATTGTTTGCAGGTGTCACTCTCCGAAAATAGACAATCTTTAGCTTGTACTGTAGATCTGCTGTTTTCAGTCGACTAAATCAACTGCAGATTTAATCAACTAAAATCGAAACTAAAACTAGACTACAAGTAAAACATTCCAGATCACTAAATGACTAAAGCTAAATGGAGTTTTATTTATTCAAAAGACTATGACTAAAAACTACATCAAAATGTGCTGTCAAAATCAACACTGAATGACTGCAAAAAATGCATGGGAATTTTCTTTTGCAAGGTACTGCGACGCTCTGTACAATTACTATACCAGTAGTTCACAAACATTTTAATTTCACTGAGAGTGTACAAAATGTATTTGTATTTGTACTCTCTCAGGTTCCCATTCCCAACCCTGCCCGTAGGAGTACGTGCAGTGACTATTATCACCCTCGCCCGTATAGACGGTCGACAAAGCCCTCTAAGCCACTTTCACAGTCCGACTAGAACAGGGGTTCTCAACGTTTTTGGCCGGGGACCCCCGGAAATGCTTTGGCAATGTCTCGGGAGACCCCCGCCCCGCCCCCTCCCGACCCCCAATATAAATTGACTGCTAGAATAACCTTAAACCATTTTGGGCGGGAACCCCTTTTGGTGTTTTAAGCATTGTTATAATTTAGCTATTGAAAAATAGCAGATCTACAAGCTCATAGCGCGCCACCGAGTGGCGAGCTACGAGCTTGTAGGTCTGCTATTTTTGAAAAATCGTGAAAAAAAAAAAAATATATATATTTTTTTTTTTGAAAATAATTTGGGGACCCCCTAAAATAATTTGGCGACCCCCCGAGGGGTCGCGACCCACGGGCTGAGAACCCCTGGACTAGAACATTACTCCCTGTGTAAATGCACAGATGTGTAGGTAAGCGTGCTGGTTTCCAGTTTAAGTGCTGCTGCTGCTGCTACTATGTGCACACCGACCTTTCTCCGCTGACTCGGGCCAATCACCATCAGCTGTGTCAACGTTATTCTCCACCGCAGTGGCGTCGTTGGCGTCTGGTGCTGAAGCAGGCTCCTCATACGTGTCCTATAGCGTTAAACATACACAAAAATAGAGGTGGGGGGGATGTTGCATTTAGTGTATATAGCACCTTATCCAGAGGACTCCCAGACCCATTTTTATTCCCAAAAGATCTAGACAAGTTCCCAAAAGTAAAAGCAAATTCGAAACATTTCTCAAAATAATTTCATAGATTATAAATAAAATAATAATTCAAAATAAACAGTTCACATTAACAGTTCCTATATGGAGTTCCAAATGGACCCGGTCCCTTACAGGTCTGTAACTCCCAAGAGTTATGGTGGTCCTTGAAATTAAAAAAAAAAATGAAATTGTAATTATTATCATATCATAGCAGACAAGAACTTTACATATCAGATGAGGTCTGACAGTCACAGAGATAAACAAGCTCACGATAAACACCACGTGTTGTAAGCTTGTAAGATGAACTATTTCTATTTTGTAAATGTTTTGGAAATAAAAAATATAAAAAATTATTAAATGTGTCAGTGATTTCTTTGTACATTTAAGTTATTTGTCATATCTGCCCTGTGGAATTTGTGATTACGAAGCCTAAAAGGCAAACAGAAATACTAATTTTAACAAAAACCATAATTCAAATCATTAATCGCAATTATTTGTGTGACAATTAACCGTCAACTTAAATGTGTAATCGTTGACAGCTTTACCAGTGTCAATTGTCTAGTCACGTGTAAATACTCTTGAGCGCTACACTCCCTCTGCCAACCTGGGGAGACTCTCCCCAGGAGAGCAACGGACTGACCTCATGCTTCCTTCAATGCATGAGGAGTGAGCAGGCCGCTTCTTTTCATCTGGCAGGGGGGAGTTTCCCCGGTTGGACGTAGTGCATGGAAGGAACACGTTATTCCAACCAGTTCCTTTCCCCTCCATCAGGCACCCCCGCTGGCCATGGGGAGGGCAGTACAGAGACCAGTATTACTGCCTGTTTTTTGTGAGGGTACCCAACTACCTACCCTAGGGGACACGGGCAGAACATGCAGACAGACTCCAGGAGATCATTACCTGGCTGTGGAGGTTGTTCTTGTGGAGATACTGGCTCCAGGGGTCGGGGATCTGCTCGTCTGCCCCGGCCGCGGCCGTGCGTGAGTTTACTTTCAGCAGGTAGCAGCTGTGGACGCCGTACCTCTGCTTCATGTCCTCGTACACCGAGTCTGCCCTAGAGAGACGGCCGGACAGACAGTCAGACACATACAGGGTCGCTTTCACCGCTTTCAGAGTTCATTCAATTCACAGCAGGGGATGGAAACGGACAATATTTGTCCACTGTGTGTGTGTGTGTGTGTGTGTGTATGTGTGTGTGTGTGTGTGTGTGAGTGTGAGTGTGTGCGTGTGTGTGTGTACCTGTGCTCGTCTCCCTGGCTCATGTCGTGCAGTAGGACGTAGTATTTCAGCGTGTTAGGGATGAACCACTTGGGGTTGGTGTAGTCTCCACTGTGCTGGATGCGGTGCTGCTCCTGGGACAGCTTGAGGAACTGCTCCACTGGGACCGCCTCCGTGGACGACACCACCAGGAGGCCTGCGGGGGGCGCCAAAGTCAAGGACTCCACACGTGACAGAATTAATTGTTTTTTAACAATATGTTTTTAAACGTCTCTATGGAAGGAACGTACACATTTGCTAACACAATGGATGCTGCCAGCATCTTTCAAAATATAAGCGCCAGAGTGCCAGCAGATATGGCAGATTTTACTCTGAAAGGTCCCCCACTTCCGTTCCCCACCAAAACCGGTAGGCATAATGTTCCATTCTTACCTCGCGCTGGTCACGCTAATGTCTCTCTAGAAGCGTTAATATTCCAAACGAGAGGCATGCTGAAGTCAGAACATTGCCCATCTGGTCAAAACCATGGAGAGTTCCCTAAATTAGGAGATACGAGCCATTCTTTCTGAGCCGTAAACAAGGAAGTGAACGGCAAGGCGAATGTGCGAAACAGCAAGGAGTACGGTGCAGAAGGAGAGGCCCACAAAAAATATATATCAATAAAAAAGCCCTAAAGACTTGTATACACGTCCAAGGCCAAAATTGTGTAAATTGGTGTAAGCTCTGTATTATCCACCTCCTGATGTAAGTAACATATGAAGACAAGGCCCTGCAAGCTGTAGATTTAGTAAAGTTTCAGTATTCGTACCCTCTCGGAGATATATTTTAAATGGTGCGGTCCCCAGTTCAAAAATAATTATTGACAAGTTTGAGAACCGTTGATCTACAACACCCCACACAACACTAAGCACAGAGTCACTGATTTGACAGACTTCACACACCTCATATCCTTTGTATGTTTCATTTAGTTACTTTTGCACCGTCTCTCTCACACACACGTAACGATATACGATCCACCGGGAGTGCACCCGCCTATTAGTTTTTAATTGGCAGTGCACTCAGTGTGCCTATATCACTCCATAACGCCAGAAGGATACAGGCGAGGTAGTGGTTGAGGAACTCATGGTCCGACGCGGGCATGGACTGCATGAAGCTCTCTCTGTAGGTCTCGAACCACGGCGTGTTCGCTAGAAAGACACACACACACACACACACACACACACACACACACACACACACACACACCTTGAGAGAAGATCAGACAGACACGTAGACTGGACACACACACGGCTAGCCGTCGTCTGGTTTCCAGGTTAACTCACACCCACCATCCCTGAAGAAGAGCCCGTACTGTACCGTCACAATCACAAAACAGTTCAGGCTATTCGAGGAAACACACCGATCAATCATAGACAATTCATCAATTTAAGTGAATCAGAGAGTGATGACAATTTTAAAGGGGAAAGAAAACAAAGATCTGATTATAATCGCAGGTCACAGAAAAGCTGAGATTTATTGCAGGGGTAAAACAAAATTGATTCTGCGGCACGATGCTGTTGCTTTTCTATGCACAAATAGTTGACAAAATCAGAAAGGACAAAAACCTTCCACTGCTGAAAAAGAGACTGAAATGTCAGACATATTTAATATTTTACATTATTGGATCAGCATCTTTAATTGAGTACTTCAGGGCTTGTGTATATTCGTACTTAATATACTTTTACCGCAGAAGCCAATTGATGTATTTGGACACGGACATCCATTCAGGGATGCCCATGAGAAGATTTGTCAACATTTGTTGAAAACGCCATGGAATCCCCTGGAACCAATGGTCTAGTCCAGTGGTTTTCAACCAGTGGTCCAGGGACCACCAGTGGTCCTTGAGGGGGTACCAGGTGGTCCCCGGCTAACTGATAAAGAGGAGTTGGTAACCAAATGGACACTTAGATCTTTAAACTATTGTTAAACATCTGCATTACTTCATTTACAAAAAGTCTATACAATTAGAAGAATCGTTATTTTGATCAACTTTTGCGTGATATCTCTCCTATGGTGGGATAAATGGGACAAATTCTTATCGAACGATAACAAAATATTTTAGTTTTGGGTCAGAGAGGCTAAATCTCATCAAAACGGTTGTCCGTGGCTCAAATCAAATGCCGAATACATAATGGGCCTTGGCATGACATGGGTTGAAAACCACCGATTCATGTCTTCACTGTAAAGGGTTAAGTCCCAGTGCAACCATCCAAAGTGTCCTTGAGGAGAAGACTCCCCTGGGCGTGACCCAATTACCGAGACAACCTAAATGTAATCCATCATCAAGTGTGTTTCTGTGCAGTGGACAGCTTCCCCAGCCAGCCAGCAGTACAGTGGCTCCATCTTTAGACAGAATCAATGAATGAATAACAGCTACGCATATTCTCACAGCGAGGGCCCTCAGCAGCACTCGAGCACAAACAGAGGGAGGCCGCCTGCTGACACTGAACTGAAGGCGGTTCAGTTCAGTGTCAGCAGGCGGCGTCCCTCTGTTTGCTGATATGTGGCGTCACTTTCTACGAAAACGCAAGCAGTGAACCACTTCAACCCTACATCGTCTGTCAGGGGGAAACGTCATGTCTAAAACAGTTACTTTTTAGGATAAAAAAAATATATATAAAATAAATGAAAAGCAGCAGATCAACAAGCTCAAAATGTGCCGCTACACGCAACGTGTGGAAGCATGCAGATCTGCTACTTTTTATGGCATGCTTTTGTGTGACGCCGAGGTGCTCCAATCACGTTTTTTGGGACCGATCCCTGGAGTATCATCAAGTAGGTCATATATGTTATGAATGTACGTGAATGTACGTCAATGTGTTCTGGATGTTCAGATGAGTCACCACCTGCTGCCGAGAAGGGAGAAATTACAGCAAATAATCCACCTCTGGTTGCCTCTCCGTGTGCAAGACTCACACAGATACCTACGTACCGCTACTGTCGGGTGGAAACCTCACATCCAATATAGTGGCGTCAAAAATAATCGATTCAGCAATGCATCGCGATTCGGCCGTGCACGAATCTGCAACGTGACATAATCGACCATCGCTAATCAAATACTACATATAATTCTAAATTAAATATGTTGTTATCTGACTGCTTGTATTGACTGACAAAAATGTTGTGAAGTAATAATAGAAAAGTGTGATGGACCGCGATGCATCGTAGAATCGAAACCTGGTCAATCGTAATCGAATTGAATCTTGAGGGCAGTGCCAATGTCAAAATCTAGTTCGTTTTCAGGATTCTGATAAAATGATCAAAAAATAAAAGAAACTAAAAATAGCCGATATACAAACTCAAAATGTGTCGTCTCGTGCCACGTTTTGAGCTTGTAGATATGCTGTTTTTTGTGTGACACTGTAGTATGACTTAGTAGGGCATTCATTTAACCCATTTTGGGCGGGAACCCCTTTTGGTATTTTAAACATTATGTTATAATTTAGCTATTGAAAAATAGCAGATCTACAAGCTCATAGCGCGCCACCGAGTGGCGCGCTACGAGCTTGTAGGCTTGCTAATTTTGAAAAATCGTGAAAATATTTATTTCAGAAAACTGGAGGATTTAGAAGATATTTTTTAATTTCGCTGTCAGGCCTAAATGGGTTAAAAAACAAAGTTAAAACACTGAGATTGGAGGTTTCTTTCCGACAACGGCGATCATGTGATGCATCGGCACTACAAACAGATGTTAGCAGAGAGAGCGTCGCAGCTTTTTGGTAAATAAATGGAAAAGAACTTCTAACACGAAGGTCTAGTGACACCGAAATGAGGCAAAGACGGTGGCTCACAGCATCGGCGACCCTATTGGTCTGGGAATCTCATTATCCAGTTAAACTCCATGTCATTAAGCTTTCTTTCTTTAGTTAACCAGGGTACCATACACTGTAGGTCTAACGATTTACATTGTTAGACCTAGAACTCCTCTCGATTCCATCTTAGTGACAGACCATTACAAACACACCATCATTCTATCATTTCTATGTGTCAGTCATTTCTATGTGTCAGTATATCAGCTGCCTCCCATTTACACTTAGTTCTATAATGTTGACGTCAAAAGATGTCAGCGACATCAGTTTGGGCCCATTCAAGTCCTGGATCGTAGTTTGGACTAAAAGTGAGTTAATGTTCACAAATATTGTTCACAAAACATTGCTTTGGTCTTTTTCCCCCAAGCCGCTAGCTATATATATATATATATATATATATATATATATATATATATATATATATATATATATATATATATATTTACTTTCATGCCATGAGCCACCACTTTGCATTAAAAGCAACGGACATTTCACTCACAGGAAACGCACACAGAAGAATACAAAACAAATCAATCTAAGGCTTTAGAGAGTCCCACCACCTTGTCAGAAGAGAAGTGAGGAAAGAGAAAGACTGCACAGTGAAATCCTGAGTGTTCAATCATTTTGCCGGAGGGGGGGGGGCTCTGGCACCCCCTCATCCTCCTTTGTACACTCCGAAGAGTTAAATTAGCACTGAGGATTTTACTGTGCGCTTGGACAACAACACGGCTACGTGGATCTAGGAGGGAGAAGAAGAGTGCAGGAAGTGAGCTAAGCTGGAGAAAGGAGTTGTTGTACGCCCCCTGGAGGACAGGAGTACCTGTGTAATGCTTGGAGCTGCTCAGTTCCGTTAGCGTGTCCCTCCATGCTGCGTACCAGGGCACGCTAGCTTTAAGGGAGCGATCTGACCAGTGAGGGAGGGGGAAAGAGAGAGCCAGGGCTGGTGTTAATGTTAGCGACCACATCTCCATTAGCCATCAGAGAGGTCCCTAGTAGTGTGAAGGCAGGGTGAAGTGATATCCGTTATTTTTTGTGGAAAACGTTCTGCGTGAAGCTCTGTACTCCGATAGAAATCTTTGCTATATAAAGTGGTTGTTCAGTAACAGGAGTCTCTCCGTCTATCCAGCTCTTGAGAAAATAGAGAATACATTTTCAAATGGGTCAGCGGTCAGGTCACCATTGTCAACCACATAGGAGATACCCATTTATCAGCTCAGGCAGTGACACCAAGGGTTGCTCACCTGCCCCTGGCAGGTAAATAAAACTTTAGGGCAGGTTTCAGGTTGCCCTACCGGGCAAGTGCTTGCCCGCAACAGTCTATAAAAACAACACGAGATATCTGTCTAAACACCTGAACGTGGCCAAAGCAGAGAGCACTGTCTCCTGGTCTGTGGAATGTAAAATAAGAGCACTGTTTACCTATAATGTGCGGTTTTCACTGTTGCTACAATTAACAGTCTTTATAATAACCCCCTGTGGTGTTTTTTGGGGTTTGTTTTATTTTTTAATCGTCCAAAAAACGTCTCTATTCTGAAAGAATGTGTTAAAAATATAAAATAATAAAAATAAAAATAAAAAGTGTGAACCCATAGTCATATTCATAGCTATGTACTAGGTATTTGGCATAGAAATTGAGGTATGACAAATGTCAAAAGCGTTAAAATAAGTGTAAAAGAAAATGCAATCCATTAAATTCAAATTTTACCTATAATTTTATAATGGACAATTTACTTTTTGGGCAAGTGGGCATGACCTTTGGACAAGTAGAATATGAACTCTCAGACATAGTGTCAACCCTGTCAGTTTCAATTTCAGTGTTCCAGTTCTCATTTTGTCTGCTCATTTCTTCGTGTCTCTTCCAATTTCACTTGTTCACCCTGTGTCCTTGTATGAGTTCCCCATCCTGATTGGATCAAATTGGCATCCCGCCTTGAAAATAGATCTCCTGTTTACACATTGAGAGCCCATGCAAAACTGCCCAAAATCACTTTCACCTAGAAAATCACATTTTTTATAATTCAGCTGACTGTGGAGACACATGCTGGTACTTTTTACTTTGAAATGTTTTATAGTTTGAGTTATTTAATTTAAACGCCAAATGCATTCTCAATGGCGAAAACACAAACTTTGGCACCACGTATAAAAAAAAAAAAAAAATCATTGTTTTGATTTTTTTTTAATAAAAATAAAAAATAAAATAAATAAATATACATATATATATTTTTTCAAAGACGTCCACAGACGTCTTGGGCTATGCACGTGCGGTAATACCAAGGACGTCCACAGACGTCTTGGGCACAAAATGTGTTAAAGAGCTGGAGAGACTCCTGTTACTGAACAAACACGTCAGATTCAGAATATAGAACTAGTTGACACTTATTTTAAAACACACACAAGTATCACTTTACACCACCTTTAACCAATCAGACAACCGCAGGTGAGAGAGCAGGAAGGACATGCTGTGTTATAGGAAAGAGCTCTGATCGGCCCCAAGTGGTCTCCTGGATGTAGCAGTGGGCAAGCTGCAATAGATCGTCCCCTCTCAGAACGCCGAGCGGCCTGGAAGCGAATTTCCCGTTCATTATTCCCACAGACGTTTCAAAAAGTATTTATTTAAAGACCTTTAAGCCTCAGACAAAGCCAACTGGGCTGCTGACAAATCATGACAATAAACAAGTGTTTGGGCCGAACAAATAATTAGAAAGAAGAAAAACTCAAAAACTAAAAAAACGTTTAGGGTACTTTTACCCTGCCCTGTTTTTCTTCTTTCTAATTATTTGTTCGGCCCAACAAAAATTGTTTATTGTCATGATTTGTCAGCAGACGAGTTGGCTTTGTCTGAGGATTACAGATCTTTAAATACTTTTGAAAAACAATGAATGGGAAATTCTCTTCCGGGCCGCTCGTCGGGGGCAGGACTGCGACGCTCTATTGAGAGCCATTCAGTGTTTACTGGCTTATATCTATCAAAACAGCCCCTATGGTTCAAAGACCCCGATAACTATGAGTGTACAAATGAAACCAAATCAACATTTGGTTCCATTTGGATTGCACTGTGTCCATTTTCACAGTCAGCAGCATGCCGTGTAACCAAAATGTTTTGCATCACTCGACAGTCACAAATTAACTAAATATATCTAAGGTACACATTTCACAGTGGTGTATCCCCTTTAAATGATTTCTAAATAAGCGGGGGATTGATGTACTAGGCAACAAACAACAGCAAAAAGTAATGTGAATTTAACCTATGGGTAGTGGATACAGTACATAGAGTTTCATTAAGATGATGATGGCTGGGTTGGCGTGACCGTTGGACAGATTAGACTATTACAGTCACAATAACACTAGGGGGGAGGGGAGGGGGGGTGTATGTGGAGAACAGCCACAGGGGAGTAATACCACAATGACCGCTTGGACCAATACAGCTACAGTACTGCTGCTAAAGGCCTTTTCAGACGGGGAGCGAATGACACGCCTAGTAATTCATTTTCAATGAGAGGCTTGCGTTTATTTTGGATGTGCGGAGAAGTTGAGGGGCGATTACGCAAGCGCATTTTCACAGGCTCGGTCCCTTGAAATTGCCGCGCGCATGCTCGTTTCACGCCCCTCATGAGCAGACCTGTGGCTGATCCAGGCGACAACGCCTGCGTCACGTCCCTCGCTCCTCGTCTGAAGGGACATTAAAGGTTTCATGACATTAGTTTTAATTTATTTTTATTTTTCGTTTTTCTTTTAGGTTTGATGACCTCAATTACACCCACACACAACCTGAACGTTGAACATTCAGTGGATTTCCTGTGGCCTGGGGTTTTCTCTGTGTGTTCTGAAGCCTTTTGAGCTGCAAAGAAAACGGGCAAACGGGCCTCAACAGTGACATCTGCTGGCAAATTGTTGTGTCATATATGGGACTTGTGGACTCTTACATCACAGTTCACAGGAAAATCTAAGCACTTGTTTGAGCCAGAAAACCCCAGACCACAGAAAATATACTGAATGTTTAAAAGTTTTTTGGGTGCAATAGAGCTCAGAAAACTTAAAAAATAACACTTTTTTAAAAAAATGTCACAATCCCTTTAATACAGAGAATAGCAACAGTCTTGTCTTTGGGGTTTGGTTTCTGAATTGGTTGCAGAGCACTCTTACCCAACGTGCATTCCGGTGAGTGGACGGGAAAAAATGTAATAAAACAAAACATCAACAGAGAAGCAATGGCGACGTAATGACAAGCAAGTCAGATCACATCAACAAAAACCCTTGGTCAACACTCTTTGGTGACTCCTTGGTGTATTCTACCCTCTACAGGTGATTTGAAGCATTGCCGTGGTTCATTTGGAACTTACTTTTTTATACATTTTTCTTGCTCATCAATTTAATCTTATTTGTGTCAAGGCCTGGACAAGCAACATGCTGCTTGTTTTGTACAGATTATGAAAATAGTAATCAGCATCAGAATCTGAGTCTGATTAGCATACATATCCATATCCATATATATATATATATATATATATATATATAACCATCATGGTTTGAACAAGGCCGCTCACTCTCACCACCAGTAGGGATTTTTTCAGCAATATTTTAGTTTAGTTTTAGTCATAGTCTCTTGAATAGGGATGGAGCTCGTTAATTTTTATTGATAACGATCACCTTATCGATCAGGCTTATCGAGCCGGATTCTTATCGAGCCCACTATCGAGCATTTTCTATTATTTTGTGGAAAGATGAGATAATAAATTCTGAACAGAACCAGTATATTTTACTAGGGCCTTCAACTACAATACTTTTCTAACAAACGGAAGGCAATTGACCATTTTACCAATACAATTATATTAAAGCAACTGTTAACTGGTTAATATGTTTACAGACAGTGACTTTAAAAGCGTAATGTTGTTTACTCGGTTGGCAGGTATCGATACACTTTTAGACATGTTTGTGCCAGCGTGGGCGATCATCACGACTGCCTTGATGCACGATGCAGTCGTGATGACTGCTTTTACACTTGCTGAAAATAGCTGTGACGCGTTGTGAGCTTGAAGATCTGCTATTTTCAGCATGCAACGAAGTGTAAAATTACTTCTACTGGATCTCTTGTCCTCTAGTCCCTTCCTAACATTTTAGTCTAGTTTTTATTCGTTATTCGACGAAATTGTCAACATATTTAGTCTTAGTTTTAGTCATCATAGCTTAGTTTTCATTAAGTTTTCATCAGTTAAAAAAGGGAGTCAACGAACATTTTTTTGTCATAGCATTATACGAGGAAATCAACACTGCTGCTCACCACTGATGTTGAGGTCATAGTCTCCCGCCGTGATGACGTTGGCCACGCCCCCCTCGGCGGGCTGGCACGAGGACACCACGTCGCCAAGCAGCCGGCGCTGGGCGGGGCTGAGGGCACCGGTGCAGTGGGCGGGCCGCGTCACCACGTTGTTGACGCTGATGCGCAGGTTCTTCACCGGCAGCACCTGGTTGTTGGGGTCCCGGATGTGACCTGTAAGAGAAACGCACACAACCCACGCACGCACGCACACACGCGGATTAAAGCTAGGGTTGTCAAAAGTATTACATGATAGTCCAATCGCAATTATTTTTGTCATAATCGTGTTCATGTTGAAAAAACGCAGATGTGCAAGTTTAAACTTGTAGATCAGCTATTTTGTGCAATTTGTTTTACCTTTTTTAAAGTATATAACATTTATAAAAAAAATGCCAGTAATTTCTTGGTACATTTCAGTTATTTGTCATATCTGCCCTGTGCACGTTTTTTTTTACGAAGCCTAAAAGCCAAACAGAAATTCTAAATAACCCCTAAATAAAGCTAAATAAAATCATCTCACGACTGAAAACAACAAGTCTTAAGTTAATGTATGATTTGTGAAACGACGTGAAAGACTTGACTAACCAGCAGGCTCTTTCTGCCTTGTTCCGCCTTGGTTCAACCTTGTTTATGTTGAATTTGCTACAAACATGATATGCCCAGTCTCCATGCTGCAACTGTGATGTTCCATTTTACTGACACTAAGTTTAAAATAAGAATTGAATGCACAGAATATCAATACGGTGGTTCTTAAACTTTGACAATATACAAATGGAACGAAATGGACCCAGTTTGATAAGCACTGGAATAATGGTGAATGACAGGTGTCACTCTGGCTCTGGCCTCTCTTCTAGCAGCCATGGGGAAATTCCTGCTGGCAAGAACATAATGTCTGCAGCATCAGCATCTAATCAAAGTCAGCAAGCAAGGCAAGGATCTTCACCCTTCTCTGTCAACGCTCTCTGCACAGACAGACATGCCTTAAGAAATAAGATTAAGTGCTCCAGACTGGACAGACAAGAAGCGGACAAAAACAAATAACACAGACTGTCTCTTTCACTCAAGACGTTGCCTGAAATACCCCACTTTATTTCTGTAAGAAAGTCCAACTTAATGACTTTCTCTCTGTAGTAACTCTGTACCCAGCCCGAAATGAAATGGAACACAAACAAACCGAGTGAAACTTGCAGTGAAAATGGCAGGTGGACTGGATTCAGTCCAACTGATTCATGTACCATGTCATGTTGCTGCCAGCATCCATTTCAAAACACTGGTAGGCAGGGATGAGGCAATCAAGGGCATGCCACCCGTTGCATTCAGGACACGATGCCTACACTCCTCCCAGCACACAACAGCAAACACAGGAGGACATCTGCCCCCCTCCCCCCTTCAGTACAGAACACCCTCTGGCCAATGTTCCAAGTGAACTTAAGACACTTCTCCCTTGTCTCGGAGATAAGCTTTTCATATATTTTACAATCCAAGTGCTTCAAAACAAAAGTGAAACTTGACTGAGACTTGGTACCCACAGACGACTCCGAGCTAGGTAAAACAGCCTTCTATTTTAACGCTCCTTTTACCTGCTGGAATCAATTACAATGCCCTTTAAAAATGGACTCCACGGGGCAATTTATAAACCTGCTAGCTAAACTAGTTCTAAATTGTCAATGTTTCAATGAAGTTGCTATTGCTGTTTTCATACTGTTATTTACTTGTTGTTTTACATTGTATATTTCATTTTTACTGTTGTTCTTATCTTCATAATTATTATTGCACTGTTGAATTATGACTCTTGCAATGCCCGCCCTCAATGTATCTCAGAGAAAATAAAGGTTGAATGAATGAATGAATGAATGAATCTTACATAATACTATCACCTGCTTGTGTTGTTAATGTTAACGGCTGCTTTCTATCCAGCAAAATGTCACTCTGGGTGGAGTAGGGTGGTTCATTGATTCATACCTAATCGAGAGACTTAAAAGCGTGGCGTTTTTCACTTGCAGGTCTGTCGTTATAGTGGCACACGTCAGCATTTCCTCGCTTTGGTAGAAAAAAGCAGTGATGATTACCATAGTATTAGAACCGAGCATTTCTACTAGATCAGGGGTGGGCAACTTTGACAATGGAGAAGGCCACTATCTCCAGAGGGCCACTGTCATAGCAAAAATAGCCGATCTACAAGCTCAAAACGCGTCGCACTGCGACGCGCTTTGAGCTTGTAAAATCAGCTATTTTTGCTATATTTGAGTTGAAATCCTGAATTATGTTTGACATTTTTTTATTGTAATCCTGAAAAATAACGTGACAAACTAAATTTAAATACATTAGACACAAAAAAAGACAATTAAAGCAGGTCATGTTTGTATGTTTGGAATTGTAACAGCTGAAATCAATAATATATCAGGGTTCTGATATTAACCTGAGGGCCACATTAAGTGATGGTGGGGGCCGCATGTGGCCCCCGGGCCGCCAGTTGCCCATGTATGTACTAGATTATTCCAGTCTGAGTGGGAACTGCAGATGGTCACTTTGAAAAACAGACGGAGCGTGTCCCACTGCTGGAGCAGCACAGTACTGAACGAGGAACAAATTAATTTAATGTAATATTTGAATACATTATTTGATTGTTCGGCAAATTATTTTCATGTACATGACAACCGTCAGATAATAAATGTTACTGGCATTAAATACTTAGTCATTTCAATAGTTTGCGTACATTAAAGGAATGAATGTCAAAATATGTCATTACAAATACCATTACAATCTATTTTAGATTGTTGCAATAAATGCAATAAATAAATATTGGAGAAAAAGCTTGAAGATATATTGTGTGGAGAATTTGATGGTCCACTGACAAGGTCGAGGAAGCTTAAATAAATATGTGCTTAGGTCAAACAGAACAGAAGGTCCCCTCCTCAACGGCATGCCGTGGCCGTGTCAGAGACTTGAAATCAACGTGATGACTAGACTGTAGTGATGTGCAGGCCGGCTTTTTTTCATAACAATAAGACAAAAACGTAGCCTACTAACTGGCTTTTCAACACACAGCCAGTCCAGTCCAGTCCATTCAGTTGCTTTCAAGAGAGGGGAAGGGGGACTGGGCTATTTCCCTATCGTTCATAATGTTGGCTTGGCTACTGACAGCAGATCGAGGAGACCTCAAAACAATAAAATAAGCAAATAAATATATGTAGTCTAAATTGAATATACAGAGAGAGAGAGAGAGGGAGAGAGAGAGAGAGACAGAGACAGAGAGAGAGAGAGAGAGCCGTTGCGTTTACAATCAGTTGATGAAACAGACGGGAGCGAATAAAACCATAGCTAGCACATTCAGCCCCATGGTTCAGTTTTAGTAGGATAGACAATTCATAGTTTGCCTGTCTTTTATAATTGTAGCTACAATACATGAGAGAACATTGAACGATGACTACAGTGTGTGTCCTGCCCAGTTTTAAGTGATAAAAGGTGACCACTGAAACAGTGGTCACCTTATCACCTAAAAATGGAGTATGAGTAGGCCTAAACTCATTAAATGGTACGTGCGTGGTATGGTAAGGTAATGGTGTGTGGCTCACTGACTCAAATGCAGAATAAATATTAAATAATGGACCTTGGTATGAAAGAGGTTGAAAACCACTGAAATGTGGGTAAGTTGAAGCAAGCTGAAGTGTAGTGGTGATCATAAAGTCGGCCTGCCTATCTGTCAAGCTATTGGAAATCTCAGAAGTACTTGTGTCAATCACAGGCTGCGTGCCTTTTCAATTCATTTAATTTATTAAACATTTATTATACTGGTTCTTGCATGCAGATTTTTGTAATACCATGGAATAACGAATAATCCTTTGCAGTTGCAATGTATAGTATAGAAGTGTTTGCTATTTTGTTGTGGGCTTAAAGTGGGTTGTGTTTATGCTTGTGCAATATAGACAACAGTAGTTAAGTAAGTAAGGGATAATATCTGCCTTGGTAGGTGGTCATTGTCGGGAGATAATTCACCGACAGGGGGTTTAACCACCGACGCGAAGCGGAGGTGGTTAATCACCCTGAAGGTGAATTATATAATGATAATGATATTATCCCGCTTATTACATAACTTAATACATAAATTAATACATTTACCCAAAACACAACAAAACGAGACAATTCCTTGCTTGTGGTAATGAAAGTATTCCATAAGTGTCGCGCTGGCTGGCGTCTGCCCAGCTGCAGCACTGTTGGAAAACAAGGAAGTGAGTTGAGATCAAATAGAATCCATTTTCGGGTACTGCGTTGTCGATTTCTCGCTCACATGTTTTCAAAAACATTTTTGAGAGCAATGTTTAGCTGTAAATGACATTGTGTGTGTGTTTGCATGGCTGTCATGTTGGAAACAGCAGAAAAATCAAACAGGGTGGAGGCTTGCAGCAGGTGCTCCGAGGGTTTGATTAGGTATCGGTCTGTTATAGAGCGGAGCGGTCATTATCCAGAAATAACAGACCGCTGAATTCGGCATAAGACTGTACTTATAGCTGCAACTTGTTTCACACATCAGCAGTGGGGCGGCAGCGGCTCAGGGGTAGAGTAGCCGGCCTGGCCTGGCCAGATAGGAACCGCAAGGTTCCCAGTAGTTGGTGTCGAAGTGTCCTTGAGCAAGACTCTGAAACCCTAATTGCTCCTGATGAGCAGGTTGGTGCCTTGCATGGTTTCCTCGACCATCGGTGTATGTGCATGTGTGTGTGAATGGGTGAACATTCACCCAATCTATGTAAAGCGCTATATAAATACACCATTTGTGTGTGTTACGCTTACATATGCTTATGCAATAGAGACAACAGTTATGCATGTTACTGTACTTCAAGCTGTAACTTGTTTCACAAATCACCAGTAAACATGCAAATTACACTCTGTGCAAAGACACAGCTTTCTATTTAGTATGGCCTTTAAGTGTAAAGTTTACAGACATGCACAAGATCTTAGGGATTCAGTAACAACAAGTCCATTGCTCTCCGCCCGACGTTGGGTGCTTTTGTCGCTAGAGTGTTTGTGAATGATGTCGGTTACTAGGTCAACAAATAAACACCATTTAAACATTTATCCCATTCCTTTTCAATTTAATAATCCTTATTTGGGCCAATTAAGGGCACATCATAATCTATTTACAACATGTTAATGCATACAAGTTGAGTGGATCGCTCATCTGAATGATGCCTCAACAACAACAAAAACAACCAATGGTCCCCGCAGCAACTAGGCTGCTTTAACAGGTGTGTGTGTGTGTGCGTGTGTGTGTGTGTGTTACTGCTAGTCTCTAGTATAAAGCCTATAATAATCCTTGAGACATGGACTTTGGGCCTGCCATTGGCTGCAGCCACAGCCTCTTTAGCCAAGCAGCTAACACTAAGCAGCAATATAGGTGTAGGTGTGTATAAACTAAAGACAGCCACCCTAGAAGCTGACGGCAGTCGTGTGACAAACACTGGCCGCTCGGGTGTCACTCCCTCGGTCCTCTCGGGTGACACGTCGTACAAGACAACCGGGGAGAGAGAGGAGAGAGAGTGTAGCAGCGAGCTGGCTTCAGTTCCCACCTAACAAATGTTACGCGAGAATTGGTGTCCCGTGTAATTATGCAACGTCAAATGTCAAGAGACTGTTGGGAGTGACAACCAATGCGTGGTTCAACAATAACATCGAGCCTGACAGCTAAACAACTAACAAGCTTGTAGACCAGCTATTTTCAAAAGATGTGTATGCATATGAAAATGAGTGAATATTGACAGTGTAGTACTTTCTACTCTGGTAGCCTACTTTAACTACTTTTTTTGCTCAAGTGCATTTTGAATTCCAGTCCTTTTACTTGTAACAGAGTATCTGAGTATTTCTATATTGCAGTGCAATGCGAGTACTTTTCCGAACCACTACTAAAAAATGAAATACCACAAACCATATAAACCATTATTTTCGCGGCGATCACGGAATTCGATAGGGCACCGACCCCGGCGTACCACCGGCTTCCTGTCATCAGACTGACTGCTAGCATAATAGCATGGCTGGGTTGGTTGGTGTGTGTGTGTGTAAACACAACGTCAACTCCCCAACAGACAGAAAGCTAAGGTTAAACCACCACAGACAGAACAGAGGTGTTTACCGGGGGTGACAACCACAACCAGCCCCCCCCTCCCCGGCCGCCCGCCCGCCGGCGCTGAGTCACGGGCCCACCCCGGGCTCCGAGTCACTCACCCTCGGACGTCAGGCGGCAGAAGGGCCGCAGCAGCTCGGCGAAGCCCAGGTTGTTCCTGCGGGTCAGCCTCTCCGCATCCTCGCTGCACAGCACGGCCACCATGGGGACGAAGGAGTCCTGGATGAACTCCACCACGGACTGCACGCACTGGGCCATGGCTCGGCTGGAGGAGTGAGTGGACCCGGGACCGGGGGGGAGGACCACCGGGGGGGGACCACCCAGACAGAGTCAGCCGAAGAGCCGGGTGGTGGTGGTGGTGGTCTGTGTGTTGGGAGGGTTTAATAGTGTGATGAACCTAGACTCACTGTTGAGTTGCAAAACAACTCCCCTCCTGTCAGTGAGCAGCAGCCATGTTGGATGATTCTCTCTCTCTCTCTCTCTGCTTCCTGACTGAGGACCGAGCGAGCGGCGGCGCGATCACGTGATCAGCTGACAAGGGTGGGAGCGTTTCCCAAAGAGTGGGTCGCGGACCCGTGTTTGGGTCGCGAGTAAATATTCCCTTTTTTGTTACTTTTTGTGTCTTTACATTTTATATATATATATATATATATATAGCACCTTTCCAAAAAAATTGAATATCATGGAAAAGTTGGTTTATTTCCATAATTCCATTCAACAATTTTAACTTTCATAGATTATAGTGCACACACCGTAAATGTTTTCAAGTGTTTATGTGTTTATCTTTACACAATTTTGGCTTCCAGCTCATAAAACCCACTAAAACAGAATTTCAAAAAATGTGAATAGGCTACTGTGAAGAAATCACTCAGTTTTTGCAGAGCATTTAATCTGAAGTCTGACAGACTTCTGGCAGTCATGGCCACGCCCACCTTGTGGTAACGCCCACTTTTTGGTCACGCCCCCCCATGTCATTTTACAGGCAGGCTCCACTGATCTGAATGCCACATTAAGAAATTGGGATCACATCAAATCAATCAAAATATGGTACTAAATATGGTAAACAGAAATGTCAATCTTCAATACTTGGTTGGGAATCCCTACTGGTTTTGGAGTTATAAGCAGTGAAGTAAGTAGCCCACATGTACTCAAGTATTATACTCAAGTACAATTTTTGTCCAGCTCCTATGTCCAGCTTTTAGTGTGCATGTAAACACAAACTTTGTCCCAACACAAACATTAAATGCCATTGATAATGAATGGCTATTTTTACGTCATTGTCCCAACACAAACATTAAATGCCATTGATAATGAATGGCCAGTTTTGAGTGTTTGTGTAAACACAAACATTAAAAGCTGGACATAGGATGTGATTGGCCGGAATTAGATGATGTAGGCTATGATGATGTATTGTATATGATAAGAGCACCCCTCACTTCACACAGGTGTGATTTTTTTGTTATTTTTTTGTTATAAGGTTTTAATTGGTTGGTTTCCTCATCAAAAACAAATAAAGGCCTAGAATGGCTAAATTTGGATTTATGTGTAAATCTAGCTAAGGCAGTTATAAAAATTGATTATGCATATACCTCATTTACATTTATTATCATTATTGTTGACAAAACAGTATATTTTTCCAATATGGAGGATAAAGTCTGTCAAAAATATTCTGTTAATTCTGTAATTCTTTGCTTTTAGATGTAGGCCTAACTGCTGCTTTCGACACAACAGACCACAACATTCTATTTTTTTTCCTAGAGCACTACTCTTGTCTATGCATGAAAAAACACAGGCCACACCTTTTCAGAAGTAACCCCAAAAGTGAGGAACAAGCTGCACCCCATATCAACTATCTGTTCATCACTGCCCTCTCAAAGGGACTCCATTGGGACAATTGGATTGCTTTTCCACAAGGTGTGGTGGTGCAGTGTCTGACTTTAAGGCTGAACTGTAGGTTGGAGAGGGAATCTTCTTGGAAGGAGGTTGCCTTGTTATGCTTGAATAATTCCTGTGCATTCACCTTTTATATAAATCACAAGTAAAATAAACTAACAATAAAAAACAAACCTCTCTGACCGCAAAAGAAAAAGTCTATAAAATAAACAAATGGGTGAATGAGTGAATAAAAAAATACAAAAAAATGCTGAATAAATACAAATAAAAATCAAATAAATAACAAAAATTAGGCTCTACCTCCCAGAAAGACGCTTTGCTGGTGAGAACCCCCTTAAACCCTCAAACCTTGAAAAAAGAAAGACTTAAAAAATGAATACAATAAAATCAGGACTCTGGCTCCCCAATAGCCCTCTTAATAGATAGGGGAGAACCCCCAAATCTTTACCCCAAAACCTTTAAAAGACACTAAAAAAATGATAATGAAATAAAATCTGGTCTCTGGCTCCCCAAAAGCCGCTATGTTAGACAGGGGAGAACCCCCCTGAATCTTAACACCAAATCTCAAAAGACAGAATAATAATAAAATAAAATATGGGCTCTGGCTCCCAAAAGCCCCTTCGCTAGATAGTGGGGGGAACCCCACTAATCTTAAGACCAAATCTCGAAAAATATTTAATTAATAAGAAAAGAAAATAGGGGCTCTGGCTCCCCAAAAGCCCCCATGCTAAGACAGGGAGAAACCCCGTAAGACTTAATAACAAGTATAAAATAAAATAGGGACTTTGGTTCCCCAAAAGCCCCCTTGCTAAGACAGGGGAGAAACTCCAAAACTCCCAAAACAAAGCGCAGTATAATGTCTAGTCCCTTTTATGGTTATGAGGGAAGCCTCGAGCAGCCAAGTCATGAGGGAACGGTTGATTACTCATGTCTGGTCTGTACTCCTGCTTCCGGTAAGGCGGGACTTGCCAGGGATTCAGGTGAGGTATTCCTAGAGCTCGACCCCTGCAGGGGTAAGGATACACATAGATCGTAGGATGAGAGTGGCAATTACAATTGACAGTTAGTCCTGGCAAGCCTGGAGCCTTGCATGGAACGTTATACGTCTCAATGTTTGTCTGGTGACAAATGTGACTATGAATGTTCTCATTTCTGGTGGCCTGGATGCCGTCTGCGTTGACTCGTTTGAGCTCTCTGATTTCGGTGCTAAGAGACTGGTTGAGGCGAGGATATCGTATGGCTGACGCCGGGCCTCGGATGCGTAGACCATATTGATTAGGGAAACAATCGTTTGGCCCTGGGCGGTCTGTCGGACTTATGAGGTCACTAGGATTCTTTACTTCAAAAACTTTTGGTTGAATACGTTGACGTTTATTCTTCTCTACGGTAGCTTTCTTCTGTCTAATGTCCTCACGTAAAAAGTGGTTCCGGTCAAAGCGATTGCATACCTTGGCCTCCGGTTTAACCCCAAGTGTCTCTCGGTTCACATTTCCATAAGGTTGCCGATAACACTTTCCACAATCACTAGCTGTCAGGTCACCGGTCCAGTGGCTGCTGTTTTCAATTGGATTTGGGATATTTCTCCAACATTCTTTCCCATTATATTGTTCAGTGTCATCATCATTGTCATCCTTATTGTGATGCCACTTAGAGTGGTGACTGTGGCATCGTTCTGACTCCGGTTGGGCGGCATGCCTCCGCCGGCTGCTCATCTGGTGGTCTTGTAGTATCCTCCTACTAGGACTGCAGGTAGTGTGTAAGTGCAATTAATTTAATATTAACTTACACAGCTATTATACGAGCAGTGTGTGACGTCAGATGTGACGCCTAAAGAAAGCGATGCCATTCCATGAGTTCTTAAAGCCATCTTTGATGTCGGTACTGTGACGTCAGCACAGATGTCGGTCTGTGGGTGCCAGTCTGACTGCCCTGTCAAGACAGACAGTGAGTGAACCCAGATGCAGAACACAGACCAGACCAGATGTATGGAGAAACAACTAAATACTCAAAGAATCAAAGTACTATCAGAGTATCTTATTAAAGAACAGAGGTACAGGCTTCTAAAGCCGAAGTGATAACTGAAGGTGGATTTCACCAGAAGAGGTCCAAAGGTGCAAGGAACAGAGGCTGTCCTCCTTGTACATCTCTGCTTTCTTCTGTCCAGCTTTGGAGCTGTGTGGGAGGCTGTCAGGCTGACTGATAGATGAGAACTAGTGCTACTGGAGGTCAAGAATGAATCTGGTTCTTACTTCTGAAGCAAAGCTGTACCCACGTGCGCGCACTATAGCTGGAAAATATCACTGATTAGGTTAGGGTTAGAGTACGGTGGTGTCATGCGCTGACACCGCCTTCCACAATAATTAATAAAATAAATGATACGTAGCTTGCGGAGTTAGTTCAGTCAGATATACTTGAGGGGCTCACTAGTGTTATGCAAGACCCACATGCCATTCGCTGACGTGGCAATCAGATGAATAATTGGGTGGGGTATTTAAACTCTCCTGGATTATTCCTGCGTTCCTTCTTCTGCATATGCGTTCCTGGTGTTGTTATGCACTGTTTGCTCCCACCGCCACCCCAGCACCACCGGTGGGCTCTGCTATTAGTTCTGTTCCCCATGGGGGGGTTGTTATTGTATATCTATCTCCCTGCTTTTAATGGTTGTATAATTGTGCCGATCAGGGAGAAAAAGAGCCGCGCGCTAAGATAAAATATTATATGCACACTTGTATTCTCATTCTAGATAATAAATATTTGTTCAATCTATTTGTGAGCTATCTGACTGAAATAAGCACTTTGTTAATAACCACTAGGTATGAGCAATATATTTTGTGGGCTCTGGAGGGCACCTTCTTTTCAGTAATAAACCCAAGAAAGTGGATCACATCACTCCAGTTCTCTGATCTTTACAAGATCTTCCTGTCTGCCATGAAATGATTTCAAAATATTACTGTATATTAAGCATTTAATGGTTTAGGGACAGCCAAATTACTTTTCTGATTTAGTGCTACATCAAAAACCACCCAGACCTCTCAAAAATAATGTATATGGTTGCTTTTGCGGCGTGATTTAATCATTTTCTTTCTTCAGATAGTCTACTCTAAATGATTTATTGTAAATTTTCCACTATTGTCAAACAACTCCATGATCATTTAAATATTCAGAGATGGGGCTCTCAGAATGCATATGTAGATCAGTCCATACGTCCAACACTTTGGTTCTTAACAATGTATTTGGTAGAGTTGTTTGAAAAGCTTTTGATATAGTGCCTAAAATGCTGGAATCGGTATTGTTGAGTATGCTAACTGAAAGCTAGTCTATAGTATTCAAGTATTCAAAAGTATAAATTACAGGATACATGATTCTTCGAAACTTTGAAATGTTCCAAAAAAATGCAAAATATTAGTTTCCAAAAATGGTGTAAATAGATGATCTACAAGCTCACAAGGCTTTGTGATGCGACTCATTGTGATCTTCTAGATCAACTATTTTCACTATTTTAAATAGGGTTTAAGTGGATAATTCATGATGTCTTTTTTTCCTGCAAATGTAGTAAAGTCAAAAGTAAAATATTTGACTTTGTGTAGTAGGCCTATAGAGTGAAATGCAGGAACTCCCAAAAAACAAATGCTCAAGTAAAATACAGATACTAAAAAAAAGTCACACCCGTGTGAAGTGAGGGGCGCTATTATCATCATACATCATCTCATTCTGGCCAGTCACAATTTGCATCCTCACTTTTCCGTCTTCACTTTTCTGGCCCTGTACTTTTGTCTTCAATATGTACTTTGCTCAGCCAAGCAAAACATCGCTATGGGGTGATCAGCTAATCACAAGCCAATATTTGTACCCGGAAAGCCGGTTTGTACCCGGAAAGCTGGGCATAGGGTTAACCTGTTAATTCAATGGTAGTGGATGGAGAGAAAGGATTTTTGTCCAACCAAGAAACGGCACAACCACGGGCGTCTTTCTCCATGTCAGAGGTTTGTGTCTCTCTGGAGGTCTATTACTCCAATAGACCCCCAGATGCATGGTTATAATATGCAAATACCTTATGTCTTCCTGGTGTGTTCCCAGCTTCTCCCTGAAAGCTGAATGCTTTTGAGTCAAAAAGTCAAAATCAACCAATCCTCTTATTATCATACAAAAAGCCACGGGTGTTAAGAGGTCCAAGTATTGTATCTCTTGAGTATTGCGCAATGTCTGACACCAAATTTCCCACCCAATCACAGCGGTCAATCACAATTTGCGTCCTCACTTTTCTGTCCGTTCAATGTTTATGTTTACACAAACCCGGAAAGCTGGGCATAGGAGGGGCTAGGCGCCCATCAAAAAATCACACCCTAGAGGGGCGCTCTTATCATCATACATCGTCATATATCATCTCATTCTGGCCAATCACAATTTGCGTCCTCACATTCCTGCCCTCAATTTTTATCCTCAATACGTACTTTGCTCAGCAAATCAAATCATCTCAATTCCGTGCTCAGCCAATCAAATCATCGCTAATATTCACACAAACACACAAAGCTGGGCATAGGAGGTGTCATCTTTTTTGTACAGCATTTATACAACAAATTAAAAATTGCAGAACGGTTAAACACAAAAAAGAACAATCGGGGTCATCGCCATGTTGGCTTGTGGTGGATATTACCAGGAACACATAAGAGATAGATAGCCCTGAATGACCATAACAGGTCTGTAACTACTGTAACTCTGAGAGTTATGGGGGTCGTTGCACTTAAAGTGGACTCCTAATGTGCCATAGTGTCGTTGTAAATCAGTGTCATTCTGAAGAAGACCTGGAGACTGACGACATTCAGTAATTGGGTCTTATGATCAAAATAAGAACATTATAATGGTGTGTAAAACTGAAAATCAATCGGACAAGGCCAAGTCTACGCCACGTACGCATTTGCCCGTGTATACGGACATAATGATGACCGCTGGGCCAAAGTTGTTTCCATTGTGGTCCATTAAACATTCAGCAACTCAAACAACTAGACAGAACAACAAATACATTACATCAGATACAAAATATAAATATAGCTGCAAGCGGCAATAAGAAAAAACTATATGCAATACGCACAATAAGCCATAGAAACACATAGAACACTGAAGTTTAACAAATTACCATTATAGCTGACCCTAACCTAATCTCAGTAAAACTATAGCCTACCTAAACCTTAACCCTATCCCTGACCTCAGAAAATATAAATATCAAAACACAGTTGAGAACAATTCATGATAACATAACAAAGGAGGTGGTGGGAGGGTGGGGCAGGGATACGATACGGACACAGAGAGGACGCACGCCACCACAAGAGGTGAAGCAAAGCTCACCGAGTTGTTCACCGAAGTCATAAATAATAGTTATAAATAATACATTTCAATTACAGTGTTAATCGCCAAGCACAATAGAATGTAAAATGCAGAAAAAATAGAGACAGAAGTCATAAATAATAGATTTCAATTACAGTGTTATGCTGCTAATCGCCAAGCGCAATATAATGTAAACAAGTGCAGAAAAAATGGAGACAGAAACAGAAGATATAGACAGTTGGTGATAGTCAGCCAGACGAGTCGTGAAACACAGCAGGGTGAAACAAAAACATCAGACTGCACAGGAATGTCCGGTCAAAATGACGAGCCTAGAAGTGCAAAGCAGAAGAAACCAATTCACAGGAAGAATCAACAGGGTCTTAAAAAAGTACTAAAAAAGTCTATCATGCAATCTAAACATACTTGTATTGCACAAACATAAGGGGGCGATAATTATAATAATTATACTGTTTTACAATCTTTTGGGTGCTTTTTCACTTCACTTAAAATACCCAATGACACCTAACTTATTATAATGGATTACAACTATGAAAACTATATGTTATGATTATGGCTAAATAAAAAGTCTGTGAACTATGATATTTACTTTATAAGTCATTATGAATGGCTTTGTAATGTGTAGCTACTATGTGTATTATGAGTACTTGACCTTATGTGATAAAATGTGTGTGATTATTGCTATAAAGAATTACGAATTACGAATTACGAATTACGAATAACTATATGAACTATATTATATACTATAATTATATTACTATGTAAGTATATGGTGGTATAAGCAGATTATAATGCATTATAAGTACATGTTTATAATGCATTATAGACATGGGCTTCGTAGGTGTGGTCTTCGTCTTCACGTCCAGACTCGGTGCTCATCGTTTCAGATATTATTATGTCCTCTGAAAAGAACACAATGCAACATGATGCACTAAACTAACATGGCAAATGTTTGCATTACACTTACAAACGGACGGTGTGCAAGCTGAGGTTAACCATGTCTTCTAAACTCTGGCATTGTTCCTCTCTCAAGGGCCATCGGAAGTATTGACTCATTGACTGGGAGTCACGATAATGGTTCTAGTGAACGTGGATCCAACTGCATGTTGTAAATCAACGAAAGGACATGTGTGGACAGGGCCAGGTAAGCTAAGAGATGCCAAGAGACTTCAGGGGAGGTATGGTAGGGCAACACTCTAGAACCAACAACACAACTGTCTAACCAGAACCTTACGTATAAACGTCCACTTATTGTAATGTACCTTCTGGCTGATACTATTTTCAATGAACCCTGATATCACGCCCAAGGAAATTAGCTAGATCGTCTGTCTCATTGGCTTGAAGGTCATAGACATTTGACATTGTACCCATGACAGCATCTCATGGGTGATCCTACGGTAAGTGTATGCATCTGGTCTTCCAAAGAGGTATGGGTCATCATCAAAGAAACCCTGTTTCTGTCTATTCTGAACAAGGTTATGGATGAAGCAGGAGAGAGACCTTATTCTCTCGCGTATCTTTGATACCTCTCTCTCTTGTGATTAAACACAATTTGAACACATATAAGTTCACAGTATCACTGTGGCTATAGATCGTTCCAGTTCTTCTGAGATTTTGTGCACCTTGAAGATTGGTTTGATACTCTCTTCTGTGCATAGTGTATGCTGCTCTCATCTTCCGTAAAGGGGAGATGGGGTTTATTCCGCTTTTCTTCTCTGCGAGGTCCTGAGGTTCTTGATGACTTCAAAACTAGAGATGGCTGCTCTTGATGGCTCCCCTCCGCCAACTTTGATGTTGTCAGGATAAGGATATGGATAAGGATCCCTTTGGTAGATAGGATCAACCCCTTTAATCCTCAGGTCATATCTCTGTAATTCCTGCCTCCGGTAAGGTGGGGGTTGCCACTGTTTCAGGAAAGGTATCCCTATAGCTGGACCCTGCCTGCAGGGGTAGGGGTAGTCCACGGGCTTTGGCGGGTGACATTTGACTGCGGGGCAGGTGGTTGTTCCTGGAACCTTTTGACCTGGACCCCTGCACGGAACCTGATAGGTGTTAACGTTTGACTGATAGCAGATGTGATTGTTCACAACTAGAGAGTTGTATGGCGTCGGGCTGTTGGGATGCTTGGTTCGTCTGAGCTCTACAATGTCAGTGGCGAGATCATGGTTGTGCCGAGGAAACCGTCCCTCCGAAGCGGGACCCCGCACGCGAAGACCATATCGATTGGGAAAACTATCCCTTGACGCCGGATGTTCTGTTCCCTTAGCCATGAGGCCGCTAGGAGCGTTTACTTCAAACACAGTCGGTTTAATTAAATTACGTTTCTTCTTCTCTAGCTGAGCTCTCTTCTGTCTAATGTCTTCGCGCCCTAGGTAGCGGTCAAAGCGCTTACATATTTTGGCCTCCGGATCTACCCCGAGGCTGCCCCGAGTCTGGTTCCCGAGAGGCTGCCTATAGAATCTGCCACACTCGTTGGCGGTCAGGTCACCGGTCCAATGGCTGCTGTTTTCGATCGGATTGCACGTGGTCCGATACTGGACCTCGTGTTCGGTGTCGCAGTCGTCTGTGTCGTCTTCCTCTCCGTGGTGACGGTCGTAACGAGGACATATGCGCTCTAACTGCATTTGCATCGCACGCCTCCTGTAGGTGGACATCTTGTCTTCTGATTCTCCTTGCTGGATCTAATAGTATGGCCTTGAGTACAATGAGCGCCACATCCACCCACGCAGCTATTATACCAGTGGCGCTACGTCATGGCTGTGACGTCACGCTAAACAGGTTAATTTTCATTCTGCGACACCTAGAGGGGGGCGAGCTGTCCAGGACCCTGGTTCTTAAACCTTTTCATTTCAAGGAACCCCCCAGTTTACTATGCCTCAGTCCGTTTGGTTCCGTTTGGTTCCATTTGGACACTCTCAAGAGCTATCGGTCATTTGTGACCAGATTTGACTGAGAGCCTGCCATCGCGCAAATTCCAGCTTTTCACCAGAGGAGAAAAACTTTTTTTCCAAAAATGATTTTATAGCACATGCAGACTCTTCACATACTAGAGCATGTCTTAAGTAAATAAGTGTCAGAGCTGAAATCGACTTAAACATGCTTAAACATGTAGATAGGTGTAATGTTAGAGACCACAGAAGTGAACCTTTCAAGCCTGTTTTCTCAACTCGCTGTTTTCTGCAAGACATTACTCTATAAGCCATATATCTCCAAAACTGGTGGGTCAAACTGAACAACCAATGTCAATTTGAAGCTATGATTCCCTGCTTTCATATGACATGAAAAAACGAAAATTCAAAAAAATCCAATGGCAGTCCCTCAGTCAAATTTGGTCACATTTAGCTAGGGACCCCCTGGAACTAAAGCACTGTTTCCCAAACAGTGGGTCGGGACACATATGTAGGTCACAGACCAATTGTTATGGGTCACGACACGAGTCAAAATCCCATTTTCTTTTTCTACATTAAAACACATGCATTGGATCCCATGCAGACAAAATGTCTAATTTCTCTTCTGGGTCTTGGGCTAAAACGTTTGGGAACCACTTACCCTAAACCCAACAGACCACACTTTGAGAACCACTTGGTCTAGAAAAGCATCTTGCTCACTCTTCTGATACTAGCCAAATGGTCAGATATAGCTTATGACTCTGAGCTTGCCATATCAAGGTAACCTCAGCCTCCTGGAGTGTTGGGTTCAGACACAAACACATTACATTTATTTTTTCCTGTCCATGAACAATAATTTTAATTTCATGCAGTATTTATTCTGTGAATAATGCAATTTTTGCTAAACCAGTGCAGTCCCCATATCAGAGAACTTACTGTATATGATGCTCCAGCCTAGGATAGAGCGCTCATGGTTTTGACATTATGGAAAAAGAGTTTCAAGCAGTCTGTGAAATTCCTGGATTCATAGATTATTATTATTATTGCTAATCAGAATTCAGAATTCAGTTCAAAGCAAAACCATTGTTGTATACTGCTCAAAAACAAATTCTGCAGGTTCCTATATGCAGCGAGGACATTTTTTAAATCAACACCCAACATTTCAAGAAACAGTATTAACCTTAAAATACATAAATTAATACATTTCTTGTGCCTTAAAGGAGTAGTTCACCCAAAAGAATGACTTATTTTTTATCAATACACACCCGGGAATCATTGTATTCATGGAGATTATTCTTTTTTGGTTTTGTCGCATTCCTGAGCCAATAATTTGATGACTCCGGTATGAGACTCAATGAGACTCAACTAAAAAATATCCATGAATTCAAGGCTTCATGCATGGCGGTGTAATTGATTGAAAATAAGACATTTTTCAACCCTTTAACCCATTCTGGGTGGGAACCCCTTTTGGTGTTTTAACTTAAGCATTATGTTATGCTTTAGCTGTTGAAAAATAGCAGATCTACAAGCTCATAGCACGGCACTCGGTGCCGCGCTATGAGCTTGTAGGTCTGCTATTTTTGAAAAATCCTGAAAATGTGGCGCAAATCTTTGAATTATATATATTCTTTCAGAGCGAACGTTTTCAACTCAAATCTTTGCTTCTGGGGGGTCCCTGGGACAACATATTTTCAGATCAGGTCAGCGGCCAAATACGGATAATTCTGGGGGCTCTTGATGTGAAAAAGGTTGAGCACCACTGACAGAGAAACAGGTTTTTCAGAAAACTTTTCAGAAGACATTTTTAGAATCGTTTTCAGGTCTATATGGGTTGATCTGAATATACTGTGTATACAAGCTCATACTGTATACTGTACACTACAATATATACGAGCCCCATTGACTGTCACTATGAAATTAAAGTTAAGATATATAAAAAATATATAGAACATAAACAGTGACAAAAAAATTGCACAACAAATGGCACTGATCAAGCCAACGGTTTGCAAGATTAGCTGACAGACATAGCATTAAAAAAGAAAACCTGGGCTCTGCACACATGACAGACAGATGGACAGACACGGACAGACATGCAACTCTTCTAATTGTGTCGCCCCCTAGGAACCACACCATAAAAAATACAAAATAAAGAAACCATGGCTGTCTCCATGAGAATCCCTTTGATGTTTGTTGAACTGCTTCTGGTAAAGTGTTGTCTGGATGCATGCATGTGTACTTTCTCTGGCAAAATGCATTGAGCATGCTCAGATGGCTTAGAAGAGTACAGAGGGGCCTGTAAAGGAAGGGTTAAGACTATTGCTCCGAGACACTTTGACATGTAGAGTAGACTGGGTTAGCTAAGGTTTTGAACCCTGACAAAAAGGTGGCGGAGCCTTACCTGGTGAGTGGCAGGCTTCCACTATTGGTCAAGCCACTCCTCCACAAGAACACACACCCCCTTTGCACGCTGCACTCAACATGCATGACATGGACATGATTGAAGGACCTTCAGTACGCATAGTACGTTTGGATATGATGTTTATTTGAACCCCCAGTTTGACATGCTTTTTTATCTCTGGTCTACTCTGTCAAATATTTGGTGTTAATTTAAATAGACTGAGACTGTACAGATGAAATGGACCGTTTTAGGTTCCATTCGGTTCCATTTGTACACCGAGCTACAGACTCATAAAATTAAAATGTGGTTCCTCAGTCAATCATTTAGCCGAGGACCCCATCTGGAATCCTCAAGGTCTAGAACCAGAGCTCCACACAAGCTCTCTTCTGTCCACTATCTACACAGGGATATGGTAACGGTCACATCGTTCGGTCACCGTCGGGATCCCAATGTTCGCCCGAGTCGTATTCCCATGACGATCCGGGGTAGTGCACGTTGACATGTATTCCTGGAAGCCCCGGATCCTCCCAGGGGAAAGGATAGTTCACGATGATCGTCGGATGGCAGTTGACATTTATCCCCGGAATAAGCGTCAGATTGTTCGGCCCAATGTTGGTCTCCGGTTGAACCCCACACCTGCATTGACAGGTGTACCTCTCATCTTCCGGCGTCATAGATCGGTGGCCTTCGAACCGGGTCTCTGGTCGGATCCCACGGCTGCTTGGTGCCGTCTCATCAATATGGCGGCTAAACACATCGTCTTCAGGTGTCATAGTGCGGCGACCGTCGAACGGGGTCAGCGTTTGGGTACCGCACCTTCCTTGCGATGCCTCGTGGACACGATGGTCGTAGATCTCTGGCGTCATCGGTAGGTGACCCTCAAACTGGGTCTCCGGTTGGACCCCGCACCTGCTTTGTGCCGTCTCGTCACTGTGACCGCTGTAGATCTCGTCTTCTGGCATCACAGAGTGACCTCCAAACTGGTTCTCCGGTCGGGTTCCGTGTCTGCTTTGTGCCGGCTCGTGGACATGGCGGCTGTAGATCTCATCTTCTTGTCTCATAGGGTACGGGCTCTCCAGTTGGTCACATTGTCGTGCTGCGTCTTCGGTGTGATGGTCTTCTAATCCCATGGGGTGATAGCATTCATACCGGTTCCCCGGTTGCATGCTGCCATGCCTGCTCTGTGCTCTCTCCGCGATATAGCGGTCGTAGAAGTCTTTCTCAGGTCTCGTCGTCCTGTAGGATTCCAACCGGTTCCCCAGTTGGATCTCATGCCTGCTTTGTGCTGTCTTCTCGACGACGTAACGGTCGTACATCTCGTCTTCTGGTGGTCTTCTGAGGTGTTGACGCTCGAACCGAGACTCCGGTTTCTGTGCTCTCTCTTCAAAATGAAGGCTGTACGTCTCCTCGCCTTCTGGTCGTGTAGGGTGGTAGCGTTGAAACCGGTTCCCCGGTTGGGTCCCACGCCCGCTTTGTGATTTCCCAGCAATATAAGGGGTGTACATGTTGTCGTTGTCCGTTTGGTGCCGTTCATACCGAGGAGGAGGTTCTGTTGGCCTGCGGCATGCATCTTGTTCTTTCGGTCTCATTCTACAGGCTCTGAAAGTTATTCTGTAACTCCACATCGACTCACACTGCAGTTATACTCTCGGTGCCATGTCATAATTACGCTAGATGTTACGCAAATGAACGTGACGTCATGCGAATGCAATCAATTATTTGCTGCCTAAAAAAGCGATGTCGTTTTGTGGCATCAATGTAAGTGCGGTACTTGAAGGCCAGTTTGACATCAGTCGCACCAACTCGGGAGACCACATGAGCAACTGTGTCAACCAATCAGCATGCATGTCAGATTGAGAGACAGACGGACAGACAGGTTTGAAGCAATAGCAGCTTTTTTAGGAAGAAGTTAATATTTCATACAGTAGTGCTACTTTGTTTCAATGAATCAACCCAGTGAATTTTATTGCGTTCAAACCGACGCAAAATTAGGTTTTATTCATTCTGGTTTGAAGCAAAAGCAGATTTCTTAGGAAAAAGTTAATATTTCATACAGTAGTGCTACTTGGTTTCAATTAGGGATGTGCCGATGAGACACTGTTATGGACGATAACCGATATTACCAATGTCGATATGATCTCATTCTGTATTGAAAAATTATAATAATTTTATCCATTTTGAAAAATACATGTAACAGGGTGTCTGCACTGCAGGCTTAGGCAAGTCAGATTTAACTTAATACCTTTATATTTAATATTGTGAGCTTGTAGATCTGTTCAAGCTGTTACTTTGGGCTCGTTTATCTGTAAAGACAGACCGATTAATCGGACCAATTAATTAATCGGTCTGATTGATTAATCGAACCGATGCCGATTCATCTAAAAACAACTAGAATCGGCCGATACTGATGTGTTTGCAGACTAATCTCCCATCACTAGTTTCAATAAATCAACCCAGTGAATTGTATTGGGTTCAAACTGACACTGGAGCAGCACGGACATTTAGAGCCTTTTATTAGGTGCTAATACAGAACGACTAACGTTCGACCTATGTGGTCTTCATCAGAGTCATGACTCTCCTCCTCCTGCAACTTATGTCCTTGTCCCTGTGAAGCACCAGACCAGCCGTTCCAGGCTTTGAGACGCATTGGTAGACTCCCTTTGTTCTTTTGACACAAAATTAGGTTTTATTCATTGTGATCTTTTTGAAAAATAGAAATATAGGCCTCCTTAATATATATTAAACTGTGGTCTGAAGCAGGTAGGCCTAGACAGGGGAAGTTAGTTTTCTTGAGTGTAAAAATCAAACTGGCTACTTGTTTAAGAAATAATCACACCCGTGTGAACTGAGTGGTGCAAGGTCTTATATAGCCTGATCAGCTGTGGTCTGACGTAATGTCAGTGACCATAGCAACCATGCTCGTTTTTTTTGGTACGAACACGGGTACACAGCCAGTTGTTGGAGTGGTTTGCACCACTCAAAAGGAGAACACCATGAGGGCTGATTCGCTTGCAAGGAAGCTGCAACAAACTTTGATATCTTCTGGAAAGAGGTCAGGGTCACGAATAACCCTAAAACTCTTGGCTAAATATGCCAAATATGTTGGTTTGTAAATTAAAAATTTCAGATGTGTTCTATTGATGTTAAGTGTTCAGAGCCTATGTCACACCTTAGACACGGCTCATCTCTGGCATTCGTACAGGGTGAGGAGTAAGCAGAGGCTCAAAGTGGCTTATAATGATGCTATGAGGTTGTTGCTCCACATTCCCAGATGCCATAGTGCCAGTCAAATATTTGTGATCGCTGGTTTACCTACCTGGGATGCACTGTTAAGACATTTGATGTATAATTTGCTTGATGTGTCCGAGAACAGCATAGAGGCTCTGACCAGCCCCATGAAAAGCAGTTAGCGATACACATACAGGCTTAGAGAGCATTGGCGTATTAGTAATATACTTTTGTTATTAACTTAACTGCCTGAATCTTGTTGAGTTGGCACTAGACAGCCACCTCATGGCATGTACTGGTGTGTACACAAGTTATTGTGATCAGACTATATTTTATAGATGTATATACACTGCTGTCTTTTTCTTACACTTGTATATTATGTGCCGTTTTCTTTTATATGGACCCACGGGTATGAAATTATATGTGTATGCCTGGTACCCACTACAGTTGAAACAAATACAAGCCCGGGTCACCATGAGGATTTACGGTAATCCAAAGACTTGACTTCAATTAACGATAAAAAGGATTGAGGTTTAAAACATATATCATGGTGAATTATGTGCTACATTCCTTTTCCAAATTACATTCAAAATGAACACTGCTATACACAGAATTAATTTATCAGTGTAAAAAAAATGGACTCATATGGGTCCAGACGAACCATTTTAATGGCTCAAGCTGATGCAGTGTTTTTATATCAGACTGAACTTTAGCATTGTGAATCATTTATTTGAATTTATTTAAATGGATGAATTTGAATTTTGTTGGTCCTAATGATTCATTACCACATGGCTATAATGTGATCTTTTCCAATAGTAATCAATTTCTGCCTTTGAACCCTGTGGAAAAATATGTTTTAATACATTCCCATTTCCTTACAGGAAAATCCTGATTGGCCGGCCAGTCAATATACACCACAGACCAGCCAAAGGAACATTTGGAGCACTCCAAAGATAAACATACAGTATAGTACAAAATAACCTGTATATACACAGACCTCCAACCTCAATTAGTATGATGAAAATAAAAGCATTCAACACAACATGCATTCTCAGTTCATTTATTATTTTGTTCACAAAGGCTGCACATCAAGCGTGGCCTGTTAATGGATGTTAGCGTTGGATTAGATTCAGACGAAAACAACAACAATGCTTTCAACCTTCTCAAAAAGTGATCCTGTAAAAAGCGTGATTTATACTTCTTGGCTGTGGTTCCCAAACATCTCAGCCTGTGACCCAAAAGAGAAACAAATTAGTGAAAATAGCAGGTCTAAAAGCTCACAACTTGTGAGCTTTTAGATCAGCAATTGATACTCCTACTCCTACTTAAAGTTTTGTTCTCTAATTTATGGAATTTTTGATTTCATCATTAAATTAGTGAAACAATATAATTAAATTAGTTTTCAATTAATGCAAATGTTTTGAAATTATAATCAAAAAACAAAATGGGCCCGGACCCAGTGTTTTGGAAACAGTGCTTGGCTGTAAAACCGGTGTCTCGCCACGTAGATCGGCTGTTTGGTACAACAAGACACCGTCAAGCAAATGAGTATAGCCTAAATCAAGAACTGTGCCAACGGTGGCGAGTGTGGTCTCAGATGAGGAAGACCACTCCCTCGGACAGCATGACCTGGTTGTCGTCCTGCATGTGGCCCAGCAGTGCCTCGATCTCGGCCTCCTGGAAGTGCTGGTCCGAGTCCTTCTCGCCCGCGTTGATCAGGGTCACCAGCTCCGTCACGGACACCGACTGGGAGCGCTTGGTCTTGAAGGCCTTCAGCAAGGCAGGCTTAAACACCTTCAGCCTGGGGCAGGGGGGAGACAATATACAGTATGCGTCTGCATTATACCAGTGGTTCTTCTCAACCATCATCTGCAGGGTCCACCCATCTGACCATAGATTGGTGCTCATGATAAAATGGTTGTCTCATAGGAGGGCTGTAGACACTTCAGAAACTCGCCTGCCAGTGACATCGTTAGGCATCTATTCTTTTAATATTCACATTTTTATTAAGATGAGAACAATAGAGCTCCGAAGTCTGACGTCACTTTCAGTAGAGGTCGTCAATCTCCAGGTTCATGTATTTGTTTATTTGCATTGAGATCCCCAAACGGCGATTTTAGGTCGCTTCATATAAGAACTGTGTTTGAAAAATAAACCGACCACCTCGGCGTTTCTGTCAGGGGAGTGGCTGTGCGTCGTTAATGATGTCCATTCATATTTGATACAGCCAGTTTCTAGAGAAAATGGAATTAATGTGACCGCAAAAGCCTTGAAACTACATATGAATGCAATGTCGCTGAGCATAGACGTTGACGCCCAGCTGTCAACATATTGCGTTCCTGAGATTCCTCGTTGACGTAAGCTCAGCTGGTGGTGACTCGACTCGTACTAACCACGATACATTATATATCAATAAAATAAAAATAAAAATAAACGTAATTAACGTTCAGTTTCTGTTGTGCGACGGGCTGCGGGCAGAAGCAGTCTACCCGGAAATGTAGTCTCTGGGTTGTTTGGCTCGTTTCTAACGCTTATTTTGTTACTCTTTGGGTATATTTGTACATTTCCACCTTCAGTCGATGCTTCATATCCATATGAGTGAAAAGGCCGGGGTGATCGGTTTATTTTTCAAACACAGTTCTTATATGAGGCGATCTAAAATCCCCCTATGGAGAGTACAATGCTTATAAAAACATACAGGAACCTTTGCGCTCACTGCCCTCTACTGGTAGTAGAGGGCAGTGACGTCAGGACTTCGGTGCTCTATAGCTTCCATTATAACATGCCAGCTTTCAGGAATAGAAAACCTTGCAGTTTCTATTAGCTTGGATTCCCCATTGATGATGTCACTGGTAGGCGGGTTTCTGAACTGCGTAGTCTCCACGAGGTTAGTCTCTCAAGACAGACTGTTGATTGGAGGAACAGGGGTCGCTGTTTTCCCGTTATTTGCCGATGGGTTTCTCAGATTGCCACAGGGTATATTATGAGCATTAGTGAGGAGTCGAGGACAAATTATACAAAGATAGGTTGAAAATGGGTGAAATCATCCTGTGGATAATTGACAGTGTTTTGTCAATTATTTGGGAGCCCACTTGCAATATCCTCACAGCCCACATGTTGAGAGAAAGTGCATTATACAAGAACCCACAGTCAAACCAAATAACTTCTGGGGGACTGTAGGGTATTGTAGCTTGACTGTAAAGGCCAACGCGTAAAGGCCAACGTAGACCCTTTGATAATCCATTTCATGTCACTTTAAGTGAAGAGAAACGCTTGTTCATTTTGAGCTATTTTTAAAACTAGATTAGAATGCCTCCCGAACCTCCATTTCATGCATTTTTATGGGATCATTTCATAGCCCGCTCCACAGCAAATTACCAGAGAAAGGCTTCACAAAAGGCATTGTTCCTTCCATGTTAAACACTTAAGCAATATTACACGAGAGGGTGTGGTTTAACGTGATTATTGCCACGACAGTGATGCGGTCAGGAACGAGACGTAGTCGAGTTCCGCAAGCATCACTGAATTTAGCGGAATTCTGACGTAATTTCTCCGTTCATTGTCAATGGCAAATATTGAGAGGGGCGGGGACAAGATTTAGCGACATTTGACCTGAATTCCCCTTTCATTGTCAATGGCAAATCTTGAGACGTGTGGGGACAAAAGCTGTTTATAGAAGGGGCTAGCGCCCCTTAAAAATAGTGGGTGATCTAAAGGTTAGAGGTCAAAAGTCACAACAGTTCAGCATGAGGAGACGCATGTGTGTATCAAATAAAACTAATTTATATTTCAAAACTGTGTTCCATACCTGTCCTGGCTGATGGTGTCCGTCTCCTTCCTCTTTCCAGTCTGAGAGACGGGTTTGGGTCTTAGACTGCGCTGGGCTACCAAGACACAAAAGGAATGATTAATGAATGAGTTCAATTATTTCGTGATAACAGGAAAGAGCACATCACTTCCATACCATACAGATTGAATAAGTTATATTGTATTAACATACTACCATTCAGATTGTATACGTTCTATTGTATTAACACCAGTAAGACGCCTGAGGATCGCTTCTGGCCCTCAGGTGTCTCACGCCCTCAGACTCGCCCAGCAGTCTGCTGGGTGAGAGCTGGCGCTTTGGATTGGGGGTTCAGATCAACAAATATCCACCTGGGTGACAGCAGACTGCTGGTGCTTTGGCATGGGGGGGTAAGATCTTAATTTTCTGGCTGCCAGGCGTGGCTGCACTAATAACTTTGGGGCAGGCCTGTCTGGAGTTTGAATGGACAGGTATCAGTCAATTGTTATGGCTGCAGATATACGCGTTTAAACTTCACTAATTCAAACTTTGTCTGGCGCCTGGAGCTCCTCTTCTCCTCCGTGTAGGCCTACACTGTTTGAGAGATCCCCCCTTCCCTGTGTGTCACCTCCTCTACTAGTAAACTTGGGTAGCGACATCAATCATCAATCAGTCACTGACGCCTGTCAATCACCCCTGTACCAGACCCGTTACCTTTCATACATGAATAGGAAAGAATAATAATATTATTTTCCCCCCTCTTTTTCAAAATAAATAACATACACAGAAAAATAAAGCAGAATGACATTAATAATGTGCTTTTGTCACAAACAATAACATACTCTACCACAGGGGTTCTCAACATGGGGGTTGCGACCCCTTGGGTGGTCCCAGAATTTTGTGGGGTCGCCAGATTATAAAAAAAAGAATGGAAATCGAGTTTACATAGTACACAGTGCATGCATAAATGATTATCCTTAATGATTATATCTGGTTACTTTCAGTATATTTGTATGATGCATTTTCTCTATTAAGGTTATTGTAACGGTCAATTTGTATTGGGGGTGGGGACTGGGAGGGGGGCAGGGGTCGCCAAAGCATTTCCGGGGGTCCCCAGCCAAAAACATTGAGAACCTCTGCTCTAGCATACAGATTGTATACGTTGTGTAATAACATAACGTATGTTGTATGAGCCCATTTAGACCCGAGGCCGATTCTAAAATCGCCTCCTAAAACCTAAGGTTTTCTGAAAACCTTCAAATTTGTATAAACAAAAATCACACCAGTGTGAACCGAGTGGTGTAAGGTCTTATATAGACTGATCAGCTGTGGTCTGACGTAATGTCTGACGTAATGAAATTACACCCGTGTGAACTGGGTGACCGTAGCAACCATGCTCATTTTTTGGTGCGAACAGACACGTAAACTAACAAAGCCAGTTGTAGGAGTGGTTTACACCACTCAAAAAAACAAAACAAATGTTGATATGAGACAGAGGTGTGTGTGACACAAAGGGCGGGGCTGGCATTAAAGGTAAAACAACGTATAGGTTACACCAGGTCTAAATGGGTTAACATAATCTACCATACATATTGTATAAATTATATTGTATCTACATACGCTACCATACAGATTGTATTAATTAAACAAACAGAACACAGTGCTGCTTTGAGTGGTTTAAAAAATGAACAGCATAATGTAACAGCAAAAGCGTATGGTTTCCCATCTAGGTAAACCTACCATTGGCGTCGTCTTCAGTGAAGGCGTAGGGGTCGTCTTCCATGTCCTTCGCAGCGTCGTCATCTTTTGTCCGTTTCCTAGACTCAGCCAAGTCAGAGAGGCGTTATGTATCCCACCAATGTTCTAGGAAATCCCTGCCGTGTTTGGTCAGTAGTCGCTGTGATTGACAGTTGTCATTTTTGCAACTATGCCTAAACCTAACCCCAGTAACACTATACCTAAACCTAACCCTAACCCCAGTAACGCTATACCTAAACCTAACCCCAGTAACACTATACCTAAACCTAACCCCAGTAACACTATACCTAAACCTAACCCTAACCCCAGTAACACTATACCTAAACCTAACCCTAACCCCAGTAACGCTATACCTAAACCTAACCCCAGTAACACTATACCTAAACCTAAACCTAACCCCAGTAACACTATACCTAAACCTAACCCTAACCCCAGTAACACTATACCTAAACCTAACCCCAGTAACACTATACCTAAACCTAACCCTAACCCCAGTAACACTATACCTAAACCTAACCCTAACCCCAGTAACACTATACCTAAACCTAAACCTAACCCCAGTAACACTATACCTAAACCCAACCTTAATCCTAACCTCAGTAAAACTATGCCTGCCCAGGAGCCAGACAGATGGTAAGGCCTATCCTAGAATGTTGGTGGGATTCATAATCACGAGTCAGAGTACAGATATACGATACAATTATTATTTTCCTTCCCGATACTCATAACTACTGTGTACCAAGTCCATATTGTACCGAGTCGATACAGTGTACCGAGTCGATACAGTGTACCAAGTCCATACAATGTACCGAGTCCATACAGTGTACCGAGTCACTCGGTATGGACTCGGTCCGAGTCCATACAGTGTACCGAGTCCATACAGTGTACCGACCATCTCCCAAACCAGGTAACTCCACACGTTTAGCCATCTTTTTTTCCCCATAAATCAGTGCTATTAAACACCATTTACATCTGTGTTGGTTAAAAAAAAATCAACCAATGAAAAGTATTTAAAAGCGCTTCGACAAAAACCTCCTTGAAAAAAAAAACCTACTTGAGCTGGATGTTTTCTCATTTTCTGGAAACTACGTGACCATACTAGCATGTGACATGTCAAACTAGGGGGTTTTCATGATGCTGAATCCATTCCAAGCATTATTTTTGCAAAAAAGAAAACATGGCCATCGCCGTCTTGACAAATGTGATGAGGTCAGCATATTTGGGCAAGCGGCTATGGCCGTGTTTAGCCCAAGGAGTGTTTTTTTTTGCAAAAACACTCCTTGAAAACCCCCTAGTTTGACATGGGTTTTAAAGCATGATGAAATCTTGATGTTTTTGCCTTATACAGGATGTTAATGAGTATGGTCACATGTTATGCTAATAACTCAAATTGCTCAACGTGCAACTTTTAGCAACCAAGCTTAATCTCATCTTCTAAGCCTATAGATGACATTTGAATCATAAAAGTTTATACTAACCAACATTTCTGGGTCTAACATGGGACTTATGGAGGCTTCCAGTAGGAAACCATGCAAGGCACAAACCTGCACATCGGGAGCAATTTGGGGTTCAGAGTCTTGCTCAAGGACACTTCAACACCAACTCTGGGGGAGCCCGGGTTCGAACTGGAAACCTTGCAGTTGCCATCCGGTCACTCTACCCCTGAGCCACTGCACCGCCTGCATCGATAGCTCGGGCCCACCTACCTCATACTCCTCTGGCTCCCAGTGTCCTGACTCTGACTCATCTGGCTCTGACTCATCTGACTCTGGCTCTGACTGACATCCATGTCCTCGCCGTCATCTACAACTTTACGTTTCTTCGTCTTTTCAAGGATCTGAAAACAAAGCGACACACACACACACTAAACAACAAAACGAGCAACAGCTGGTGTCTGTATCCATACGAAGACAAATCTTCCCCAATTCCCGACCATCATTACATATCAATGACATGCCTTTCACCAAAGAGAGGGACAAGCAGATCCCAGATCAAAATGTATTCACGTAAAGAAAATGTGTAAAATATTCAAAATATTTTAGATTTACTTCCTTGCCACACTGGCAGTGTGCACAAACATGATTTGCCAGAATTCAGTGCAGACAGACACACAGATGTAGCCGCAGACACGCAGATGAACACTCTTCTAGACGGCTTGTCCCTTGAAGCATCTGATATAACAAGGATGCTGATGTTGTGAGCTTATAGATCGGTTATTCTGAGCACGTGACTCCACGATGGAGAATACATTTGGCCCCAACGCACAAAAATACTGGAGATTTCTGCCTGATGCAGCGGTTTGCATGCTCACCTTTTTGAAGTAGGCGTACTGCATGAGTTCCAGGGCAGCGTCGGTGTCCTCCAGTTCAATGATCTTACTCATGCGCACTTTGGCAACAGCCGTGGATAATCGAATCATTGTCTCCAACGCTCGAGCAGTCACTGGCATAGTCTGAGGACAGAGAAACCAAGACAAGTGTATTTTATTATTATTATTAGTGATTTTATTGATGAGTCTGGAATCATAATAACAAAAAGTGGATTTTTTTGAGTGGAAGCTCACAGCACTTAGGCCAAACGTTAAAGAAAAAGGAAAAAAGTTGACTTCAGATAGTGAAAATAGCAGATCTATGACATGCCCAAAATATTGATTGACCAATTGATTTGATGAAATTATAAATGATCTTTGATAATGGATTAAATGGATGAATAGCAGACCCGTGCTGAATCACAGTTGATCTGCTCGTGGCTGCGTAGCTTGGCGTACTCCTCTGCGATGTGGTCCGATGCTTCCTGACTCAGCACGGGCCGAACCAGCTTGGCCACGTGGATGTACTTCCTGATGAACTCCATGGTCACCATCTTCTCTCTGGTCACCAAAAACAGCATGGCATCAAAACGAAACCAGTGTTGATTTTGACCGCCAATGTTGTCATAGTCTTTTGAATAAAATTCTCTTTTTAGATTTAGTCATTTGTGTTGCCAGAAATGTTTTAGCGTTACGATATTTTGTCGACTAAAACTAGACGAAGATAATTTGATTGACAGCTTAACACCCGAGCGCAAGCAAACATAAAGTGACTTGTCTTTTAGTTCTACTGGATCTCTTCTCCACTAGTCACTCTGTAATAATTGTAGTCTAGTTTTGATTTGTTCATTTTAGTCATCATAGCTTATTTTTTATTTAGTTAGTGAAAAAAAAGGTAAATCGAACATTTTACGCCGAAATCAACACTGCAGGGAACCCGTTTTACATGGGTACATTACCATTTGCGGTGCCTGCGTGTTGCATGGGTACATTGGGGGCGGTAGTGGCCGGTAAAGCAGCAGGATGGGAAGCGGATGGGAACCGCAAGGTTCCCCCAGAGTTAGTGTCGAAAGTGTCCTTGAGCAAGACTCTGAACCCCTAATTGCTCCCAATGAGCAGGTTAATGTCTTGCATGGTTTCCTCCACCATCGGTGTATGAATGTGTGTGTGAAATGTGTGTGTGAATGGGTGAAATATAATGCACAATCTATGTAAAGCGCTTTGGATAAAAGTACTATATAAATGCACCATTTACCATTAACATGTGCGGTGCCTGCGTGTTGCATGGCTACATTAACATGTGCGGTGCCTGCGTGTTGCATGGCTACATTAACATGTGCAGTGCCTGCGTGTTGCATGGCTACATTAACATGTGCGGTGCCTGCGTGTTGCATGGCTACATTAACATGTGCGGTGCCTGCGTGTTGCATGGCTACATTAACATGTGCGGTGCCTGCGTGTTGCATGGCTACATTAACATGTGCGGTGCCTGCGTGTTGCATGGCTACATTAACATGTGCGGTGCGTGGTGGAGCACCTTTTCTTGCGGTGGCCGTGGAGAATGCTATCCTTCTTCTCGTAGATCTGCAGCTCTTGCTCCGAGGCCTCCGTGATGTTAGGGTCCTCGGTGGCAAATATGTCCACGTTACTGCCCAGGGGCATCGCTAAACACAACAAATAATATGTCCATGTTACTGCCCACTGGGGCATCGCTAAACACAACAAATAATATGTCCATGTTACTGCCCACTGGGGCATCGCTAAACACAACAAATAATATGTCCACGTTACTGCCCAGGGGCATCGCTAAACACAACAAATAATATGTGACTAAATTTGACTGAGGGGCTGCCATTGGATTTTTTTTAATTTTCGTTTTTTCATGTCATATGAAACATATTGGTTGTTCAGTTTGACCCACCAGTTTTGGAGATATGGCTTATAGAGTAATGTCTTGCAGAAAACAGCGAGTTGAGAAAACAGAGGCCACAGAAGTGAACCTTTCAAGCCTAACATTATATTACACCTAGCTACATGTTTAAGCATTTATTTCATATTTACATGTCGATTTCAGCTCTGATATTTATTTCAGACATGCTCTAGTATGCTAAACAGAACAGATATGTCCACGTTACTGCCCACTGGGGCACCGCTAAACAGAACAGATATGTCCACGTTACTGCCCACTGGGGCACCGCTAAACAGAACAGATATGTCCACGTTACTGCCCACTGGGGCACCGCTAAACAGAACAGATATGTCCATGTTACTGCCCACTGGGGCACCGCTAAACACAACAGATATGTCCACGTTACTGCCCACTGGGGCATCGCTAAACACAACAGATATGTCCACGTTACTGCCCACTGGGGCACCGCTAAACAGAACAGATATGTCCACGTTACTGCCCACTGGGGCACCGCTAAACAGAACAGATATGTCCACGTTACTGCCCACTGGGGCACCGCTAAACACAACAGATATGTCCACGTTACTGCCCACTGGGGCACCGCTAAACAGAACAGATATGTCCACGTTACTGCCCACTGGGGCATCGCTAAACAGTACAGATATGTCCATGTTACTGCCCCTGGGGCACCGCTAAACAGAACAGATATGTCCATGTTACTGCCCACTGGGGCACCGCTAAACAGAACAGATATGTCCACGTTACTGCCCACTGGGGCATCGCTAAACAGAACAGATATGTCCACGTTACTGCCCACTGGGGCATCGCTAAACAGTACAGATATGTCCACGTTACTGCCCACTGGGGCATCAATATAAAACAGCATGGAAGATGGCAGTTAAACCACATTCTAGCGTCCCAGTTCTGGGGCAAACTCTGGGTGAAAATGGCAGATAGACAAGCTCACTTCAAGGAAAAGACTCAAGGACAGAGTTCAGGAATATACTGGGTGCAGATTCAGATAATACGCAGAAAGGAAAATAAAATCTGCACTCCCTGTAATAGTCTTAAGAGTCTTGTTTAATAATGATAAAGGATCCGCAGGAGCAGTGAAAACAAACAGACGCGTTTTGGCGCGCAGCCCTTTGTCAGTGTTGGAATTTACAAACGGAAATTACATGTTTATATAGAATTTCTGATTAATTAAACTATACAGCTGTGTCTCATTATTAAATGACATTCATAATAATAAAAAGCATAGAAATTGGCAGCCTTTGCAGGGCAATTTACCTATAATGTGGTAATGTAGACATGAAATGTTGAGGATGTATGAAGTTATGAACTAGTTTGGTTGTGAGCTTGTAGATCTTCGCAAACAAAAGGTCTAAGAACCTAACAGTGGTGGAAAAAGTACTTGCATGTTTTACTTGCGTAAAAGTATCAAAGGTATCAGAAAGCTGTGGGACCACTGGACCAGTCACCTGACCCATGTGTTCTGTGCGTTATGTGGGACCAGCACTCTCACCCGTTCCCTCCTGCTCTCCGGGCGTGCGGTAGCGGTGCATGCGCAGCACGTGCTCAGATATCTGCTTGTCGCTCTCCGCGTCCGTACTGTCCAGGACGATGAACAGCAGGTCGAAGCGAGACAGCAGGGAGTCCTGCAGACCAATGTTCTCCATGGGAGTCTTGTACTGGTCGTACTGGAATAAAGCAAAATTAAATCTCAAAACTGAAAATGTAATTATGTTTTAGGCCGACCAGCTGAAGAAATCACAGATTTGAGGCATTAAGGTTGCATTTATGACATTCATGCGACCATTCATGTTTCTGGAAGATACTTCTAAACGTGTATTCTGCTAGTTTTATCACTTGAAATGCTCCATCATAAAATAACTAATGACCGAAAATAGCCAATCTACAAGCTCACAACATGTCTTGTGAGGTTGTAGATTTGCCATTTTTGGTCCGCAGCATGCTCTCACAGAAGACACGCTGCATTGATTGATTTTGCAGAATTACAGTACATTTCAAGCACCAACTCAATACAAAGACTGTTAACTGTGAGTGGACGACCCAATTAAGCATTACACTTGTTTACAAGAGGGTCCACCGTGTTCAATTCATCAAAGGCTTCTAAGGAATCCAAACGACTGAAATCAGTCATGGCGGGAATCCATGGGGACGGGAAGAGACATTGTACTGGTCATACTGCGATGGAAAGAGACATACTTCTTACACTGGCAACACTACTACTGAGTAAAGTACAAATGTCCACCGTTTATTATGAACTACCCCTAGCAGCCCTGCTGATCAACTTGGACCTAAGTACAAATATGGGACAACATAAAACAGCAGGGCTAGCCCGCTAGCCACAGCTAGCCTTGCTGTAATGGATATCAATTAGGGAGATCTTGCAAATGAAAAACAAACGGACACACCTAATAAATATACCCTTTGCTACTGGTGCCATGTCATTAATTCCCCTGTGGAGGTCAATAAAGGGCTATCAATTCTACCCTACACAGCCAAAGTAACCTGTGATCGATTTACAACAAACATCAATCAACACTTTTAGATTAAACACTTTTATCAGATATATTTGCATAGAATAATGTATGTAACAGATAACAAATGATACAATCGCACAGGGTTTTATTTGTCACTCGCACGTCAAGCTTGCAGGGGCGTGACCATTTGGCACAAATCCGGGCAGAAATCAGTACTCGCCTCTCTCCACTCACCCTGCCATACACAGGATTAGCGGCGGCCAGCACGCTGCAGCGGGCGTTGAGGCGTGCCTGGATGCCCGCCTTGCAGATGGTGACGCGGCCCTGCTCCATCACCTCGTGGATGGCCGTGCGGTCCATGTCCGACATCTTGTCGAACTCGTCTATGCACACCACGCCCCGGTCCGCCAGCACCATGGCGCCGGCCTCCAGGCGCCGCTCGCCTGAGAGGGGAACAACACACACAGTTTGGCCAAAGGTACGACTGCTGCAGTATACTGTATTGCAGTGGTTCTCAAACCATTTAACTCAAGAAAGTAAGACGTTTGCCCGGGACCCAAACTAGTGAAAATGGCAGACTCTTGTATCGGCAATGAATTCACTACTTCTTAAACAATCGTTTTCCAATTCATAGAAGTTTAGATTTTTCGTTGATTTCTTCATGAAATTCCTGAACATAACTTTGCCTTTTTTTAATGCTTTGAAATAATAAATATTTTTTTTGTAGGAAACAATACATAAAGGGAGTCATAAAAATGTGTCCGTGACCCACAAATGGGTCCCGAGTCCCGACAGTTTTTGGAAACGTATAGCACTTCATCAACCGCCCCAAAACAACCAGTGAAGAACCGCCCTTTACCGGTCCATGTCCACCTAAAACAACCACTGAAGAACCACAGTGTTTATACCCGTCTCTGTGTCCGTGGTGACGGCGGCGGTGAGACCCACACCGGTCGAGCCTCGTCCAGTGGTCGGTATGGCCCGGGGAGCCGTGAAGAGCACGTAGCGCAGCAGCTGGGACTTGGCCGTGGACGGATCGCCTGAACCACCGCAAGGAAGGGACAACACTTTATTTTAAGCAAATATAATTTAGTTTTAGTCACTGTCTTTTGAATAAAATTCAGTTTGGTTTCTGTGACATAGTCATCTGAAACCTGACCCAGGGAACCAGTGGACTAGATCAGCAGTTGACAGATTTACATAAGTAAAACTCTGTTGCAAGTAAAAAGGTGACCACCGAAAACTACAACACGACATCACGCAGCGGTGGTAAGCACTGCACCACTCACCCCAACATCTTTTTTTAACCACCGTTTCGGTGGTCATCTTATCACCTAAAACTGGAGCATGAATAGGCCTTCACTGACCTATCAGAAGGATGTTGATGTCTCCTCGGATGCGCGAGCCGTTCTCCAGGGTGGTCTCATTGCCGCCCAGCAGAAGACACAGGATGGCCTTCTTGATGTACTCGTGGCCGTGGATGCTGGGCGCCAGGGAGCGGCTGAGGTTCTCAAAAACGTCCTCCAGGACAAAACCAGACAGACAGATGGAGTTAGTAGACTGACTGACTTTCTTTTGCAGCAGGTTTACTGCACAAATCCTCTGGACATTGTTGGAAACGCTTTAAAATTTGGTTTACAGCATTTTGAAAGGTTTCAGGGAATTGCCTGACAATTGTATTGGCCAGACGAAATGTCAGTGACCGAAACGGTTTGAAAGAGCTCGTTTTCAATAACGCAACGTCCTGCTGCTCCTTGCATTTATGTGACATTTAGAAACAGGTGGTACGCAGGGCCATTGATTGAGTGATTTGATCAACGAACGAGCGCTTCCAAACATTACGCTCCATGCTGCTCATTGTTTTGCCACTCAGTCTAGAAACTCTAGATGAGGGGGCGTATCCCGGGGGAAAGGTGATGCATGTGCATACTCTTATCATAAGCATAAGTTACCTACTTTGTTATGGACTTTACAGTATTTTTTTATCTTGTTGATGTCGTCAGCGGAAAACGTTGGCACAACTTCCTTGCTCATTAGTTTGACGTTATTGGTCAGCAGAATGGTCCTATAAAACAACAAATGATGTTATTGGTCAGCAGAATGGTCCCATAAAACAACAAATGATGTCATTGGTCAGCAGAATGGTCCCATAAAACAACAAATGATGTCATTGGTCAGCAGAATGGTCCTATAAAACAACAAATTATGTTATTGGTCAGCAGAATGGTCCCATAAAACAACAAATGATGTTATTGGTCAGCAGAATGGTCCTATAAAACAACAAATGATGTTATTGGTCAGCAGAATGGTCCCATAAAACAACAAAATGTTATTGGTCAGCAGAATGGTCCCATAAAACAACAAATGATGTTATTGGTCAGCAGAATGGTCCTATAAAACATCAAATGATGTTATTGGTTAGCAGAATGGTCCTATAAAACAAATTATGTTATTGGTCAGCAGAATGGTCCTATAAAACAACAAATTATGTTATTGGTCAGCAGAATGGTCCTATAAAACAACAAATGATGTTATTGGTCAGCAGAATGGTCCCATCAAACAACAAACACACAAACGACAAACTGAAGGTAGGACTATTCTCTTGTAAACCGAACATTTGAAAATGACCAGTGGTGGGAAATACTTATTTGTTTGAGGGGCGCTAGCCCCTCCTGTATTCAGCTATTAGTGTAGACTTTCGTCTTACACAAACATTAAATTCCCATTGACAATGAATGGGGACGTTACATCATAGTCTGAGCAAATCGGCCTATTTTTGTCCAACACATAAATTCCCATTGACAATGAAGGGAGATTTTTTTTACTTGAGTAAAAGTGTCAATACTATATACAATATAGACACATTGTGTGATCTACAAGCTCACAATTTCACTTATCCTGTGTATCCTTTATTATGGGTTCTCTCCAACCCCCCAGAGTGGCTTGGAAACTTTGAAGCCGCCCCACTCTACTGGCCAAAGCTGAAATTACAGGCGGGCAAAATGCATGCACAAGCACAAGAGCGCACAGCTGGGGTTTAACACAGAGTACTCGTTCATGAATCGATTCAGGCGAGTTCATGGGGAACCGCAATTTCTGCAATGTTTTTAAAAAATGTTTGAAAATTTCCAATAGCTATCAGCTATTTTGTACATTTTTTGGAAATAAAAATAAAAATTGTATATTTAAGTTATTTATCTGCATACTGTATATGTGCAATTTTCGATTACGAAGCCTATAAAAGGCAAACAGAAATACAAATTGTAACGCCCTAACGTTCAATGCAAGAAACACAATTAAATCGTTAATCGCAATTATTTGTGCGACAATAATCGTAATTAAATTTGTAATCGTGACAGGCCTGTCTACTCAAGTGAAATTAAGGTACCGTTAGTGAAGCCGCCCTCCTTGGCAGGCAGACAGCGGTACATATGGGTTCTGACCTTAAGGTACCGTTGGTGAAGCCACCGTGCTTGGCGGGCAGACAGCGGTACATATGGGTTCTGACCTGAAGGTACCGTTGGTGAAGCCACCGTGCTTGGCGGGCAGACAGCGGTACATATGGGTTCTGACCTGAAGGTACCGTTGGTGAAGCCGCCGTGCTTGGCGGGCAGACAGCGGTACATATGGGTTCTGACCTGAAGGTACCGTTGGTGAAGCCGCCGTGCTTGGCGGGCAGACAGAGGTACATATGGGTTCTGACCTGAAGGTACCGTTGGTGAAGCCGCCCTGCTTGGCGGGCAGACAGCGGTACATATGGGTTCTGACCTGAAGGTACCGTTGGTGAAGCCGCCCTGCTTGGCGGGCAGACAGCGGTACATATGGGTTCTGACCTGAAGGTACCGTTGGTGAAGCCGCCCTGCTTGGTGGGCAGACAGCGGTACATATGGGTTCTGACCTGAAGGTACCGTTGGTGAAGCCGCCCTGCTTGGCGGGCAGACAGCGGTACATATGGGTTCTGACCTGAAGGTACCGTTGGTGAAGCCGCCCTGCTTGGCGGGCAGACAGCGGTACATATGGGTTCTGACCTGAAGGTACCGTTGGTGAAGCCGCCCTGCTTGGCGGGCAGACAGAGGTACATATGGGTTCTGACCTGAAGGTACCGTTGGTGAAGCCGCCCTGCTTGGCAGGCAGACAGCGGTACACACCCACCAGCTGGACGCGGTCGCCGGGCTTCACCTTGTCCACCAGGTCGTCGTTGACGATGATGTCCACGGAGCGAGGCAGCTGGCCGGCGGGGGCCTTCTCAGGCATCTCCTGCACCGTCATCGTCTGGTGGTCCTTGTACGTGCACAGGCCGAACTCAGTCTCCAGCGGGTTGTTCTCCTCGTCCTGAAAACAGAGACGCACCACGGCACAGTCCGGTGCGGTACAATTTTAACACTCTCGTAAAGACCCTCCCACCCACACTCAAACACACAAACACCCTCTCCCAGAATATCGTCTCTGCCGGGTAGAAACCTCCTCATGTCCAAAACCTTTCAGGATTCAAATTCTGCTTAAAAGGAGAATTCCATGCTAGAAGGCTTTCTTACCTTTCTTTGTAGTTGTTACGTCCCCACCTAAGGGGTCCAGGTGTTTTTTTGTGCAAAAACTCCTTATTGGCTATTTCCCCTACCATAAGCCCTCAATGAATTGCATTGAATGGGAATTGAATGGGGCTATGGGGTGTTGTGCTAATTCGCTTATTTCCATCGAAATAAGTAGTAAAGTGTGCCGCTTGGGATATTATTTACATTATGAAGAGAGGATATATACAAAAAAAAGCGAATTAGCACAACACCCCATAGCCCCATTCAATTCCCATTCAATTCAATGCAATTCATTTAGGGCTTATGGTAGGGGAAATAGCCAATAAGGAGCTTTTGCACCAAATAACACCTGGACCTCTTTGGTGGGGACATAACTACAAATAAAAAAGGTAAGAAAGCCTTCTAGCATGGAATCCTCCTTTAAGTAGTTCTGCCTGACAACAACAATATTATGGATGCTGGGGATAAATGAACACTAATACTGCGTTCACACTAGCAGATGAAAAAGCGTATTTGTAGCTTGGTAGCTGAAATTTTAGTAGCTTTAGTAGCTTTTGCAGCAGCTACAAACGTTGGATGCATCTTCATCTCGCTGGCTTCCATTGAAAATGTCCCGATCACGTTTTTTTGCTCCCGATCCCGATCATTTGAGTTCGAGTATCTGCCGATACCGATTTTTATATCGAATACTTATGCCATATCACAATAGTACAATATCCCAAATCAGACAATATCCAGTCTAATATCATGATGTGAATATATTATATAATATTCATACTAGGGATGTCCCAATCATGTTTTTTTTTGCTCCGGATCCGATTCCAATCATTTGAAAATAATAAATAATGTGTTGGATCGGGACAACCCTAATTGAAAATGAATCTGCCCGTGTGAACCACTGTGCAGACAGTCCAGCAACTATACCCTAGTACAGGGGTGGGCAACTTTGACGATGGAGAGGGCCACTATATTTCCACACTCACTCCCTAGGGCCATATATTACTGTCGTCGCAAAAATAGCCGATCTACGAGCTTGTAGATCGGCTATTTTTGCTATATTCGAATTGAAATGTTGAATTATTTTTTACTATTTTTGAATTGGAATCCTGAAAATTAACATTTTTATGTAATTTCAAATGCCTTTTAATTATACTTGTGTTGAGCAATGAGCTACTAATTTAGACTGAAGTAATTAAAGCGGGTCATGTTTGCATGTTGTGGAATTGTAAACAGCTGAAACCAATATTATATCAGTATTCTGACATTAACCTGAGGGCCGCATTAAGTGAAGGTGGGGGCCGCATGTGGCCCCCGGGCCACATGTGGCCCCCGGGCCGCCAGTTGCCCAGCCCTGCCCTAGTAGGATATATGGCACTGGAGGGGAAGGCGTTACCCTAGTAGGATATATGGCACTGGAGGGGAAGGCGTTACCCTAGTAGGATATATGGCACTGGAGGGGAAGGCGTTACCCTAGTGGGATATATGGCACTGGAGGGGAAGGCGTTACCCTAGTGGGATATATGGCGCTGGAGGGGAAGGCGTTACCCTAGTGGGATATATGGCGCTGGAGGGGAAGGCGTTACCCTAGTAGGATATATGGCACTGGAGGGGAAGGCGTTACCCTAGTAGGATATATGGCACTGGAGGGGAAGGCGTTACCCTAGTAGGATATATGGCACTGGAGGGGAAGGCGTTACCCTAGTGGGATATATGGCACTGGAGGGGAAGGCGTTACCCTAGTGGGATATATGGCGCTGGAGGGGAAGGCGTTACCCTAGTGGGATATATGGCGCTGGAGGGGAAGGCGTTAGCCTAGTAGGATATATGGCGCTGGAGGGGAAGGCGTTACCCTAGTGGGATATATGGCGCTGGAGGGGAAGGCGTTACCCTAGTGGGATATATGGCGCTGGAGGGGAAGGCGTTACCCTAGTGGGATATATGGCGCTGGAGGGGAAGGCGTTACCCTAGTAGGATATATGGCGCTGGAGGGGAAGGCGTTACCCTAGTAGGATATATGGCGCTGGAGGGGAAGGCGTTACCCTAGTAGGATATATGGCGCTGGAGGGGAAGGCGTTACCCTAGTAGGATATATGGCGATGGAGGGGAAGGCGTTACCCTAGTAGGATATATGGCACTGGAGGGGAAGGCGTTACCCTAGTAGGATATATGGCACTGGAGGGGAAGGCATTACCCTAGTGGGATATATGGCGCTGGAGGGAAGGCGTTACCCTAGTGGGATATATGGCACTGGAGGGGAAGGCGTTACCCTAGTGGGATATATGGCACTGGAGGGGAAGGCGTTACCCTAGTAGGCTATATGGTGCTGGAGGGGAAGGCGTTACCATAGTAGGATATATGGTTCTGGAGGGGAAGGCGTTACCCTAGTAGGATATATGGCGCTGGAGGGGAAGGCGTTACCCTAGTAGGATATATGGCGCTGGAGGGGAAGGCGTTACCCTAGTGGGATATATGGCACTGGAGGGGAAGGCGTTACCCTAGTGGGATATATGGCGCTGGAGGGAAGGCGTTACCCTAGTAGGATATATGGCACTGGAGGGGAAGGCGTTACCCTAGTAGGATATATGGCACTGGAGGGGAAGGCGTTACCCTAGTGGGATATATGGCACTGGAGGGGAAGGCGTTACCCTAGTGGGATATATGGCGCTGGAGGGAAGGCGTTACCCTAGTGGGATATATGGCGCTGGAGGGGAAGGCGTTACCCTAGTAGGATATATGGCACTGGAGGGGAAGGCGTTACCCTAGTAGGATATATGGCACTGGAGGGGAAGGCGTTACCCTAGTAGGATATATGGCACTGGAGGGGAAGGCGTTACCCTAGTGGGATATATGGCACTGGAGGGGAAGGCGTTACCCTAGTGGGATATATGGCGCTGGAGGGGAAGGCGTTACCCTAGTGGGATATATGGCGCTGGAGGGGAAGGCGTTAGCCTAGTAGGATATATGGCGCTGGAGGGGAAGGCGTTACCCTAGTGGGATATATGGCGCTGGAGGGGAAGGCGTTACCCTAGTGGGATATATGGCGCTGGAGGGGAAGGCGTTACCCTAGTAGGCTATATGGCGCTGGAGGGGAAGGCGTTACCCTAGTAGGATATATGGCGCTGGAGGGGAAGGCGTTACCCTAGTAGGATATATGGCGCTGGAGGGGAAGGCGTTACCCTAGTAGGATATATGGCACTGGAGGGGAAGGCGTTACCCTAGTAGGATATATGGCGATGGAGGGGAAGGCGTTACCCTAGTAGGATATATGGCACTGGAGGGGAAGGCGTTACCCTAGTAGGATATATGGCACTGGAGGGGAAGGCATTACCCTAGTGGGATATATGGCGCTGGAGGGAAGGCGTTACCCTAGTGGGATATATGGCACTGGAGGGGAAGGCGTTACCCTAGTGGGATATATGGCACTGGAGGGGAAGGCGTTACCCTAGTAGGCTATATGGTGCTGGAGGGGAAGGCGTTACCATAGTAGGATATATGGTTCTGGAGGGGAAGGCGTTACCCTAGTAGGATATATGGCGCTGGAGGGGAAGGCGTTACCCTAGTAGGATATATGGCGCTGGAGGGGAAGGCGTTACCCTAGTGGGATATATGGCACTGGAGGGGAAGGCGTTACCCTAGTGGGATATATGGCGCTGGAGGGAAGGCGTTACCCTAGTAGGATATATGGCACTGGAGGGGAAGGCGTTACCCTAGTAGGATATATGGCACTGGAGGGGAAGGCGTTACCCTAGTGGGATATATGGCACTGGAGGGGAAGGCGTTACCCTAGTGGGATATATGGCGCTGGAGGGAAGGCGTTACCCTAGTGGGATATATGGCGCTGGAGGGGAAGGCGTTACCCTAGTAGGATATATGGCACTGGAGGGGAAGGCGTTACCCTAGTAGGATATATGGCACTGGAGGGGAAGGCGTTACCCTAGTAGGATATATGGCACTGGAGGGGAAGGCGTTACCCTAGTAGGATATATGGCACTGGAGGGGAAGGCGTTACCCTAGTGGGATATATGGCACTGGAGGGGAAGGCGTTACCCTAGTGGGATATATGGCGCTGGAGGGGAAGGCGTTACCCTAGTGGGATATATGGCGCTGGAGGGGAAGGCGTTACCCTAGTGGGATATATGGCGCTGGAGGGGAAGGCGTTACCCTAGTAGGATATATGGCACTGGAGGGGAAGGCGTTACCCTAGTAGGATATATGGCACTGGAGGGGAAGGCGTTACCCTAGTGGGATATATGGCACTGGAGGGGAAGGCGTTACCCTAGTGGGATATATGGCGCTGGAGGGGAAGGCGTTACCCTAGTGGGATATATGGCGCTGGAGGGGAAGGCGTTAGCCTAGTAGGATATATGGCGCTGGAGGGGAAGGCGTTACCCTAGTGGGATATATGGCGCTGGAGGGGAAGGCGTTACCCTAGTGGGATATATGGCGCTGGAGGGGAAGGCGTTACCCTAGTGGGATATATGGCGCTGGAGGGGAAGGCGTTACCCTAGTGGGATATATGGCGCTGGAGGGGAAGGCGTTACCCTAGTAGGATATATGGCGCTGGAGGGGAAGGCGTTACCCTAGTAGGATATATGGCGCTGGAGGGGAAGGCGTTACCCTAGTAGGATATATGGCGATGGAGGGGAAGGCGTTACCCTAGTAGGATATATGGCGATGGAGGGGAAGGCGTTACCCTAGTAGGATATATGGCACTGGAGGGGAAGGCATTACCCTAGTGGGATATATGGCGCTGGAGGGAAGGCGTTACCCTAGTGGGATATATGGCACTGGAGGGGAAGGCGTTACCCTAGTGGGATATATGGCACTGGAGGGGAAGGCGTTACCCTAGTAGGCTATATGGCGCTGGAGGGGAAGGCGTTACCATAGTAGGATATATGGTTCTGGAGGGGAAGGCGTTACCCTAGTAGGATATATGGCGCTGGAGGGGAAGGCGTTACCCTAGTAGGATATATGGCGCTGGAGGGGAAGGCGTTACCCTAGTAGGATATATGGCGCTGGAGGGGAAGGCGTTACCCTAGTGGGATATATGGCACTGGAGGGGAAGGCGTTACCCTAGTGGGATATATGGCGCTGGAGGGAAGGCGTTACCCTAGTGGGATATATGGCGCTGGAGGGGAAGGCGTTACCCTAGTAGGATATATGGCACTGGAGGGGAAGGCGTTACCCTAGTAGGATATATGGCACTGGAGGGGAAGGCGTTACCCTAGTAGGATATATGGCACTGGAGGGGAAGGCGTTACCCTAGTGGGATATATGGCACTGGAGGGGAAGGCGTTACCCTAGTGGGATATATGGCGCTGGAGGGGAAGGCGTTACCCTAGTGGGATATATGGCGCTGGAGGGGAAGGCGTTAGCCTAGTAGGATATATGGCGCTGGAGGGGAAGGCGTTACCCTAGTGGGATATATGGCGCTGGAGGGGAAGGCGTTACCCTAGTGGGATATATGGCGCTGGAGGGGAAGGCGTTACCCTAGTAGGCTATATGGCGCTGGAGGGGAAGGCGTTACCCTAGTAGGATATATGGCGCTGGAGGGGAAGGCGTTACCCTAGTAGGATATATGGCGCTGGAGGGGAAGGCGTTACCCTAGTAGGATATATGGCACTGGAGGGGAAGGCGTTACCCTAGTAGGATATATGGCGATGGAGGGGAAGGCGTTACCCTAGTAGGATATATGGCACTGGAGGGGAAGGCGTTACCCTAGTAGGATATATGGCACTGGAGGGGAAGGCATTACCCTAGTGGGATATATGGCACTGGAGGGGAAGGCGTTACCCTAGTAGGATATATGGTTCTGGAGGGGAAGGCGTTACCCTAGTAGGCTATATGGCGCTGGAGGGGAAGGCGTTACCATAGTAGGATATATGGTTCTGGAAGGGAAGGCGTTACCCTAGTAGGATATATGGCGCTGGAGGGGAAGGCGTTACCCTAGTAGGATATATGGCACTGGAGGGGAAGGCGTTACCCTAGTAGGATATATGGTTCTGGAGGGGAAGGCGTTACCCTAGTAGGATATATGGCACTGGAGGGGAAGGCGTTACCCTAGTAGGATATATGGTTCTGGAGGGGAAGGCGTTACCCTAGTAGGATATATGGCGCTGGAGGGGAAGGCGTTACCCTAGTAGGATATATGGTTCTGGAGGGGAAGGCGTTACCCTAGTAGGCTATATGGCGCTGGAGGGGAAGGCGTTACCCTAGTAGGATATATGGTTCTGGAGGGGAAGGCGTTACCCTAGTAGGATATATGGCGCTGGAGGGGAAGGCGTTACCCTAGTAGGATATATGGCACTGGAGGGGAAGGCGTTACCCTAGTAGGATATATGGCGCTGGAGGGGAAGGCGTTACCCTAGTAGGATATATGGCACTGGAGGGGAAGGCGTTACCCTAGTAGGATATATGGCACTGGAGGGGAAGGCGTTACCCTAGTGGGATATATGGCGCTGGAGGGAAGGCGTTACCCTAGTGGGATATATGGCACTGGAGGGGAAGGCGTTACCCTAGTAGGATATATGGCACTGGAGGGGAAGGCGTTACCCTAGTGGGATATATGGCGCTGGAGGGGAAGGCGTTACTCTAGTGGGATATATGGCACTGGAGGTGAAGGCGTTACCCTAGTAGGATATATGGCACTGGAGGGGAAGGCGTTACCCTAGTAGGATATATGGCACTGGAGGGGAAGGCGTTACCCTAGTAGGATATATGGCACTGGAGGGGAAGGCGTTACCCTAGTAGGATATATGACACTGGAGGGGAAGGCGTTACCCTAGTAGGATATATGGTTCTGGAGGGGAAGGCGTTACCCTAGTAGGATATATGGCGCTGGAGGGGAAGGCGTTACCCTAGTAGGATATATGGTTCTGGAGGGGAAGGCGTTACCCTAGTAGGATATATGGCACTGGAGGGGAAGGCGTTACCCTAGAAGGATATATGGTTCTGGAGGGGAAGGCGTTACCCTAGTAGGATATATGGCACTGGAGGGGAAGGCGTTACCCTAGTAGGATATATGGTTCTGGAGGGGAAGGCGTTACCCTAGTAGGATATATGGCGCTGGAGGGGAAGGAGTTACCCTAGTAGGATATATGGCACTGGAGGGGAAGGCGTTACCCTAGTAGGATATATGGCACTGGAGGGGAAGGCGTCCAGTGAAGTGAGGTCAGTGTATTTCCTCTCCAGGCTCTTCTTGGTGGCGGGACAGTAGTGGACACTCCTCGTGATTTTTGGTCTCACCAATGAGCCTTGAAAAGAGAACAGACATGTAACGACCAGTGGTGGAGTAACTGAAGGACAATTAAGTAAGAGAGCACACGCAATGATAAACAAAACGAGGTGCAGAGAGAAGCAGAAGGCGCTGGAAATGTACTTCATTTAACCACTTAGTCCTTATGTATACACTTCATCGTGTGATGAATAGTGAAAATATCCCATCTACAAGCCTGCAATGAGTTGTGAGCTTGTAGATCTTATAGGAAAAGAAAGAAAGGAAAAAAAGGTAATCAGGTAGTCTCCCTGGCTGGCACAAAAGCATAAAGGAATCAAACGAATCTCCTGTATCCGGAATTTTGTCCTAATAGTTAGCCGCAGTTAAAAGTGGATAAGAGAAAAACAGCATGATCCAAGACAAGAAAAGTACTTTGTACATTTGGTGACGATGCCTTCCAAACAGACCAGGTTCCCGAGGCAGCGGGCGGCCAGGGTTCGAGGGCTCACGTGTCTGGTGCCGAAACTTCCCTCGAAGCCCACGTGGAACTCCTCAAACTGCTTGGCGAAGGTGGCGTCTATGGAGGACACCAGGTCCTTCAAGGCCCTCTGGAACGCGATGAGTTCACAGAACGCATCGCTCAGCAAACTGATGAATCAACAGAACGGAGATGGTGAGAATATTTTCACTCGGATAAAACTATTTTTTATTTTGTAGGATTCAAGAATGTTATGTTTTCTCTGAAATTTTATATTTCAATGACCATTGTCAAAATACACTTGTAGGCCTATTACATCAGCATCTGAAATTTGTGTTGCCATCTTCAGTCACAATTTTGACATATCTAACTACTTTCAAAAGCATTTCAAAGAAAGCCAAAGGCCTATTCAAGTATTCACATTCCAGTTTTAGCCGATAAGGTGACCACCAAAACGGTGGTTAGTAAAAACGGAGAGATGTGTTTGGGTGAGCGATGAGTTGCTTATCACATATGGTGTACATGTACGGTGGTCACTTAGCTAAAACTGGAGTATGAATAGGTCTTATAATAGGTCTTCATTAGTAGGCTACTATAGTACATTCTACTACATACCATAATAACTGCATTTAGCTTGCTCATACAAAAAGGTCAGTAACATAATTGGTCACCTGGGGGCGCCAAATGCTAATGCATACGACAGATTCCCAAGTCTGGCCTTTGGGGGTAGTTTTATAATGCTGGTTGTTCATTGCATATCACCAGGTTTTTTCAAAACGTATTGTACTGCATCTGAAAACATGAGATTCTAGCCGATCACAAAGGGATTTACACATTGCTTGCTTCCATTTAAAAATACACATATTTTGATACCAAAATACTACATAGGCTACAACTTTTTTGTATAGACAATTGCTTATTAGTTATTCTGCATGGTAGCTTAATTGCCTTGTTGCAAATGGAGATAATTAAAAGTAAAATCCAGTAGCCCAATGTTATGTTACAACAGGGTTATTATCAAAAGGGGGATTCAAAACGTGTAGAATTTACGTGCCCCATCTAATTTAGACAGCTAAAATGACAAGGACTCAGCTGAATGTCATTAGCATTCACTTACTGGAAGTAGCCTACCTCTCATACAGACTGCTCATTATATTGACTTTCCCCCCAATTTGAGAGTTTAATAATTAAAAGACAAACATGCGTCATGGGGCCCTGTTAAAAGGGCTGCCTGTGGCATCCTGCAGCAATTCTGTTCAAATGCTTTTAATGGTCAAAGAAATAGATTAGAATGATGTCACTCACGCCTTTGCTCGCTTCTCATTTCTTCTCCTCAGGTCGTTGATGTTGACAATGAGACGACATCTGTTCTCAGTCACCATGTTCCTCACTTTCTCATGATAGATGCCTTGTTCTTGCTGTGGTTTGGGGGGGGGGGGGGGATAAAGTAATTTGTAATTAGCAGGCTGTTGCAGTCTAGTCTTAGATAGCATGCCGTTTGGACAGATGCTAGGTTCAGTTGTTTACCTCGCTCTATGTTTTTGTATTGCTATGACAGCATGTTTATACAGATACAGATAGTAGCCTATCATCAGTTTTTAAAATGCATTGTTTGACAGATAGGCCTACACTGTTCTGTGCTTTTTACCTATAGTTTTCTTCTCTAGAATTCACGTTTACTCTGCTAAATTCCAACCTTATTGTAGACATTCTACTCTTCAATAGTAAATTGACGTTTAATGAATAAACGGTGACATGTTTTGCCTCATACATCATCATCCAGAAAGTCCAAGTATTCCCTCTGTGCCTCCCTGAGCTCCAGGTCCTCGAAGCCTCCTGCAGCGTCCATGTTGTCACTGACACAGGTGCACTGATGGTGGACTCACTCAATGTTCTGTCACTGACACAGGTGCACTGATGGTGGACTCACTCAATGTTCTGTCACGCACACAGGTGCACTTATAATGGTGGTGATTCATTAAGCCTCATCATCTGATTAGAAATGCGTTTTATATAGCCTGCTGCCTGAATATCTAGACCATGAACAATGAAAGTTAATAATGTATACAAAATTAATTATAGTTGGAATAATAGCACAATCCATCAGTGTTCAATTTAAAGGTGAGTTGGTTAAAATTGATGAATTCACACAAGATTGTATATAGGCCTACTGTGTGAGTGTACGTGTAGGCAATGTCTGTCCCTATATCTATGTTTGTATGTCTCTGTGTCTCACTGTTGCACCACTCACTTCAGACAGGTCTGATTTTTATATTTTAATATTAAATGTTTATATATTTTTTTCAATTTTTATTTTGCAGGCTATTATTGTTTTGTCCAATGTAGTGAAGTCAGGCCACTTTGGTCAATACTGGTATGACTTGGACGCAGTGTTATCACAATCATCTTCATATTAAATCATCTGCAAAAACACAAACACACACACACACACACACACACACAGGATTTCTTTTAGGTCTTTATACATTAATTAGTGGCTATACAGGTACCTGAAACAGTGCGTTATTACACACTTATTACACAGCTTGGTTGAATGCTTGATTCTGATTGGTCAATCGGCGAATAATTTGTTTATTAAGTAGCCGTGTAATAATCAGGATAAAATTGTATGTCTGGGTGGTGAACTGGTGATAGATAAATCACCCTGACCACCCAGCCATACATTGTCCCTTACACAAACAGCTCCAACGTGATCAGCTGAAATACGTTGAATTGATAAACTCTCATGGCATGCAGTATGCCAGTATATCAAACCAATTAACCAGTATATTAAACCAGTATATTAACCATCAATTAACTGTTCAAGATATAACCATCAACATATAGCAAAGACTAGGTCTGGGAAATTAGCCCAAAATATATTAAAACCAATATTTTCACAAACCATGAGAAGATGCCGTCTGTTTTGAAATCATCTTTATTGACAAAATAAATGCACATGAATAAAACATCTGTCCACAGGATTTCCAAATGCACCGTGGCCCACCCATCTGAACGTAACACTAGTGTGTAAGGCCCACCCAACTGAACTTAACGCTACAGTGTGTAAGGCCCACCCATCTGAGTGTGTGCATGTGTGACTTGAGATTTTCCAAGTGGGCCCTGACCCAGAAAATGTTGAGAACCCCCCAGAGTCAGGGTGATGATATTGTTCATGTTGGCTCACTGGAAACACTCAAAGTGTGCTCCAGGGACCCTCACGGTTCATTGAGGGGGTTCCAAGTAATTAAGATTGGCCTTTGAGGGATTTTTGATAGAAAAATCACACCCGTGTGAAGTGAGGGGTCTAACTCATGTTCATTAGGTGATGTAATGGTGATGTGAAACAAACGGTGCCAACACAAACATTAAACGCCATTAACAATAAAGAGACAATATGACGTAATGAGGCACATTATGACGTACATTTTCCCTTCATTGTCAATGGCGTTTACAAAACAAACATTGAATTAAAGACAGACATTAAACCTGTATCAAAAATACACAAATGGATGTGTTACCCTCTTTGGCATGATCTATTGTTAGGTATGTCCATATTATGACCACAGATATGCTCTACAAATGTAACCACTTGAACCCCAGCATGCCTATTCTGAGGTGAACATCTGCCAAAAATAGCAGATCTACCAGCTCAAAACGCGACACGTTAAGCTTGTGGATCTTCTATGTTTGGTGAAGAGAAGAGTTCTTTTCCACAACATTTCTTTATGTGGGTTGTCATATTACCTTTAAGGCTAAAGCGTTGGCTACAAAATGCACAACTATAGGGTTTTTCCCCAGTATGGGTCCTTTCGTGTAATCTAGCGTTACCCTTTTGACGAAAGCACTTGTCACAAAATCTACAGCCAAAGGGTTTTTCCCCTGTGTGAATCATCACATGCATCTTCATACATGCATTTGAAGAACATTTCTTGCCACAGTATGTACAATAAAAGCCTCTATGAGCCTTTACCCCTTTGTCAGTCCTCGTGGGCGGAGTTTGTTCTTCCAACAGCTCGTCGGACGACGATCTTTCGCTTTTAATTTTTCTTTGTGACTTTCGCCCCGGCAGAGCTTCCCACGTCTGCTCAAAGTCATTGCCGTCTTCGGTGTATCTTTCTCTTTTAATTTTTCTTTGTGACTTTCGTACCGGCTGAGCTTGGCACGTCTGCTCCCAGTCGCCGCGGTCGTCGCTGTCTCCGGTGTCAGAGTGGTACGACAGAGGGGCGCAGAGGAGCTGCTCCTCACCGGGTGGTCGTGACGTTCCACAGTCCAGGCTGGAGTTACTCTCCTCCTGCGGTTCCTCTTTACACGTGGGAAGGTGCGGCGCGTCTAGTGGGCAAAAAGGGGAGAAAAAAACATGAAATGTTTGAACCTTTTACGTTTTCCCCATGCAGCGTTTACGCCGTGCTTTGCACCTGTGGTATAGTTGAAGGGAACTAATACTGCACTGTGAGAATCCATAGCAATGTTATTGCAATGTAATACTTAACCCATTAAAAGCGGGTATTTTAGAAATTTTTTATTGAAAAAATTGTATATATATATATATATATATTAGAGAGAGAGAGAGAGAGAGAGAGAGAGAGTGAGTGAGTGTCGCTTTGTGCCACGCTGCAAGCTTGTATATCTGCTATTTTTATTTCTACAAAACTATTCCATATCCGTGGTCCAGGTCCGTGGCGTACAAAAAGGTTTGAGAACTACTGATTTAGAAGGCATTGTCAAATCGGCCTCAAGTTTTAATGGGTTAAGTGGTTCGCAGGTTAATTCAACTCTCAGAGTTAAATTACGTTTAGGTCAGTTAACTTTGCTCTTACTTTGCGAAATCGGGTAGATTGGGTGGCTGCCCGGGCGGCGCACATATCCTGGGGCGTTGGTCCTAGCGCAGCTGTCCAGGTTGTTGGATCCTGGGGGCCGCCCTCGGGGCCGTCCTCGGGGCACCTTTCGGGGCCGGCCTCGGGACTGGCCTCTGCCTCTCTTCACCACCGGTCCATTTGTTTCCTGTCTCTCTGTCTCCGTGTAAGCACCTGAATAAAGTATGAAAATATAAAGATAAATCCTAAAAAACAATGAAAATGCCAAAGATTCATCAAAACAACTTTATCTTCCCAGAGCTCATCTGAAATTTGAGTCCCCAACTAATTTTCCCATGCCAACTTAATTGCTGATGTAGTGGGCCCCTGTTAGACTGATCATGTTATTTAAGAAGTGTAACTGACTTGATTGTGAGTTTGTGACAATTACCGGGGCATAAGTGTGATCAATAGTGCAGCAAAAGTATATGACTATATGTGCTTAATAACAGACTGATGTGCTAGCATAAGCCATTCCGAGAGCAGGCAGGAGCTCAACCTATAGAAGAAGCTACATAGAACACATTGTGGCACTTAGGCTTATAATTGGACATTGTGTCAGAAAGAAGCTGAAACGGTATGTTGCCTTTTTGACTTTTCCAAAGCCTACGACAGGGTGCCAAGAGGAAAACTGTTCAAAGTATTAAAGAGCCTGGGGTGTGGAGTTACTATGATCTTGTCCCTGATGTCAATGTACAGTATGTGTACAGTACAGTGTGACAGCAAGTATCCTGGGCTCCACCACAATACCAGCATCCACCGGACTGAGTGAGGCAAGGATCCCCTACATCCTGCTTCCTGTTTGTAATGTTTGTCAACATGCTCATCAGAAAGATGGAACAGTGTGGAGAAGATGGTTTCCTAATGCTAATGGATGACACTGTTATCCTGGCAACGTCAAGGGAAGGCTGCCTGAAAAACCGAAATATCTGGAGGAATATTGTGATGAATATGGCATGCTTGTTAATGAAAGTAAAACCAAGTTTATGGCTATATTGGAATCTGATAAAGACAGACAACCTATTCAGCTGGCTTCCCTTACAGTGAGGCATTGTGAATCTTGGAGCCATCTTCACTGCTGAAGATGGAAATGCCCGAAACTCACTTGCCCTACATGTAAAGCACCTAAACAAACTGATTATCTTCCTGTCCACCAACTATGATGCTCCATTCTGTGTAAAACATAAGGTTTTTGAGGATCAGCTCAGAAACTCTCTACATGTCTGGAGTGAAATCCATACTTGGGGTGAGGTTTACTACACCTAACTTAACCTGCCTGTTGGAAGCAGGACTGCCTTCGGTGCAAGCTTTGGTGAGAGAAAAGCAAGCCAGGTTCTTCACCAACATACAGCAGTGAAATGGCATGCTTGATGACCCCTTGTGGTATGTTCTTCAATTGCTAAAGAAGGAGAACCAAGTCATGTTGGTATCTGAGATAATGGAAAAACAAGATCATATTGAGTGACCGAAGGGACATAATACTATAAATGCGCCATGTCTCTGTGTGTGCGTGTGTGTGCGGTTGTAATGCACGTAACTCGAGAACCGTTTGCCCCCTGCACCGACACACGCGTTCCACACCCCCGCAGGGAGTGCGGTGCCCGACCTCGAGTCGGTGGCATACACCGTTGTCCAGAAACACCACAAAAGGCTCTGCCAGTGGGCCTAATGAGGCCAACTCCTCTCACCTGTGCAATTTCCAGACACTGCCTCAGCCAATTGATTGCCATGGCAACCCCACACCTGCCAATTGATTACTTAACCAGTCCACTTTTCACAGTCAGTTTGCACTCTCTAAGGCCCCATTTACACTGGCAGACAAATCTAGCCTGAATCAGATCTGTGCCACATCAAGATTGAAATCTGATTGGCACATGACTCATTTAAACAAATCAGATTCCAATCTGGATGCGGCTCAGATCTGATTCAGGCTGGATTTGGCTGCCAGTGTAAATGGGGCCTTACACTCACACAGGCAGACAGAGATCAGAGATTTTTATGTGGGACACAGACAGGCAGTTTTTACTCAAATCTTTGCTTCTGGGGGGTCCCTGAAACAACATATTTTCAGATGGGGGTCCTTGACATGGAAAAGGTTGAGCACCACTGACATAGAACCATAGGTTTTTCAGAAAACTGTTAGGATTTAGAAACCTTTTCTTTTTTAGAATCAGCCTCAGAAGAGATGAAGGTCTCTCAAAAGTGGGAGAAAAAGGTTTGATCATTTCAAATGAGATTTCAAAAGATATTGTTTATTAAACACCCCATTAAAACCGGGTCATTTAAACATTGAACCACTTTGACCAATTTTAATATATAAATACATAGCAAATATACGCTCATAGCACATACCCTTATTGTAGATCTGCTATTTTTGAAAAATCCTGAAAATTTGTGCAAAATCATTGAATACAATATATATTTAAGTGAACATTTTGAACTCAAATCTTTATTTCTGGGAGTCGCTGGAATACAAATACATATGATTTTGGGGGTCCTTGACATGATCAAGTTTGAGCACCTCTGATATAGAAACATATGTCTTTAAGAAACCCGTTAGAAGACATTTGTAGAATCAGCCTCAAGTCTTAATTTTGTATTACTGTAGGAGCCATGAATTGGTTTATCGTTAGGTTTTATATTTGGTCAATGAAATAATGGGCCGTCACTGGTGTTGATTGATTGACGGGCATAGGGGCGGACGTCAAAACATCACCTGTTCAGTGTTCACCTGCTTGGCGAAATATGAAATGTGTGCCTTATCGCAGTCCGTGACTCCAAATGGTGGCGACGATGCCGGAACATTCATGTTGAAGGGAGAGAAGATCAATCAGATTCAAAGATTATATATTTGAGAAATGTGATCAGCTTTAGACGACGACAAAATCAATTTATTTTCTAAGCATTTGTTTTCATTAGTGTTTTAGGTCTTAGGTTTTAGGCTTAAAGGTACCTGAAACAGTGTTATTACACACAGAAATAGCTCCAATGTGATTAGCTGAATTAAGTTTAAGAACTTAAGAACATACTATCAATATAACCATCAAGGCCTGGGAAATTAGCCCAAATATATTAAACCTAATATTTTCACAAACCATGAGAAGATGCCTTCTGTTTTGATATAATCTTTATTGACAAAAAAAACACACATTAACAAAACATCTGTCCACAGAGGATTTCCAAATGCACCGTGGCCCACCCAGCTGAACTTAACACTAGTGTGTAAGGCCCACTCATCTGAACGTAACACTACATTACATTACAGTGTGTAAGGCCCACTCATCTGAACGTAACACTACATTACATTACAGTGTGTAAGACCCACTCATCTGAACGTAACACTACATTACATTACAGTGTGTAAGGCCCACCCATCTGAACGTAACACTACATTACAGTGTAAGGCCCACCCATCTGAACGTAACACTACATTACATTACAGTGTGTAAGGCCCACTCTGAACGTAACACTGCATTACATTACAGTGTGTAAGGCCCACCCATCTGAACGTAACACTACATTACAGTGTGTAAGGCCCACCCATCTGAACGTAACACTACATTACAGTGTGTAAGGCCCACCCATCTGAACGTAACACTACATTACATTACAGTGTGTAAGGCCCACCCATCTGAACGTAAAACTACATTACATTACAGTGTGTAAGGCCCACTCATCTGAACGTAACACTACATTACATTACAGTGTGTAAGGTCCACTCATCTGAACGTAACACTACATTACATTACAGTGTGTATGGCCCACCCATCTGAACGTAACACTACATTACAGTGTGTAAGGCCCACCCATCTGAACGTAACACTACATTACAGTGTCTAAGGCCCACCCATCTGAACGTAACACTACATTACATTACAGTGTGTAAGGCCCACTCATCTGAACGTAACACTACATTACATTAGTGTGTAAGGCCCACCCATCTGAACGTAACACTACATTACATTACAGTGTGTAAGGCCCACCCATCTGAACGTAACAGTACATTTCATTACAGTGTGTAAGTGACGAGATCTTTCAAGGGTTAGACAAACCTCTCCACTAATAGTTTTCCTATAAAAAAATAAAAAAATAAATGTCACACACATATTTTTACAGTGTATATGGCAGACCTTGTTGACAGATTTGGAAGAGATTTCCAAAAATGAACCAGTATTTAATGTGTAAAATCCATGATATTTACATTGGAATGAATGAGCCCGGCTGGAAAGTGTCCAAGTGGGAGTGTCTAAGTGGTAGAGGGCGGGGCTTTGCTAAAGGTGAGATGAAGGCTCTGTTCCATTCTGGTCGAACAGAGTCAGGGTGCTGATATTGTTCATGTTGGCTCACTGGAAACACTGCTACACCAGTGGTTCTCAAAGTCGATATAAAAATACACAAATAGATGCTTTCCCCTTTGGCATCAATGTCCATAATTGACCACAGGTATGTTCAAATGTAACCACTTGAACCCCAGCATGCCTATTCTGGGAACATCTGCCAAAAATAGCAGATCTACAAGCTCAAAACACGTCACGTTAAGCTTGTGGATCTTCTATCTTTGGTGAAGAGAAGAGGTCTTTTCCACAATATTTCTTTGTGTGGATTTTCAAATTACCTTTCTGGGTAAAGCGTTTGCCACAATATGCACAACTATAGGGTTTTTCCCCGGTATGAGTCCTTTCGTGTCCTTTCGCGTTACCCTTTAGACGAAAGCGCTTGTCACAAAATCTACAGCCATAAGGTTTTTCCCCTGTGTGAATCATCACGTGGGTCTTCAGACCTGCATTTGAAGCACATTTCTTGCCACAGAATGTACAATAAAGAGCCTTTTCCCCTTTATTGGTCCTCGTGGGCAGAGTTTGTCCTTCCGATTTCAGATGTGTCGATGATTTCAGGTCGTGGGACAGCTCGTCGATCACGGACAGCGGCCTTTCTCTTTTAAATTTTCTTCGTGACTTTCGCCCCGGCAGAGCTTCCCACGTCTGCTCCAAGTCATTGCCGTCTTCGGTGTATCTTTCCCTTTTAACTTTTCTTTGTGACTTTCGTACCGGCTGAGCTTGGCACGTCTGCTCCCAGTCGTCGCAGTCGTCGCTGTCGTCGGTGTCAGAGTGGTACGACAGAGGGCAGAGCAGCTGCTCCTCACCGGGTGGTCGTGACGTTCCACAGTCCAGGCTGGAGTCACTCTCCTCCTGCGGTTCCTCTTTACACGCGGGAAGGTGCAGCGAGTCAATGTTATTCCAATGTAATACTTCCTGTCTCTCTGTCACTGGCCGTGGCCGTCCTCTGTAGACATTTCGGGGCCGGCCTCTGCCTCTCTTCACCACCGGTCTGTTTGTTTCCTGTCTCTCTGTCACTGGGCGGGAAAAAAGGGGAGAAAAAAAAACATGATACATGAAAACATGAAAGAGAGAGAGAAAGAGAGAGAGAGGGGTGCAGTACTTAGTTCAGACTAGTCATTGATCCGACAACCTACCTCAAACCCTAACCATAACCGCAAGCACAGGAGCAGCGCATGTCAAATGCTCCGTCTGAATTACGTGCGGATCCCGAAAGAGAGCAACATCATTTTTTCAGTAACTTGCCACACTAATTGAAAGCCCTGCGCCTGTTCATCCATTGACCTTAGTCCGCCTTCTCTTCTACCAAACCACTCCATTTGCACACATCCGTGCAACTGTCATAATTACTGTACAGTTTGCATTTGCATGAAATACCATGTTATTGCGCAACATTTCACGGTGATGCACATTACAGATTACACATCACATTTTAGGCCACACCCAGTTCCACTGGGTGTTCCACTGGGTGGGCACGCACGCACGCACGCACGCACGCACGCACGCACGCACACACACACACACCAGCAGGGTACGGTACAGTATGTTACAGTACAGTCTGGTACAGTATGGCACAGTACCTGGATGGCATGGCCTGGCGCTGTCTCTAGAATCTAGGTCTCTAGAATTTAGGATTTAGGACAGTGGTTCTCAAAAATAGCAGATGTACAAGCTCAGAGTACGTCGCTTCATGCCACGCTGCAAGCTTATATATCTGCTTTTTATTTTACATTTTTGAAAGATCTTGAAAGTGTATAATAATTATTGAGGGTCCAGAAATACATATCTTGGGGGTCTTTGGTACAAAAAGGTACTGATTTAGAAGGAATTTGTCGAACTCAGTCTTAATGGGTTAAGTGGTTTGCAGGTTAATTCAACTCTCAGAGTTAAATTACGTTTAGGTCAGTTAACTTTGCTCTTACCTTGGGAAATCGGGTAGATTGGGTGGCTGCCCGGGCGGCGCACATATCCTGGGGCGTTGGTCCTAGCGCAGCTGTCCAGGTTGTTGGATCCTAGGGGCCGCCCTCGGGGCCGTCCTCGGTAAACCTTTCGGGGCCGGCCTCGGGACCGGCCTTTGCCACTCTTCACCACCGGTCCATTTGATTCCTGTCTCTCTGTCTCTGTGTAAGCGCCTGAAAAAAGTATGAAAATGCCAAAGATTAAAAAACAATGAAAATTCCAATGATTTATCTTAATAAACAACAACTTTGCGCTTATCCGATCATAACATACAAGCACCGGGTAGATCTCAACAACGTAGCAACGGAACTAGAGTTGTTTTTCTGATACCAGTACCGGAAAAATCTGCCGATCTACTGCCTACCATAGACATAGAAATGTAGACGCCTCCTTCGGCTCTGGGACGTCTGTACCTCGAGAGGAGGCAAGCTTAAGTGACACATGCGGAAGTTTGCCATGCATCCGCGCGAGTCACAGAACGTGACGTTCGGTAGGCCAATCAGAGGAAATGTAAACGTTTGTTTTCTCATGACAATAAAGCTCCTTTGGATTGAATTGATAAATCCTGGAAAAGACTTGCTGATTGGCCAGTAGTCACTCGAGTGGCAGCGACACAGCGTGCCTCTTCCGCACTTACACTTGACCTCTCCCTTACATTGCGATACAGGTCGCTAGAATGAACTGCAGCGGCCAATGATTATAAGCCTGTGGCACTGTTGAGGTGTTATGGAAGCCCAGATTTGCTTTGATAGCAGCTTTAAACTCAATTGTTTTGTTGAATTTAGTGTCTCACACCTTCCTCTTGACAATACAACCTAGATTCTCTGTGGAGTTCAGGTCAGGCCAGTTGGCTGGTCAGTTAAGCACAGTAATACCATGGTCAGTACACCAACCCCCACACACACACACACACACACACACACACACACACACACACACACACACACACACACACACACACACACACACACACACACACACACACACACACACACACACACACACACACACACACACACACACACACACACACACACACACACACACACACACACACACACACACACACACACACACACACACACACACACACACACACACACAGGGCTGTTCACCAACCTGCCTACCCATGTGACATCATAGGTATGCAGGTTTAGTCATTTCTTTTTTTTGTCAAATACGTTTTTATATAAATTATGATATAATTGGTACAGTATACATTTTTTCTTTTATGAAAAACAAAAAAGGAAAAGAAAAAAACAGACAAAAAGAAAACCCTCAATCCCTCCCTCCCATCATCACGTGGGTCTTCAGACCTGAATTTAAAGCAAATGTATTGCCACAGAATGTACAATAAAGAGCCTTTACCCCTTTATCAGTCCTCGTGGCCGGAGTTTGTTCTTCCGATTTCAGATGTTTCGATGATTTCATGTCGTGGGACAGCTCGTCGATCACGGGCGACAATCTTTCTCTTTTAATTTTTCTTCGTGACTTTCGCCCCGGCAGAGCTCCCCACGTCTGCTCCAAGTCATTGCCGTCTTCGGTGTATCTTTCTCTTTTAATTTTTCTGCGTGACTTTGACATGATAAAGTTTGAGCACCACTGATATAGAAACATACGTTTTTTAAGAAAACTGTTAGAAGACATTTGTAGAATCAGCCTCAAGTCTTAATTTTGTATTACTGTAGGAGCCATTAATTGGTTAATCGTTAGGTTTTATATTTGGTCAATGAAATAAATGGGCTGTCACTGGTGTTGATTGATTGACGGGCATAGGGGCGGACCTCAAAACATCACCTGTTCACCTGCTTGGCACACAGTGAGAGAGGGGGTGTGTGGGACGACATCATTTTTATTGACCGCTTTATTTGATTTACTTTGAACGCTGTGGTTACTTTACCTTACATTTGAGCACCGTATGAGTTATTTGTTTCTTTAATAAACCCCTAAAACGCATTGTTTGGACCCAGTGAATTCCTTTTGTTTGCAGAGTTCATCATGAGTTCATGAGGCTCATCTCATCACCTCTCAGCGACTTACGTAGTTTAGTTATGCCTCTTTTACACGGCGACCATCTCCAGATAAAACGGCAAAGTCCCGTTGCGTTCTCATTTTTGTTTGAGCCAACGTGAGCCATGATGTCATACGTTTTGCGGATTCACCGTTTTGCCTGTTTATATGGAGACCATAGGAAACGGCGTTCTCAAAGATTTCCACTCTGGGAGGTGGTTTCACTTTGTTGCGTTTTCACCTCCTGAAAACACCGTTCTCGTCTAAACGGACACCAGCAAACGATACTTTATTTTGCCGTTTTCTATAACACCATTCTCGTGTAAAGACCACCTTAGTCTCAGTCGCTTACAATTCCTGTTGCAGTTGTGGGAAATAAAATCTAAGGGTTCTTAAGATAATCCTTCAGACCGTTGTTCTGCATAGCAGAAATGTCACCATCCTAGCTTACAGTAACTAGCCTAGTATCAACCCATTTTCATAAATGAAACAAAATCAGTAGCATATGTTAATCTTTTAGGTTTATGTTAAGTTAACCATTAAAGAAAACACAAGCTTCAACAGTGGGGGGAAAAATCATTTATTCTGGTATAGAGTATCCTCATCCATTTGTTCTTGTTCATACAATCACTGTACATTAGGCCAACATAACAATCATACATGATCACTGTACATTAGGCCGACATACCAATCCTACATGATCACTGTACATTAGGCCAACATAACAATCATACATGATCACTGTACATTAGGCCAACATAACAATCATACATGATCACTGTACATTAGGCCAACATAACAATCATACATGATCACTGTACATTAGGCCAACATAACAATCATACATGATCACTGTACATTAGGCCGACATAACAATCCTACATGATCACTGTACATTAGGCCAACATAATGGTGAATGATCACCGTACATTAGGCTAACATAATGGTGAATGATCACCGTACATTAGGCTAACATAATGGTGAATGATCACCGTACATTAGGCTAACATAATGGTGAATGATCACCGTACATTAGGCTAACATAATGGTAAATTATCACCGTACATTAGGCTAACATAATGGTGAATGATCACCGTACATTAGGCTAACATAATGTTGAATGATCACCGTACATTAGGCTAACATAATGGTAAATGATCACCGTACATTAGGCTAACATAAGAATGGTACATGAAGAACAGACAAATACATAATTACTATTTTATTACTATAGTATTATTTGCATACTCTTAAGTCTAAAATGTAGTTACTGTGGTCTGCCTTTGGATGGAAGTATAGCCTGGCAAAAAAAAGGAGGGGCTAGCGGCCCTCAAAAAAAAAATATTTTTAAAATCCTCAAAAACGGCTAATGGACTATTTCTGGCCCATCCCAATGTAAGTGTTGTTCTACCTTTCAAGCCGGGAACACCTGTGTGTTGTTATGGTTGCCGTCAGGCAGAAACCTTTTATCTCTATACTTTATAGTTTTTTGTTTTGTTTTCGTGAATTAATGTTCTACTTGATCGTACTACAGCATCGCACAAAAGCATCAAAAGTAGCGTTTCCAACTTGTAAATCTGCTACTTTTGAATTTGAATCCTGATTATATATAAATATATATAGACTTGGGTGAAGAATTAGAAGGGTGGGTCTTACTGTATGCTTTTGTGGAAGCACATAATGTTATATCACGAGTTGCCCATGTACATCTTAGTCTGTGTACTTGAACTTGAGATAGTGTACTTGATATGTATTGTGTACTGCCTGTACTGTAGCATACTTTATGGATAGGCTACGAGAGACATCTCAGCACCAGCAAGGTCAGCCTTGCTGCATTAGTCATTATCATGTCACGTTTCTATGTCTCATATCTTGTTGTCACTTCATTATGATCAAGCACTATATATGTTCCTGTTTGTGTAATAAACTTTGTGAACCTTTAGCGTGATACTGTCTCGTGTCGCGTTATTGTTCTCCCGGGCCCGCTGCCGCAGTCGCCGTACCAAAGGAATAATTCAACCGGATTATCACACGCCATGCTCCATACGTGAACGGCATACTCCATACGTGAACGCGCGCAATGATATCAGCGGCCCAGCGTGTTCACGTATGGCCCATAAGCAATCCCATAATGCACTGTTTCCAACCCGGAAGAAGGCCTCATGCGCTGGGTGAGCAACTCAATGCAAGTGGATGAGAGGAGAAATCTAACTCTATGGGAACAACTGAATGGCCTGAGACATGTGCGAGATTTGTGGATGGAACACCTGACTCGCCTGAGACATGTGCGAGATTTGTGGATGGAACACCTGACTCGCCTGAGACATGTGCGAGATTTGTGGAGGGAACACCTGACTCGCCTGAGACATGTGCGAGATTTGTGGAGGGAACACCTGACCCGAGGAGACCGTGGTTACTCCTGCAGTCAACCCTTGCAGATGGACGCTAGATCGCTGCATCCGCGTCCGCTGCCCGTGCCAGTCGAAGAACGTCAGCTGGTCGACATCAAACAGCGTCAGGTTACTGCCACTAGGCATGACCGCGCCGGTGCGCCGGAGATGATTCCGGATCTTCTTGTAGTCCCTGAGCACCGGCACCCACTTCAGCATGTAGCAGCCGCTGCCGTCGTGGTTGTTGTACTTCTTCTGAATCGTGTGGATGTCGCAGAGCTTGCCGAGGACGGACGCCACCAGGCGGCCACAGTCCGGCCACAGGGCTCCCGGCCTGTTGCATGCCAGGGGCGAGAAGGACACCCGGACCTGGTCGTAGGGCCGGAGGTTCAGCCACAGTTCCGTGACGGCGCAGGTCTGCTTGTAGTTGAGCGAGGGGCCCGTCTGGGTCCTCAGCCCCACCAGGCACTCTGCCAGCCTGTCCACGCACTCCATGCCCGGCACCGGGCTCATATCCACGCCATCCGCGTCGACCACATCCACATAGTCCACGTCCACATCGTCCACATCCACGTCGTCCACATCGTCCACATCCACGTCATCCGCGTCGTCCACATCCTCGTCATCCTCGTCGTCCACATCCTCGTCGTCCACATCCTCGTCATCCACGTCCACATCCTCGTCATCCGCGTCCTCCACATCCTGGGGAAATATACACGATATGACACGATGCCACACAACCCCCCCCCCCCCCCCTCATGTAAGTCATTATTCAAGAATATATGTATTTTTATTTCTTATACATCATCAAAACGATGCGTCAAAATTCGAACTTAATCAATTATTCTGATTAACCACTCAACCCTATATTATACTTTGCCGGTGGCGTCCAAAAATAGCAATAAATAGCTGAGCTACAAACTGCTTCAGTATTTACAATAATCATTCATTAATCGTAATGGAGGTAAAAGTTTGAAATAACGGTGCCATAGGTAGGCTCAGGCCCCTTTTCCACCTAATATTGAACCAGTTCAGAGTGTTTCGACTGAAAATGAATTGGTACTTAGGAACCCTAAATGTTGGTTCGGAACAGGAACCAAAAAAATGGCTGCCGGTTGCGTGTAAGCACCAAGGTTCCAAGAATGTAGAACGGAACCAGTTCTAGAACCAAAGTTCTTTTGGTGGAAAAGGGGCCACAGTGGAACCTGTCACATAGTTTACTTACCATCTGTGGCTGAGGTTCCACTGGCGTCATGACGTAGATTGGCCAACCGGGTGAAGCAGTGGTAGCGTTGGAGTCAGTGTCTGGGAGGGTGCTGACAGCTGATGAGAAATTCAATGTTTTTTTCTTTTTTTGTTTTTAAATCGGAAAATGTGTTTTTATGACTTTGAACACAAGGACTTCGGTCCTCTATTAGCAGTAGTTCTCTTCGTGCCAAGGACCTCCAAATTCATATATCATTGTCCGCGATGTTGCCTTCATCCAAAGCACATTCCCTTTCATTACATTCACCAATCTTCCACACAGCCATTGTGAGTGGAGTGAGTGCATCCTTCCTGAGCTGCACAGCCTAAATCTGAAGTCTGAAGTAGCGATAGTTCACTTAGTGTTCTCTATTAAAACACATTTTGTGCCCAAAACGTCTGTGGACGTCCTGGGTATTACCGCACGTGCATAGCCCAAGACGTCTGTGGACGTCTTTGAAAAAAATAAATATATATATATATTTTTATTTTATTTTTATTTATTTTTATTAAAATAAATCAGAAAAATCAAAACACTTTTTTTTTCGCCATTGAGAATGCATTTGGCGTTTAAATTAAATAACTCAGAAACTATAAAACATTTCAAAGTAAAAAGTTCCAGCATGTGTCTCCACAGTCAGCTGAATTATAAAAAATGTGAATGGATTTTCTAGGTGAAAGTGATTTTGGGCAGTTTTGCGTGGGCTCTCAATGTGTTAAGGATAAAAAGCTTCAAATATTGTAATAAGTGTCCACATTTATCCTGCTTTCAGCCAGTCATATACTACATGTCGGTAACCTGAGAAGGCTTTTCAATGGAGCGTCGCAGTCCCGCCCCCTACCAGGGCCCAGGAAATGATTCCCCGTTCATTTTCCTAATAGACTTTTCAAAAAGTATTTATTTAAAGACCTTTTAAGCCCCGTACAAAGCCAACTGGAGTTGTGATAAATCATGACAACAAACACAATTTTTTGGGCCGAACAAGGAATTATAAAGAAGAAAACACTTTTTTTGTTGTTTTTCTTCTTTGTAATTATTGTTTGGTCCAACTCCAGTTGGCTTTGTCCGTGGCGTAACCGTCTTTAAATACTTTTGGAAATGTCTATGGGAAAAATGCATTGGGAATTATTTCCTGGGCCTGGTGTCGTCGTGAAAGGGGGCGGGACTGCAGTGGGTTTCAACAAGTGGTTCGGGGACCACCAGTGGTCCTTGAGAGGGTTCCAGCTAAATGATGGGAGTTGGTAACCAAATGGACCATTATAATACTGTAGATCTTTAACTCTTGAGGGCGGAAAAAGAAACCAAATAGACCCGTAGTGGTCCACTTGGTTTCATTTAACACTCTCACTCAAGAGTGAAGTCTACACAATTAGAGAATGTAAAATAATTGTTATTTTGATCAATGTTTCAAATCTTTCAATACAGCATGGAATTGTGGACAAATAACAGACAACAAAATATTCTTTAGTCTCGGGTCTGAGAGGCTAAATCTCAACAAATGGTGGTCTGTAGCTCAAATGCCAACTAATGGAACTTGAAATGAAAATGGTTGAAACCCACTGCTATAAGGTTATATATGTGTAGCTAACTTGATAATCCTACTTTGTGAAACACATTTAGACCTCGTGCTACCTATACGTTGTTTTACCTTTAATACTGGCTGCACATCATATAGCAATATATTTAATTTTTTGAGTGGTGTAAACCACTCCAACAACTGGCTTTGTTAGTTTACGTGTCCACGTGTTTGTACGTACCAAAGAAATTAGCATGGTTGCTATGGTCACTCAGTTCACACGGGTGTGATTTCATTACGTCAGACATTACGTCAGACCACAGCTGATCAGTCTATATAAGACCTTACACCACTCAGTTCACACGGGTGTGATTTTTTGAATAAGAATTTGAAGGTTTTCAGAAAAAACCTTTAGGAGGCGTTTTTAAGAATCGGCGGCCTCAGGTCTAAATGGGTCATGCCATCAGGCGTGTGGTTCATTAGATTTGTGCAACATAAACTGTTAAAATTTACAGTGATGAAATATCACACACGCGCACACACAATTATAAATATATACAGTATCATGTGCCATAGATTTAACCATTGCCCTGCATGCCCATGTATACGACTCCATTAAAGCAGGGGTTCTCAACCCGTGGGTCGCGACCCCTCGGGGGGTCGCCAAATTATTTTAGGGGGTCCCCAAATTATTAAAAAAAAAAAAAAAAGTTTTTTTAAAAACTTTATTTTCACGATTTTTCTAAAATAGCAGACCTACAAGCTCGTAGCGCGCCACTCGGTGGCGCGCTACGAGCTTGTAGATCTGCTATTTTTCAATAGCTAAATTATAACATAATGCTTAAAACACCAAAAGGGGTTCCCGCCCAAAATGGGTTAAGGTTATTGTAGCAGTCAATTTATATTGGGGGTCGGGAGGGGGCGGGGCGGGGGTCCCGAGACATTGCCAAAGCATTTCCAAAAACGTTGAGAACCCCTGCATTAAAGGACCACTTCACCACTTTTCAACTTCTCTTCCTATAATTGGTCCTAACTAATGTTCATGATAAAATACCACAATTTTTTCCTACTCAGTCTGTGTCTCATAGGAAGGCTGTGGGCAGTTCAGAAACCCGTCCACCAGTGACATCATCGATTGTGAATCCAAGCTAATAGAAACGGCAGGCTTTCTTTTCCTGAAAAGTTGCAATACAAAAGTTGAAGCCATCGTTCTCACGATAATAAAAATCTAAATATATTTTAAAACAAATCTTGTTTAAAAAGTAATCTGCCTAATGATGATGTCACTGGTGGACGGGTGTCCGAACTGCCAAAAGCCCTCCTATGAGACACAGACTGAGTAGGAAAAAATTGTGGTGTTTTATCATGAACATTAGTGAGGACCAATTATATGAAGAGATGTTGAAAAGTGGTGAAGTGGTCCTTTAAGGCCTAAGGCCTATTACAAACTAGTCCATACTTGGAACGATGCAAGTTGGAAATGCACGCTCCACCCAGTTATTATGCATGTGTCCCTTTTATGCACATATATGGGGTTATTTGTCAGGCATGCCCACATATGGAGTGTATGCAGATGTCAGAACAGGCCAGCTCCATATATGGAGATCTACAGGTGATCAGGTGTGATCAATAGGCTAATTTGGGCCCTGTCCAGAACCTGGGCAGGGACCCTGTCCAGAACCTGGGCAGGGACCCTGTCCAGACACACACATGCCCAGCCGATCACCCAGCCAATGAAACGTACCATAGTTACATCATCAAAAATACACAATCCCTGATTGGCCGAGCGACGCCACCGACATACGCAGCCGAAAACAGTATGTGCGCACTCTGCTCGCGCAAGTAATTAATAAAGCCTAAGAATGGTCTACCCCCTTCCATGATTGCCTTATTGACCCTGCACCCACTGTCAAGTTGCGTGTAAATAGGTATGCTCTGTGTCCCTTTTATGCCTATATATGAGTTCTTTGTCAGGCATGCCCAAATATGGAGTCTATGCAGACACCAGAATGATGTCGGAACAGGCCAGCTCCATATGGACACTGGGCAGGGGCCCTGTCCAGAGCCCAGGCCAAGGCCTTTTGCAACTCGACAACGGGCACTGCACTCCCTGTGGGGTTGTGGAACGTGTGTCTTATTTGAAGTCGGTGGGGCAAACAGTTCTCGAGTTACGTGGACGTCAGACATACGTACACACATACACAGGGGATATCTAACATTTATAGTTAGATGTCCCCTGTGGCACACCCGTTATGTGATTCTCAGCCAATCACATCGCAGAATGACACCTTCCAGCCAATCACAGCGCGCAATACATGCGGACCATTCCGTCCTCAAATATAATACTCATATTTTGAGGATACAATCTCTAAAATCATTATTCATTAAGATTCCTTCTGAATCTGTGTGGTTGTTTATTGCTTGCTGGCTGCCCGTCTTGTTTCTCCTGCTATTGACTTTTGAGCATCGAGTTGAAAATTCACAAATATGCCCACAATAAAGTTACAAAGTTCGGATGGAGAGATTTTCGAGGTGGATGTTGAAATAGCCAAACAATCGGTCACCATCAAGACAATGTTAGACATTTCGGGAATGGACGATGATGATCCGGTTCCACTCTCTAATGTAAACGCTGCCATCCTCAAGAAGGTGACCCAGTGGTGCACCCATCACAAAGACGACTCCCCTCCCCACGAGGATGGTCAGAACAAGGAGGAGAAGAAGAGGACAGATGACATTCCTGTGTGGGACCAGGAGTTCCTCAAAGTGGACCAAGGCACACTGTTTGAACTCATTCTGGCTGCCAACTATTTGGACATCAAAGGCTTATTAGATGTCACCTGCAAGACGGTGGCCAACATGATCAAAGGAAAAACCATAGAGGAGATCAGGAAGACGTTTACTATAGAAAATGATTTCACAGAGGAGGAAGAAGCCCAATTACGCAAAGAGAACCAGTGGTGTGACAGTCCGACAGGCATTAGTCTGACACCCTAAACCAAACCCTAACTTCACAGGGAAGCCATCGGTGAGTTTTAACTGGCAACGCATGTCGGGAGCCACGGGTGAGTCTTAAGTTCCAACCACGCATGTGTCGGACTGTTGGTACGTCAGACCAACATACGCGCCCCAGTGTGAAGAGAAGGGGGGGGGGGGGGGGGAATCGGTGGAGGATCCTGCAACACTACACCACACTGAAGAGGACTCGTCCCAATTAACTGGTTGCACTGGCACGCTGTTCATAGTTAATATTCACATTTAGTATATTTTGAACGACCACCACCACTCAACCCTCTTTTCTGTGTACTGACAGGCTGACAGCATGGTCCATTTTATCCCGCTTGTGTGGTGCAAATAATAATAATAAAAGATGCCTTCTAAATCAGTAGTTCTTACACTTTCGAGATTTTGCAAACAAATTCTTTAAATAGCAGATGTATAAGCTGGCAGCAGGAACACGCTGAGAGCTTCTACATCTACGTGTATTTTTTTCAAACTTCAGGTCAGATCAGCACACAAAGCCACGCGTTGGAGTGGCGCTATGCATCCCATCTGAGATCCCAGAAGGGTAGGCACCCTCAAAAAAAACATGCAGTAATCCTATTCTCTAAAGTGCCTCCCCCTGGCCAGCCAGGGCTCTGATGGAGGGGAAAGGAACTGGTAGAAAACATGTTCCTTCCACGCGCTACGTCCAACCGGGGAACCTCCCCCCTGTCAGGTGAAAAGAAGCGGCTTGGACTCCCCTTCCATGGAAGAAAGCATGAGGTCAGTCCGTTGCTCTTCCCAGGTTGGCAGAGGGGGTGTAGCGCCCAGGACTATTAGATAATTGACACAGGGCAAAAAGAATGGGTTCCCAGATTGCTAATGAAGATTGGTTTATTAGTTTTTACCTGACATCCTGTCCAGTGATGTCAGTGTTGATGATGACGTGTCAGCTATCTGTGGAATGATGAGAAGCTCCTCTGGTTCCTCTTTGATCTCTGGAAGCGACGCATCCTCCTGGACTGTAAAGTCAGCTAGGGATGGACCATATGAGAGTTACAAAAAACACACCCATATGAAGTGAGGAGCGCTCTTATCATCATACATCTCATTCTGGCCAATGTTTCCGTTTACACAAACACGGAAAGCTGGGCTTAGGAGGGGCTAGCGCCCCTCAAAAATGTGATTAGCGATATTATCGCAACTTTTAATAACCACTTTGAACACCCAGCACCAACACAACGAGTAGTGCTGCCAGAATTGGCCAAAAATGATATTCGAATATTGTACACATGTATTCGAACAATTTTCGAATGATTTCGAATGTCGAATGTATATGATTTTAATATGAATATGATATGAATATTGCAGAATAATATGCTGTAAAACTTTCTCTTTCTTTATCTATATGGTCCGGTCCTGTATGGGCCGCGGTTGGGGCTGAGAAATGCACTCTCTTGAGTCTTGCGAGATCAAATGAATGATTCATAGTTATCTTAATTTTATTTTTGTTTTAGTTTACGTGGCACAGAGTCTCGTCAGAACTCACACAGCAATTTTATTGTTATTTTTTTAATTCGAATCTTAATTTAAAATATTCGATTATTCTTTTATTTTTTACATTTGAATATTCATTCGAATATGGAATATTCGTTGGCAGCACTAACAACGAGCTCATCTTGCAACGCAACGTGCTGTGAGTTTGTAGATCTGCTATTTTGGCTAAATCGATTTGTGTAGAGTGAAATAAGAGTGTACTAAAGGCGCACTTTACATGTCTGTTTTTATCAAGTATATAGAGGGTTTAAGTGGTCTTAGTGGGACTGAAGTTGCAACTCAACAAAAGCGGATTCGTCCCGAATGTCTTGGTTGGTATTGGACTCTTGGAGAAGTGGTTGTTTTTACCTGACAGAGTGTCCCTCGACGTCACATCTAGTAATCTTAACGTTGACCATCCAGTCTCCCCCTGTCCCTGTGGAGGCAAGGCAAGGCACTTTTATTTGTACTGCACATTTCAACAAGGCAATTCAAACATAACAGATAGTTGCAGTGCAAAAGAAAGATGATGTCTGATGATGTCAACAGCATGACGTCACAGGGTGGACATGCACACAAAGCCACACGTTGGAGCAGTTAACCCCGCTCAAAAAATAAGGTAACTCAATCAAAGAAAGGTCTTTAGTTGTGTTTTTGAGTGGTGTAAACCACTCCTACGACTGGCTTTGTTAGTCTGTCTGTCTGTGCTCAAAAAAATGAGCATGGTTGCTACGGTCACCCAGTTCACCCGGGTGTGATTTCATTGCGTCAGACATTACGTCAGACCACAGCTCTATATAAGACCTTACACCACTCAGTTCACACAGGTGTGATTTTTAAAGAAATAAGAGTGGCCGCAGACCTGCAGAGGAGACTGTGGTTCCTCCAGGCCCAGACTGGACCCCTCCTCGTGTTCAAGGGAATCGTCTTTACACCCAGGAGGAGGCAGTGGGAAATGTAGGAGGAAAGAAAAGGTATGGTTAGCAGGGAGCACGTCTAATGGCTATTTTGCGACTATGAAGGGTATAACCCAGAACCTTCCCATAGCATAAGCTTGATACTTTCCAGAAGTTTTGCAATGTCGTTTTATAATCATGACATCGCCTGAAGGGGAGGTACGTCATTAAAAAAATAAAACATATAAGCCCTCCTCTGACACACAGTGAGTGAGTTCTTATAATGAACACAATAGAGCAGTGGTTCTCACATGATTTCCCAAATGAATTTTAAGACATTTTAACCCATTTTGACCTGAGATCAGATTCTAAAAAAGTCTTCTACATCCTGATAGTTTTCTGAAAAAGCTATGTTTCTATGTCAGTCGTTCTTCGACTTTTAAAAAATAGCAGACCTACAAACTCGTAGCGCACCACTCGGTGGCACGCTATGAGCTTGTAGATCTGCTATTTTTCAATAGCTAAAGCATAACATAATGCTAACACCAAGACGGGTTCCCGCCCAAAATGGGTTAAAGACCATTACTGCATCAAAAGTAATCAACACAAAACTGGTCAAATTGTCAAATATAAGAAAGAGACAAGAAAATAGCCAATGTAGATCTGCTATTTTTCACAATATGTATCTGTGGAACCGAGCTAGACAAACTATTAACCCCCCAATAATTGTTGGGGGGGTCACGGCCTGACAAGATTGAGAAGAACAAGAGAACCCTCTTGTTTTATCCAGCTGGAATTGCTGGATAAAACAAGTTCTTTGCTCCTTACCTAAGGCAGGGAATCCTGGGAAATCTTCATCGTCATCCTCATTTTCAACTTCAAACGTTTTTTTGATGATCCGTTGTCGCTTTTCTGGGATGTCTGCAGGTATGAGGAAGTTCACATGTTTGCACATGAAAAACGTTAATTACACAAAAACAAGAATGTCACAAGTATCATTAACTGCAAAGCTGCCGATACTTCCTAAAATGCTGATATCGTCAGTCCATGCCATTCATTTATCACACAATATTTCAATTACATATTATCATATTTGTAATGCTTCAGTTGATGTCGCACTAATGTTTTATACTTACTGTACTATTTACATTATTATTTTACTGACTTATAGCTGCACAGTCAGTGGTTTTCAAACCTTTTAATTTCAAGGACCCTCATAACTCTGAGTGTACAAATGGAACGGAGGGTCAATTTGGTTACATTTATACAGACTCTCAGGGTTACAGACCTGTAAGGGTGCATTTTGAACCCCCTCAAAGAACCTGGACCCCATTTTGAGAACCACTGCCCTATATTTGTTTATAAATGTGTTATAGCTATTTGGAAGGTGTGGGAGTGGATGGGGCGGGACCATAAGATAAGAAAACCTGGCACCCCAGCTTAACCCATTTAGGCCCGACCTCAAAATGTAAAAAAAGAATCGGGCCGGCACCCTGGGTGCGTTCCTGTGGGTCTGGAGCTCTCCCCCCCTTTATAGACATATGACGTGATGAATATATGTACCAATGCCAGGGTATAATTGGTTATCGATGGTGACGTAACGATGACATGTTTCAGTGTCGGGTGGACCAGAGCCATAGAGTATAGACAGAGTTACACAAACTCTGTTCACTTCATGGGGCCAGTCCAATGGCGGCTGCTCTACATTGACTTCTATTGGTTTGTCCCTAATTGAAGGCTCCACATAGGGACAACCGGAAGTTTACGGAATGCATTAGACTGATTAGAGTCTATGGGCTCGCGCGAGTACATGAACCACGTGACCAGGCTGTTTTCTGCCCCTCAATGTCGCAACTCTTTTATTAGATGGCTCTGGGGTGGACTAAAGGTAATGCCCCTATGTACATGTTGTATGTAATCTGACACCACTGCCATAACAGGCATAAGTAATCATTACCATACTTCAAAATACTACTTTTTTTTCCTCCAAAAGCAAGGTACATAGTAAATAGCTAAACCTAATAATTCAATATTGCAAACGTTCTTTCAGAGAGGAAGAGATTTGAAAGTTTGTAGCGGTCTACAGTACTTGCACGCTCTGCTTGCGCACTAGTAGGCCATTTATGGCCTACTTGTGTGCAACAAGCAAGTAGGCACTTGACAGAGTGCAGTTCTAGTTGTTTCTGGTTTTACTTGTCTTCATGTTGTCCTAAGTGTTGTTTTTTTGTATCTGTATGACCACACCGTGGTGTTCACATAAAATAAAAATATAAAACAAAAATAATAAATGTGTTATAGGGATATTTCACAATGATTGTGTCATTTCATCGTCTACTCAGGCTTTTGTGAACACCCCAGACAGTTTGCTTGATTCAGTATATTTAGATATTTGATATTCCTTTTAGCTGCCCCGCTCATAACTTCAAACTACATCTTAACCATGTTAGATTCAAAACACTCGTCCTTGATTCTATGGTCCTCCTAATACGTCAGGGGCCGTGTTTTTCAATTACTTTTTTCTTTCTTTCATTTATTCATTCATTATGTATCTTTGTTCTTTTCATTTAAAAAGAAAAACTGGAGAAGTAGAGAAAAAGGGATCCCAGTCCCACAGTCTTCACTTAGAATTACTGAGCAACGTTTTGGTCGTCTGAAATCTTAGGCTAGCTCTGGCCCTCCCCATGTCTCTCCAGCTCTTTAATAGCTCCCTCTTTAATGAACACAAAAAAAGACAAACCCCCGCAATTCCATCCAACCATCAAATCGATCAGATGTCACAATAAGCAATTTCATCCAATAACCTACAATACTACTAGTTATTATTAAACTGTCACGAACTAACCTGTTCGGTGTAATTTGATTTGAGGTTTTAAAACCACATCCAGGATTCTCTGTTGCTTCTCAATCTGTTGTTTGGAGCTGAACGCTTGGTCCTCATATTCTGTTATGATTCTTTCAACCACCACAAAGATCTCCTCAGCGGCTGCACAGAGTCGCTTTGTGACGAATGACTTCAGTGTTTTTCTTGAAAACATAGTAGAAGAAGCCATTATTACATTAAAATGAAGTAGATCAAACACGCAAGTAGCGGTATGGTTAGCTCTGGGCACTGTGGGCAGTCTGGGGGCTGCGTGTGGGGGAAAAAAAACAATGTAACGTGAAAGAAAACACTTCCGGGTTGATCATGTTTGGCGCGCAGCCTTGGAACCCGTGGTTGATGCTTACTTACTGCCATCTGCTGGTGAAGATCTGTATAGAAGAGATGGCTCGGTCTGAAAGACCTCGCACGCACGCACGCGCGCGCACACACACACACACACACACACACACACGCACTCACACACGGTCTCCAGTTGCGCCTCCAATCATCACCCACATAATAAACCTCTCCATCAAACAAGGACACGTCCCTCAAGATTTCAAACTTACGAAACACACGCACACGCACACGCACACGCACACACACACACGCACGCACGCACGTACGCACGCACGCACGCACACACCCACACACACACACACACACACACACACACACACACACACCAACGCCCGTACGCACGCACACACCACACATAGGCTACGTGGACGTCTCCATTGCTCCAATCATCACCCACATAATAAACCTCTCCATCAAACAGGGACAGGTCCCTCAAGATTTCAAACTTGCGAAAGTAACCCCCTGCACATGAAAGGCAGCAAATTATACCCCGGAAACTACCGCCCTATTTCTATTCTTAGCTCCATCTCGAAAGTGATGGAACAAATCTGGCTTCAGAACATCCCATTCCACTGACACATTCCTTATTTGACCGACCACATCAAACACAAGGTGGATCCTGGCAAATACTGCAGCATGGTCATTGGTCATGCTGGGCCAAAAGGCTCCTGACACCGTAAACCACTCCATACCGATTAATAAGCTAAAAGTAATTGGTTTTGAATCCATCCATGTCTCCATGGAGAACATGTGTGAGCGGAGCAGTTGCAGAACATTGTGGAGCCAACTTCACACAGATGGTACAACATCCTCGATCCAACATTGTAGTATTGACAACCTAGCGCAGTAGCCTACCATAGGATACTCAGGATTCTCTTGAATCTATTTAATTCAGGTGTCGTTTGGTGTAAACCCAAGATACATTGTAGGGGATCTAGTTCCATCCTTAACCCTGTTATAATAGAAATTTGGTTCTTAACTGAATTTCTGGACAGAGCCACATTAGATGCACATATGTAGGCCTACCCACGTTTTCCTTACATTTTAAACATGTACCAGAGCAGTCTTTATCATATTTGCTCCTTTGATATGGTGTAGTTTGTAATTTATGTATAATCTTGAATTGAATTTCCTGGGGCTTGTAATTGCAACATATCTTTTTACTATTTAACATATTTTTTTCCATTTATGGTCAGTAATTGCAATTTGTAAGTCCCGTTCCCACGACTGCCTGCTGATGTTGGTATTAACGTTCCTTATGGAAATCAGTTTTTGATTTCCATGTTTTTTTCTTCTTCAGTCAGCAGACCTGATCCCCAATCAAATGAGCATTTGGACACTTTAACCCTATATATCAACTAAATTAGCAGATCTACAAGCTTACAATATGTTGCAATGTGACCCAGATGCCTGCAACATTTGGAAGTCAATCATCCGTAAAAAATAAAAAATCACACCCGTGTGAACTGAGTGGTGTAAGGTCTGTCTGACGTAATGAAATCATGTCTGACGTAATGAAATCACACCCGGGTGTGATTTCATTACCTGGCTTTGTTTGTGCAGAAAAAATGAGCATGGTTGCTATGTTCACCCTGTTCACCCGGGTGTGATTTCATTACGTCATTACAACAGGGTGAACATAGCAACCATGCTCATTTTTTCTGCACAAAAAAGCCAGTTGTAGGAGTGGTTTACACCACTCAAAAATGACACAGATGCTTTTCCAGTTTTAATGGGTTAAAGGCACTTAGTGGGAATGTTAGTATGGGGGATGCTAAAATGACCTTCATTGCATGTCAACCTATTGTTGAAAGCTATAGGCTAATTTAACTCGAATGGCCTATTGTTGACATGGTAGATAACCTCAAGAGGAGGCTATTTTGTACAGTGGAGTCAGTAGTAGTACTGCTGTATGGGGTCGAGACATGGACGCTCACAGTACAGCAGGAAAGGTCCTGGATGGCATCTACAGAAGAATGGTGTTCTATGACTGCCGATGAAGGAGTGTGGCTATGGCGGTAACACTATGCATCTATTGAGGGATCCCCATAGAAACGCAAAATAACTCCATAATGAGCATGGATGGTGACGTCATGCCAAAGTCTATCATTACTCCGAGTTTAGTGTATATAGCCCCCCCCCCCCCCGCTCCGCCCTTAGAGCTTGCAGGTGATCAGCTGATGTTTTGAATTGAATTGCAATAAACAGAATTAATCCACAGCAATGGAAATATAGCATTATACCAAGACTACCAAGAGCTCCGGTGGTGTCTAGACAGGGTTAGTAATGGGACATGGTCAGGACCAGAGCGCATACTTGGCAGCTTTGATCCAGAACCCAAACGGTCTGGGCAATCCCCCGAATTCCTACATCGGCCTCATCACCATTGCCATCCTGCAGAGCCCTCAGAAAAAGCTCACCCTAGCCGGGGTCTGTGAATTCATCAGTGAACACTTCCCATATTACAAAGACGAGTGTCCCGCTGCCTGGAGAAAATCCATCTGCTATAACTTGTCGTACAATGACTGCTTCGTGAAAATCCCCCTGGCGTTGGACAACGCCAGCAAGGAAAGCTACTGGGCCTTTGACCCACAGGCAGAGGGCATGTTTAACAATGACAATGGACGTTTTCTGAAAAGGAGGAAACAGTTAAAGAGGCACCAGCTGCCGGACGTTCTCAGCGGCCAAGCAGATCCCCATGTGCAACACGACAGAATCCACTCTACTTCCTATCCTATTGCTTTGCAGCATAGTTCTGGGTTGTACAGCGTCAAAGGGGAGACAGCCACTGTGAAGGGCCAGGTCCAGACCACAGGCTCTGGAAGTTCGACCAAGAAACCAAAGAACAGTATGGTGGTGAAGCCGCCTCATTCATACATCGCCCTCATCACCATGGCTTTCCAACAGAGCCCACAGAAAAGGCTCACCATAAGGGACATCTGTGACTTCATCACTAACCGCTTCCCATACTACAGAGACACGTTTCCTGCTTGGCGAAACTCTCTCCGTAATAACTTGTACCTCAACGACTGCTTTGTGAAAACCCCCCGGGAGCCGGGTAACACTGGCAAGGAACATTACTGGACCTTTGACCGACAGTCAGAAGACAGGTTTGGCGACATACACGTTCTTAAAACAAGGAAGAGAAAGGCAGATGAGGATGATAATCCGAGGACCTCTGTGGGGCCACCACCAAAGGACAGATTCATGAAGAATGCTGCTGTCCTGCCAACCAGGCATTCGCCACAGTCTCTGCCATCCTCTCCTGAGACTTTGTCATCTGCATCATATTCCGGGGACAAAGGGGCAACAGGCATGGTGAAGGGAGACGGTCAGGAGCAGGGCACAGAGTCGACCAGTCCCATTCAGAACCCAGACAATCTGGTAAAGCCGCTCTATTCCTACATCGCACTCATCACCATGGCTATCCTCCAGAGCCTACAGAAAAAGCTCACCTTGAGTGGGATCTGTAAATTCATCGGCGATCGCTACCCATACTACAGAGAGAGGTATCCTGCTTGGAGAAACTCTTTCCGTAACAGTTTGAATTTCAACGACTGCTTTGTGAAAATCCGCTCGGCGAAGGGCAAGGAATACTACTGGGCCTTTGACCCCCAGGCGGAAGACATGTTTGACAGTGGAAGTTTTCTTCGAAGGAGGAATCTGTACAAGAGGAGCCTGCCGCCAGACGAACAAACAGATCCCAGGATAGATGTTCTCTCACCGGCTCTCCCACTCATACACTCAGTGGAGCTGAATAGGAAGAGAGAGGCAGAGGAGACTGAGGACCTTTGTGGGGATTCTGACCCCCTATCATCCTCCCCAGATGCCCAAAAGGATATCAGGATGAATACAGAGGCGGTGCTGGACAAGAGTCTGAGGACCTCTGTGATACCCCCCAAGGACAGAATCACAGGGAATGCTACCATCCTGCCAGAGACTCTATCGTCTGCTGGGTCAGATTCTCAGGATGAAGGCGAGACAGGCACTGTGAAGGGAAATGGTCGAGATCAGAGCACAGACTCGGAAGGTTTGATCCAGAACCCAAAGAATCGTCTGGTAAAGCCGCCCTACTCCTACATCGCCCTCATCACCATGGCTATCCTCCAGAGCCCTCAGAAAAAGCTCACCCTGAGTGGGATCTGTGAATTCATCAGCAACCACTACCCATACTACAGAGATAAGTTTCCCGCTTGGAGAAACTCTCTCCGTAATAACTTGTATCTCAACGACTGCTTTGTGAAAAAACGGGAGTCGGGCAACACCGGCAAGGAAAGCTACTGGACATTTGACCCCCAGGCAGAAGACATGTTTGACAGTGGAAGTTTTCTCAGGAGGAGGGAACGGTTCAAGAGGCTCCAGCCGCCAGACGTTGTCGGCGAACAAACAGATCCCAGGATAGATGTGCTCTCACCGGCTCTCCCACTCATACACTCCGAGGAGACCGAGGACCTCTGTGGGGATTATGACCCCCTATCATCCTCCCCATCTCCTGCATCAGAATCTGGGGATGAGTTGCTGACAATTCATAAACAGACTTTAACTGGTATTTATCTGGTTAAAATAAGTGTTAAATAGCTCTCCCCTGAGTATAATCAGTAAGAGGGGCCTTCCTGTCTCGCCATCTCTGTAGAAAATACAAAATAAATGTTCAGGCCCGGATACCAATTTCATCCAATCAGGAGAGAGAATTCATACAGGATTATAACAGTATAAAAAAGTTAAATTGAAACTGATGGGAAAAAAATAGGATAATTTTGGAATTGTAATATTAAAATGTAAGGTTGTTTCTCCTGGCTGGATGAAATTACTGACTCAAACGAAAATGTATTTTCTGTTTATTAAAGTGGAGAGACGGGGAGACTCCTGTTACTGAATATACACTATAGACTACAGCAACAATTACTTTTAGGACATAGCTTTAGCTTAAAAAATAAATAAATAAAAATAACTTTTTATTTTAATTTTAACCTTAAAAATATCAAGCGTTCTAGGCCCACCCATCAGGTGAGTGGCCCGCATGCATTTTCAGAGCATGATTTGAATGACCAATCAATACATTTTTTCTCCAAGGTTTCTAAGAAAAAATACCATGAAATGGTGTCTACATGTTAATTGTAAAATCTAAACCCATGTCAAAGTAAGCCTTGCCATAAGGCAGGAGCCTATCTCCTGTTTCTGTAGCGTGAGGCAGGTTGTTGTACAATCCAACCCTTGATGCTGAGTGCCAAGCAGGGAGGCACTGGGTCCCACCAGTCTTTGGTACCCGGCCGGGGATCGAAGTATCGAACCCCGACCTCCCAGTCCCAGAGCGGACACTCTAACCCCCCATCTAAAAATATTTAGCTCCGGGGCCCCAAGAAGCAAAGAGTTTAGTTAAAAATATTAGCTTAAAAAAATGACACACGCACACGCACACGCACACACACACACACACACACTCATCAATGGGAAATCAAAGGTAATAGAAACTGCAGGCTTTCTATTCCTGAAAAGTTGCAATGCGATAATGTAGCCATCGTTCTCACGATAATGAAAATCTAAATGTATTTTTTAAATCTTGTTTAAAAAACAAATCTGCCTAACGATGATGTCACTGGTGGATGGGTTTCTGAACGGTCCACAGCCCTCATATGAGACACAAACTGAGTAGAAAATTATTTTATCATGAACATTAGGGAGGACAAATTATATGAAGATAAGTTGAAAAGTGAAGTGGTCCTTTAAGTTCTATAGTGTTTTGTCAATAGTTTGGGGGCCCAGGCCAGCTCGTAATATCCGCATGTCCCACAGGTTGAGAATGACAACATTTTGCTGAGAAAACCTCAAGTGAAAAAAAACCATACTGTAGCTATACCATCATGCCATGAATGTTAGATAAGCTGCCTTCATAACAATATAACATTACAAAAAAGTAAATGAAGTGAAACAGTTGGAATTAGTGCCTCCTGGGAACATTTTATTTTAAACGGTGGCTGTTAACATTTCAGCGAGTTCAGTGTTGATGTAAAAAAAATAAAGCCGCGTAATCGTGGCTTTTCAATTCAATAACAGTTAGTGCTAGTCAGGTTTTGGATTCAATATGATTTAACACTTTACATGTCAGCAAGTTCACAGTTTGCTACACTTTATCATTAAACATAACAGGGAATTAAATGTATCGTTTTGAGAAACATTGCACTACTCTACTCTGCTCACGCACATAAGATATCATTATTTTATTGAATTAAGCACTTCAAATCACTTAAATTTGTATAGCTTGTGAAGTCTGATATACAACTGACATACACAACACACGTTACATAAATTACGAGCAATTTACTAACATTTCCAAAGAGAAAATGTTAGTATAATGGAAACATGAACAAAGTTATTGATTTTATTTTGTATTTGTTACTCGGAAATTGCATTTCTTATAGTAACAGTGATTGTCCAATCCCAGCATAGCAAGAACCGTTTCTATTAGTGATGCACCGATAGGTAAATTATTTTGTTGTTTTTATTTCTCCCTTTTGTGCTGGGGAAACAAATACATCTCCAATACAAGAAATACATTTTCAGAATCTACAGCTTGGTGGGCTGTAGATAACCAACACACCAACATAGCAAAATGTATGTTTATCAACAACAGACTGTCACCGGTTAATGTCAGTTTTATTTGCCAATACCGATACGGCAAATATCGGCCGATACCTATGTGTGGCCGATATATCGGTACATCCCTATAGTTTCCATCAACCATGGTATTATCTATCATTTTTTCGAACTTTCCGTGTGTCGCTGACTCACGGACAACCCGGGGATGCATTGTGCTAAGTTGGACAGAATCGAAACCTGCAAAAGCGATTCCAGGCTTCCAGCTACCCAGACCAGTTCCTTTCCCGAAGGCCTAAGCCAACATCTGCCATGTGCCAATCTGGGTACCTATTGGCAAAACAGCACCCTCTTTAGCGATGTGCAAGTAAGTGCAGGGACATTTAAAAGGGCTAAATAGTTGTTCTACAAACATGACACATTTACTGAACCAGTATTCAAAGACAAATAGGTGTATTTATATATATTGTATTAGTGATAGTCATGGAAATAAGTTTCTCTCATTTAAAGAATAAGCAACATTTAAAATGAGTGTCATTTACTGACAATAATTTAAAATCAAACAAAAAGTAATTCCCATTCCAAGGACAGGAACGTCTGATCTTGCTGCGGTCAACAGCTGTAATTACTAACAATTACAGCCTGTTGCTGTTAAAAGGATCACAAAACAAACACCAGCGTACTGACGCAATGCACAGCTAGTTAGTTTATTCATGACTTGTCCATTTATTAACTACAAAGTCAAAGTCGTACGATTTGTCACACGTTACCGCAGTGAAATTTGTTCTCCGCATTTGACCCATCTCTTGGAGTGGTGAGCTGCAGCCGTGCCGCGCTCGGGAATCATTTGATTACCGGTAGTTGATTTGACCCCCCAATCCAACCCTTTGATGCTGAGTGCCAAGCAGGGAGGCATTGGGTCCCATTTTTACAGTCTTTGGTATGACCCGGACGGGGATCGAACCCCGACCTCCCAGTTTCAGGGCGGACACTCTAAACACAAGGCCACTGTCTGGTTACACAAACTTTCTGATGATGTTAACACAGTCAATTACTAGAGATGTGGTTTCTCCCTCTGAGATGATTCTTTGGGGTGCATACATTTGTTAGACATATTAACAGTCCGGCAGGCATTAGTTCAACAACACTGTCGCTCCCGACATGCGCTGCCGGTTACAACTAACCTGTGCTAGTGCGGGTTAAAACTCACCTGTGGCTTCTGACATGCGTGGCAGGTTAAAACAAAGCTGTGGCTTCCTGTAAGGTTAGGGTTGGGTTTTGGGTAGGGTGTCGGACTCATGACTGTAGGACTGTTATTACATCAGACCAAACACATGCACCCTGATCCTTCGCCTGTAGTCAATTTTGTTTGTTGAATGTTTTGTTGCCTTGTTGGAGAGAGGATTTTGGAGCTCTGATTATTTTGGCAAACCACTTGCTTCTGCTTGGCTCACATAACAGTAACTGTGTGGGGCGGAATGGTCTATTCGACTAACACCTTTCTCCCCTGTATGAATCCTCATGTGTTTCCTCAGATCACTCATTTGATTAATGCCTTTCCCACAAACTGTACAAATACATGGTTTTTCCCCTGTATGGGTCCTCATGTGTTTTTTCATATCACTCTTTTTTGAAAAGCCTTTGTTACAGACTGAACAACTAAAGGGTTTTATCCCCGAATGAGTCCTCATGTGCGTATACAGATTACCTCGGTTGTTAAAGGGTTTTTCACAAATTGTACAACTAAAGGGTTTTTCACCTGTATGAGTCCTCAAATGATTTCTCATAGTACTCATTTGAACAAAACCTTTTCCACAAACTGTACACCTGTGAGGTTTTTCTCCTGTATGAGTCCTTGTATGGGCTTTTAGATCGTTAACATAAGCAAAAGGTTTGCTACAGAAAGCACAACTAAAGGGTTTTTCCCCAGTATGACTCCTCATGTGTTTTTTCACATCACTCATGCAAACGAAGCCTTTGTTACAAACGGAACAACTATAAGGTTTTTCCCCTGTATGAGTCCTTGTGTGGATCTTTAGATTATACATTTGACCAAAATCTTTACCACAAATAGTACAACTATATGGTTTTTCCCCTGTATGAGTCCTCATATGTACGTTCAAATTGCCCTTTAGATTAAAGCTTTTACCGCAAACTGTACAAACAAATTTTTTCTCCCCAGTTTGACTTGTCATGGATGGAGTTTGTTTTGATAATATCAGCTCCTGGGACAGCTTGTTGTTGCTCAAACACAATGATTGTCCTTCCACATTTTCTGTATTGTAAGATTTCAGTATGTTCAAAGCTGACCGAGCCTCCCTGGTCTCCTCCCAGTCGTCGCTGTCTTCAGTGTCAGATTCACGACAGTGTGCAGAGAGGAGGCGGACATGACTTGTGGGTTGCGACACTCCACGGTCCTCTGCATCGACATGTACTTTCATGGGACCGCTCGAGGTGCTGGCTACAGGCTCCGTGTCTCTGTTGTCGACCTCATCTTCACTTTTCACTGACAGTAATGTCAACATGGACCAATCAGCCACCTCGTGTTCTTCTTTGATCTGCGGAGGCTCCGGTTCCTCCAGGGCCAGGATAGGGCTCCTCTCCTGCTGCTCAGGGGAGGCCTCCTCTTTACCAATAGGGAGGTGCAGGAACTCTAGGCAAAATATCAAATGAGAGAAAACAATATCTTTCACCACGTTGTGGGAGCTTCCTACCCTTCCACATACATGAAATTCCATGTGTGCGTGTGTGTGTGTTGTGCCTGTACGATGGTCATGTGCATGTATTTCCTATAGAATCTTATTTTTGTTTTTAAAGTCTGAGAAATGATGATCTGATATTTTAACCACTTCAAACCCAGCATCCCTATTTTGAGGGAACGTTCAGCAAAAGTAGCAAAAAAATAAATCCTTAAGGATCCCAACCTTAGACAGGATTACATCATTATCATTGAAACAGAGTTGTTGACGATGTCTGCTTCAACAAATGTCTGCTGGTCGACAGACCAAGTGATTGCTTTTGTTTTTTCACCTGCAAGAGTGTTGTTGCCCCTCGTGTTTCTATCAAGTGATGTCGAAGTTGACCCATCAGCCTCCTCTGGTCTTTGAAGTAGTTCCTCCTGTTCCTCTTTGATTTCTGGTTCGTCCCGGACCAGACTGGGACTCCTCTCCTGCTGTTCAGGGGAATCCTCTTTACACACAGGAAGGAGTAGGAGGTCTAGAAGGAGGGAAGAGGAGCTAATGTCAGCAAAGAGCAAATAAATGGTCCTTTTTGAATGGATAAGAAAACCTCAGTGCCCTGCATCTCGGACGCATATAAATACAAAAGGACGCAGTGAACTCACTATTGATGCGTGGAGGACATTATATTTACCTCGATGAATGTTCAACAGACCAAAACATCAACCATGTTTTGATTAGTAGTAATAAAGACGTTTTGTTTTGTACCTGAGAGAGAAAGACTGTTCCTGTCTACTAATATCAACGGTGAGTCATCATCATCATCTGCTTCCTTTGGCATTTGAAGAACGTCATCCTGCTCTTCCTTAATCTGTGGACACTCTGGTTCCTCCTGGACCAGATCACTGGGGTTCCTCTCCTCCTGGTCAGGGGAACGCTCTATAGAGGGAGAGAAGATGCAGCAAACGTTAGCAAAGAGAAAACACTCTAGTCAGAATCAGAATTGTCTTCATATTGTCCACGTCACGTCGTTTGAAAGACCCCCTCCATGTTCAGTGGCAATTGTTAAGTCTAAAAATATTGTATTAACCATACAACAACAGTCCATTGCTCAACCAATGTCTATTTCTCAAATTCTACTATCCTTGTGGGGACACTTGGCCCTCACAAATACAGGTACAAAACACGCACGCACGCACGGACGCACGCACACAGAAAACACTCTAGTCAGAATCAGAATTGTCTTCATATTGTCCACGTCATGTCGTTTGAAAGACTATATGCTGGATAGTCTGCTGCGAGGTTACTTCTTGGTGGGAAATAAATAAATAATTCAAATACGATATAATATAATACAAGAGAATGACAGCTTGTCACGTGTGACAGTAAGAAAACTAATATTCTTTATGCCGTTTATTTACATACATAACATACATTGAAACATTATTGTACTGTAAAAAGGTCTCTTTTCCCTTGATATTTTTTAGTATAATAGTATTAGTTTACTATAATTTAGATTAATACACGATAATCAACACTAACACTTTAGAACACACCCAAATGAAATCATACAATGTACGTGTTCAATAAATCATTCAATCAAAGCAAACGGCATAAACAATATTAGTTTGCGTCTTCTACAACAGGGGTTCTCAACCCGTGGGTTGCGACCCCTCGGGGGGTCGCCAAATTATTTTAGGGGGTCCCCAAATTATTTTCAAAAAAAAAAAAAAAAAAAAAGTTTTTTTTTTTGTTGTTTTTAAATCACGATTTTTCAAAAATAGCAGACCTACAAGCTCGTAGCGCGCCACTCGGTGGCGCGCTATGAGCTTGTAGATCTGCTATTTTTAAATAGCTAAATTATAACAATGCTTAAAACGGTTTAAGGTTATTGTAGCAGTCAATTTATATTGGGGGTCGGGAGGGGGCGGGGCGGGGGTCCCGAGACGTTGCCAAAGCATTTTCGGGGGTCCCCGGCCAAAAACGTTGAGAACCCCTGTTCTACAAAACTAAAAGTTACAAGTTACTGTCACGCGTCCCAAGCTGCTATTCTCTTGTACTTGTATTATTTCCCACCACAGAGTAACCTCCAATCAGAGGCAGGCGGGGTGTTACCATGTCTATGCTCGGACGTAGAATAGATATACGCGTTCCTAATACATGTAAACGACATGAAATCAGCTTGTGACTGCAATTTGTTCCTGTTCGCGGATGACTCGGCCCTGCTGGTCTCGGACAGGGACATCACAAATTGCAAGTTGAAAAGGCCCTCAGCTCTGAATTCGGTAGAATCTGCACATGGCTCACTGACAACAAACTATCATTACACCTGGGAAAAACGTAATCCATTCTCTTTGGATCAAATAGCAATCTCAGCAAAGCTGACGGCTTCTCAGTTAAAGGGGGTGACAAATTTGACAATGTTATCACACGAAAAGAAAAAATGTACCTACCTAGGTTCCATCCTGGAGGCAAATCTTTCCTGTGACAAAATGGCTACCAATGTAATAAAAAAAGTCAAGCAAAGAACAATGATTCCTGTACAGGATTCTGTTCAGATTTTACAGGGGCCAGTTTCGAATTGCAGCTGTCCGTAGGTGCCCTTTGAGAGTGGTTTTGAAGGAGTCAAGGGAATCGCATGTCTTGATGACTGTTGGTAGGGCGTTCCACATTTTGGTGGCATAGGAGCGAAAACAATTTAGTCCACCCCTAAGATACCCATGACATGTACCTGTCAAAACACTTCCTTAATGTCAACGAAGTCTACAATCACAACACCAGAGGGAGTAACGTTCCACAAACCACGTTCAACCCAGATTCGGCTCAAACAAGGGGATTGATTGATTGATTGATTGAAATATTTATTAACAGTTTGCAGAATTACAGTACATTTCGAGCACAAACTCAATACAAAGGCTGTTAACTGTGAGTGGACGACCCAATTAAGCATTACACTTGTTTCCAACAGGGTCCACCATGTTCAATTCATCAACACATTTAGAGACGTACAAATAGACACTTCTATAAAGACAAAGAACAGAACAGGAATTCATCATAATGGAGGTAAAAAGGGAAAATAAACATATACAGTGAGGGAAAAAGGGGGGGCGGTGGGGGGGGATTCAGATTTTACGGGGGCCAGTTTCGAATTGAAGCCATCCGTAGGTGCCCTTTGAGAGCGGTTTTGAAGGAGTCAAGGGATTCACATGTCTTAATGGGTTACATTAATTTCGCTCCTCTACATAATTAGAGAATATAGAATAATTGTTATTTTGATCAACGTTTGCCTGTTATCTCTCCAACATCAATACAGCATTGGAATTGTGGACAAATCCAACAATATACAAATATTTAGTTTTAGGACTGAGTCGACTGTCGAGGGTAAATCTCATCAAATGGTTCGTGGCTCAAATGCTGAATAAATAATGGACCTTGAAATGAAAAGGGTTGGAAACCTACCACTGATATGACTTCCACGGGGCAGCCCCGGACTGTTAGAGCCTTTCGGGACCCTTTTCTGTATTTTGCCAAAATTCAGAAAAGGTAACCGAAACCGATGGTTCCGAAAGGGGCTAGCAGGACTGTAAACTCTGAGAGGGGTCTCCAAATGGACCCTTCCCTGATTTACAACTTGGTAATGACTGGGTCTGGGGGTCCATGAAATTAAAGTTTTATTTGTTGAGCTACAGACAATATAGTGTCAATTGGCAACAAGTCTACCAACCTGTTCTGTGTGGTTTTAAAACGACATCCAGGATTCTCTGTTGCTGCTCAATCTGTTGTTTGGAGCTGAAAGCCTGGTCCTCATATTCTGTTATGATTCTTTCAACCACCACAAAGATCTCTTGAGCGGCTGCACAAAGCCGCTCGTTGACGAAGGACCTCAGTGTTTGTAGTAAAGCCATGATTTGCAGAATTCATTTAAATATTAAAACGATCGGAACAGCTGCTTTCAGTGCTTGACAGACTGACATTAGCTCTGTCGGTGTGTCTGTTAGCATATCTTAGCTATCTTTAGCACCAAACAACAACAATGCAATGGAGTTCCGGGTCATCGTTGACAGATTCAAAGATTCACCGTGAACGTGCTGCCACCTGCTGGTGGCTCATTTTCATTACAGACTCAAGCACAGGGACGATTCTATAAAATTCACCTCAAAGGGTTTGATTGATTGATTGATTGATTGATTGATTGATTGATTGACTTTTTTTCCTTTTTCATAGAAGTGTATATTTGTATGTTTTTACTCTTTAAATGTTCTGATGAATTGAAATTAGACGACCCTGATGTAAACAAGTCTTTATTATTTAATAGTGCTTTTTCTGGGTTTACCCTCGTAGCAGATTTTGTATTGACCTGTACCTTCGTTTGAAACAAACAAACTGTTCATTTCAATCAATCAATCAATCAATCAATCAATCAATCAATCAATCAATCAATCCATCAATCAATCAGGAAAGTACAGTTCAATACAAGGTCTGCTAAGAGGATTTAACCCATTGGGATATTGAATTAATCAGATTCATCTGTTCTGTATATAACTTGTAATAATAATAATAATCAGACTCATCTGAATTGTTACTGCACTCACTGTACTGTGCTAGTGTCAATCTCATTCTCAACAGATATATATTTTTTTAAATCACACCCATGTGAAGTGAGGGGCGCTCTTATCATCGTACATCAATGTGTGCGTGCGTGCGTGAGTGCATGCACGAACTCCATTTCACTTTGTATGTGAGACGGTCAATGTCATTTGTGTATTGTTTATATTTTGAAATTGACAATAAAACCGTGGCAGATAGGGTAGGAACATTCAGAGGCATATATACCTGGGGGATGGGTTTGTGCTTTCGGATGTGAGGGTGATCTGCGGCGGCATCTGTCTGGGTTTATTCGGCTGATCTGGCTGGTTAGATGGGTGTCCCCTTCCTCCCTCACCGCTCCATGTGTGTCCACTCCCGAAGCTCTGCGCTCGGTGCCAGAGGGCCCTCCTTCCCCCTTCCTGGCTCATCGTTGATAGTAGCTCCACTCCCCCTCCTAGGACCTCCAAACAAGCTCAAGGCCCATTTGTAGGACGCGTAGGGAGGTCAAAGCTCCACAACTCCAAGCACATCCAAACCTGGCACTGCAAGTGGCAGTCTGCCTTACTTTTATTTTATTTTGTTTATTTCATCCCATATTTGATAGTTAACAATCACTGCATCACCAACAGCAAAAACAAGAAACAAAACAATTCTAACAGAAACATTTAGTCATGCAATTCATATTTTGACTCAGTTGATACTCTCTTATCTAACTTTACATTAGAATATTATGACAACCTAACTTGTAATAATAATAATAATCAGACTCATCTGAATTGTTACTGCACTCACTGTACTATGCTAGTGTCAATCTCATTCTCAACAGTTGTACTGTAGCCATAAATATTTATTTTTTAAAATCACACCCATGTGAAGTGAGGGGCGCTCTTATCATCGTACATCAATGTGTGCGTGCGTGCGTGCGTGAGTGCATGCACGAACTCCATTTCACTTTGTATGTGAGACGGTCAATGTCATTTGTGTATTGTTTATATTTTGAAATTGACAATAAAACCGTGGCAGATAGGGTAGGAACATTCAGAGGCATATATACCTGGGGGATGGGTTTGTGCTTTCGGATGTGAGGGTGATCTGCGGCGGCATCTGTCTGGGTTGATTCGGCTGATCTGGCTGGTTAGATGGGTGTCCCCTTCCTCCCTCACCGCTCCATGTGTGTCCACTCCCGAAGCTCTGCGCTCGGTGCCAGAGGACCCTCCTTCCCCCTTCCTGGCTCATCGTTGATAGTAGCTCCACTCCCCCTGCTAGGACCTCCAAACAAGCTCAAGGCCCATTTGTAGGACGCGTAGGGAGGTCAAAGCTCCACAACTCCAAGCACATCCAAACCTGGCACTGCATGTGGCAGTCTGCCTTACTTTTATTTTATTTTGTTTATTTCATCCCATATTTGATAGTTAACAATCACTGCATCACCAACAGCAAAAACAAGAAACAAAACAATTCTAACAGAAACATTTAGTCATGCAATTCATATTTTGACTCAGTTGATACTCTCTTATCTAACTTTACATTAGAATATTATGACAACCTAACTTGTAATAATAATAATAATCAGACTCATCTGAATTGTTACTGCACTCACTGTACTGTGCTAGTGTCAATCTCATTCTCAACAGCTGTACTGTAGCCATAGATAAATATTTTTTAAATCACACCCATGTGAAGTGAGGGGGGCTCTTATCATCGTACATCAATGTGTGCGTGCGTGCGTGCGTGAGTGCGTGCACGAACTCCATTTCACTTTGTATGTGAGACGGTCAATGTCATTTGTGTATTGTTTATATTTTTAAATTGACAATAAAACCGTGGCAGATAGGGTAGGAACATTCAGAGGCATATATACCTGGGGGATGGGTTTGTGCTTTCGGATGTGAGGGTGATCTGCGGCGGCATCTGTCTGGGTTTATTCGGCTGATCTGGCTGGTTAGATGGGTGTCCCCTTCCTCCCTCACCGCTCCATGTGTGTCCACTCCCGAAGCTCTGCGCTCGGTGCCAGAGGACCCTCCTTCCCCCTTCCTGGCTCATCGTCGATAGTAGCTCCACTCCCCCTGCTAGGACCTCCAAACAAGCTCAAGGCCCATTTGTAGGACGCGTAGGGAGGTCAACGATCCACAACTCCAAGCACATTCAAACCTGGCACTGCACGTGGCAGTCTGCCTTACTTTTATTTTATTTTGTTTATTTCATCCCATATTTGATAGTTAACAATCACTGCATCACCAACAGCAAAAACAAGAAACAAAACAATTCTAACAGAAACATTTAGTCATGCAATTCATATTTTGACTCAGTTGATACTCTCTTATCTAACTTTACATTAGAATATTATGACAACCTAACTTGTAATAATAATAATAATCAGACTCATCTGAATTGTTACTGCACTCACTGTACTGTGCTAGTGTCAATCTCATTCTCAACAGCTGTACTGTAGCCATAGATATATATTTTTTAAATCACACCCATGTGAACTGAGGGGCGCTCTTATCACCGTACATCAATGTGTGCGTGCGTGCGTGCGTGAGTGTGTGCACGAACTCCATTTCACTTTGTATGTGAGACGGTCAATGTCATTTGTGTATTGTTTATATTTTGAAATTGACAATAAAACCGTGGCAGATAGGGTAGGAACATTCAGAGGCATATATACCTGGGGGATGGGTTTGTGCTTTCGGATGTGAGGGTGATCTGCGGCGGCATCTGTCTGGGTTTATTCGGCTGATCTGGCTGGTTAGATGGGTGTCCCCTTCCTCCCTCACCGCTCCATGTGTGTCCACTCCCGAAGCTCTGCGCTCGGTGCCAGAGGACCCTCCTTCCCCCTTCCTGGCTCATCGTTGATAGTAGCTCCACTCCCCCTGCTAGGACCTCCAAACAAGCTCAAGGCCCATTTGTAGGACGCGTAGGGAGGTCAAAGCTCCACAACTCCAAGCACATCCAAACCTGGCACTGCAAGTGGCAGTCTGCCTTACTTTTATTTTATTTTGTTTATTTCATCCCATATTTGATAGTTAACAATCACTGCATCACCAACAGCAAAAACAAGAAACAAAACAATTCTAACAGAAACATTTAGTCATGCAATTCATATTTTGACTCAGTTGATACTCTCTTATCTAACTTTACATTAGAATATTATGACAACCTAACTTGTAATAATAATAATAATCAGACTCATCTGAATTGTTACTGCACTCACTGTACTATGCTAGTGTCAATCTCATTCTCAACAGTTGAACTGTAGCCATAAATATTTTTTTTTTTAAATCACACCCATGTGAAGTGAGGGGCGCTCTTATCATCGTACATCAATGTGTGCGTGCGTGCGTGCGTGAGTGCATGCACGAACTCCATTTCACTTTGTATGTGAGACGGTCAATGTCATTTGTGTATTGTTTATATTTTGAAATTGACAATAAAACCGTGGCAGATAGGGTAGGAACATTCAGAGGCATATATACCTGGGGGATGGGTTTGTGCTTTCGGATGTGAGGGTGATCTGCGGCGCCATCTGTCTGGGTTGATTCGGCTGATCTGGCTGGTTAGATGGGTGTCCCCTTCCTCCCTCACCGCTCCATGTGTGTCCACTCCCGAAGCTCTGCGCTCAGTGCCAGAGGACCCTCCTTCCCCCTTCCTGGCTCATCGTTGATAGTAGCTCCACTCCCCCTGCTAGGACCTCCTAACAAGCTCAAGGCCCATTTGTAGGACGCGTAGGGAGGTCAAAGCTCCACAACTCCAAGCACATCCAAACCTGGCACTGCATGTGGCAGTCTGCCTTACTTTTATTTTATTTTGTTTATTTCATCCCATAGATAGTTAACAATCACTGCATCACCAACAGCAAAAACAAGAAACAAAACAATTCTAACAGAAACATTTAGTCATGCAATTCATATTTTGACTCAGTTGATACTCTCTTATCTAACTTTACATTAGAATATTATGACAACCTAACTTGTAATAATAATAATAATCAGACTCATCTGAATTGTTACTGCACTCACTGTACTGTGCTAGTGTCAATCTCATTCTCAACAGCTGTACTGTAGCCATAGATATATATTTTTTTAAATCACACCCATGTGAAGTGAGGGGCGCTCTTATCATCGTACATCAATGTGTGCGTGCGTGCGTGCGTGCGTGTGTGAGTGAGTGCGTGCACGAACTCCATTTCACTTTGTATGTGAGACGGTCAATGTCATTTGTGTATTGTTTATATTTTTAAATTGACAATAAAACCGTGGCAGATAGGGTAGGAACATTCAGAGGCATATATACCTGGGGGATGGGTTTGTGCTTTCGGATGTGAGGGTGATCTGCGGCGGCATCTGTCTGGGTTTATTTGGCTGATCTGGCTGGTTAGATGCGTGTCCCCTTCCTCCCTCACCGCTCCATGTGTGTCCACTCCCGAAGCTCTGCGCTCGGTGCCAGAGGACCCTCCGTCCCCCTTCTTGGCTCATCGTTGATAGTAGCTCCACTCCCCCTGCTAGGACCTCCAAACAAGCTCAAGGCCCATTTGTAGGACGCGTAGGGAGGTCAAAGCTCCACAACTCCAAGCACATCCAAACATGGCACTGCACGTGGCAGTCTGCCTTACTTTTATTTTATTTTGTTTATTTCATCCCATAGATAGTTAACAATCACTGCATCACCAACAGCAAAAACAAGAAACAAAACAATTCTAACAGAAACATTTAGTCATGCAATTCATATTTTGACTCAGTTGATACTCTCTTATCTAACTTTACATTAGAATATTATGACAACCTAACTTGTAATAATAATAATAATCAGACTCATCTGAATTGTTACTGCACTCACTGTACTGTAGCCATAGATATATATTTTTTAAATCACACCCATGTGAAGTGAGGGGGGCTCTTATCATCGTACATCAATGTGTGCGTGCGTGCGTGCGTGAGTGCGTGCACGAACTCCATTTCACTTTGTATGTGAGACGGTCAATGTCATTTGTGTATTGTTTATATTTTTAAATTGACAATAAAACCGTGGCAGCTAGGGTAGGAACATTCAGAGGCATATATACCTGGGGGATGGGTTTGTGCTTTCAGATGTGAGGGTGATCTGCAGCGGCATCTGTCTGGGTTTATTCGGCTGATCTGGCTGGTTAGATGGGTGTCCCCTTCCTCCCTCACCGCTCCATGTGTGTCCACTCCCGAAGCTCTGCGCTCAGTGCCAGAGGACCCTCCTTCCCCCTTCCTGGCTCATCGTTGATAGTAGCTCCACTCCCCCTGCTAGGACCTCCTAACAAGCTCAAGGCCCATTTGTAGGACGCGTAGGGAGGTCAAAGCTCCACAACTCCAAGCACATCCAAACCTGGCACTGCATGTGGCAGTCTGCCTTACTTTTATTTTATTTTGTTTATTTCATCCCATAGATAGTTAACAATCACTGCATCACCAACAGCAAAAACAAGAAACAAAACAATTCTAACAGAAACATTTAGTCATGCAATTCATATTTTGACTCAGTTGATACTCTCTTATCTAACTTTACATTAGAATATTATGACAACCTAACTTGTAATAATAATAATAATCAGACTCATCTGAATTGTTACTGCACTCACTGTACTGTGCTAGTGTCAATCTCATTCTAAACAGCTGTACTGTAGCCATAGATAAATATTTTTTAAATCACACCCATGTGAAGTGAGGGGGGCTCTTATCATCGTACATCAATGTGTGCGTGTGTGCGTGCGTGAGTGCGTGCACGAACTCCATTTCACTTTGTATGTGAGACGGTCAATGTCATTTGTGTATTGTTTATATTTTTAAATTGACAATAAAACCGTGGCAGATAGGGTAGGAACATTCAGAGGCATATATACCTGGGGGATGGGTTTGTGCTTTCGGATGTGAGGGTGATCTGCGGCGGCATCTGTCTGGGTTTATTCGGCTGATCTGGCTGGTTAGATGGGTGTCCCCTTCCTCCCTCACCGCTCCATGTGTGTCCACTCCCGAAGCTCTGCGCTCGGTGCCAGAGGACCCTCCTTCCCCCTTCCTGGCTCATCGTCGATAGTAGCTCCACTCCCCCTGCTAGGACCTCCAAACAAGCTCAAGGCCCATTTGTAGGACACGTAGGGAGGTCAACGCTCCACAACTCCAAGCACATCCAAACCTGGCACTGCACGTGGCAGTCTGCCTTACTTTTATTTTATTTTGTTTATTTCATCCCATATTTTATAGTTAACAATCACTGCATCACCAACAGCAAAAACAAGAAACAAAACAATTCTAACAGAAACATTTAGTCATGCAATTCATATTTTGACTCAGTTGATACTCTCTTATCTAACTTTACATTAGAATATTATGACAACCTAACTTGTAATAATAATAATAATCAGACTCATCTGAATTGTTACTGCACTCACTGTACTGTGCTAGTGTCAATCTCATTCTCAACAGCTGTACTGTAGCCATAGATATATATTTTTTAAATCACACCCATGTGAAGTGAGGGGCGCTCTTATCACCGTACATCAATGTGTGCGTGCGTGCGTGCGTGAGTGTGTGCACGAACTCCATTTCACTTTGTATGTGAGACGGTCAATGTCATTTGTGTATTGTTTATATTTTGAAATTGACAATAAAACCGTGGCAGATAGGGTAGGAACATTCAGAGGCATATATACCTGGGGGATGGGTTTGTGCTTTCGGATGTGAGGGTGATCTGCGGCGGCATCTGTCTGGGTTTATTCGGCTGATCTGGCTGGTTAGATGGGTGTCCCCTTCCTCCCTCACCGCTCCATGTGTGTCCACTCCCGAAGCTCTGCGCTCGGTGCCAGAGGACCCTCCTTCCCCCTTCCTGGCTCATCGTTGATAGTAGCTCCACTCCCCCTGCTAGGACCTCCAAACAAGCTCAAGGCCCATTTGTAGGACGCGTAGGGAGGTCAAAGCTCCACAACTCCAAGCACATCCAAACCTGGCACTGCAAGTGGCAGTCTGCCTTACTTTTATTTTATTTTGTTTATTTCATCCCATATTTGATAGTTAACAATCACTGCATCACCAACAGCAAAAAAAAGAAACAAAACAATTCTAACAGAAACATTTAGTCATGCAATTCATATTTTGACTCAGTTGATACTCTCTTATCTAACTTTACATTAGAATATTATGACAACCTAACTTGTAATAAAAATAATAATCAGACTCATCTGAATTGTTACTGCACTCACTGTACTATGCTAGTGTCAATCTCATTCTCAACAGTTGTACTGTAGCCATAAATATATTTTTTTTTAAATCACACCCATGTGAAGTGAGGGGCGCTCTTATCATCGTACATCAATGTGTGCGTGCGTGCGTGCGTGAGTGCATGCACGAACTCCATTTCACTTTGTATGTAAGACGGTCAATGTCATTTGTGTATTGTTTATATTTTGAAATTGACAATAAAACCGTGGCAGATAGGGTAGGAACATTCAGAGGCATATATACCTGGGGGATGGGTTTGTGCTTTCGGATGTGAGGGTGATCTGCGGCGGCATCTGTCTGGGTTGATTCGGCTGATCTGGCTGGTTAGATGGGTGTCCCCTTCCTCCCTCACCGCTCCATGTGTGTCCACTCCCGAAGCTCTGCGCTCGGTGCCAGAGGACCCTCCTTCCCCCTTCCTGGCTCATCGTTGATAGTAGCTCCACTCCCCCTGCTAGGACCTCCAAACAAGCTCAAGGCCCATTTGTAGGACGCGTAGGGAGGTCAAAGCTCCACAACTCCAAGCACATCCAAACCTGGCACTGCATGTGGCAGTCTGCCTTACTTTTATTTTATTTTGTTTATTTCATCCCATAGATAGTTAACAATCACTGCATCACCAACAGCAAAAACAAGAAACAAAACAATTCTAACAGAAACATTTAGTCATGCAATTCATATTTTGACTCAGTTGATACTCTCTTATCTAACTTTACATTAGAATATTATGACAACCTAACTTGTAATAATAATAATAATCAGACTCATCTGAATTGTTACTGCACTCACTGTACTGTGCTAGTGTCAATCTCATTCTCAACAGCTGTACTGTAGCCATAGATATATATTTTTTAAATCACACCCATGTGAAGTGAGGGGGGCTCTTATCATCGTACATCAATGTGTGCGTGCGTGCGTGCGTGCGTGAGTGCGTGCACGAACTCCATTTCACTTTGTATGTGAGACGGTCAATGTCATTTGTGTATTGTTTATATTTTTAAATTGACAATAAAACCGTGGCAGATAGGGTAGGAACATTCAGAGGCATATATACCTGGGGGATGGGTTTGTGCTTTCGGATGTGAGGGTGATCTGCGGCGGCATCTGTCTGGGTTTATTCGGCTGATCTGGCTGGTTAGATGGGTGTCCCCTTCCTCCCTCACCGCTCCATGTGTGTCCACTCCCGAAGCTCTGCGCTCGGTGCCAGAGGACCCTCCTTCCCCCTTCCTGGCTCATCGTCGATAGTAGCTCCACTCCCCCTGCTAGGACCTCCAAACAAGCTCAAGGCCCATTTGTAGGACGCGTAGGGAGGTCAACGCTCCACAACTCCAAGCACATCCAAACCTGGCACTGCACGTGGCAGTCTGCCTTACTTTTATTTTATTTTGTTTATTTCATCCAATATTTGATAGTTAACAATCACTGCATCACCAACAGCAAAAACAAGAAACAAAACAATTCTAACAGAAACATTTAGTCATGCAATTCATATTTTGACTCAGTTGATACTCTCTTATCTAACTTTACATTAGAATATTATGACAACCTAACTTGTAATAATAATAATAATCAGACTCATCTGAATTGTTACTGCACTCACTGTACTGTGCTAGTGTCAATCTCATTCTCAACAGCTGTACTGTAGCCATAGATATATATTTTTTTAAATCACACCCATGTGAAGTGAGGGGCGCTCTTATCATCGTACATCAATGTGTGCGTGCGTGCGTGCGTGCGTGCGTGTGTGAGTGAGTGCGTGCACGAACTCCATTTCACTTTGTATGTGAGACGGTCAATGTCATTTGTGTATTGTTTATATTTTTAAATTGACAATAAAACCGTGGCAGATAGGGTAGGAACATTCAGAGGCATATATACCTGGGGGATGGGTTTGTGCTTTCGGATGTGAGGGTGATCTGCGGCGGCATCTGTCTGGGTTTATTTGGCTGATCTGGCTGGTTAGATGCGTGTCCCCTTCCTCCCTCACCGCTCCATGTGTGTCCACTCCCGAAGCTCTGCGCTCGGTGCCAGAGGACCCTCCGTCCCCCTTCTTGGCTCATCGTTGATAGTAGCTCCACTCCCCCTGCTAGGACCTCCAAACAAGCTCAAGGCCCATTTGTAGGACGCGTAGGGAGGTCAAAGCTCCACAACTCCAAGCACATCCAAACATGGCACTGCACGTGGCAGTCTGCCTTACTTTTATTTTATTTTGTTTATTTCATCCCATAGATAGTTAACAATCACTGCATCACCAACAGCAAAAACAAGAAACAAAACAATTCTAACAGAAACATTTAGTCATGCAATTCATATTTTGACTCAGTTGATACTCTCTTATCTAACTTTACATTAGAATATTATGACAACCTAACTTGTAATAATAATAATAATCAGACTCATCTGAATTGTTACTGCACTCACTGTACTGTAGCCATAGATATATATTTTTTAAATCACACCCATGTGAAGTGAGGGGGGCTCTTATCATCGTACATCAATGTGTGCGTGCGTGCGTGCGTGAGTGCGTGCACGAACTCCATTTCACTTTGTATGTGAGACGGTCAATGTCATTTGTGTATTGTTTATATTTTTAAATTGACAATAAAACCGTGGCAGCTAGGGTAGGAACATTCAGAGGCATATATACCTGGGGGATGGGTTTGTGCTTTCAGATGTGAGGGTGATCTGCAGCGGCATCTGTCTGGGTTTATTCGGCTGATCTGGCTGGTTAGATGGGTGTCCCCTTCCTCCCTCACCGCTCCATGTGTGTCCACTCCCGAAGCTCTGCGCTCAGTGCCAGAGGACCCTCCTTCCCCCTTCCTGGCTCATCGTTGATAGTAGCTCCACTCCCCCTGCTAGGACCTCCTAACAAGCTCAAGGCCCATTTGTAGGACGCGTAGGGAGGTCAAAGCTCCACAACTCCAAGCACATCCAAACCTGGCACTGCATGTGGCAGTCTGCCTTACTTTTATTTTATTTTGTTTATTTCATCCCATAGATAGTTAACAATCACTGCATCACCAACAGCAAAAACAAGAAACAAAACAATTCTAACAGAAACATTTAGTCATGCAATTCATATTTTGACTCAGTTGATACTCTCTTATCTAACTTTACATTAGAATATTATGACAACCTAACTTGTAATAATAATAATAATCAGACTCATCTGAATTGTTACTGCACTCACTGTACTGTGCTAGTGTCAATCTCATTCTAAACAGCTGTACTGTAGCCATAGATAAATATTTTTTAAATCACACCCATGTGAAGTGAGGGGGGCTCTTATCATCGTACATCAATGTGTGCGTGTGTGCGTGCGTGAGTGCGTGCACGAACTCCATTTCACTTTGTATGTGAGACGGTCAATGTCATTTGTGTATTGTTTATATTTTTAAATTGACAATAAAACCGTGGCAGATAGGGTAGGAACATTCAGAGGCATATATACCTGGGGGATGGGTTTGTGCTTTCGGATGTGAGGGTGATCTGCGGCGGCATCTGTCTGGGTTTATTCGGCTGATCTGGCTGGTTAGATGGGTGTCCCCTTCCTCCCTCACCGCTCCATGTGTGTCCACTCCCGAAGCTCTGCGCTCGGTGCCAGAGGACCCTCCTTCCCCCTTCCTGGCTCATCGTCGATAGTAGCTCCACTCCCCCTGCTAGGACCTCCAAACAAGCTCAAGGCCCATTTGTAGGACACGTAGGGAGGTCAACGCTCCACAACTCCAAGCACATCCAAACCTGGCACTGCACGTGGCAGTCTGCCTTACTTTTATTTTATTTTGTTTATTTCATCCCATATTTTATAGTTAACAATCACTGCATCACCAACAGCAAAAACAAGAAACAAAACAATTCTAACAGAAACATTTAGTCATGCAATTCATATTTTGACTCAGTTGATACTCTCTTATCTAACTTTACATTAGAATATTATGACAACCTAACTTGTAATAATAATAATAATCAGACTCATCTGAATTGTTACTGCACTCACTGTACTGTGCTAGTGTCAATCTCATTCTCAACAGCTGTACTGTAGCCATAGATATATATTTTTTAAATCACACCCATGTGAAGTGAGGGGCGCTCTTATCACCGTACATCAATGTGTGCGTGCGTGCGTGCGTGAGTGTGTGCACGAACTCCATTTCACTTTGTATGTGAGACGGTCAATGTCATTTGTGTATTGTTTATATTTTGAAATTGACAATAAAACCGTGGCAGATAGGGTAGGAACATTCAGAGGCATATATACCTGGGGGATGGGTTTGTGCTTTCGGATGTGAGGGTGATCTGCGGCGGCATCTGTCTGGGTTTATTCGGCTGATCTGGCTGGTTAGATGGGTGTCCCCTTCCTCCCTCACCGCTCCATGTGTGTCCACTCCCGAAGCTCTGCGCTCGGTGCCAGAGGACCCTCCTTCCCCCTTCCTGGCTCATCGTCGATAGTAGCTCCACTCCCCCTGCTAGGACCTCCAAACAAGCTCAAGGCCCATTTGTAGGACACGTAGGGAGGTCAACGCTCCACAACTCCAAGCACATCCAAACCTGGCACTGCACGTGGCAGTCTGCCTTACTTTTATTTTATTTTGTTTATTTCATCCCATATTTTATAGTTAACAATCACTGCATCACCAACAGCAAAAACAAGAAACAAAACAATTCTAACAGAAACATTTAGTCATGCAATTCATATTTTGACTCAGTTGATACTCTCTTATCTAACTTTACATTAGAATATTATGACAACCTAACTTGTAATAATAATAATAATCAGACTCATCTGAATTGTTACTGCACTCACTGTACTGTGCTAGTGTCAATCTCATTCTCAACAGCTGTACTGTAGCCATAGATATATATTTTTTAAATCACACCCATGTGAAGTGAGGGGCGCTCTTATCACCGTACATTAATGTGTGCGTGCGTGCGTGCGTGAGTGTGTGCACGAACTCCATTTCACTTTGTATGTGAGACGGTCAATGTCATTTGTGTATTGTTTATATTTTGAAATTGACAATAAAACCGTGGCAGATAGGGTAGGAACATTCAGAGGCATATATACCTGGGGGATGGGTTTGTGCTTTCGGATGTGAGGGTGATCTGCGGCGGCATCTGTCTGGGTTTATTCGGCTGATCTGGCTGGTTAGATGGGTGTCCCCTTCCTCCCTCACCGCTCCATGTGTGTCCACTCCCGAAGCTCTGCGCTCGGTGCCAGAGGACCCTCCTTCCCCCTTCCTGGCTCATCGTTGATAGTAGCTCCACTCCCCCTGCTAGGACCTCCAAACAAGCTCAAGGCCCATTTGTAGGACGCGTAGGGAGGTCAAAGCTCCACAACTCCAAGCACATCCAAACCTGGCACTGCAAGTGGCAGTCTGCCTTACTTTTATTTTATTTTGTTTATTTCATCCCATATTTGATAGTTAACAATCACTGCATCACCAACAGCAAAAAAAAGAAACAAAACAATTCTAACAGAAACATTTAGTCATGCAATTCATATTTTGACTCAGTTGATACTCTCTTATCTAACTTTACATTAGAATATTATGACAACCTAACTTGTAATAAAAATAATAATCAGACTCATCTGAATTGTTACTGCACTCACTGTACTATGCTAGTGTCAATCTCATTCTCAACAGTTGTACTGTAGCCATAAATATATTTTTTTTTAAATCACACCCATGTGAAGTGAGGGGCGCTCTTATCATCGTACATCAATGTGTGCGTGCGTGCGTGCGTGAATGCATGCACGAACTCCATTTCACTTTGTATGTAAGACGGTCAATGTCATTTGTGTATTGTTTATATTTTGAAATTGACAATAAAACCGTGGCAGATAGGGTAGGAACATTCAGAGGCATATATACCTGGGGGATGGGTTTGTGCTTTCGGATGTGAGGGTGATCTGCGGCGGCATCTGTCTGGGTTGATTCGGCTGATCTGGCTGGTTAGATGGGTGTCCCCTTCCTCCCTCACCGCTCCATGTGTGTCCACTCCCGAAGCTCTGCGCTCGGTGCCAGAGGACCCTCCTTCCCCCTTCCTGGCTCATCGTTGATAGTAGCTCCACTCCCCCTGCTAGGACCTCCAAACAAGCTCAAGGCCCATTTGTAGGACGCGTAGGGAGGTCAAAGCTCCACAACTCCAAGCACATCCAAACCTGGCACTGCACGTGGCAGTCTGCCTTACTTTTATTTTATTTTGTTTATTTCATCCCATAGATAGTTAACAATCACTGCATCACCAACAGCAAAAACAAGAAACAAAACAATTCTAACAGAAACATTTAGTCATGCAATTCATATTTTGACTCAGTTGATACTCTCTTATCTAACTTTACATTAGAATATTATGACAACCTAACTTGTAATAATAATAATAATCAGACTCATCTGAATTGTTACTGCACTCACTGTACTGTGCTAGTGTCAATCTCATTCTCAACAGCTGTACTGTAGCCATAGATATATATTTTTTAAATCACACCCATGTGAAGTGAGGGGGGCTCTTATCATCGTACATCAATGTGTGCGTGCGTGCGTGCGTGAGTGCGTGCACGAACTCCATTTCACTTTGTATGTGAGACGGTCAATGTCATTTGTGTATTGTTTATATTTTTAAATTGACAATAAAACCGTGGCAGATAGGGTAGGAACATTCAGAGGCATATATACCTGGGGGATGGGTTTGTGCTTTCGGATGTGAGGGTGATCTGCGGCGGCATCTGTCTGGGTTTATTCGGCTGATCTGGCTGGTTAGATGGGTGTCCCCTTCCTCCCTCACCGCTCCATGTGTGTCCACTCCCGAAGCTCTGCGCTCGGTGCCAGAGGACCCTCCTTCCCCCTTCCTGGCTCATCGTCGATAGTAGCTCCACTCCCCCTGCTAGGACCTCCAAACAAGCTCAAGGCCCATTTGTAGGACGCGTAGGGAGGTCAACGCTCCACAACTCCAAGCACATCCAAACCTGGCACTGCACGTGGCAGTCTGCCTTACTTTTATTTTATTTTGTTTATTTCATCCAATATTTGATAGTTAACAATCACTGCATCACCAACAGCAAAAACAAGAAACAAAACAATTCTAACAGAAACATTTAGTCATGCAATTCATATTTTGACTCAGTTGATACTCTCTTATCTAACTTTACATTAGAATATTATGACAACCTAACTTGTAATAATAATAATAATCAGACTCATCTGAATTGTTACTGCACTCACTGTACTGTGCTAGTGTCAATCTCATTCTCAACAGCTGTACTGTAGCCATAGATATATATTTTTTTAAATCACACCCATGTGAAGTGAGGGGCGCTCTTATCATCGTACATCAATGTGTGCGTGCGTGCGTGCGTGTGTGAGTGAGTGCGTGCACGAACTCCATTTCACTTTGTATGTGAGACGGTCAATGTCATTTGTGTATTGTTTATATTTTTAAATTGACAATAAAACCGTGGCAGATAGGGTAGGAACATTCAGAGGCATATATACCTGGGGGATGGGTTTGTGCTTTCGGATGTGAGGGTGATCTGCGGCGGCATCTGTCTGGGTTTATTTGGCTGATCTGGCTGGTTAGATGCGTGTCCCCTTCCTCCCTCACCGCTCCATGTGTGTCCACTCCCGAAGCTCTGCGCTCGGTGCCAGAGGACCCTCCGTCCCCCTTCTTGGCTCATCGTTGATAGTAGCTCCACTCCCCCTGCTAGGACCTCCAAACAAGCTCAAGGCCCATTTGTAGGACGCGTAGGGAGGTCAAAGCTCCACAACTCCAAGCACATCCAAACATGGCACTGCACGTGGCAGTCTGCCTTACTTTTATTTTATTTTGTTTATTTCATCCCATAGATAGTTAACAATCACTGCATCACCAACAGCAAAAACAAGAAACAAAACAATTCTAACAGAAACATTTAGTCATGCAATTCATATTTTGACTCAGTTGATACTCTCTTATCTAACTTTACATTAGAATATTATGACAACCTAACTTGTAATAATAATAATAATCAGACTCATCTGAATTGTTACTGCACTCACTGTACTGTAGCCATAGATATATATTTTTTAAATCACACCCATGTGAAGTGAGGGGGGCTCTTATCATCGTACATCAATGTGTGCGTGCGTGCGTGCGTGAGTGCGTGCACGAACTCCATTTCACTTTGTATGTGAGACGGTCAATGTCATTTGTGTATTGTTTATATTTTTAAATTGACAATAAAACCGTGGCAGCTAGGGTAGGAACATTCAGAGGCATATATACCTGGGGGATGGGTTTGTGCTTTCAGATGTGAGGGTGATCTGCAGCGGCATCTGTCTGGGTTTATTCGGCTGATCTGGCTGGTTAGATGGGTGTCCCCTTCCTCCCTCACCGCTCCATGTGTGTCCACTCCCGAAGCTCTGCGCTCGGTGCCAGAGGACCCTCCTTCCCCCTTCCTGGCTCATCGTTGATAGTAGCTCCACTCCCCCTGCTAGGACCTCCAAACAAGCTCAAGGCCCATTTGTAGGACGCGTAGGGAGGTCAACGCTCCACAACTCCAAGCACATCCAAACCTGGCACTGCACGTGGCAGTCTGCCTTACTTTTATTTTATTTTGTTTATTTCATCCCAAAGATAGTTAACAATCACTGCATCACCAACAGCAAAAACAAGAAACAAAACAATTCTAACAGAAACATTTAGTCATGCAATTCATATTTTGACTCAGTTGATACTCTCTTATCTAACTTTACATTAGAATATTATGACAACCTAACTTGTAATAATAATAATAATCAGACTCATCTGAATTGTTACTGCACTCACTGTACTGTGCTAGTGTCAATCTCATTCTCAACAGCTGTACTGTAGCCATAGATATATATTTTTTAAATCACACCCATGTGAAGTGAGGGGCGCTCTTATCACCGTACATCAATGTGTGCGTGCGTGCGTGCGTGAGTGTGTGCACAAACTCCATTTCACTTTGTATGTGAGACGGTCAATGTCATTTGTTTATTGTTTATATTTTGAAATTGACAATAAAACCGTGGCAGATAGGGTAGGAACATTCAGAGGCATATATACCTGGGGGATGGGTTTGTGCTTTCGGATGTGAGGGTGATCTGCGGCGGCATCTGTCTGGGTTTATTCGGCTGATCTGGCTGGTTAGATGGGTGTCCCCTTCCTCCTTCACCGCTCCATGTGTGTCCACTCCCGAAGCTCTGCGCTCGGTGCCAGAGGACCCTCCTTCCCCCTTCCTGGCTCATCGTTGATAGTAGCTCCACTCCCCCTGCTAGGACCTCCAAACAAGCTCAAGGCCCATTTGTAGGACGCGTAGGGAGGTCAAAGCTCCACAACTCCAAGCACATCCAAACCTGGCACTGCACGTGGCAGTCTGCCTTACTTTTATTTTATTTTGTTTATTTCATCCCATATTTGATAGTTAACAATCACTGCATCACCAACAGCAAAAACAAGAAACAAAACAATTCTAACAGAAACATTTAGTCATGCAATTCATATTTTGACTCAGTTGATACTCTCTTATCTAACTTTACATTAGAATATTATGACAACCTAACTTGTAATAATAATAATAATCAGACTCATCTGAATTGTTACTGCACTCACTGTACTATGCTAGTGTCAATCTCATTCTCAACAGTTGTACTGTAGCCATAAATATATATATTTTTTAAATCACACCCATGTGAAGTGAGGGGCGCTCTTATCATCGTACATCAATGTGTGCGTGCGTGCGTGCGTGAGTGCATGCACGAACTCCATTTCACTTTGTATGTGAGACGGTCAATGTCATTTGTGTATTGTTTATATTTTGAAATTGACAATAAAACCGTGGCAGATAGGGTAGGAACATTCAGAGGCATATATACCTGGGGGATGGGTTTGTCCTTTCGGATGTGAGGGTGATCTGCGGCGGCATCTGTCTGGGTTTATTCGGCTGATCTGGCTGGTTAGATGGGTGTCCCCTTCCTCCCTCACCGCTCCATGTGTGTCCACTCCCGAAGCTCTGCGCTCGGTGCCAGAGGACCCTCCTTCCCCCTTCCTGGCTCATTGTTGATAGTAGCTCCACTCCCCCTGCTAAGACCTCCAAACAAGCTCAAGGCCCATTTGTAGGACGCGTAGGGAGGTCAAAGCTCCACAACTCCAAGCACATCCAAACCTGGCACTGCACGTGGCAGTCTGCCTTACTTTTATTTTATTTTGTTTATTTCATCCCATAGATAGTTAACAATCACTGCATCACCAACAGCAAAAACAAGAAACAAAACAATTCTAACAGAAACATTTAGTCATGCAATTCATATTTTGACTCAGTTGATACTCTCTTATCTAACTTTACATTAGAATATTATGACAACCTAACTTGTAATAATAATAATAATCAGACTCATCTGAATTGTTACTGCACTCACTGTACTGTGCTAGTGTCAATCTCATTCTCAACAGCTGTACTGTAGCCATAGATATATATTTTTTAAATCACACCCATGTGAAGTGAGGGGGGCTCTTATCATCGTACATCAATGTGTGCGTGCGTGCGTGCGTGCGTGCGTGAGTGCGTGCACGAACTCCATTTCACTTTGTATGTGAGACGGTCAATGTCATTTGTGTATTGTTTATATTTTTAAATTGACAATAAAACCGTGGCAGATAGGGTAGGAACATTCAGAGGCATATATACCTGGGGGATGGGTTTGTGCTTTCGGATGTGAGGGTGATCTGCAGCGGCATCTGTCTGGGTTTATTCGGCTGATCTGGCTGGTTAGATGGGTGTCCCCTTCCTCCCTCACCGCTCCATGTGTGTCCACTCCCGAAGCTCTGCGCTCGGTGCCAGAGGACCCTCCTTCCCCCTTCCTGGCTCATCGTCGATAGTAGCTCCACTCCCCCTGCTAGGACCTCCAAACAAGCTCAAGGCCCATTTGTAGGACGCGTAGGGAGGTCAACGCTCCACAACTCCAAGCACATCCAAACCTGGCGCTGCACGTGGCAGTCTGCCTTACTTTTATTTTATTTTGTTTATTTCATCCCAAAGATAGTTAACAATCACTGCATCACCAACAGCAAAAACAAGAAACAAAACAATTCTAACAGAAACATTTAGTCATGCAATTCATATTTTGACTCAGTTGATACTCTCTTATCTAACTTTACATTAGAATATTATGACAACCTAACTTGTAATAATAATAATAATCAGACTCATATGAATTGTTACTGCACTCACTGTACTGTGCTAGTGTCAATCTCATTCTCAACAGCTGTACTGTAGCCATAGATATACATTTTTTAAATCACACCGATGTGAAGTGAGGGGCGCTCTTATCATCGTACATCAATGTGTGCGTGCGTGCGTGCGTGCGTGAGTGAGTGCGTGCACAAACTCCATTTCACTTTGTATGTGAGACGGTCAATGTCATTTGTGTATTGTTTATATTTTGAAATTGACAATAAAACCGTGGCAGATAGGGTAGGAACATTCAGAGGCATATATACCTGGGGGATGGGTTTGTGCTTTCGGATGTGAGGGTGATCTGCGGCGGCATCTGTCTGGGTTGATTCGGCTGATCTGGCTGGTTAGATGGGTGTCCCCTTCCTCCCTCACCGCTCCATGTGTGTCCACTCCCGAAGCTCTGCGCTCGGTGCCAGAGGACCCTCCTTCCCCCTTCCTGGCTCATCGTTGATAGTAGCTCCACTCCCCCTGCTAGGACCTCCAAACAAGCTCAAGGCCCATTTGTAGGACGCGTAGGGAGGTCAACGCTCCACAACTCCAAGCACATCCAAACCTGGCACTGCACGTGGCAGTCTGCCTTACTTTTATTTTATTTTGTTTATTTCATCCCAAAGATATAGTTAACAATCACTGCATCACCAACAGCAAAAACAAGAAACAAAACAATTCTAACAGAAACATTTAGTCATGCAATTCATATTTTGACTCAGTTGATACTCTCTTATCTAACTTTACATTAGAATATTATGACAACCTAACTTGTAATAATAATAATAATCAGACTCATCTGAATTGTTACTGCACTCACTGTACTGTGCTAGTGTCAATCTCATTCTCAACAGCTGTACTGTAGCCATAGATATATATTTTTTAAATCACACCCATGTGAAGTGAGGGGCGCTCTTATCACCGTACATCAATGTGTGCGTGCGTGCGTGCGTGAGTGTGTGCACAAACTCCATTTCACTTTGTATGTGAGACGGTCAATGTCATTTGTTTATTGTTTATATTTTGAAATTGACAATAAAACCGTGGCAGATAGGGTAGGAACATTCAGAGGCATATATACCTGGGGGATGGGTTTGTGCTTTCGGATGTGAGGGTGATCTGCGGCGGCATCTGTCTGGGTTGATTCGGCTGATCTGGCTGGTTAGATGGGTGTCCCCTTCCTCCCTCACCGCTCCATGTGTGTCCACTCCCGAAGCTCTGCGCTCGGTGCCAGAGGACCCTCCTTCCCCCTTCCTGGCTCATCGTTGATAGTAGCTCCACTCCCCCTGCTAAGACCTCCAAACAAGCTCAAGGCCCATTTGTAGGACGCGTAGGGAGGTCAAAGCTCCACAACTCGAAGCACATCCAAACCTGGCACTGCACGTGGCAGTCTGCCTTACTTTTATTTTATTTTGTTTATTTCATCCCATAGATAGTTAACAATCACTGCATCACCAACAGCAAAAACAAGAAACAAAACAATTCTAACAGAAACATTTAGTCATGCAATTCATATTTTGACTCAGTTGATACTCTCTTATCTAACTTTACATTAGAATATTATGACAACCTAACTTGTAATAATAATAATAATCAGACTCATCTGAATTGTTACTGCACTCACTGTACTGTGCTAGTGTCAATCTCATTCTCAACAGCTGTACTGTAGCCATAGATATATATTTTTTAAATCACACCCATGTGAAGTGAGGGGGGCTCTTATCATCGTACATCAATGTGTGCGTGCGTGCGTGCGTGCGTGCGTGAGTGCGTGCACGAACTCCATTTCACTTTGTATGTGAGACGGTCAATGTCATTTGTGTATTGTTTATATTTTTAAATTGACAATAAAACCGTGGCAGATAGGGTAGGAACATTCAGAGGCATATATACCTGGGGGATGGGTTTGTGCTTTCGGATGTGAGGGTGATCTGCAGCGGCATCTGTCTGGGTTTATTCGGCTGATCTGGCTGGTTAGATGGGTGTCCCCTTCCTCCCTCACCGCTCCATGTGTGTCCACTCCCGAAGCTCTGCGCTCGGTGCCAGAGGACCCTCCTTCCCCCTTCCTGGCTCATCGTCGATAGTAGCTCCACTCCCCCTGCTAGGACCTCCAAACAAGCTCAAGGCCCATTTGTAGGACGCGTAGGGAGGTCAACGCTCCACAACTCCAAGCACATCCAAACCTGGCACTGCACGTGGCAGTCTGCCTTACTTTTATTTTATTTTGTTTATTTCATCCCAAAGATAGTTAACAATCACTGCATCACCAACAGCAAAAACAAGAAACAAAACAATTCTAACAGAAACATTTAGTCATGCAATTCATATTTTGACTCAGTTGATACTCTCTTATCTAACTTTACATTAGAATATTATGACAACCTAACTTGTAATAATAATAATAATCAGACTCATATGAATTGTTACTGCACTCACTGTACTGTGCTAGTGTCAATCTCATTCTAAACAGCTGTACTGTAGCCATAGATAAATATTTTTTAAATCACACCGATGTGAAGTGAGGGGCGCTCTTATCATCGTACATCAATGTGTGCGTGCGTGCGTGCGTGCGTGCGTGAGTGAGTGCGTGCACGAACTCCATTTCACTTTGTATGTGAGACGGTCAATGTCATTTGTGTATTGTTTATATTTTGAAATTGACAATAAAACCGTGGCAGATAGGGTAGGAACATTCAGAGGCATATATACCTGGGGGATGGGTTTGTGCTTTCGGATGTGAGGGTGATCTGCGGCGGCATCTGTCTGGGTTGATTCGGCTGATCTGGCTGGTTAGATGGGTGTCCCCTTCCTCCCTCACCGCTCCATGTGTGTCCACTCCCGAAGCTCTGCGCTCGGTGCCAGAGGACCCTCCTTCCCCCTTCCTGGCTCATCGTTGATAGTAGCTCCACTCCCCCTGCTAGGACCTCCAAACAAGCTCAAGGCCCATTTGTAGGACGCGTAGGGAGGTCAACGCTCCACAACTCCAAGCACATCCAAACCTGGCACTGCATGTGGCTGTCTGCCTTACTTTTATTTTATTTTGTTTATTTCATCCCAAAGATATAGTTAACAATCACTGCATCACCAACAGCAAAAACAAGAAACAAAACAATTCTAACAGAAACATTTAGTCATGCAATTCATATTTTGACTCAGTTGATACTCTCTTATCTAACTTTACATTAGAATATTATGACAACCTAACTTGTAATAATAATAATAATCAGACTCATCTGAATTGTTACTGCACTCACTGTACTGTGCTAGTGTCAATCTCATTCTCAACAGCTGTACTGTAGCCATAGATATATATTTTTTAAATCACACCCATGTGAAGTGAGGGGCGCTCTTATCATCGTACATCAATGTGTGCGTGCGTGCGTGCGTGAGTGTGTGCACGAACTCCATTTCACTTTGTATGTGAGACGGTCAATGTCATTTGTGTATTGTTTATATTTTGAAATTGACAATAAAACCGTGGCAGATAGGGTAGGAACATTCAGAGGCATATATACCTGGGGGATGGGTTTGTGCTTTCGGATGTGAGGGTGATCTGCAGCGGCATCTGTCTGGGTTTATTCGGCTGATCTGGCTGGTTAGATGGGTGTCCCCTTCCTCCCTCACCGCTCCATGTGTGTCCACTCCCGAAGCTCTGCGCTCGGTGCCAGAGGACCCTCCTTCCCCCTTCCTGGCTCATCGTTGATAGTAGCTCCACTCCCCCTGCTAGGACCTCCAAACAAGCTCAAGGCCCATTTGTAGGACGCGTAGGGAGGTCAAAGCTCCACAACTCCAAGCACATCCAAACCTGGCACTGCACGTGGCAGTCTGCCTTACTTTTATTTTATTTTGTTTATTTCATCCCATATTTGATAGTTAACAATCACTGCATCACCAACAGCAAAAACAAGAAACAAAACAATTCTAACAGAAACATTTAGTCATGCAATTCATATTTTGACTCAGTTGATACTCTCTTATCTAACTTTACATTAGAATATTATGACAACCTAACTTGTAATAATAATAATAATCAGACTCATCTGAATTGTTACTGCACTCACTGTACTGTAGCCATAGATATATATTTTTTAAATCACACCCATGTGAAGTGAGGGGGGCTCTTATCATCGTACATCAATGTGTGCATGCGTGCGTGAGTGCGTGCACGAACTCCATTTCACTTTGTATGTGAGACGGTCAATGTCATTTGTGTATTGTTTATATTTTTAAATTGACAATAAAACCGTGGCAGATAGGGTAGGAACATTCAGAGGCATATATACCTGGGGGATGGGTTTGTGCTTTCAGATGTGAGGGTGATCTGCGGCGGCATCTGTCTGGGTTTATTCGGCTGATCTGGCTGGTTAGATGGGTGTCCCCTTCCTCCCTCACCGCTCCATGTGTGTCCACTCCCGAAGCTCTGCGCTCGGTGCCAGAGGACCCTCCTTCCCCCTTCCTGGCTCATCGTTGATAGTAGCTCCACTCCCCCTGCTAGGACCTCCAAACAAGCTCAAGGCCCATTTGTAGGACACGTAGGGAGGTCAACGCTCCACAACTCCAAGCACATCCAAACCTGGCACTGCACGTGGCAGTCTGCCTCAATTTTATTTTATTTTGTTTATTTCATCCCAAAGATAGTTAACAATCACTGCATCACCAACAGCAAAAACAAGAAACAAAACAATTCTAACAGAAACATTTAGTCATGCAATTCATATTTTGACTCAGTTGATACTCTCTTATCTAACTTTACATTAGAATATTATGACAACCTAACTTGTAATAAAAATAATAATCAGACTCATCTGAATTGTTACTGCACTCACTGTACTGTGCTAGTGTCAATCTCATTCTCAACAGCTGTACTGTAGCCATAGATGTATATTTTTTAAATCACACCCATGTGAAGTGAGGGGCGCTCTTATCACCGTACATCAATGTGTGCGTGCGTGTGTGCGTGAGTGTGTGCACGAACTCCATTTCACTTTGTATGTGAGACGGTCAATGTCATTTGTGTATTGTTTATATTTTGAAATTGACAATAAAACCGTGGCAGATAGGGTAGGAACATTCAGAGGCATATATACCTGGGGGATGGGTTTGTGCTTTCGGATGTGAGGGTGATCTGCGGCAGCATCTGTCTGGGTTTATTCGGCTGATCTGGCTGGTTAGATGGGTGTCCCCTTCCTCCCTCACCGCTCCATGTGTGTCCACTCCCGAAGCTCTGCGCTCGGTGCCAGAGGACCCTCCTTCCCCCTTCCTGGCTCATCGTTGATAGTAGCTCCACTCCCCCTGCTAGGACCTCCAAACAAGCTCAAGGCCCATTTGTATAGCATAGTATAGTATATATTAGGGATGTCGGTAACGGATAATTTCCCATCCGGTTAGCCGACAGGATTAACCGGGTCATTAACGGATAATTGGTTGATTTTTTTTTTTTTTTTTTTGCTACCCCAAATGTAATATGCATGTATAGGCTACATAATTAAAGTTGGTAGACGAAATGGTATACATTTATTTATGCTCCTTTTAAAAAGACAAACAAAAAAGCAACAGTTAACAATATAAATAAATTGTTGTAGGCTTAATCATCAATAAACAACGCATCGCATCTGCATGCATGCATCTGCGCGTCTACAGTACAGAGGTCCGCCGGTTCTAGTCCAAAACATAAATAAGTCCAGTCCAGATCTGAGCAGCCTATATCTATAAAGCCACTGGACGCATGGGCTAAGCCTTTTTTTTATTATTAAGGAAGATCAGCATGCATGTCACCGTGTTCTGTTTGTTGACTTTTCGCTGACGAGAAAACCCTCAAACATCGATAGCACATGGCTAACTTGATAGCCGGGAGGAGGAGGAGGAAGCGGCGGCGGCTGTAAACGTTCTCCCTCCAGGCCATTAATGGATTTAATAATGTAGGTCTCTGCATTGATACGGTCGACATGTTGTGTTAATCTCGTCTCGCTGTCACTCGCTTAAGTTTTGACTACCGCAAAGCTACCGTTGTAGCCAACTAGCCATTTGAAGTACAACAGAGAACTTTGGGACAACGACATTGCGGGGGCAGAAAACAGCGCCCGAGCGCTGCTGTTCATGCAGCCTGGAGTGTGACAAGCTGGCCGGCGCAAATAACAGCAATTTTAGGCATGTGTGCAACATGACAACTGTTTTAAAGTATTGTACAGTGACAACTACAGTCTCTGTAATGTTTATGTTGTACTATTACTAAAAACGATCTAAAATAAAAGGGATTAAAGATCAGAACACGCATTTATTATTATGCAAATTAACCGTAAAGCTGATAAGCATACCCGGATATTTCTTAACGGTCGGCTAACCGGCTAGCCGGTTAACCCCCGACATCCCTAGTATATATGTATATTTAATATGTATAGTGTCATTATATAGATATGTTCTAGTTACGTTCTTAGCTTACGCATGTTTCTTGATAAATGCATTTTATATATGTGATGTATTCCCATACTTTTGTTCTTGCCTAATGTAAGTCGCTCTGGATTAAGAGCGTCTGCTAAATGCCTAAATTGTAAATTGTAAATTGTAGGACGCGTAGGGAGGTCAAAGCTCCACAACTCCAAGCACATCCAAACCTGGCACTGCACGTGGCAGTCTGCCTTACTTTTATTTTATTTTGTTTATTTCATCCCATATTTGATAGTTAACAATCACTGCATCACCAACAGCAAAAACAAGAAACAAAACAATTCTAACAGAAACATTTAGTCATGCAATTCATATTTTGACTCAGTTGATACTCTCTTATCTAACTTTACATTAGAATATTATGACAACCTAACTTGTAATAATAATAATAATCAGACTCATCTGAATTGTTACTGCACTCACTGTACTGTGCTAGTGTCAATCTCATTCTAAACAGCTGTACTGTAGCCATAAATATATATTTTTTTAAATCACACCCATGTGAAGTGAGGGGCGCTCTTATCATCGTACATCAATGTGTGCGTGCGTGCGTGCGTGAGTGCATGCACGAACTCCATTTCACTTTGTATGTGAGACGGTCAATGTCATTTGTGTATTGTTTATATTTTTAAATTGACAATAAAACCGTGGCAGATAGGGTAGGAACATTCAGAGGCATATATACCTGGGGGATGGGTTTGTGCTTTCGGATGTGAGGGTGATCTGCGGCGGCATCTGTCTGGGTTGATTCGGCTGATCTGGCTGGTTAGATGGGTGTCCCCTTCCTCCCTCACCGCTCCATGTGTGTCCACTCCCGAAGCTCTGCGCTCGGTGCCAGAGGACCCTCCTTCCCCCTTCCTGGCTCATCGTTGATAGTAGCTCCACTCCCCCTGCTAGGACCTCCAAACAAGCTCAAGGCCCATTTGTAGGACGCGTAGGGAGGTCAACGCTCCACAACTCCAAGCACATCCAAACCTGGCACTGCACGTGGCAGTCTGCCTTAATTTTATTTTATTTTGTTTATTTCATCCCAAAGATAGTTAACAATCACTGCATCACCAACAGCAAAAACAAGAAACAAAACAATTCTAACAGAAACATTTAGTCATGCAATTCATATTTTGACTCAGTTGATACTCTCTTATCTAACTTTACATTAGAATATTATGACAACCTAACTTGTAATAAAAATAATAATCAGACTCATCTGAATTGTTACTGCACTCACTGTACTGTGCTAGTGTCAATCTCATTCTCAACAGCTGTACTGTAGCCATAGATGTATATTTTTTAAATCACACCCATGTGAAGTGAGGGGCGCTCTTATCACCGTACATCAATGTGTGCGTGCGTGCGTGCGTGAGTGTGTGCACGAACTCCATTTCACTTTGTATGTGAGACGGTCAATGTCATTTGTGTATTGTTTATATTTTGAAATTGACAATAAAACCGTGGCAGATAGGGTAGGAACATTCAGAGGCATATATACCTGGGGGATGGGTTTGTGCTTTCGGATGTGAGGGTGATCTGCGGCAGCATCTGTCTGGGTTTATTCGGCTGATCTGGCTGGTTAGATGGGTGTCCCCTTCCTCCCTCACCGCTCCATGTGTGTCCACTCCCGAAGCTCTGCGCTCGGTGCCAGAGGACCCTCCTTCCCCCTTCCTGGCTCATCGTTGATAGTAGCTCCACTCCCCCTGCTAGGACCTCCAAACAAGCTCAAGGCCCATTTGTATAGCATAGTATAGTATATATGTATATTTAATATGTATAGTGTCATTATATAGATATGTTCTAGTTACGTTCTTAGCTTACGCATGTTTCTTGATAAATGCATTTTATATATGTGATGTATTCCCATACTTTTGTTCTTGCCTAATGTAAGTCGCTCTGGATTAAGAGCGTCTGCTAAATGCCTAAATTGTAAATTGTAAATTGTAGGACGCGTAGGGAGGTCAAAGCTCCACAACTCCAAGCACATCCAAACCTGGCACTGCACGTGGCAGTCTGCCTTACTTTTATTTTATTTTGTTTATTTCATCCCATATTTGATAGTTAACAATCACTGCATCACCAACAGCAAAAACAAGAAACAAAACAATTCTAACAGAAACATTTAGTCATGCAATTCATATTTTGACTCAGTTGATACTCTCTTATCTAACTTTACATTAGAATATTATGACAACCTAACTTGTAATAATAATAATAATCAGACTCATCTGAATTGTTACTGCACTCACTGTACTGTGCTAGTGTCAATCTCATTCTAAACAGCTGTACTGTAGCCATAAATATATATTTTTTTAAATCACACCCATGTGAAGTGAGGGGCGCTCTTATCATCGTACATCAATGTGTGCGTGCGTGCGTGCGTGAGTGCATGCACGAACTCCATTTCACTTTGTATGTGAGACGGTCAATGTCATTTGTGTATTGTTTATATTTTTAAATTGACAATAAAACCGTGGCAGATAGGGTAGGAACATTCAGAGGCATATATACCTGGGGGATGGGTTTGTGCTTTCGGATGTGAGGGTGATCTGCGGCGGCATCTGTCTGGGTTGATTCGGCTGATCTGGCTGGTTAGATGGGTGTCCCCTTCCTCCCTCACCGCTCCATGTGTGTCCACTCCCGAAGCTCTGCGCTCGGTGCCAGAGGACCCTCCTTCCCCCTTCCTGGCTCATCGTTGATAGTAGCTCCACTCCCCCTGCTAGGACCTCCAAACAAGCTCAAGGCCCATTTGTAGGACGCGTAGGGAGGTCAACGCTCCACAACTCCAAGCACATCCAAACCTGGCACTGCATGTGGCAGTCTGCCTTACTTTTATTTTATTTTGTTTATTTCATCCCAAAGATATAGTTAACAATCACTGCATCACCAACAGCAAAAACAAGAAACAAAACAATTCTAACAGAAACATTTAGTCATGCAATTCATATTTTGACTCAGTTGATACTCTCTTATCTAACTTTACATTAGAATATTATGACAACCTAACTTGTAATAATAATAATAATCAGACTCATCTGAATTGTTACTGCACTCACTGTACTGTGCTAGTGTCAATCTCATTCTCAACAGCTGTACTGTAGCCATAGATATATATTTTTTAAATCACACCCATGTGAAGTGAGGGGCGCTCTTATCATCGTACATCAATGTGTGCGTGCGTGCGTGCGTGAGTGTGTGCACGAACTCCATTTCACTTTGTATGTGAGACGGTCAATGTCATTTGTGTATTGTTTATATTTTGAAATTGACAATAAAACCATGGCAGATAGGGTAGGAACATTCAGAGGCATATATACCTGGGGGATGGGTTTGTGCTTTCGGATGTGAGGGTGATCTGCAGCGGCATCTGTCTGGGTTTATTCGGCTGATCTGGCTGGTTAGATGGGTGTCCCCTTCCTCCCTCACCGCTCCATGTGTGTCCACTCCCGAAGCTCTGCGCTCGGTGCCAGAGGACCCTCCTTCCCCCTTCCTGGCTCATCGTTGATAGTAGCTCCACTCCCCCTGCTAGGACCTCCAAACAAGCTCAAGGCCCATTTGTAGGACGCGTAGGGAGGTCAAAGCTCCACAACTCCAAGCACATCCAAACCTGGCACTGCACGTGGCAGTCTGCCTTACTTTTATTTTATTTTGTTTATTTCATCCCATATTTGATAGTTAACAATCACTGCATCACCAACAGCAAAAACAAGAAACAAAACAATTCTAACAGAAACATTTAGTCATGCAATTCATATTTTGACTCAGTTGATACTCTCTTATCTAACTTTACATTAGAATATTATGACAACCTAACTTGTAATAATAATAATAATCAGACTCATCTGAATTGTTACTGCACTCACTGTACTGTAGCCATAGATATATATTTTTTAAATCACACCCATGTGAAGTGAGGGGGGCTCTTATCATCGTACATCAATGTGTGCGTGCGTGCGTGCGTGAGTGCGTGCACGAACTCCATTTCACTTTGTATGTGAGACGGTCAATGTCATTTGTGTATTGTTTATATTTTTAAATTGACAATAAAACCGTGGCAGATAGGGTAGGAACATTCAGAGGCATATATACCTGGGGGATGGGTTTGTGCTTTCAGATGTGAGGGTGATCTGCGGCGGCATCTGTCTGGGTTTATTCGGCTGATCTGGCTGGTTAGATGGGTGTCCCCTTCCTCCCTCACCGCTCCATGTGTGTCCACTCCCGAAGCTCTGCGCTCGGTGCCAGAGGACCCTCCTTCCCCCTTCCTGGCTCATCGTTGATAGTAGCTCCACTCCCCCTGCTAGGACCTCCAAACAAGCTCAAGGCCCATTTGTAGGACGCGTAGGGAGGTCAACGCTCCACAACTCCAAGCACATCCAAACCTGGCACTGCACGTGGCAGTCTGCCTTAATTTTATTTTATTTTGTTTATTTCATCCCAAAGATAGTTAACAATCACTGCATCACCAACAGCAAAAACAAGAAACAAAACAATTCTAACAGAAACATTTAGTCATGCAATTCATATTTTGACTCAGTTGATACTCTCTTATCTAACTTTACATTAGAATATTATGACAACCTAACTTGTAATAAAAATAATAATCAGACTCATCTGAATTGTTACTGCACTCACTGTACTGTGCTAGTGTCAATCTCATTCTCAACAGCTGTACTGTAGCCATAGATGTATATTTTTTAAATCACACCCATGTGAAGTGAGGGGCGCTCTTATCACCGTACATCAATGTGTGCGTGCGTGCGTGCGTGAGTGTGTGCACGAACTCCATTTCACTTTGTATGTGAGACGGTCAATGTCATTTGTGTATTGTTTATATTTTGAAATTGACAATAAAACCGTGGCAGATAGGGTAGGAACATTCAGAGGCATATATACCTGGGGGATGGGTTTGTGCTTTCGGATGTGAGGGTGATCTGCGGCAGCATCTGTCTGGGTTTATTCGGCTGATCTGGCTGGTTAGATGGGTGTCCCCTTCCTCCCTCACCGCTCCATGTGTGTCCACTCCCGAAGCTCTGCGCTCGGTGCCAGAGGACCCTCCTTCCCCCTTCCTGGCTCATCGTTGATAGTAGCTCCACTCCCCCTGCTAGGACCTCCAAACAAGCTCAAGGCCCATTTGTATAGCATAGTATAGTATATATGTATATTTAATATGTATAGTGTCATTATATAGATATGTTCTAGTTACGTTCTTAGCTTACGCATGTTTCTTGATAAATGCATTTTATATATGTGATGTATTCCCATACTTTTGTTCTTGCCTAATGTAAGTCGCTCTGGATTAAGAGCGTCTGCTAAATGCCTAAATTGTAAATTGTAAATTGTAGGACGCGTAGGGAGGTCAAAGCTCCACAACTCCAAGCACATCCAAACCTGGCACTGCACGTGGCAGTCTGCCTTACTTTTATTTTATTTTGTTTATTTCATCCCATATTTGATAGTTAACAATCACTGCATCACCAACAGCAAAAACAAGAAACAAAACAATTCTAACAGAAACATTTAGTCATGCAATTCATATTTTGACTCAGTTGATACTCTCTTATCTAACTTTACATTAGAATATTATGACAACCTAACTTGTAATAATAATAATAATCAGACTCATCTGAATTGTTACTGCACTCACTGTACTGTGCTAGTGTCAATCTCATTCTAAACAGCTGTACTGTAGCCATAAATATATATTTTTTTAAATCACACCCATGTGAAGTGAGGGGCGCTCTTATCATCGTACATCAATGTGTGCGTGCGTGCGTGCGTGAGTGCATGCACGAACTCCATTTCACTTTGTATGTGAGACGGTCAATGTCATTTGTGTATTGTTTATATTTTTAAATTGACAATAAAACCGTGGCAGATAGGGTAGGAACATTCAGAGGCATATATACCTGGGGGATGGGTTTGTGCTTTTGGATGTGAGGGTGATCTGTGGCGGCATCTGTCTGGGTTTATTCGGCTGATCTGGCTGGTTAGATGGGTGTCCCCTTCCTCCCTCACCGCTCCATGTGTGTCCACTCCCGAAGCTCTGCGCTCGGTGCCAGAGGACCCTCCTTCCCCCTTCCTGGCTCATCGTCAATAGTAGCTCCACTCCCCCTGCTAGGACCTCCAAACAAGCTCACGGCCCATTTGTAGGACGCGTAGGGAGGTCAACGCTCCACAACTCCAAGCACATCCAAACCTGGCACTGCTCGTGGCAGTCTGCCTTACTTTTATTTTATTTTGTTTATTTCATCCCAAAGATAGTTAACAATCACTGCATCACCAACAGCAAAAACAAGAAACAAAACAATTCTAACAGAAACATTTAGTCATGCAATTCATATTTTGACTCAGTTGATACTCTCTTATCTAACTTTACATTAGAATATTATGACAACCTAACTTGTAATAATAATAATAATCAGACTCATCTGAATTGTTACTGCACTCACTGTACTGTGCTAGTGTCAATCTCATTCTCAACAGCTGTACTGTAGCCATAAATATATATTTTTTTAAATCACACCCATGTGAAGTGAGGGGCGCTCTTATCATCGTACATCAATGTGTGCGTGCGTGCGTGCGTGAGTGCATGCACGAACTCCATTTCACTTTGTATGTGAGACGGTCAATGTCATTTGTGTATTGTTTATATTTTGAAATTGACAATAAAACCGTGGCAGATAGGGTAGGAACATTCAGAGGCATATATACCTGGGGGATGGGGTTGTGCTTTCGGATGTGAGGGTGATCTGCGGCGGCATCTGTCTGGGTTGATTCGGCTGATCTGGCTGGTTAGATGGGTGTCCCCTTCCTCCCTCACCGCTCCATGTGTGTCCACTCCCGAAGCTCTGCGCTCGGTGCCAGAGGACCCTCCTTCCCCCTTCCTGGCTCATCGTCAATAGTAGCTCCACTCCCCCTGCTAGGACCTCCAAACAAAATGCAAGCTCAAGGCCCATTTGTAGGACGCGTAGGGAGGTCAAAGCTGCACAACTCCAAGCACATCCAAACCTGGCACTGCACGTGGCAGTCTGCCTTACTTTTATTTTATTTTGTTTATTTCATCCCATATTTGATAGTTAACAATCACTGCATCACCAACAGCAAAAACAAGAAACAAAACAATTCTAACAGAAACATTTAGTCATGCAATTCATATTTTGACTCAGTTGATACTCTCTTATCTAACTTTACATTAGAATATTATGACAACCTAACTTGTAATAATAATAATAATCAGACTCATCTGAATTGTTACTGCACTCACTGTACTGTGCTAGTGTCAATCTCATTCTCAACAGCTGTACTGTAGCCATAGATATATATTTTTTAAATCACACCCATGTGAAGTGAGGGGGGCTCTTATCATCGTACATCAATGTGTGCGTGCGTGCGTGCGTGAGTGCGTGCACGAACTCCATTTCACTTTGTATGTGAGACGGTCAATGTCATTTGTGTATTGTTTATATTTTTAAATTGACAATAAAACCGTGGCAGATAGGGTAGGAACATTCAGAGGCATATATACCTGGGGGATGGGTTTGTGCTTTCGGATGTGAGGGTGATCTGTGGCGGCATCTGTCTGGGTTTATTCAGCTGATCTGGCTGGTTAGATGGGTGTCCCCTTCCTCCCTCACCGCTCCATGTGTGTCCACTCCCGAAGCTCTGCGCTCGGTGCCAGAGGACCCTCCTTCCCCCTTCCTGGCTCATCGTCGATAGTAGCTCCACTCCCCCTGCTAGGACCTCCAAACAAGCTCAAGGCCCATTTGTAGGACGCGTAGGGAGGTCAACGCTCATAACTCCAAGCACATCCAAACCTGGCACTGCTCGTGGCAGTCTGCCTTACTTTTATTTTATTTTGTTTATTTCATCCCAAAGATAGTTAACAATCACTGCATCACCAACAGCAAAAACAAGAAACAAAACAATTCTAACAGAAACATTTAGTCATGCAATTCATATTTTGACTCAGTTGATACTCTCTTATCTAACTTTACATTAGAATATTATGACAACCTAACTTGTAATAATAATAATAATCAGACTCATCTGAATTGTTACTGCACTCACTGTACTGTAGCCATAGATATATATTTTTTAAATCACACCCATGTGAAGTGAGGGGGGCTCTTATCATCGTACATCAATGTGTGCGTGCGTGCGTGCGTGAGTGCGTGCACGAACTCCATTTCACTTTGTATGTGAGACGGTCAATGTCATTTGTGTATTGTTTATATTTTTAAATTGACAATAAAACCGTGGCAGATAGGGTAGGAACATTCAGAGGCATATATACCTGGGGGATGGGTTTGTGCTTTCGGATGTGAGGGTGATCTGCGGCGGCATCTGTCTGGGTTTATTCGGCTGATCTGGCTGGTTAGATGGGTGTCCCCTTCCTCCCTCAACGCTCCATGTGTGTCCACTCCCGAAGCTCTGCGCTCGGTGCCAGAGGACCCTCCTTCCCCCTTCCTGGCTCATCGTTGATAGTAGCTCCACTCCCCCTGCTAGGACCTCCAAACAAGCTCAAGGCCCATTTGTAGGACGCGTAGGAAGGTCAACGCTCCACAACTCCAAGCACATCCAAACCTGGCACTGCACGTGGCAGTCTGCCTTACTTTTATTTTATTTTGTTTATTTCATCCCAAAGATAGTTAACAATCACTGCATCACCAACAGCAAAAACAAGAAACAAAACAATTCTAACAGAAACATTTAGTCATGCAATTCATATTTTGACTCAGTTGATACTCTCTTATCTAACTTTACATTAGAATATTATGACAACCTAACTTGTAATAATAATAATAATCAGACTCATCTGAATTGTTACTGCACTCACTGTACTGTGCTAGTGTCAATCTCATTCTCAACAGCTGTAGTGTAGCCATAGATATATATTTTTTAAATCACACCCATGTGAAGTGAGGGGCGCTCTTATCACCGTACATCAATGTGTGCGTGCGTGCATGCGTGAGTGTGTGCACGAACTCCATTTCACTTTGTATGTGAGACGGTCAATGTCATTTGTGTATTGTTTATATTTTTAAATTGACAATAAAACCGTGGCAGATAGGGTAGGAACATTCAGAGGCATATATACCTGGGGGATGGGTTTGTGCTTTCGGATGTGAGGGTGATCTGCGGCGGCATCTGTCTGGGTTTATTCGGCTGATCTGGCTGGTTAGATGGGTGTCCCCTTCCTCCCTCACCGCTCCATGTGTGTCCACTCCCGAAGCTCTGCGCTCGGTGCCAGAGGACCCTCCTTCCCCCTTCCTGGCTCATCGTCGATAGTAGCTCCACTCCCCCTGCTAGGACCTCCAAACAAGCTCAAGGCCCATTTGTAGGATGCGTAGGGAGGTCAACGCTCCACAACTCCAAGCACATCCAAACCTGGCACTGCACGTGGCAGTCTGCCTTACTTTTATTTTATTTTGTTTATTTCATCCCAAAGATAGTTAACAATCACTGCATCACCAACAGCAAAAACAAGAAACAAAACAATTCTAACAGAAACATTTAGTCATGCAATTCATATTTTGACTCAGTTGATACTCTCTTATCTAACTTTACATTAGAATATTATGACAACCTAACTTGTAATAATAATAATAATCAGACTCATATGAATTGTTACTGCACTCACTGTACTGTGCTAGTGTCAATCTCATTCTCAACAGCTGTACTGTAGCCATAGATATATATTTTTTAAATCACACCGATGTGAAGTGAGGGGCGCTCTTATCATCGTACATCAATGTGTGCGTGCGTGCGTGCGTGCGTGCGTGAGTGAGTGCGTGCACGAACTCCATTTCACTTTGTATGTGAGACGGTCAATGTCATTTGTGTATTGTTTATATTTTGAAATTGACAATAAAACCGTGGCAGATAGGGTAGGAACATTCAGAGGCATATATACCTGGGGGATGGGTTTGTGCTTTCGGATGTGAGGGTGATCTGCGGCGGCATCTGTCTGGGTTTATTCGGCTGATCTGGCTGGTTAGATGGGTGTCCCCTTCCTCCCTCACCGCTCCATGTGTGTCCACTCCCGAAGCTCTGCGCTCGGTGCCAGAGGACCCTCCTTCCCCCTTCCTGGCTCATCGTTGATAGTAGCTCCACTCCCCCTGCTAGGACCTCCAAACAAGCTCAAGGCCCATTTGTAGGACGCGTAGGGAGGTCAACGCTCCACAACTCCAAGCACATCCAAACCTGGCACTGCACGTGGCAGTCTGCCTTACTTTTATTTTATTTTGTTTATTTCATCCCAAAGATAGTTAACAATCACTGCATCACCAACAGCAAAAACAAGAAACAAAACAATTCTAACAGAAACATTTAGTCATGCAATTCATATTTTGACTCAGTTGATACTCTCTTATCTAACTTTACATTAGAATATTATGACAACCTAACTTGTAATAATAATAATAATCAGACTCATCTGAATTGTTACTGCACTCACTGTACTGTGCTAGTGTCAATCTCATTCTCAACAGCTGTACTGTAGCCATAGATATATATTTTTTAAATCACACCCATGTGAAGTGAGGGGCGCTCTTATCACCATACATCAATGTGTGCGTGCGTGCGTGCGTGAGTGTGTGCACGAACTCCATTTCACTTTGTATGTGAGACGGTCAATGTCATTTGTGTATTGTTTATATTTTGAAATTGACAATAAAACCGTGGCAGATAGGGTAGGAACATTCAGAGGCATATATACCTGGGGGATGGGTTTGTGCTTTCGGATGTGAGGGTGATCTGCGGCGGCATCTGTCTGGGTTTATTCGGCTGATCTGGCTGGTTAGATGGGTGTCCCCTTCCTCCCTCACCGCTCCATGTGTGTCCACTCCCGAAGCTCTGCGCTCGGTGCCAGAGGACCCTCCTTCCCCCTTCCTGGCTCATCGTTGATAGTAGCTCCACTCCCCCTGCTAGGACCTCCAAACAAGCTCAAGGCCCATTTGTAGGACGCGTAGGGAGGTCAAAGCTCCACAACTCCAAGCACATCCAAACCTGGCACTGCACGTGGCAGTCTGCCTTACTTTTATTTTATTTTGTTTATTTCATCCCAAAGATAGTTAACAATCACTGCATCACCAACAGCAAAAACAAGAAACAAAACAATTCTAACAGAAACATTTAGTCATGCAATTCATATTTTGACTCAGTTGATACTCTCTTATCTAACTTTACATTAGAATATTATGACAACCTAACTTGTAATAATAATAATAATCAGACTCATCTGAATTGTTACTGCACTCACTGTACTGTGCTAGTGTCAATCTCATTCTCAACAGCTGTACTGTAGCCATAGATATATATTTTTTAAATCACACCCATGTGAAGTGAGGGGCGCTCTTATCACCGTACATCAATGTGTGCGTGCGTGCGTGCGTGAGTGTGTGCACGAACTCCATTTCACTTTGTATGTGAGACGGTCAATGTCATTTGTGTATTGTTTATATTTTTAAATTGACAATAAAACCGTGGCAGATAGGGTAGGAATATTCAGAGGCATATATACCTGGGGGATGGGTTTGTGCTTTCGGATGTGAGGGTGATCTGCGGCGGCATCTGTCTGGGTTTATTCGGCTGATCTGGCTGGTTAGATGGGTGTCCCCTTCCTCCCTCACCGCTCCATGTGTGTCCACTCCCGAAGCTCTGCGCTCGGTGCCAGAGGACCCTCCTTCCCCCTTCCTGGCTCATCGTTGATAGTAGCTCCACTCCCCCGGCTAGGACCTCCAAACAAGCTCAAGGCCCATTTGTAGGACGCGTAGGGAGGTCAAAGCTCCACAACTCCAAGCACATCCAAACCTGGCACTGCACGTGGCAGTCTGCCTTACTTTTATTTTATTTTGTTTATTTCATCCCAAAGATAGTTAACAATCACTGCATCACCAACAGCAAAAACAAGAAACAAAACAATTCTAACAGAAACATTTAGTCATGCAATTCATATTTTGACTCAGTTGATACTCTCTTATCTAACTTTACATTAGAATATTATGACAACCTAACTTGTAATAATAATAATAATCAGACTCATCTGAATTGTTACTGCACTCACTGTACTGTGCTAGTGTCAATCTCATTCTCAACAGCTGTACTGTAGCCATAGATATATATTTTTTAAATCACACCCATGTGAAGTGAGGGGCGCTCTTATCACCGTACATCAATGTGTGCGTGCGTGCGTGCGTGAGTGTGTGCACGAACTCCATTTCACTTTGTATGTGAGACGGTCAATGTCATTTGTGTATTGTTTATATTTTTAAATTGACAATAAAACCGTGGCAGATAGGGTAGGAACATTCAGAGGCATATATACCTGGGGGATGGGTTTGTGCTTTCGGATGTGAGGGTGATCTGCGGCGGCATCTGTCTGGGTTTATTCGGCTGATCTGGCTGGTTAGATGGGTGTCCCCTTCCTCCCTCACCGCTCCATGTGTGTCCACTCCCGAAGCTCTGCGCTCGGTGCCAGAGGACCCTCCTTCCCCCTTCCTGGCTCATCGTTGATAGTAGCTCCACTCCCCCGGCTAGGACCTCCAAACAAGCTCAAGGCCCATTTGTAGGACGCGTAGGGAGGTCAAAGCTCCACAACTCCAAGCACATCCAAACCTGGCACTGCACGTGGCAGTCTGCCTTACTTTTATTTTATTTTGTTTATTTCATCCCAAAGATAGTTAACAATCACTGCATCACCAACAGCAAAAACAAGAAACAAAACAATTCTAACAGAAACATTTAGTCATGCAATTCATATTTTGACTCAGTTGATACTCTCTTATCTAACTTTACATTAGAATATTATGACAACCTAACTTGTAATAATAATAATAATCAGACTCATCTGAATTGTTACTGCACTCACTGTACTGTGCTAGTGTCAATCTCATTCTCAACAGCTGTACTGTAGCCATAGATATATATTTTTTAAATCACACCCATGTGAAGTGAGGGGCGCTCTTATCACCGTACATCAATGTGTGCGTGCGTGCGTGCGTGAGTGTGTGCACGAACTCCATTTCACTTTGTATGTGAGACGGTCAATGTCATTTGTGTATTGTTTATATTTTTAAATTGACAATAAAACCGTGGCAGATAGGGTAGGAACATTCAGAGGCATATATACCTGGGGGATGGGTTTGTGCTTTCGGATGTGAGGGTGATCTGCGGCGGCATCTGTCTGGGTTTATTCGGCTGATCTGGCTGGTTAGATGGGTGTCCCCTTCCTCCCTCACCGCTCCATGTGTGTCCACTCCCGAAGCTCTGCGCTCGGTGCCAGAGGACCCTCCTTCCCCCTTCCTGGCTCATCGTTGATAGTAGCTCCACTCCCCCAGCTAGGACCTCCAAACAAGCTCAAGGCCCATTTGTAGGACGCGTAGGGAGGTCAACGCTCCACAACTCCAAGCACATCCAAACCTGGCACTGCACGTGGCAGTCTGCCTTACTTTTATTTTATTTTGTTTATTTCATCCCAAAGATAGTTAACAATCACTGCATCACCAACAGCAAAAACAAGAAACAAAACAATTCTAACAGAAACATTTAGTCATGCAATTCATATTTTGACTCAGTTGATACTCTCTTATCTAACTTTACATTAGAATATTATGACAACCTAACTTGTAATAATAATAATAATCAGACTCATCTGAATTGTTACTGCACTCACTGTACTGTGCTAGTGTCAATCTCATTCTCAACAGCTGTACTGTAGCCATAGATATATATTTTTTAAATCACACCCATGTGAAGTGAGGGGCGCTCTTATCACCGTACATCAATGTGTGCGTGCGTGCATGCGTGAGTGTGTGCACGAACTCCATTTCACTTTGTATGTGAGACGGTCAATGTCATTTGTGTATTGTTTATATTTTGAAATTGACAATAAAACCGTGGCAGATAGGGTAGGAACATTCAGAGGCATATATACCTGGGGGATGGGTTTGTGCTTTCGGATGTGAGGGTGATCTGCGGCGGCATCTGTCTGGGTTTATTCGGCTGATCTGGCTGGTTTGATGGGTGTCCCCTTCCTCCCTCACCGCTCCATGTGTGACCACTCCCGAAGCTCTGCGCTCGGTGCCAGAGGACCCTCCTTCCCCCTTCCTGGCTCATCGTTGATAGTAGCTCCACTCCCCCTGCTAGGACCTCCAAACAAGCTCAAGGCCCATTTGTAGGACGTGTAGGGAGGTCAAAGCTCCACAACTCCAAGCACATCCAAACCTGGCACTGCACGTGGCAGTCTGCCTTACTTTTATTTTATTTTGTTTATTTCATCCCATATTTGATAGTTAACAATCACTGCATCACCAACAGCAAAAACAAGAAACAAAACAATTCTAACAGAAACATTTAGTCATGCAATTCATATTTTGACTCAGTTGATACTCTCTTATCTAACTTTACATTAGAATATTATGACAACCTAACTTGTAATAATAATAATAATCAGACTCATCTGAATTGTTACTGCACTCACTGTACTATGCTAGTGTCAATCTCATTCTCAACAGTTGTACTGTAGCCATAAATATATATTTTTTTAAATCACACCCATGTGAAGTGAGGGGCGCTCTTATCATCGTACATCAATGTGTGCGTGCGTGCGTGCGTGAGTGCGTGCGTGCGTGCGTGCGTGCGTGCGTGAGTGCATGCACGAACTCCATTTCACTTTGTATGTGAGACGGTCAATGTCATTTGTGTATTGTTTATATTTTGAAATTGACAATAAAACCGTGGCAGATAGGGTAGGAACATTCAGAGGCATATATACCTGGGGAATGGGTTTGTGCTTTTGGATGTGAGGGTGATCTGCGGCGGCATCTGTCTGGGTTGATTCGGCTGATCTGGCTGGTTAGATGGGTGTCCCCTTCCTCCCTCACCGCTCCATGTGTGTCCACTCCCGAAGCTCTGCGCTCGGTGCCAGAGGACCCTCCTTCCCCCTTCCTGGCTCATCGTTGATAGTAGCTCCACTCCCCCGGCTAGGACCTCCAAACAAGCTCAAGGCCCATTTGTAGGACGCGTAGGGAGGTCAAAGCTCCACAACTCCAAGCACATCCAAACCTGGCACTGCACGTGGCAGTCTGCCTTACTTTTATTTTATTTTGTTTATTTCATCCCAAAGATAGTTAACAATCACTGCATCACCAACAGCAAAAACAAGAAACAAAACAATTCTAACAGAAACATTTAGTCATGCAATTCATATTTTGACTCAGTTGATACTCTCTTATCTAACTTTACATTAGAATATTATGACAACCTAACTTGTAATAATAATAATAATCAGACTCATCTGAATTGTTACTGCACTCACTGTACTGTGCTAGTGTCAATCTCATTCTCAACAGCTGTACTGTAGCCATAGATATATATTTTTTAAATCACACCCATGTGAAGTGAGGGGCGCTCTTATCACCGTACATCAATGTGTGTGTGCGTGCGTGCGTGCGTGAGTGTGTGCACGAACTCCATTTCACTTTGTATGTGAGACGGTCAATGTCATTTGTGTATTGTTTATATTTTTAAATTGACAATAAAACCGTGGCAGATAGGGTAGGAACATTCAGAGGCATATATACCTGGGGGATGGGTTTGTGCTTTCGGATGTGAGGGTGATCTGCGGCGGCATCTGTCTGGGTTTATTCGGCTGATCTGGCTGGTTAGATGGGTGTCCCCTTCCTCCCTCACCGCTCCATGTGTGTCCACTCCCGAAGCTCTGCGCTCGGTGCCAGAGGACCCTCCTTCCCCCTTCCTGGCTCATCGTTGATAGTAGCTCCACTCCCCCTGCTAGGACCTCCAAACAAGCTCAAGGCCCATTTGTAGGACGCGTAGGGAGGTCAACGCTCCACAACTCCAAGCACATCCAAACCTGGCACTGCACGTGGCAGTCTGCCTTACTTTTATTTTATTTTGTTTATTTCATCCCAAAGATAGTTAACAATCACTGCATCACCAACAGCAAAAACAAGAAACAAAACAATTCTAACAGAAACATTTAGTCATGCAATTCATATTTTGACTCAGTTGATACTCTCTTATCTAACTTTACATTAGAATATTATGACAACCTAACTTGTAATAATAATAATAATCAGACTCATCTGAATTGTTACTGCACTCACTGTACTGTAGCCATAGATATATATTTTTTAAATCACACCCATGTGAAGTGAGGGGGGCTCTTATCATCGTACATCAATGTGTGCGTGCGTGCGTGCGTGAGTGCGTGCACAAACTCCATTTCACTTTGTATGTGAGACGGTCAATGTCATTTGTGTATTGTTTATATTTTTAAATTGACAATAAAACCGTGGCAGATAGGGTAGGAACATTCAGAGGCATATATACCTGGGGGATGGGTTTGTGCTTTCAGATGTGAGGGTGATCTGCGGCGGCATCTGTCTGGGTTTATTCGGCTGATCTGGCTGGTTAGATGGGTGTCCCCTTCCTCCCTCACCGCTCCATGTGTGTCCACTCCCGAAGCTCTGCGCTCGGTGCCAGAGGACCCTCCTTCCCCCTTCCTGGCTCATCGTTGATAGTAGCTCCACTCCCCCTGCTAGGACCTCCAAACAAGCTCAAGGCCCATTTGTAGGACGCGTAGGGAGGTCAACGCTCCACAACTCCAAGCACATCCAAACCTGGCAATGCACGTGGCAGTCTGCCTTAATTTTATTTTATTTTGTTTATTTCATCCCAAAGATAGTTAACAATCACTGCATCACCAACAGCAAAAACAAGAAACAAAACAATTCTAACAGAAACATTTAGTCATGCAATTCATATTTTGACTCAGTTGATACTCTCTTATCTAACTTTACATTAGAATATTATGACAACCTAACTTGTAATAAAAAATAATAATCAGACTCATCTGAATTGTTACTGCACTCACTGTACTGTGCTAGTGTCAATCTCATTCTCAACAGCTGTACTGTAGCCATAGATGTATATTTTTTAAATCACACCCATGTGAAGTGAGGGGCGCTCTTATCACCGTACATCAATGTGTGCGTGCGTGCGTGCGTGAGTGTGTGCACGAACTCCATTTCACTTTGTATGTGAGACGGTCAATGTCATTTGTGTATTGTTTATATTTTGAAATTGACAATAAAACCGTGGCAGATAGGGTAGGAACATTCAGAGGCATATATACCTGGGGGATGGGTTTGTGCTTTCGGATGTGAGGGTGATCTGCGGCAGCATCTGTCTGGGTTTATTCGGCTGATCTGGCTGGTTAGATGGGTGTCCCCTTCCTCCCTCACCGCTCCATGTGTGTCCACTCCCGAAGCTCTGCGCTCGGTGCCAGAGGACCCTCCTTCCCCCTTCCTGGCTCATCGTTGATAGTAGCTCCACTCCCCCTGCTAGGACCTCCAAACAAGCTCAAGGCCCATTTGTAGGACGCGTAGGGAGGTCAACGCTCCACAACTCCAAGCACATCCAAACCTGGCACTGCTCGTGGCAGTCTGCCTTACTTTTATTTTATTTTGTTTATTTCATCCCATATTTGATAGTTAACAATCACTGCATCACCAACAGCAAAAACAAGAAACAAAACAATTCTAACAGAAACATTTAGTCATGCAATTCATATTCATATTCATATTTTGACTCAGTTGATACTCTCTTATCTAACTTTACATTAGAATATTATGACAACCTAACTTGTAATAATAATAATAATCAGACTCATCTGAATTGTTACTGCACTCACTGTACTGTGCTAGTGTCAATATCAATGCACGTGGCAGTCTGCCTTAATTTTATTTTATTTTGTTTATTTCATCCCAAAGATAGTTAACAATCACTGCATCACCAACAGCAAAAACAAGAAACAAAACAATTCTAACAGAAACATTTAGTCATGCAATTCATATTTTGACTCAGTTGATACTCTCTTATCTAACTTTACATTAGAATATTATGACAACCTAACTTGTAATAAAAAATAATAATCAGACTCATCTGAATTGTTACTGCACTCACTGTACTGTGCTAGTGTCAATCTCATTCTCAACAGCTGTACTGTAGCCATAGATGTATATTTTTTAAATCACACCCATGTGAAGTGAGGGGCGCTCTTATCACCGTACATCAATGTGTGCGTGCGTGCGTGCGTGAGTGTGTGCACGAACTCCATTTCACTTTGTATGTGAGACGGTCAATGTCATTTGTGTATTGTTTATATTTTGAAATTGACAATAAAACCGTGGCAGATAGGGTAGGAACATTCAGAGGCATATATACCTGGGGGATGGGTTTGTGCTTTCGGATGTGAGGGTGATCTGCGGCAGCATCTGTCTGGGTTTATTCGGCTGATCTGGCTGGTTAGATGGGTGTCCCCTTCCTCCCTCACCGCTCCATGTGTGTCCACTCCCGAAGCTCTGCGCTCGGTGCCAGAGGACCCTCCTTCCCCCTTCCTGGCTCATCGTTGATAGTAGCTCCACTCCCCCTGCTAGGACCTCCAAACAAGCTCAAGGCCCATTTGTAGGACGCGTAGGGAGGTCAACGCTCCACAACTCCAAGCACATCCAAACCTGGCACTGCTCGTGGCAGTCTGCCTTACTTTTATTTTATTTTGTTTATTTCATCCCATATTTGATAGTTAACAATCACTGCATCACCAACAGCAAAAACAAGAAACAAAACAATTCTAACAGAAACATTTAGTCATGCAATTCATATTCATATTCATATTTTGACTCAGTTGATACTCTCTTATCTAACTTTACATTAGAATATTATGACAACCTAACTTGTAATAATAATAATAATCAGACTCATCTGAATTGTTACTGCACTCACTGTACTGTGCTAGTGTCAATCTCATTCTCAACAGCTGTACTGTAGCCATAAATATATATTTTTTTAAATCACACCCATGTGAAGTGAGGGGCGCTCTTATCATCGTACATCAATGTGTGCGTGCGTGCGTGCGTGCGTGAGTGCATGCACGAACTCCATTTCACTTTGTATGTGAGACGGTCAATGTCATTTGTGTATTGTTTATATTTTTAAATTGACAATAAAACCGTGGCAGATAGGGTAGGAACATTCAGAGGCATATATACCTGGGGGATGGGTTTGTGCTTTCGGATGTGAGGGTGATCTGCGGCGGCATCTGTCTGGGTTGATTCGGCTGATCTGGCTGGTTAGATGGGTGTCCCCTTCCTCCCTCACCGCTCCATGTGTGTCCACTCCCGAAGCTCTGCGCTCGGTGCCAGAGGACCCTCCTTCCCCCTTCCTGGCTCATCGTTGATAGTAGCTCCACTCCCCCTGCTAGGACCTCCAAAAAAAATGCAAGCTCAAGGCCCATTTGTAGGACGCGTAGGGAGGTCAAAGCTGCACAACTCCAAGCACATCCAAACCTGGCACTGCACGTGGCAGTCTGCCTTACTTTTATTTTATTTTGTTTATTTCATCCCATATTTGATAGTTAACAATCACTGCATCACCAACAGCAAAAACAAGAAACAAAACAATTCTAACAGAAACATTTAGTCATGCAATTCATATTTTGACTCAGTTGATACTCTCTTATCTAACTTTACATTAGAATATTATGACAACCTAACTTGTAATAATAATAATAATCAGACTCATCTGAATTGTTACTGCACTCACTGTACTGTGCTAGTGTCAATCTCATTCTCAACAGCTGTACTGTAGCCATAGATATATATTTTTTAAATCACACCCATGTGAAGTGAGGGGGGCTCTTATCATCGTACATCAATGTGTGCGTGCGTGCGTGCGTGAGTGCGTGCACGAACTCCATTTCACTTTGTATGTGAGACGGTCAATGTCATTTGTGTATTGTTTATATTTTTAAATTGACAATAAAACCGTGGCAGATAGGGTAGGAACATTCAGAGGCATATATACCTGGGGGATGGGTTTGTGCTTTCGGATGTGAGGGTGATCTGTGGCGGCATCTGTCTGGGTTTATTCGGCTGATCTGGCTGGTTAGATGGGTGTCCCCTTCCTCCCTCATCGCTCCATGTGTGTCCACTCCCGAAGCTCTGCGCTCGGTGCCAGAGGACCCTCCTTCCCCCTTCCTGGCTCATCGTCGATAGTAGCTCCACTCCCCCTGCTAGGACCTCCAAACAAGCTCAAGGCCCATTTGTAGGACGCGTAGGGAGGTCAACGCTCATAACTCCAAGCACATCCAAACCTGGCACTGCTCGTGGCAGTCTGCCTTACTTTTATTTTATTTCGTTTATTTCATCCCAAAGATAGTTAACAATCACTGCATCACCAACAGCAAAAACAAGAAACAAAACAATTCTAACAGAAACATTTAGTCATGCAATTCATATTTTGACTCAGTTGATACTCTCTTATCTAACTTTACATTAGAATATTATGACAACCTAACTTGTAATAATAATAATAATCAGACTCATCTGAATTGTTACTGCACTCACTGTACTGTGCTAGTGTCAATCTCATTCTCAACAGCTGTACTGTAGCCATAGATATATATTTTTTAAATCACACCCATGTGAAGTGAGGGGCGCTCTTATCACCGTACATCAATGTGTGTGTGCGTGCGTGCGTGAGTGTGTGCACGAACTCCATTTCACTTTGTATGTGAGACGGTCAATGTCATTTGTGTATTGTTTATATTTTTAAATTGACAATAAAACCGTGGCAGATAGGGTAGGAACATTCAGAGGCATATATACCTGGGGGATGGGTTTGTGCTTTCGGATGTGAGGGTGATCTGCGGCGGCATCTGTCTGGGTTTATTCGGCTGATCTGGCTGGTTAGATGGGTGTCCCCTTCCTCCCTCACCGCTCCATGTGTGTCCACTCCCGAAGCTCTGCGCTCGGTGCCAGAGGACCCTCCTTCCCCCTTCCTGGCTCATCGTTGATAGTAGCTCCACTCCCCCTGCTAGGACCTCCAAACAAGCTCAAGGCCCATTTGTAGGACGCGTAGGGAGGTCAACGCTCCACAACTCCAAGCACATCCAAACCTGGCACTGCACGTGGCAGTCTGCCTTACTTTTATTTTATTTTGTTTATTTCATCCCAAAGATAGTTAACAATCACTGCATCACCAACAGCAAAAACAAGAAACAAAACAATTCTAACAGAAACATTTAGTCATGCAATTCATATTTTGACTCAGTTGATACTCTCTTATCTAACTTTACATTAGAATATTATGACAACCTAACTTGTAATAATAATAATAATCAGACTCATCTGAATTGTTACTGCACTCACTGTACTGTGCTAGTGTCAATCTCATTCTCAACAGCTGTACTGTAGCCATAGATATATATTTTTTAAATCACACCCATGTGAAGTGAGGGGCGCTCTTATCACCGTACATCAATGTGTGCGTGCGTGCGTGCGTGAGTGTGTGCACGAACTCCATTTCACTTTGTATGTGAGACGGTCAATGTCATTTGTGTATTGTTTATATTTTGAAATTGACAATAAAACCGTGGCAGATAGGGTAGGAACATTCAGAGGCATATATACCTGGGGGATGGGTTTGTGCTTTTGGATGTGAGGGTGATCTGCGGCGGCATCTTTCTGGGTTTATTCGGCTGATCTGGCTGGTTAGATGGGTGTCCCCTTCCTCCCTCACCGCTCCATGTGTGTCCACTCCCGAAGCTCTGCGCTCGGTGCCAGAGGACCCTCCTTCCCCCTTCCTGGCTCATCGTTGATAGTAGCTCCACTCCCCCTGCTAGGACCTCCAAACAAGCTCAAGGCCCATTTGTAGGACGCGTAGGGAGGTCAAAGCTCCACAACTCCAAGCACATCCAAACCTGGCACTGCACGTGGCAGTCTGCCTTACTTTTATTTGATTTTGTTTATTTCATCCCATATTTGATAGTTAACAATCACTGCATCACCAACAGCAAAAACAAGAAACAAAACAATTCTAACAGAAACATTTAGTCATGCAATTCATATTTTGACTCAGTTGATACTCTCTTATCTAACTTTACATTAGAATATTATGACAACCTAACTTGTAATAATAATAATAATCAGACTCATCTGAATTGTTACTGCACTCACTGTACTGTGCTAGTGTCAATCTCATTCTCAACAGCTGTACTGTAGCCATAAATATATATTTTTTTAAATCACACCCATGTGAAGTGAGGGGCGCTCTTATCATCGTACATCAATGTGTGCGTGCGTGCGTGCGTGAGTGCATGCACGAACTCCATTTCACTTTGTATGTGAGACGGTCAATGTCATTTGTGTATTGTTTATATTTTGAAATTGACAATAAAACCGTGGCAGATAGGGTAGGAACATTCAGAGGCATATATACCTGGGGAATGGGTTTGTGCTTTTGGATGTGAGGGTGATCTGCGGCGGCATCTGTCTGGGTTGATTCGGCTGATCTGGCTGGTTAGATGGGTGTCCCCTTCCTCCCTCACCGCTCCATGTGTGTCCACTCCCGAAGCTCTGCGCTCGGTGCCAGAGGACCCTCCTTCCCCCTTCCTGGCTCATCGTTGATAGTAGCTCCACTCCCCCTGCTAGGACCTCCAAACAAGCTCAAGGCCCATTTGTAGGACGCGTAGGGAGGTCAACGCTCCACAACTCCAAGCACATCCAAACCTGGCACTGCACGTGGCAGTCTGCCTTACTTTTATTTTATTTTGTTTATTTCATCCCAAAGATATAGTTAACAATCACTGCATCACCAACAGCAAAAACAAGAAACAAAACAATTCTAACAGAAACATTTAGTCATGCAATTCATATTTTGACTCAGTTGATACTCTCTTATCTAACTTTACATTAGAATATTATGACAACCTAACTTGTAATAATAATAATAATCAGACTCATCTGAATTGTTACTGCACTCACTGTACTGTGCTAGTGTCAATCTCATTCTCAACAGCTGTACTGTAGCCATAGATATATATTTTTTAAATCACACCCATGTGAAGTGAGGGGCGCTCTTATCACCGTACATCAATGTGTGCGTGCGTGCGTGCGTGCGTGAGTGTGTGCACGAACTCCATTTCACTTTGTATGTGAGACGGTCAATGTCATTTGTGTATTGTTTATATTTTGAAATTGACAATAAAACCGTGGCAGATAGGGTAGGAACATTCAGAGGCATATATACCTGGGGGATGGGTTTGTGCTTTCGGATGTGAGGCTGATCTGCGGCGGCATCTGTCTGGGTTTATTCGGCTGATCTGGCTGGTTAGATGGGTGTCCCCTTCCTCCCTCACCGCTCCATGTGTGTCCACTCCCGAAGCTCTGCGCTCGGTGCCAGAGGACCCTCCTTCCCCCTTCCTGGCTCATCGTTGATAGTAGCTCCACTCCCCCTGCTAGGACCTCCAAACAAGCTCAAGGCCCATTTGTAGGACACGTAGGGAGGTCAAAGCTCCACAACTCCAAGCACATCCAAACCTGGCACTGCACGTGGCAGTCTGCCTTACTTTTATTTTATTTTGTTTATTTCATCCCAAAGATAGTTAACAATCACTGCATCACCAACAGCAAAAACAAGAAACAAAACAATTCTAACAGAAACATTTAGTCATGCAATTCATATTTTGACTCAGTTGATACTCTCTTATCTAACTTTACATTAGAATATTATGACAACCTAACTTGTAATAATAATAATAATCAGACTCATCTGAATTGTTACTGCACTCACTGTACTGTGCTAGTGTCAATCTCATTCTCAACAGCTGTACTGTAGCCATAGATATATATTTTTTAAATCACACCCATGTGAAGTGAGGGGCGCTCTTATCACCGTACATCAATGTGTGCGTGCGTGCGTGCGTGAGTGTGTGCACGAACTCCATTTCACTTTGTATGTGAGACGGTCAATGTCATTTGTGTATTGTTTATATTTTTAAATTGACAATAAAACCGTGGCAGATAGGGTATGGAACATTCAGAGGCATATATACCTGGGGGATGGGTTTGTGCTTTCGGATGTGAGGGTGATCTGCGGCGGCATCTGTCTGGGTTTATTCGGCTGATCTGGCTGGTTAGATGGGTGTCCCCTTCCTCCCTCACCGCTCCATGTGTGTCCACTCCCGAAGCTCTGCGCTCGGTGCCAGAGGACCCTCCTTCCCCCTTCCTGGCTCATCGTTGATAGTAGCTCCACTCCCCCTGCTAGGACCTCCAAACAAGCTCAAGGCCCATTTGTAGGACGCGTAGGGAGGTCAACGCTCCACAACTCCAAGCACATCCAAACCTGGCACTGCATGTGGCAGTCTGCCTTACTTTTATTTTATTTTGTTTATTTCATCCCATATTTGATAGTTAACAATCACTGCATCACCAACAGCAAAAACAAGAAACAAAACAATTCTAACAGAAACATTTAGTCATGCAATTCATATTTTGACTCAGTTGATACTCTCTTATCTAACTTTACATTAGAATATTATGACAACCTAACTTGTAATAATAATAATAATCAGACTCATCTGAATTGTTACTGCACTCACTGTACTGTAGCCATAGATATATATTTTTTAAATCACACCCATGTGAAGTGAGGGGGGCTCTTATCATCGTACATCAATGTGTGCGTGCGTGCGTGCGTGAGTGCGTGCACGAACTCCATTTCACTTTGTATGTGAGACGGTCAATGTCATTTGTGTATTGTTTATATTTTTAAATTGACAATAAAACCGTGGCAGATAGGGTAGGAACATTCAGAGGCATATATACCTGGGGGATGGGTTTGTGCTTTCAGATGTGAGGGTGATCTGCGGCGGCATCTGTCTGGGTTTATTCGGCTGATCTGGCTGGTTAGATGGGTGTCCCCTTCCTCCCTCACCGCTCCATGTGTGTCCACTCCCGAAGCTCTGCGCTCGGTGCCAGAGGACCCTCCTTCCCCCTTCCTGGCTCATCGTTGATAGTAGCTCCACTCCCCCTGCTAGGACCTCCAAACAAGCTCAAGGCCCATTTGTAGGACGCGTAGGGAGGTCAACGCTCCACAACTCCAAGCACATCCAAACCTGGCACTGCACGTGGCAGTCTGCCTTAATTTTATTTTATTTTGTTTATTTCATCCCAAAGATAGTTAACAATCACTGCATCACCAACAGCAAAAACAAGAAACAAAACAATTCTAACAGAAACATTTAGTCATGCAATTCATATTTTGACTCAGTTGATACTCTCTTATCTAACTTTACATTAGAATATTATGACAACCTAACTTGTAATAAAAAATAATAATCAGACTCATCTGAATTGTTACTGCACTCACTGTACTGTGCTAGTGTCAATCTCATTCTCAACAGCTGTACTGTAGCCATAGATGTATATTTTTTAAATCACACCCATGTGAAGTGAGGGGCGCTCTTATCACCGTACATCAATGTGTGCGTGCGTGCGTGCGTGAGTGTGTGCACGAACTCCATTTCACTTTGTATGTGAGACGGTCAATGTCATTTGTGTATTGTTTATATTTTGAAATTGACAATAAAACCGTGGCAGATAGGGTAGGAACATTCAGAGGCATATATACCTGGGGGATGGGTTTGTGCTTTCGGATGTGAGGGTGATCTGCGGCAGCATCTGTCTGGGTTTATTCGGCTGATCTGGCTGGTTAGATGGGTGTCCCCTTCCTCCCTCACCGCTCCATGTGTGTCCACTCCCGAAGCTCTGCGCTCGGTGCCAGAGGACCCTCCTTCCCCCTTCCTGGCTCATCGTTGATAGTAGCTCCACTCCCCCTGCTAGGACCTCCAAACAAGCTCAAGGCCCATTTGTAGGACGCGTAGGGAGGTCAACGCTCCACAACTCCAAGCACATCCAAACCTGGCACTGCTCGTGGCAGTCTGCCTTACTTTTATTTTATTTTGTTTATTTCATCCCATATTTGATAGTTAACAATCACTGCATCACCAACAGCAAAAACAAGAAACAAAACAATTCTAACAGAAACATTTAGTCATGCAATTCATATTCATATTCATATTTTGACTCAGTTGATACTCTCTTATCTAACTTTACATTAGAATATTATGACAACCTAACTTGTAATAATAATAATAATCAGACTCATCTGAATTGTTACTGCACTCACTGTACTGTGCTAGTGTCAATCTCATTCTCAACAGCTGTACTGTAGCCATAAATATATATTTTTTTAAATCACACCCATGTGAAGTGAGGGGCGCTCTTATCATCGTACATCAATGTGTGCGTGCGTGCGTGCGTGCGTGAGTGCATGCACGAACTCCATTTCACTTTGTATGTGAGACGGTCAATGTCATTTGTGTATTGTTTATATTTTTAAATTGACAATAAAACCGTGGCAGATAGGGTAGGAACATTCAGAGGCATATATACCTGGGGGATGGGTTTGTGCTTTCGGATGTGAGGGTGATCTGCGGCGGCATCTGTCTGGGTTGATTCGGCTGATCTGGCTGGTTAGATGGGTGTCCCCTTCCTCCCTCACCGCTCCATGTGTGTCCACTCCCGAAGCTCTGCGCTCGGTGCCAGAGGACCCTCCTTCCCCCTTCCTGGCTCATCGTTGATAGTAGCTCCACTCCCCCTGCTAGGACCTCCAAAAAAAATGCAAGCTCAAGGCCCATTTGTAGGACGCGTAGGGAGGTCAAAGCTGCACAACTCCAAGCACATCCAAACCTGGCACTGCACGTGGCAGTCTGCCTTACTTTTATTTTATTTTGTTTATTTCATCCCATATTTGATAGTTAACAATCACTGCATCACCAACAGCAAAAACAAGAAACAAAACAATTCTAACAGAAACATTTAGTCATGCAATTCATATTTTGACTCAGTTGATACTCTCTTATCTAACTTTACATTAGAATATTATGACAACCTAACTTGTAATAATAATAATAATCAGACTCATCTGAATTGTTACTGCACTCACTGTACTGTGCTAGTGTCAATCTCATTCTCAACAGCTGTACTGTAGCCATAGATATATATTTTTTAAATCACACCCATGTGAAGTGAGGGGGGCTCTTATCATCGTACATCAATGTGTGCGTGCGTGCGTGCGTGAGTGCGTGCACGAACTCCATTTCACTTTGTATGTGAGACGGTCAATGTCATTTGTGTATTGTTTATATTTTTAAATTGACAATAAAACCGTGGCAGATAGGGTAGGAACATTCAGAGGCATATATACCTGGGGGATGGGTTTGTGCTTTCGGATGTGAGGGTGATCTGTGGCGGCATCTGTCTGGGTTTATTCGGCTGATCTGGCTGGTTAGATGGGTGTCCCCTTCCTCCCTCATCGCTCCATGTGTGTCCACTCCCGAAGCTCTGCGCTCGGTGCCAGAGGACCCTCCTTCCCCCTTCCTGGCTCATCGTCGATAGTAGCTCCACTCCCCCTGCTAGGACCTCCAAACAAGCTCAAGGCCCATTTGTAGGACGCGTAGGGAGGTCAACGCTCATAACTCCAAGCACATCCAAACCTGGCACTGCTCGTGGCAGTCTGCCTTACTTTTATTTTATTTCGTTTATTTCATCCCAAAGATAGTTAACAATCACTGCATCACCAACAGCAAAAACAAGAAACAAAACAATTCTAACAGAAACATTTAGTCATGCAATTCATATTTTGACTCAGTTGATACTCTCTTATCTAACTTTACATTAGAATATTATGACAACCTAACTTGTAATAATAATAATAATCAGACTCATCTGAATTGTTACTGCACTCACTGTACTGTAGCCATAGATATATATTTTTTAAATCACACCCATGTGAAGTGAGGGGGGCTCTTATCATCGTACATCAATGTGTGCGTGCGTGCGTGCGTGAGTGCGTGCACAAACTCCATTTCACTTTGTATGTGAGACGGTCAATGTCATTTGTGTATTGTTTATATTTTTAAATTGACAATAAAACCGTGGCAGATAGGGTAGGAACATTCAGAGGCATATATACCTGGGGGATGGGTTTGTGCTTTCGGATGTGAGGGTGATCTGCGGCGGCATCTGTCTGGGTTTATTCGGCTGATCTGGCTGGTTAGATGGGTGTCCCCTTCCTCCCTCAACGCTCCATGTGTGTCCACTCCCGAAGCTCTGCGCTCGGTGCCAGAGGACCCTCCTTCCCCCTTCCTGGCTCATCGTTGATAGTAGCTCCACTCCCCCTGCTAGGACCTCCAAACAAGCTCAAGGCCCATTTGTAGGACGCGTAGGAAGGTCAACGCCCCACAACTCCAAGCACATCCAAACCTGGCACTGCACGTGGCAGTCTGCCTTACTTTTATTTTATTTTGTTTATTTCATCCCAAAGATAGTTAACAATCACTGCATCACCAACAGCAAAAACAAGAAACAAAACAATTCTAACAGAAACATTTAGTCATGCAATTCATATTTTGACTCAGTTGATACTCTCTTATCTAACTTTACATTAGAATATTATGACAACCTAACTTGTAATAATAATAATAATCAGACTCATCTGAATTGTTACTGCACTCACTGTACTATGCTAGTGTCAATCTCATTCTCAACAGCTGTAGTGTAGCCATAGATATATATTTTTTAAATCACACCCATGTGAAGTGAGGGGCGCTCTTATCACCGTACATCAATGTGTGCGTGCGTGCATGCGTGAGTGTGTGCACGAACTCCATTTCACTTTGTATGTGAGACGGTCAATGTCATTTGTGTATTGTTTATATTTTGAAATTGACAATAAAACCGTGGCAGATAGGGTAGGAACATTCAGAGGCATATATACCTGGGGGATGGGTTTGTGCTTTCGGATGTGAGGGTGATCTGCGGCGGCATCTGTCTGGGTTTATTCGGCTGATCTGGCTGGTTAGATGGGTGTCCCCTTCCTCCCTCACCGCTCCATGTGTGTCCACTCCCGAAGCTCTGCGCTCGGTGCCAGAGGACCCTCCTTCCCCCTTCCTGGCTCATCGTTGATAGTAGCTCCACTCCCCCTGCTAGGACCTCCAAACAAGCTCAAGGCCCATTTGTAGGACGCGTAGGGAGGTCAAAGCTCCACAACTCCAAGCACATCCAAACCTGGCACTGCACGTGGCAGTCTGCCTTACTTTTATTTTATTTTGTTTATTTCATCCCATAGATAGTTAACAATCACTGCATCACCAACAGCAAAAACAAGAAACAAAACAATTCTAACAGAAACATTTAGTCATGCAATTCATATTTTGACTCAGTTGATACTCTCTTATCTAACTTTACATTAGAATATTATGACAACCTAACTTGTAATAATAATAATAATCAGACTCATCTGAATTGTTACTGCACTCACTGTACTGTGCTAGTGTCAATCTCATTCTCAACAGCTGTACTGTAGCCATAGATATATATTTTTTAAATCACACCGATGTGAAGTGAGGGGCGCTCTTATCATCGTACATCAATGTGTGCGTGCGTGCGTGCGTGCGTGCGTGCGTGCGTGCGTGAGTGAGTGCGTGCACGAACTCCATTTCACTTTGTATGTGAGACGGTCAATGTCATTTGTGTATTGTTTATATTTTGAAATTGACAATAAAACCGTGGCAGATAGGGTAGGAACATTCAGAGGCATATATACCTGGGGGATGGGTTTGTGCTTTCGGATGTGAGGGTGATCTGCGGCGGCATCTGTCTGGGTTTATTCGGCTGATCTGGCTGGTTAGATGGGTGTCCCCTTCCTCCCTCACCGCTCCATGTGTGTCCACTCCCGAAGCTCTGCGCTCGGTGCCAGAGGACCCTCCTTCCCCCTTCCTGGCTCATCGTTGATAGTAGCTCCACTCCCCCTGCTAGGACCTCCAAACAAGCTCAAGGCCCATTTGTAGGACGCGTAGGGAGGTCAACGCTCCACAACTCCAAGCACATCCAAACCTGGCACTGCACGTGGCAGTCTGCCTTACTTTTATTTTATTTTGTTTATTTCATCCCAAAGATAGTTAACAATCACTGCATCACCAACAGCAAAAACAAGAAACAAAACAATTCTAACAGAAACATTTAGTCATGCAATTCATATTTTGACTCAGTTGATACTCTCTTATCTAACTTTACATTAGAATATTATGACAACCTAACTTGTAATAATAATAATAATCAGACTCATCTGAATTGTTACTGCACTCACTGTACTGTGCTAGTGTCAATCTCATTCTCAACAGCTGTACTGTAGCCATAGATATATATTTTTTAAATCACACCCATGTGAAGTGAGGGGCGCTCTTATCACCGTACATCAATGTGTGCGTGCGTGCGTGCGTGAGTGTGTGCACGAACTCCATTTCACTTTGTATGTGAGACGGTCAATGTCATTTGTGTATTGTTTATATTTTGAAATTGACAATAAAACCGTGGCAGATAGGGTAGGAACATTCAGAGGCATATATACCTGGGGGATGGGTTTGTGCTTTCGGATGTGAGGGTGATCTGCGGCGGCATCTGTCTGGGTTTATTCGGCTGATCTGGCTGGTTAGATGGGTGTCCCCTTCCTCCCTCACCGCTCCATGTGTGTCCACTCCCGAAGCTCTGCGCTCGGTGCCAGAGGACCCTCCTTCCCCCTTCCTGGCTCATCGTTGATAGTAGCTCCACTCCCCCGGCTAGGACCTCCAAACAAGCTCAAGGCCCATTTGTAGGACGCGTAGGGAGGTCAAAGCTCCACAACTCCAAGCACATCCAAACCTGGCACTGCACGTGGCAGTCTGCCTTACTTTTATTTTATTTTGTTTATTTCATCCCAAAGATAGTTAACAATCACTGCATCACCAACAGCAAAAACAAGAAACAAAACAATTCTAACAGAAACATTTAGTCATGCAATTCATATTTTGACTCAGTTGATACTCTCTTATCTAACTTTACATTAGAATATTATGACAACCTAACTTGTAATAAAAAATAATAATCAGACTCATCTGAATTGTTACTGCACTCACTGTACTGTGCTAGTGTCAATCTCATTCTCAACAGCTGTACTGTAGCCATAGATGTATATTTTTTAAATCACACCCATGTGAAGTGAGGGGCGCTCTTATCACCGTACATCAATGTGTGCGTGCGTGCGTGCGTGAGTGTGTGCACGAACTCCATTTCACTTTGTATGTGAGACGGTCAATGTCATTTGTGTATTGTTTATATTTTGAAATTGACAATAAAACCGTGGCAGATAGGGTAGGAACATTCAGAGGCATATATACCTGGGGGATGGGTTTGTGCTTTCGGATGTGAGGGTGATCTGCGGCAGCATCTGTCTGGGTTTATTCGGCTGATCTGGCTGGTTAGATGGGTGTCCCCTTCCTCCCTCACCGCTCCATGTGTGTCCACTCCCGAAGCTCTGCGCTCGGTGCCAGAGGACCCTCCTTCCCCCTTCCTGGCTCATCGTTGATAGTAGCTCCACTCCCCCTGCTAGGACCTCCAAACAAGCTCAAGGCCCATTTGTAGGACGCGTAGGGAGGTCAACGCTCCACAACTCCAAGCACATCCAAACCTGGCACTGCTCGTGGCAGTCTGCCTTACTTTTATTTTATTTTGTTTATTTCATCCCATATTTGATAGTTAACAATCACTGCATCACCAACAGCAAAAACAAGAAACAAAACAATTCTAACAGAAACATTTAGTCATGCAATTCATATTCATATTCATATTTTGACTCAGTTGATACTCTCTTATCTAACTTTACATTAGAATATTATGACAACCTAACTTGTAATAATAATAATAATCAGACTCATCTGAATTGTTACTGCACTCACTGTACTGTGCTAGTGTCAATCTCATTCTCAACAGCTGTACTGTAGCCATAAATATATATTTTTTTAAATCACACCCATGTGAAGTGAGGGGCGCTCTTATCATCGTACATCAATGTGTGCGTGCGTGCGTGCGTGCGTGAGTGCATGCACGAACTCCATTTCACTTTGTATGTGAGACGGTCAATGTCATTTGTGTATTGTTTATATTTTTAAATTGACAATAAAACCGTGGCAGATAGGGTAGGAACATTCAGAGGCATATATACCTGGGGGATGGGTTTGTGCTTTGGGATGTGAGGGTGATCTGCGGCGGCATCTGTCTGGGTTGATTCGGCTGATCTGGCTGGTTAGATGGGTGTCCCCTTCCTCCCTCACCGCTCCATGTGTGTCCACTCCCGAAGCTCTGCGCTCGGTGCCAGAGGACCCTCCTTCCCCCTTCCTGGCTCATCGTTGATAGTAGCTCCACTCCCCCTGCTAGGACCTCCAAAAAAAATGCAAGCTCAAGGCCCATTTGTAGGACGCGTAGGGAGGTCAAAGCTGCACAACTCCAAGCACATCCAAACCTGGCACTGCACGTGGCAGTCTGCCTTACTTTTATTTTATTTTGTTTATTTCATCCCATATTTGATAGTTAACAATCACTGCATCACCAACAGCAAAAACAAGAAACAAAACAATTCTAACAGAAACATTTAGTCATGCAATTCATATTTTGACTCAGTTGATACTCTCTTATCTAACTTTACATTAGAATATTATGACAACCTAACTTGTAATAATAATAATAATCAGACTCATCTGAATTGTTACTGCACTCACTGTACTGTGCTAGTGTCAATCTCATTCTCAACAGCTGTACTGTAGCCATAGATATATATTTTTTAAATCACACCCATGTGAAGTGAGGGGGGCTCTTATCATCGTACATCAATGTGTGCGTGCGTGCGTGCGTGAGTGCGTGCACGAACTCCATTTCACTTTGTATGTGAGACGGTCAATGTCATTTGTGTATTGTTTATATTTTTAAATTGACAATAAAACCGTGGCAGATAGGGTAGGAACATTCAGAGGCATATATACCTGGGGGATGGGTTTGTGCTTTCGGATGTGAGGGTGATCTGTGGCGGCATCTGTCTGGGTTTATTCGGCTGATCTGGCTGGTTAGATGGGTGTCCCCTTCCTCCCTCATCGCTCCATGTGTGTCCACTCCCGAAGCTCTGCGCTCGGTGCCAGAGGACCCTCCTTCCCCCTTCCTGGCTCATCGTCGATAGTAGCTCCACTCCCCCTGCTAGGACCTCCAAACAAGCTCAAGGCCCATTTGTAGGACGCGTAGGGAGGTCAACGCTCATAACTCCAAGCACATCCAAACCTGGCACTGCTCGTGGCAGTCTGCCTTACTTTTATTTTATTTCGTTTATTTCATCCCAAAGATAGTTAACAATCACTGCATCACCAACAGCAAAAACAAGAAACAAAACAATTCTAACAGAAACATTTAGTCATGCAATTCATATTTTGACTCAGTTGATACTCTCTTATCTAACTTTACATTAGAATATTATGACAACCTAACTTGTAATAATAATAATAATCAGACTCATCTGAATTGTTACTGCACTCACTGTACTGTAGCCATAGATATATATTTTTTAAATCACACCCATGTGAAGTGAGGGGGGCTCTTATCATCGTACATCAATGTGTGCGTGCGTGCGTGCGTGAGTGCGTGCACGAACTCCATTTCACTTTGTATGTGAGACGGTCAATGTCATTTGTGTATTGTTTATATTTTTAAATTGACAATAAAACCGTGGCAGATAGGGTAGGAACATTCAGAGGCATATATACCTGGGGGATGGGTTTGTGCTTTCGGATGTGAGGGTGATCTGCGGCGGCATCTGTCTGGGTTTATTCGGCTGATCTGGCTGGTTAGATGGGTGTCCCCTTCCTCCCTCAACGCTCCATGTGTGTCCACTCCCGAAGCTCTGCGCTCGGTGCCAGAGGACCCTCCTTCCCCCTTCCTGGCTCATCGTTGATAGTAGCTCCACTCCCCCTGCTAGGACCTCCAAACAAGCTCAAGGCCCATTTGTAGGACGCGTAGGAAGGTCAACGCCCCACAACTCCAAGCACATCCAAACCTGGCACTGCACGTGGCAGTCTGCCTTACTTTTATTTTATTTTGTTTATTTCATCCCAAAGATAGTTAACAATCACTGCATCACCAACAGCAAAAACAAGAAACAAAACAATTCTAACAGAAACATTTAGTCATGCAATTCATATTTTGACTCAGTTGATACTCTCTTATCTAACTTTACATTAGAATATTATGACAACCTAACTTGTAATAATAATAATAATCAGACTCATCTGAATTGTTACTGCACTCACTGTACTATGCTAGTGTCAATCTCATTCTCAACAGCTGTAGTGTAGCCATAGATATATATTTTTTAAATCACACCCATGTGAAGTGAGGGGCGCTCTTATCACCGTACATCAATGTGTGCGTGCGTGCATGCGTGAGTGTGTGCACGAACTCCATTTCACTTTGTATGTGAGACGGTCAATGTCATTTGTGTATTGTTTATATTTTGAAATTGACAATAAAACCGTGGCAGATAGGGTAGGAACATTCAGAGGCATATATACCTGGGGGATGGGTTTGTGCTTTCGGATGTGAGGGTGATCTGCGGCGGCATCTGTCTGGGTTTATTCGGCTGATCTGGCTGGTTAGATGGGTGTCCCCTTCCTCCCTCACCGCTCCATGTGTGTCCACTCCCGAAGCTCTGCGCTCGGTGCCAGAGGACCCTCCTTCCCCCTTCCTGGCTCATCGTTGATAGTAGCTCCACTCCCCCTGCTAGGACCTCCAAACAAGCTCAAGGCCCATTTGTAGGACGCGTAGGGAGGTCAAAGCTCCACAACTCCAAGCACATCCAAACCTGGCACTGCACGTGGCAGTCTGCCTTACTTTTATTTTATTTTGTTTATTTCATCCCATAGATAGTTAACAATCACTGCATCACCAACAGCAAAAACAAGAAACAAAACAATTCTAACAGAAACATTTAGTCATGCAATTCATATTTTGACTCAGTTGATACTCTCTTATCTAACTTTACATTAGAATATTATGACAACCTAACTTGTAATAATAATAATAATCAGACTCATCTGAATTGTTACTGCACTCACTGTACTGTGCTAGTGTCAATCTCATTCTCAACAGCTGTACTGTAGCCATAGATATATATTTTTTAAATCACACCGATGTGAAGTGAGGGGCGCTCTTATCATCGTACATCAATGTGTGCGTGCGTGCGTGCGTGCGTGCGTGCGTGCGTGAGTGAGTGCGTGCACGAACTCCATTTCACTTTGTATGTGAGACGGTCAATGTCATTTGTGTATTGTTTATATTTTGAAATTGACAATAAAACCGTGGCAGATAGGGTAGGAACATTCAGAGGCATATATACCTGGGGGATGGGTTTGTGCTTTCGGATGTGAGGGTGATCTGCGGCGGCATCTGTCTGGGTTTATTCGGCTGATCTGGCTGGTTAGATGGGTGTCCCCTTCCTCCCTCACCGCTCCATGTGTGTCCACTCCCGAAGCTCTGCGCTCGGTGCCAGAGGACCCTCCTTCCCCCTTCCTGGCTCATCGTTGATAGTAGCTCCACTCCCCCTGCTAGGACCTCCAAACAAGCTCAAGGCCCATTTGTAGGACGCGTAGGGAGGTCAACGCTCCACAACTCCAAGCACATCCAAACCTGGCACTGCACGTGGCAGTCTGCCTTACTTTTATTTTATTTTGTTTATTTCATCCCAAAGATAGTTAACAATCACTGCATCACCAACAGCAAAAACAAGAAACAAAACAATTCTAACAGAAACATTTAGTCATGCAATTCATATTTTGACTCAGTTGATACTCTCTTATCTAACTTTACATTAGAATATTATGACAACCTAACTTGTAATAATAATAATAATCAGACTCATCTGAATTGTTACTGCACTCACTGTACTGTGCTAGTGTCAATCTCATTCTCAACAGCTGTACTGTAGCCATAGATATATATTTTTTAAATCACACCCATGTGAAGTGAGGGGCGCTCTTATCACCGTACATCAATGTGTGCGTGCGTGCGTGCGTGAGTGTGTGCACGAACTCCATTTCACTTTGTATGTGAGACGGTCAATGTCATTTGTGTATTGTTTATATTTTGAAATTGACAATAAAACCGTGGCAGATAGGGTAGGAACATTCAGAGGCATATATACCTGGGGGATGGGTTTGTGCTTTCGGATGTGAGGGTGATCTGCGGCGGCATCTGTCTGGGTTTATTCGGCTGATCTGGCTGGTTAGATGGGTGTCCCCTTCCTCCCTCACCGCTCCATGTGTGTCCACTCCCGAAGCTCTGCGCTCGGTGCCAGAGGACCCTCCTTCCCCCTTCCTGGCTCATCGTTGATAGTAGCTCCACTCCCCCGGCTAGGACCTCCAAACAAGCTCAAGGCCCATTTGTAGGACGCGTAGGGAGGTCAAAGCTCCACAACTCCAAGCACATCCAAACCTGGCACTGCACGTGGCAGTCTGCCTTACTTTTATTTTATTTTGTTTATTTCATCCCAAAGATAGTTAACAATCACTGCATCACCAACAGCAAAAACAAGAAACAAAACAATTCTAACAGAAACATTTAGTCATGCAATTCATATTTTGACTCAGTTGATACTCTCTTATCTAACTTTACATTAGAATATTATGACAACCTAACTTGTAATAATAATAATAATCAGACTCATCTGAATTGTTACTGCACTCACTGTACTGTGCTAGTGTCAATCTCATTCTCAACAGCTGTACTGTAGCCATAGATATATATTTTTTAAATCACACCCATGTGAAGTGAGGGGCGCTCTTATCACCGTACATCAATGTGTGCGTGCGTGCGTGCGTGAGTGTGTGCACGAACTCCATTTCACTTTGTATGTGAGACGGTCAATGTCATTTGTGTATTGTTTATATTTTTAAATTGACAATAAAACCGTGGCAGATAGGGTAGGAACATTCAGAGGCATATATACCTGGGGGATGGGTTTGTGCTTTCGGATGTGAGGGTGATCTGCGGCGGCATCTGTCTGGGTTTATTCGGCTGATCTGGCTGGTTAGATGGGTGTCCCCTTCCTCCCTCACCGCTCCATGTGTGTCCACTCCCGAAGCTCTGCGCTCGGTGCCAGAGGACCCTCCTTCCCCCTTCCTGGCTCATCGTTGATAGTAGCTCCACTCCCCCAGCTAGGACCTCCAAACAAGCTCAAGGCCCATTTGTAGGACGCGTAGGGAGGTCAACGCTCCACAACTCCAAGCACATCCAAACCTGGCACTGCACGTGGCAGTCTGCCTTACTTTTATTTTATTTTGTTTATTTCATCCCAAAGATAGTTAACAATCACTGCATCACCAACAGCAAAAACAAGAAACAAAACAATTCTAACAGAAACATTTAGTCATGCAATTCATATTTTGACTCAGTTGATACTCTCTTATCTAACTTTACATTAGAATATTATGACAACCTAACTTGTAATAATAATAATAATCAGACTCATCTGAATTGTTACTGCACTCACTGTACTGTGCTAGTGTCAATCTCATTCTCAACAGCTGTACTGTAGCCATAGATATATATTTTTTAAATCACACCCATGTGAAGTGAGGGGCGCTCTTATCACCGTACATCAATGTGTGCGTGCGTGCATGCGTGAGTGTGTGCACGAACTCCATTTCACTTTGTATGTGAGACGGTCAATGTCATTTGTGTATTGTTTATATTTTGAAATTGACAATAAAACCGTGGCAGATAGGGTAGGAACATTCAGAGGCATATATACCTGGGGGATGGGTTTGTGCTTTCGGATGTGAGGGTGATCTGCGGCGGCATCTGTCTGGGTTTATTCGGCTGATCTGGCTGGTTTGATGGGTGTCCCCTTCCTCCCTCACCGCTCCATGTGTGTCCACTCCCGAAGCTCTGCGCTCGGTGCCAGAGGACCCTCCTTCCCCCTTCCTGGCTCATCGTTGATAGTAGCTCCACTCCCCCTGCTAGGACCTCCAAACAAGCTCAAGGCCCATTTGTAGGACGTGTAGGGAGGTCAAAGCTCCACAACTCCAAGCACATCCAAACCTGGCACTGCACGTGGCAGTCTGCCTTACTTTTATTTTATTTTGTTTATTTCATCCCATATTTGATAGTTAACAATCACTGCATCACCAACAGCAAAAACAAGAAACAAAACAATTCTAACAGAAACATTTAGTCATGCAATTCATATTTTGACTCAGTTGATACTCTCTTATCTAACTTTACATTAGAATATTATGACAACCTAACTTGTAATAATAATAATAATCAGACTCATCTGAATTGTTACTGCACTCACTGTACTATGCTAGTGTCAATCTCATTCTCAACAGTTGTACTGTAGCCATAAATATATATTTTTTTAAATCACACCCATGTGAAGTGAGGGGCGCTCTTATCATCGTACATCAATGTGTGCGTGCGTGCGTGCGTGAGTGCGTGCGTGCGTGCGTGCGTGAGTGCATGCACGAACTCCATTTCACTTTGTATGTGAGACGGTCAATGTCATTTGTGTATTGTTTATATTTTGAAATTGACAATAAAACCGTGGCAGATAGGGTAGGAACATTCAGAGGCATATATACCTGGGGAATGGGTTTGTGCTTTTGGATGTGAGGGTGATCTGCGGCGGCATCTGTCTGGGTTGATTCGGCTGATCTGGCTGGTTAGATGGGTGTCCCCTTCCTCCCTCACCGCTCCATGTGTGTCCACTCCCGAAGCTCTGCGCTCGGTGCCAGAGGACCCTCCTTCCCCCTTCCTGGCTCATCGTTGATAGTAGCTCCACTCCCCCTGCTAGGACCTCCAAACAAGCTCAAGGCCCATTTGTAGGACGCGTAGGGAGGTCAACGCTCCACAACTCCAAGCACATCCAAACCTGGCACTGCACGTGGCAGTCTGCCTTACTTTTATTTTATTTTGTTTATTTCATCCCAAAGATATAGTTAACAATCACTGCATCACCAACAGCAAAAACAAGAAACAAAACAATTCTAACAGAAACATTTAGTCATGCAATTCATATTTTGACTCAGTTGATACTCTCTTATCTAACTTTACATTAGAATATTATGACAACCTAACTTGTAATAATAATAATAATAATCAGACTCATCTGAATTGTTACTGCACTCACTGTACTGTGCTAGTGTCAATCTCATTCTCAACAGCTGTACTGTAGCCATAGATATATATTTTTTAAATCACACCCATGTGAAGTGAGGGGCGCTCTTATCACCGTACATCAATGTGTGCGTGCGTGCGTGCGTGCGTGAGTGCATGCACGAACTCCATTTCACTTTGTATGTGAGACGGTCAATGTCATTTGTGTATTGTTTATATTTTGAAATTGACAATAAAACCGTGGCAGATAGGGTAGGAACATTCAGAGGCATATATACCTGGGGAATGGGTTTGTGCTTTTGGATGTGAGGGTGATCTGCGGCGGCATCTGTCTGGGTTGATTCGGCTGATCTGGCTGGTTAGATGGGTGTCCCCTTCCTCCCTCACCGCTCCATGTGTGTCCACTCCCGAAGCTCTGCGCTCGGTGCCAGAGGACCCTCCTTCCCCCTTCCTGGCTCATCGTTGATAGTAGCTCCACTCCCCCTGCTAGGACCTCCAAACAAGCTCAAGGCCCATTTGTAGGACGCGTAGGGAGGTCAACGCTCCACAACTCCAAGCACATCCAAACCTGGCACTGCACGTGGCAGTCTGCCTTACTTTTATTTTATTTTGTTTATTTCATCCCAAAGATATAGTTAACAATCACTGCATCACCAACAGCAAAAACAAGAAACAAAACAATTCTAACAGAAACATTTAGTCATGCAATTCATATTTTGACTCAGTTGATACTCTCTTATCTAACTTTACATTAGAATATTATGACAACCTAACTTGTAATAATAATAATAATAATCAGACTCATCTGAATTGTTACTGCACTCACTGTACTGTGCTAGTGTCAATCTCATTCTCAACAGCTGTACTGTAGCCATAGATATATATTTTTTAAATCACACCCATGTGAAGTGAGGGGCGCTCTTATCACCGTACATCAATGTGTGCGTGCGTGCGTGCGTGCGTGAGTGTGTGCACGAACTCCATTTCACTTTGTATGTGAGACGGTCAATGTCATTTGTGTATTGTTTATATTTTTAAATTGACAATAAAACCGTGGCAGATAGGGTAGGAACATTCAGAGGCATATATACCTGGGGGATGGGTTTGTGCTTTCGGATGTGAGGGTGATCTGCGGCGGCATCTGTCTGGGTTTATTCGGCTGATCTGGCTGGTTAGATGGGTGTCCCCTTCCTCCCTCACCGCTCCATGTGTGTCCACTCCCGAAGCTCTGCGCTCGGTGCCAGAGGACCCTCCTTCCCCCTTCCTGGCTCATCGTTGATAGTAGCTCCACTCCCCCTGCTAGGACCTCCAAACAAGCTCAAGGCCCATTTGTAGGACGCGTAGGGAGGTCAAAGCTCCACAACTCCAAGCACATCCAAACCTGGCACTGCACGTGGCAGTCTGCCTTACTTTTATTTTATTTTGTTTATTTCATCCCAAAGATAGTTAACAATCACTGCATCACCAACAGCAAAAACAAGAAACAAAACAATTCTAACAGAAACATTTAGTCATGCAATTCATATTTTGACTCAGTTGATACTCTCTTATCTAACTTTACATTAGAATATTATGACAACCTAACTTGTAATAATAATAATAATCAGACTCATCTGAATTGTTACTGCACTCACTGTACTGTGCTAGTGTCAATCTCATTCTCAACAGCTGTACTGTAGCCATAGATATATATTTTTTAAATCACACCCATGTGAAGTGAGGGGCGCTCTTATCACCGTACATCAATGTGTGTGTGCGTGCGTGCGTGCGTGAGTGTGTGCACGAACTCCATTTCACTTTGTATGTGAGACGGTCAATGTCATTTGTGTATTGTTTATATTTTGAAATTGACAATAAAACCGTGGCAGATAGGGTAGGAACATTCAGAGGCATATATACCTGGGGGATGGGTTTGTGCTTTCGGATGTGAGGGTGATCTGCGGCGGCATCTGTCTGGGTTTATTCGGCTGATCTGGCTGGTTAGATGGGTGTCCCCTTCCTCCCTCACCGCTCCATGTGTGTCCACTCCCGAAGCTCTGCGCTCGGTGCCAGAGGACCCTCCTTCCCCCTTCCTGGCTCATCGTTGATAGTAGCTCCACTCCCCCTGCTAGGACCTCCAAACAAGCTCAAGGCCCATTTGTAGGACGCGTAGGGAGGTCAAAGCTCCACAACTCCAAGCACATCCAAACCTGGCACTGCACGTGGCAGTCTGCCTTACTTTTATTTTATTTTGTTTATTTCATCCCAAAGATAGTTAACAATCACTGCATCACCAACAGCAAAAACAAGAAACAAAACAATTCTAACAGAAACATTTAGTCATGCAATTCATATTTTGACTCAGTTGATACTCTCTTATCTAACTTTACATTAGAATATTATGACAACCTAACTTGTAATAATAATAATAATCAGACTCATCTGAATTGTTACTGCACTCACTGTACTGTGCTAGTGTCAATCTCATTCTCAACAGCTGTACTGTAGCCATAGATATATATTTTTTAAATCACACCCATGTGAAGTGAGGGGCGCTCTTATCACCGTACATCAATGTGTGTGTGCGTGCGTGCGTGCGTGAGTGTGTGCACGAACTCCATTTCACTTTGTATGTGAGACGGTCAATGTCATTTGTGTATTGTTTATATTTTTAAATTGACAATAAAACCGTGGCAGATAGGGTAGGAACATTCAGAGGCATATATACCTGGGGGATGGGTTTGTGCTTTCGGATGTGAGGGTGATCTGCGGCGGCATCTGTCTGGGTTTATTCGGCTGATCTGGCTGGTTAGATGGGTGTCCCCTTCCTCCCTCACCGCTCCATGTGTGTCCACTCCCGAAGCTCTGCGCTCGGTGCCAGAGGACCCTCCTTCCCCCTTCCTGGCTCATCGTTGATAGTAGCTCCACTCCCCCTGCTAGGACCTCCAAACAAGCTCAAGGCCCATTTGTAGGACGCGTAGGGAGGTCAACGCTCCACAACTCCAAGCACATCCAAACCTGGCACTGCACGTGGCAGTCTGCCTTACTTTTATTTTATTTTGTTTATTTCATCCCAAAGATAGTTAACAATCACTGCATCACCAACAGCAAAAACAAGAAACAAAACAATTCTAACAGAAACATTTAGTCATGCAATTCATATTTTGACTCAGTTGATACTCTCTTATCTAACTTTACATTAGAATATTATGACAACCTAACTTGTAATAATAATAATAATCAGACTCATCTGAATTGTTACTGCACTCACTGTACTGTGCTAGTGTCAATCTCATTCTCAACAGCTGTACTGTAGCCATAGATATATATTTTTTAAATCACACCCATGTGAAGTGAGGGGCGCTCTTATCACCGTACATCAATGTGTGCGTGCGTGCGTGCGTGAGTGTGTGCACGAACTCCATTTCACTTTGTATGTGAGACGGTCAATGTCATTTGTGTATTGTTTATATTTTGAAATTGACAATAAAACCGTGGCAGATAGGGTAGGAACATTCAGAGGCATATATACCTGGGGGATGGGTTTGTGCTTTTGGATGTGAGGGTGATCTGCGGCGGCATCTGTCTGGGTTTATTCGGCTGATCTGGCTGGTTAGATGGGTGTCCCCTTCCTCCCTCACCGCTCCATGTGTGTCCACTCCCGAAGCTCTGCGCTCGGTGCCAGAGGACCCTCCTTCCCCCTTCCTGGCTCATCGTTGATAGTAGCTCCACTCCCCCTGCTAGGACCTCCAAACAAGCTCAAGGCCCATTTGTAGGACGCGTAGGGAGGTCAAAGCTCCACAACTCCAAGCACATCCAAACCTGGCACTGCACGTGGCAGTCTGCCTTACTTTTATTTGATTTTGTTTATTTCATCCCATATTTGATAGTTAACAATCACTGCATCACCAACAGCAAAAACAAGAAACAAAACAATTCTAACAGAAACATTTAGTCATGCAATTCATATTTTGACTCAGTTGATACTCTCTTATCTAACTTTACATTAGAATATTATGACAACCTAACTTGTAATAATAATAATAATCAGACTCATCTGAATTGTTACTGCACTCACTGTACTGTGCTAGTGTCAATCTCATTCTCAACAGCTGTACTGTAGCCATAAATATATATTTTTTTAAATCACACCCATGTGAAGTGAGGGGCGCTCTTATCATCGTACATCAATGTGTGCGTGCGTGCGTGCGTGCGTGAGTGCATGCACGAACTCCATTTCACTTTGTATGTGAGACGGTCAATGTCATTTGTGTATTGTTTATATTTTGAAATTGACAATAAAACCGTGGCAGATAGGGTAGGAACATTCAGAGGCATATATACCTGGGGAATGGGTTTGTGCTTTTGGATGTGAGGGTGATCTGCGGCGGCATCTGTCTGGGTTGATTCGGCTGATCTGGCTGGTTAGATGGGTGTCCCCTTCCTCCCTCACCGCTCCATGTGTGTCCACTCCCGAAGCTCTGCGCTCGGTGCCAGAGGACCCTCCTTCCCCCTTCCTGGCTCATCGTTGATAGTAGCTCCACTCCCCCTGCTAGGACCTCCAAACAAGCTCAAGGCCCATTTGTAGGACACGTAGGGAGGTCAACGCTCCACAACTCCAAGCACATCCAAACCTGGCACTGCACGTGGCAGTCTGCCTTACTTTTATTTTATTTTGTTTATTTCATCCCAAAGATATAGTTAACAATCACTGCATCACCAACAGCAAAAACAAGAAACAAAACAATTCTAACAGAAACATTTAGTCATGCAATTCATATTTTGACTCAGTTGATACTCTCTTATCTAACTTTACATTAGAATATTATGACAACCTAACTTGTAATAATAATAATAATCAGACTCATCTGAATTGTTACTGCACTCACTGTACTGTGCTAGTGTCAATCTCATTCTCAACAGCTGTACTGTAGCCATAGATATATATTTTTTAAATCACACCCATGTGAAGTGAGGGGCGCTCTTATCACCGTACATCAATGTGTGCGTGCGTGCGTGCGTGCGTGAGTGTGTGCACGAACTCCATTTCACTTTGTATGTGAGACGGTCAATGTCATTTGTGTATTGTTTATATTTTTAAATTGACAATAAAACCGTGGCAGATAGGGTAGGAACATTCAGAGGCATATATACCTGGGGGATGGGTTTGTGCTTTCGGATGTGAGGGTGATCTGCGGCGGCATCTGTCTGGGTTTATTCGGCTGATCTGGCTGGTTAGATGGGTGTCCCCTTCCTCCCTCACCGCTCCATGTGTGTCCACTCCCGAAGCTCTGCGCTCGGTGCCAGAGGACCCTCCTTCCCCCTTCCTGGCTCATCGTTGATAGTAGCTCCACTCCCCCTGCTAGGACCTCCAAACAAGCTCAAGGCCCATTTGTAGGACGCGTAGGGAGGTCAAAGCTCCACAACTCCAAGCACATCCAAACCTGGCACTGCACGTGGCAGTCTGCCTTACTTTTATTTTATTTTGTTTATTTCATCCCAAAGATAGTTAACAATCACTGCATCACCAACAGCAAAAACAAGAAACAAAACAATTCTAACAGAAACATTTAGTCATGCAATTCATATTTTGACTCAGTTGATACTCTCTTATCTAACTTTACATTAGAATATTATGACAACCTAACTTGTAATAATAATAATAATCAGACTCATCTGAATTGTTACTGCACTCACTGTACTGTGCTAGTGTCAATCTCATTCTCAACAGCTGTACTGTAGCCATAGATATATATTTTTTAAATCACACCCATGTGAAGTGAGGGGCGCTCTTATCACCGTACATCAATGTGTGTGTGCGTGCGTGCGTGCGTGAGTGTGTGCACGAACTCCATTTCACTTTGTATGTGAGACGGTCAATGTCATTTGTGTATTGTTTATATTTTGAAATTGACAATAAAACCGTGGCAGATAGGGTAGGAACATTCAGAGGCATATATACCTGGGGGATGGGTTTGTGCTTTCGGATGTGAGGGTGATCTGCGGCGGCATCTGTCTGGGTTTATTCGGCTGATCTGGCTGGTTAGATGGGTGTCCCCTTCCTCCCTCACCGCTCCATGTGTGTCCACTCCCGAAGCTCTGCGCTCGGTGCCAGAGGACCCTCCTTCCCCCTTCCTGGCTCATCGTTGATAGTAGCTCCACTCCCCCTGCTAGGACCTCCAAACAAGCTCAAGGCCCATTTGTAGGACGCGTAGGGAGGTCAAAGCTCCACAACTCCAAGCACATCCAAACCTGGCACTGCACGTGGCAGTCTGCCTTACTTTTATTTTATTTTGTTTATTTCATCCCAAAGATAGTTAACAATCACTGCATCACCAACAGCAAAAACAAGAAACAAAACAATTCTAACAGAAACATTTAGTCATGCAATTCATATTTTGACTCAGTTGATACTCTCTTATCTAACTTTACATTAGAATATTATGACAACCTAACTTGTAATAATAATAATAATCAGACTCATCTGAATTGTTACTGCACTCACTGTACTGTGCTAGTGTCAATCTCATTCTCAACAGCTGTACTGTAGCCATAGATATATATTTTTTAAATCACACCCATGTGAAGTGAGGGGCGCTCTTATCACCGTACATCAATGTGTGTGTGCGTGCGTGCGTGCGTGAGTGTGTGCACGAACTCCATTTCACTTTGTATGTGAGACGGTCAATGTCATTTGTGTATTGTTTATATTTTTAAATTGACAATAAAACCGTGGCAGATAGGGTAGGAACATTCAGAGGCATATATACCTGGGGGATGGGTTTGTGCTTTCGGATGTGAGGGTGATCTGCGGCGGCATCTGTCTGGGTTTATTCGGCTGATCTGGCTGGTTAGATGGGTGTCCCCTTCCTCCCTCACCGCTCCATGTGTGTCCACTCCCGAAGCTCTGCGCTCGGTGCCAGAGGACCCTCCTTCCCCCTTCCTGGCTCATCGTTGATAGTAGCTCCACTCCCCCTGCTAGGACCTCCAAACAAGCTCAAGGCCCATTTGTAGGACGCGTAGGGAGGTCAACGCTCCACAACTCCAAGCACATCCAAACCTGGCACTGCACGTGGCAGTCTGCCTTACTTTTATTTTATTTTGTTTATTTCATCCCAAAGATAGTTAACAATCACTGCATCACCAACAGCAAAAACAAGAAACAAAACAATTCTAACAGAAACATTTAGTCATGCAATTCATATTTTGACTCAGTTGATACTCTCTTATCTAACTTTACATTAGAATATTATGACAACCTAACTTGTAATAATAATAATAATCAGACTCATCTGAATTGTTACTGCACTCACTGTACTGTGCTAGTGTCAATCTCATTCTCAACAGCTGTACTGTAGCCATAGATATATATTTTTTAAATCACACCCATGTGAAGTGAGGGGCGCTCTTATCACCGTACATCAATGTGTGCGTGCGTGCGTGCGTGAGTGTGTGCACGAACTCCATTTCACTTTGTATGTGAGACGGTCAATGTCATTTGTGTATTGTTTATATTTTGAAATTGACAATAAAACCGTGGCAGATAGGGTAGGAACATTCAGAGGCATATATACCTGGGGGATGGGTTTGTGCTTTTGGATGTGAGGGTGATCTGCGGCGGCATCTGTCTGGGTTTATTCGGCTGATCTGGCTGGTTAGATGGGTGTCCCCTTCCTCCCTCACCGCTCCATGTGTGTCCACTCCCGAAGCTCTGCGCTCGGTGCCAGAGGACCCTCCTTCCCCCTTCCTGGCTCATCGTTGATAGTAGCTCCACTCCCCCTGCTAGGACCTCCAAACAAGCTCAAGGCCCATTTGTAGGACGCGTAGGGAGGTCAAAGCTCCACAACTCCAAGCACATCCAAACCTGGCACTGCACGTGGCAGTCTGCCTTACTTTTATTTGATTTTGTTTATTTCATCCCATATTTGATAGTTAACAATCACTGCATCACCAACAGCAAAAACAAGAAACAAAACAATTCTAACAGAAACATTTAGTCATGCAATTCATATTTTGACTCAGTTGATACTCTCTTATCTAACTTTACATTAGAATATTATGACAACCTAACTTGTAATAATAATAATAATCAGACTCATCTGAATTGTTACTGCACTCACTGTACTGTGCTAGTGTCAATCTCATTCTCAACAGCTGTACTGTAGCCATAAATATATATTTTTTTAAATCACACCCATGTGAAGTGAGGGGCGCTCTTATCATCGTACATCAATGTGTGCGTGCGTGCGTGCGTGCGTGAGTGCATGCACGAACTCCATTTCACTTTGTATGTGAGACGGTCAATGTCATTTGTGTATTGTTTATATTTTGAAATTGACAATAAAACCGTGGCAGATAGGGTAGGAACATTCAGAGGCATATATACCTGGGGAATGGGTTTGTGCTTTTGGATGTGAGGGTGATCTGCGGCGGCATCTGTCTGGGTTGATTCGGCTGATCTGGCTGGTTAGATGGGTGTCCCCTTCCTCCCTCACCGCTCCATGTGTGTCCACTCCCGAAGCTCTGCGCTCGGTGCCAGAGGACCCTCCTTCCCCCTTCCTGGCTCATCGTTGATAGTAGCTCCACTCCCCCTGCTAGGACCTCCAAACAAGCTCAAGGCCCATTTGTAGGACACGTAGGGAGGTCAACGCTCCACAACTCCAAGCACATCCAAACCTGGCACTGCACGTGGCAGTCTGCCTTACTTTTATTTTATTTTGTTTATTTCATCCCAAAGATATAGTTAACAATCACTGCATCACCAACAGCAAAAACAAGAAACAAAACAATTCTAACAGAAACATTTAGTCATGCAATTCATATTTTGACTCAGTTGATACTCTCTTATCTAACTTTACATTAGAATATTATGACAACCTAACTTGTAATAATAATAATAATCAGACTCATCTGAATTGTTACTGCACTCACTGTACTGTGCTAGTGTCAATCTCATTCTCAACAGCTGTACTGTAGCCATAGATATATATTTTTTAAATCACACCCATGTGAAGTGAGGGGCGCTCTTATCACCGTACATCAATGTGTGCGTGCGTGCGTGCGTGCGTGAGTGTGTGCACGAACTCCATTTCACTTTGTATGTGAGACGGTCAATGTCATTTGTGTATTGTTTATATTTTGAAATTGACAATAAAACCGTGGCAGATAGGGTAGGAACATTCAGAGGCATATATACCTGGGGGATGGGTTTGTGCTTTCGGATGTGAGGGTGATCTGCGGCGGCATCTGTCTGGGTTTATTCGGCTGATCTGGCTGGTTAGATGGGTGTCCCCTTCCTCCCTCACCGCTCCATGTGTGTCCACTCCCGAAGCTCTGCGCTCGTTGCCAGAGGACCCTCCTTCCCCCTTCCTGGCTCATCGTTGATAGCAGCTCCACTCCCCCTGCTAGGACCTCCAAACAAGCTCAAGGCCCATTTGTAGGACGCGTAGGGAGGTCAAAGCTCCACAACTCCAAGCACATCCAAACCTGGCACTGCACGTGGCAGTCTGCCTTACTTTTATTTTATTTTGTTTATTTCATCCCAAAGATAGTTAACAATCACTGCATCACCAACAGCAAAAACAAGAAACAAAACAATTCTAACAGAAACATTTAGTCATGCAATTCATATTTTGACTCAGTTGATACTCTCTTATCTAACTTTACATTAGAATATTATGACAACCTAACTTGTAATAATAATAATAATCAGACTCATCTGAATTGTTACTGCACTCACTGTACTGTGCTAGTGTCAATCTCATTCTCAACAGCTGTACTGTAGCCATAGATATATATTTTTTAAATCACACCCATGTGAAGTGAGGGGCGCTCTTATCACCGTACATCAATGTGTGCGTGCGTGCGTGCGTGAGTGTGTGCACGAACTCCATTTCACTTTGTATGTGAGACGGTCAATGTCATTTGTGTATTGTTTATATTTTGAAATTGACAATAAAACCGTGGCAGATAGGGTAGGAACATTCAGAGGCATATATACCTGGGGGATGGGTTTGTGCTTTTGGATGTGAGGGTGATCTGCGGCGGCATCTTTCTGGGTTTATTCGGCTGATCTGGCTGGTTAGATGGGTGTCCCCTTCCTCCCTCACCGCTCCATGTGTGTCCACTCCCGAAGCTCTGCGCTCGGTGCCAGAGGACCCTCCTTCCCCCTTCCTGGCTCATCGTTGATAGTAGCTCCACTCCCCCTGCTAGGACCTCCAAACAAGCTCAAGGCCCATTTGTAGGACGCGTAGGGAGGTCAAAGCTCCACAACTCCAAGCACATCCAAACCTGGCACTGCACGTGGCAGTCTGCCTTACTTTTATTTGATTTTGTTTATTTCATCCCATATTTGATAGTTAACAATCACTGCATCACCAACAGCAAAAACAAGAAACAAAACAATTCTAACAGAAACATTTAGTCATGCAATTCATATTTTGACTCAGTTGATACTCTCTTATCTAACTTTACATTAGAATATTATGACAACCTAACTTGTAATAATAATAATAATCAGACTCATCTGAATTGTTACTGCACTCACTGTACTGTGCTAGTGTCAATCTCATTCTCAACAGCTGTACTGTAGCCATAAATATATATTTTTTTAAATCACACCCATGTGAAGTGAGGGGCGCTCTTATCATCGTACATCAATGTGTGCGTGCGTGCGTGCGTGAGTGCATGCACGAACTCCATTTCACTTTGTATGTGAGACGGTCAATGTCATTTGTGTATTGTTTATATTTTGAAATTGACAATAAAACCGTGGCAGATAGGGTAGGAACATTCAGAGGCATATATACCTGGGGAATGGGTTTGTGCTTTTGGATGTGAGGGTGATCTGCGGCGGCATCTGTCTGGGTTGATTCGGCTGATCTGGCTGGTTAGATGGGTGTCCCCTTCCTCCCTCACCGCTCCATGTGTGTCCACTCCCGAAGCTCTGCGCTCGGTGCCAGAGGACCCTCCTTCCCCCTTCCTGGCTCATTGTTGATAGTAGCTCCACTCCCCCTGCTAGGACCTCCAAACAAGCTCAAGGCCCATTTGTAGGACGTGTAGGGAGGTCAACGCTCCACAACTCCAAGCACATCCAAACCTGGCACTGCACGTGGCAGTCTGCCTTACTTTTATTTTATTTTGTTTATTTCATCCCAAAGATATAGTTAACAATCACTGCATCACCAACAGCAAAAACAAGAAACAAAACAATTCTAACAGAAACATTTAGTCATGCAATTCATATTTTGACTCAGTTGATACTCTCTTATCTAACTTTACATTAGAATATTATGACAACCTAACTTGTAATAATAATAATAATCAGACTCATCTGAATTGTTACTGCACTCACTGTACTGTGCTAGTGTCAATCTCATTCTCAACAGCTGTACTGTAGCCATAGATATATATTTTTTAAATCACACCCATGTGAAGTGAGGGGCGCTCTTATCACCGTACATCAATGTGTGCGTGCGTGCGTGCGTGCGTGAGTGTGTGCACGAACTCCATTTCACTTTGTATGTGAGACGGTCAATGTCATTTGTGTATTGTTTATATTTTGAAATTGACAATAAAACCGTGGCAGATAGGGTAGGAACATTCAGAGGCATATATACCTGGGGGATGGGTTTGTGCTTTCGGATGTGAGGGTGATCTGCGGCGGCATCTGTCTGGGTTTATTCGGCTGATCTGGCTGGTTAGATGGGTGTCCCCTTCCTCCCTCACCGCTCCATGTGTGTCCACTCCCGAAGCTCTGCGCTCGGTGCCAGAGGACCCTCCTTCCCCCTTCCTGGCTCATCGTTGATAGTAGCTCCACTCCCCCTGCTAGGACCTCCAAACAAGCTCAAGGCCCATTTGTAGGACACGTAGGGAGGTCAAAGCTCCACAACTCCAAGCACATCCAAACCTGGCACTGCACGTGGCAGTCTGCCTTACTTTTATTTTATTTTGTTTATTTCATCCCAAAGATAGTTAACAATCACTGCATCACCAACAGCAAAAACAAGAAACAAAACAATTCTAACAGAAACATTTAGTCATGCAATTCATATTTTGACTCAGTTGATACTCTCTTATCTAACTTTACATTAGAATATTATGACAACCTAACTTGTAATAATAATAATAATCAGACTCATCTGAATTGTTACTGCACTCACTGTACTGTGCTAGTGTCAATCTCATTCTCAACAGCTGTACTGTAGCCATAGATATATATTTTTTAAATCACACCCATGTGAAGTGAGGGGCGCTCTTATCACCGTACATCAATGTGTGCGTGCGTGCGTGCGTGAGTGTGTGCACGAACTCCATTTCACTTTGTATGTGAGACGGTCAATGTCATTTGTGTATTGTTTATATTTTTAAATTGACAATAAAACCGTGGCAGATAGGGTATGGAACATTCAGAGGCATATATACCTGGGGGATGGGTTTGTGCTTTCGGATGTGAGGGTGATCTGCGGCGGCATCTGTCTGGGTTTATTCGGCTGATCTGGCTGGTTAGATGGGTGTCCCCTTCCTCCCTCACCGCTCCATGTGTGTCCACTCCCGAAGCTCTGCGCTCGGTGCCAGAGGACCCTCCTTCCCCCTTCCTGGCTCATCGTTGATAGTAGCTCCACTCCCCCTGCTAGGACCTCCAAACAAGCTCAAGGCCCATTTGTAGGACGCGTAGGGAGGTCAACGCTCCACAACTCCAAGCACATCCAAACCTGGCACTGCATGTGGCAGTCTGCCTTACTTTTATTTTATTTTGTTTATTTCATCCCATATTTGATAGTTAACAATCACTGCATCACCAACAGCAAAAACAAGAAACAAAACAATTCTAACAGAAACATTTAGTCATGCAATTCATATTTTGACTCAGTTGATACTCTCTTATCTAACTTTACATTAGAATATTATGACAACCTAACTTGTAATAATAATAATAATCAGACTCATCTGAATTGTTACTGCACTCACTGTACTGTAGCCATAGATATATATTTTTTAAATCACACCCATGTGAAGTGAGGGGGGCTCTTATCATCGTACATCAATGTGTGCGTGCGTGCGTGCGTGAGTGCGTGCACGAACTCCATTTCACTTTGTATGTGAGACGGTCAATGTCATTTGTGTATTGTTTATATTTTTAAATTGACAATAAAACCGTGGCAGATAGGGTAGGAACATTCAGAGGCATATATACCTGGGGGATGGGTTTGTGCTTTCAGATGTGAGGGTGATCTGCGGCGGCATCTGTCTGGGTTTATTCGGCTGATCTGGCTGGTTAGATGGGTGTCCCCTTCCTCCCTCACCGCTCCATGTGTGTCCACTCCCGAAGCTCTGCACTCGGTGCCAGAGGACCCTCCTTCCCCCTTCCTGGCTCATCGTTGATAGTAGCTCCACTCCCCCTGCTAGGACCTCCAAACAAGCTCAAGGCCCATTTGTAGGACGCGTAGGGAGGTCAACGCTCCACAACTCCAAGCACATCCAAACCTGGCACTGCACGTGGCAGTCTGCCTTAATTTTATTTTATTTTGTTTATTTCATCCCAAAGATAGTTAACAATCACTGCATCACCAACAGCAAAAACAAGAAACAAAACAATTCTAACAGAAACATTTAGTCATGCAATTCATATTTTGACTCAGTTGATACTCTCTTATCTAACTTTACATTAGAATATTATGACAACCTAACTTGTAATAAAAAATAATAATCAGACTCATCTGAATTGTTACTGCACTCACTGTACTGTGCTAGTGTCAATCTCATTCTCAACAGCTGTACTGTAGCCATAGATGTATATTTTTTAAATCACACCCATGTGAAGTGAGGGGCGCTCTTATCACCGTACATCAATGTGTGCGTGCGTGCGTGCGTGAGTGTGTGCACGAACTCCATTTCACTTTGTATGTGAGACGGTCAATGTCATTTGTGTATTGTTTATATTTTGAAATTGACAATAAAACCGTGGCAGATAGGGTAGGAACATTCAGAGGCATATATACCTGGGGGATGGGTTTGTGCTTTCGGATGTGAGGGTGATCTGCGGCAGCATCTGTCTGGGTTTATTCGGCTGATCTGGCTGGTTAGATGGGTGTCCCCTTCCTCCCTCACCGCTCCATGTGTGTCCACTCCCGAAGCTCTGCGCTCGGTGCCAGAGGACCCTCCTTCCCCCTTCCTGGCTCATCGTTGATAGTAGCTCCACTCCCCCTGCTAGGACCTCCAAACAAGCTCAAGGCCCATTTGTAGGACGCGTAGGGAGGTCAACGCTCCACAACTCCAAGCACATCCAAACCTGGCACTGCTCGTGGCAGTCTGCCTTACTTTTATTTTATTTTGTTTATTTCATCCCATATTTGATAGTTAACAATCACTGCATCACCAACAGCAAAAACAAGAAACAAAACAATTCTAACAGAAACATTTAGTCATGCAATTCATATTCATATTCATATTTTGACTCAGTTGATACTCTCTTATCTAACTTTACATTAGAATATTATGACAACCTAACTTGTAATAATAATAATAATCAGACTCATCTGAATTGTTACTGCACTCACTGTACTGTGCTAGTGTCAATCTCATTCTCAACAGCTGTACTGTAGCCATAAATATATATTTTTTTAAATCACACCCATGTGAAGTGAGGGGCGCTCTTATCATCGTACATCAATGTGTGCGTGCGTGCGTGCGTGCGTGAGTGCATGCACGAACTCCATTTCACTTTGTATGTGAGACGGTCAATGTCATTTGTGTATTGTTTATATTTTTAAATTGACAATAAAACCGTGGCAGATAGGGTAGGAACATTCAGAGGCATATATACCTGGGGGATGGGTTTGTGCTTTCGGATGTGAGGGTGATCTGCGGCGGCATCTGTCTGGGTTGATTCGGCTGATCTGGCTGGTTAGATGGGTGTCCCCTTCCTCCCTCACCGCTCCATGTGTGTCCACTCCCGAAGCTCTGCGCTCGGTGCCAGAGGACCCTCCTTCCCCCTTCCTGGCTCATCGTTGATAGTAGCTCCACTCCCCCTGCTAGGACCTCCAAAAAAAATGCAAGCTCAAGGCCCATTTGTAGGACGCGTAGGGAGGTCAAAGCTGCACAACTCCAAGCACATCCAAACCTGGCACTGCACGTGGCAGTCTGCCTTACTTTTATTTTATTTTGTTTATTTCATCCCATATTTGATAGTTAACAATCACTGCATCACCAACAGCAAAAACAAGAAACAAAACAATTCTAACAGAAACATTTAGTCATGCAATTCATATTTTGACTCAGTTGATACTCTCTTATCTAACTTTACATTAGAATATTATGACAACCTAACTTGTAATAATAATAATAATCAGACTCATCTGAATTGTTACTGCACTCACTGTACTGTGCTAGTGTCAATCTCATTCTCAACAGCTGTACTGTAGCCATAGATATATATTTTTTAAATCACACCCATGTGAAGTGAGGGGGGCTCTTATCATCGTACATCAATGTGTGCGTGCGTGCGTGCGTGAGTGCGTGCACGAACTCCATTTCACTTTGTATGTGAGACGGTCAATGTCATTTGTGTATTGTTTATATTTTTAAATTGACAATAAAACCGTGGCAGATAGGGTAGGAACATTCAGAGGCATATATACCTGGGGGATGGGTTTGTGCTTTCGGATGTGAGGGTGATCTGTGGCGGCATCTGTCTGGGTTTATTCGGCTGATCTGGCTGGTTAGATGGGTGTCCCCTTCCTCCCTCATCGCTCCATGTGTGTCCACTCCCGAAGCTCTGCGCTCGGTGCCAGAGGACCCTCCTTCCCCCTTCCTGGCTCATCGTCGATAGTAGCTCCACTCCCCCTGCTAGGACCTCCAAACAAGCTCAAGGCCCATTTGTAGGACGCGTAGGGAGGTCAACGCTCATAACTCCAAGCACATCCAAACCTGGCACTGCTCGTGGCAGTCTGCCTTACTTTTATTTTATTTCGTTTATTTCATCCCAAAGATAGTTAACAATCACTGCATCACCAACAGCAAAAACAAGAAACAAAACAATTCTAACAGAAACATTTAGTCATGCAATTCATATTTTGACTCAGTTGATACTCTCTTATCTAACTTTACATTAGAATATTATGACAACCTAACTTGTAATAATAATAATAATCAGACTCATCTGAATTGTTACTGCACTCACTGTACTGTAGCCATAGATATATATTTTTTAAATCACACCCATGTGAAGTGAGGGGGGCTCTTATCATCGTACATCAATGTGTGCGTGCGTGCGTGCGTGAGTGCGTGCACGAACTCCATTTCACTTTGTATGTGAGACGGTCAATGTCATTTGTGTATTGTTTATATTTTTAAATTGACAATAAAACCGTGGCAGATAGGGTAGGAACATTCAGAGGCATATATACCTGGGGGATGGGTTTGTGCTTTCGGATGTGAGGGTGATCTGCGGCGGCATCTGTCTGGGTTTATTCGGCTGATCTGGCTGGTTAGATGGGTGTCCCCTTCCTCCCTCAACGCTCCATGTGTGTCCACTCCCGAAGCTCTGCGCTCGGTGCCAGAGGACCCTCCTTCCCCCTTCCTGGCTCATCGTTGATAGTAGCTCCACTCCCCCTGCTAGGACCTCCAAACAAGCTCAAGGCCCATTTGTAGGACGCGTAGGAAGGTCAACGCCCCACAACTCCAAGCACATCCAAACCTGGCACTGCACGTGGCAGTCTGCCTTACTTTTATTTTATTTTGTTTATTTCATCCCAAAGATAGTTAACAATCACTGCATCACCAACAGCAAAAACAAGAAACAAAACAATTCTAACAGAAACATTTAGTCATGCAATTCATATTTTGACTCAGTTGATACTCTCTTATCTAACTTTACATTAGAATATTATGACAACCTAACTTGTAATAATAATAATAATCAGACTCATCTGAATTGTTACTGCACTCACTGTACTATGCTAGTGTCAATCTCATTCTCAACAGCTGTAGTGTAGCCATAGATATATATTTTTTAAATCACACCCATGTGAAGTGAGGGGCGCTCTTATCACCGTACATCAATGTGTGCGTGCGTGCATGCGTGAGTGTGTGCACGAACTCCATTTCACTTTGTATGTGAGACGGTCAATGTCATTTGTGTATTGTTTATATTTTGAAATTGACAATAAAACCGTGGCAGATAGGGTAGGAACATTCAGAGGCATATATACCTGGGGGATGGGTTTGTGCTTTCGGATGTGAGGGTGATCTGCGGCGGCATCTGTCTGGGTTTATTCGGCTGATCTGGCTGGTTAGATGGATGTCCCCTTCCTCCCTCACCGCTCCATGTGTGTCCACTCCCGAAGCTCTGCGCTCGGTGCCAGAGGACCCTCCTTCCCCCTTCCTGGCTCATCGTTGATAGTAGCTCCACTCCCCCTGCTAGGACCTCCAAACAAGCTCAAGGCCCATTTGTAGGACGCGTAGGGAGGTCAAAGCTCCACAACTCCAAGCACATCCAAACCTGGCACTGCACGTGGCAGTCTGCCTTACTTTTATTTTATTTTGTTTATTTCATCCCATAGATAGTTAACAATCACTGCATCACCAACAGCAAAAACAAGAAACAAAACAATTCTAACAGAAACATTTAGTCATGCAATTCATATTTTGACTCAGTTGATACTCTCTTATCTAACTTTACATTAGAATATTATGACAACCTAACTTGTAATAATAATAATAATCAGACTCATCTGAATTGTTACTGCACTCACTGTACTGTGCTAGTGTCAATCTCATTCTCAACAGCTGTACTGTAGCCATAGATATATATTTTTTAAATCACACCGATGTGAAGTGAGGGGCGCTCTTATCATCGTACATCAATGTGTGCGTGCGTGCGTGCGTGCGTGCGTGCGTGCGTGAGTGAGTGCGTGCACGAACTCCATTTCACTTTGTATGTGAGACGGTCAATGTCATTTGTGTATTGTTTATATTTTGAAATTGACAATAAAACCGTGGCAGATAGGGTAGGAACATTCAGAGGCATATATACCTGGGGGATGGGTTTGTGCTTTCGGATGTGAGGGTGATCTGCGGCGGCATCTGTCTGGGTTTATTCGGCTGATCTGGCTGGTTAGATGGGTGTCCCCTTCCTCCCTCACCGCTCCATGTGTGTCCACTCCCGAAGCTCTGCGCTCGGTGCCAGAGGACCCTCCTTCCCCCTTCCTGGCTCATCGTTGATAGTAGCTCCACTCCCCCTGCTAGGACCTCCAAACAAGCTCAAGGCCCATTTGTAGGACGCGTAGGGAGGTCAACGCTCCACAACTCCAAGCACATCCAAACCTGGCACTGCACGTGGCAGTCTGCCTTACTTTTATTTTATTTTGTTTATTTCATCCCAAAGATAGTTAACAATCACTGCATCACCAACAGCAAAAACAAGAAACAAAACAATTCTAACAGAAACATTTAGTCATGCAATTCATATTTTGACTCAGTTGATACTCTCTTATCTAACTTTACATTAGAATATTATGACAACCTAACTTGTAATAATAATAATAATCAGACTCATCTGAATTGTTACTGCACTCACTGTACTGTGCTAGTGTCAATCTCATTCTCAACAGCTGTACTGTAGCCATAGATATATATTTTTTAAATCACACCCATGTGAAGTGAGGGGCGCTCTTATCACCGTACATCAATGTGTGCGTGCGTGCGTGCGTGAGTGTGTGCACGAACTCCATTTCACTTTGTATGTGAGACGGTCAATGTCATTTGTGTATTGTTTATATTTTGAAATTGACAATAAAACCGTGGCAGATAGGGTAGGAACATTCAGAGGCATATATACCTGGGGGATGGGTTTGTGCTTTCGGATGTGAGGGTGATCTGCGGCGGCATCTGTCTGGGTTTATTCGGCTGATCTGGCTGGTTAGATGGGTGTCCCCTTCCTCCCTCACCGCTCCATGTGTGTCCACTCCCGAAGCTCTGCGCTCGGTGCCAGAGGACCCTCCTTCCCCCTTCCTGGCTCATCGTTGATAGTAGCTCCACTCCCCCGGCTAGGACCTCCAAACAAGCTCAAGGCCCATTTGTAGGACGCGTAGGGAGGTCAAAGCTCCACAACTCCAAGCACATCCAAACCTGGCACTGCACGTGGCAGTCTGCCTTACTTTTATTTTATTTTGTTTATTTCATCCCAAAGATAGTTAACAATCACTGCATCACCAACAGCAAAAACAAGAAACAAAACAATTCTAACAGAAACATTTAGTCATGCAATTCATATTTTGACTCAGTTGATACTCTCTTATCTAACTTTACATTAGAATATTATGACAACCTAACTTGTAATAAAAAATAATAATCAGACTCATCTGAATTGTTACTGCACTCACTGTACTGTGCTAGTGTCAATCTCATTCTCAACAGCTGTACTGTAGCCATAGATGTATATTTTTTAAATCACACCCATGTGAAGTGAGGGGCGCTCTTATCACCGTACATCAATGTGTGCGTGCGTGCGTGCGTGAGTGTGTGCACGAACTCCATTTCACTTTGTATGTGAGACGGTCAATGTCATTTGTGTATTGTTTATATTTTGAAATTGACAATAAAACCGTGGCAGATAGGGTAGGAACATTCAGAGGCATATATACCTGGGGGATGGGTTTGTGCTTTCGGATGTGAGGGTGATCTGCGGCAGCATCTGTCTGGGTTTATTCGGCTGATCTGGCTGGTTAGATGGGTGTCCCCTTCCTCCCTCACCGCTCCATGTGTGTCCACTCCCGAAGCTCTGCGCTCGGTGCCAGAGGACCCTCCTTCCCCCTTCCTGGCTCATCGTTGATAGTAGCTCCACTCCCCCTGCTAGGACCTCCAAACAAGCTCAAGGCCCATTTGTAGGACGCGTAGGGAGGTCAACGCTCCACAACTCCAAGCACATCCAAACCTGGCACTGCTCGTGGCAGTCTGCCTTACTTTTATTTTATTTTGTTTATTTCATCCCATATTTGATAGTTAACAATCACTGCATCACCAACAGCAAAAACAAGAAACAAAACAATTCTAACAGAAACATTTAGTCATGCAATTCATATTCATATTCATATTTTGACTCAGTTGATACTCTCTTATCTAACTTTACATTAGAATATTATGACAACCTAACTTGTAATAATAATAATAATCAGACTCATCTGAATTGTTACTGCACTCACTGTACTGTGCTAGTGTCAATCTCATTCTCAACAGCTGTACTGTAGCCATAAATATATATTTTTTTAAATCACACCCATGTGAAGTGAGGGGCGCTCTTATCATCGTACATCAATGTGTGCGTGCGTGCGTGCGTGCGTGAGTGCATGCACGAACTCCATTTCACTTTGTATGTGAGACGGTCAATGTCATTTGTGTATTGTTTATATTTTTAAATTGACAATAAAACCGTGGCAGATAGGGTAGGAACATTCAGAGGCATATATACCTGGGGGATGGGTTTGTGCTTTCGGATGTGAGGGTGATCTGCGGCGGCATCTGTCTGGGTTGATTCGGCTGATCTGGCTGGTTAGATGGGTGTCCCCTTCCTCCCTCACCGCTCCATGTGTGTCCACTCCCGAAGCTCTGCGCTCGGTGCCAGAGGACCCTCCTTCCCCCTTCCTGGCTCATCGTTGATAGTAGCTCCACTCCCCCTGCTAGGACCTCCAAAAAAAATGCAAGCTCAAGGCCCATTTGTAGGACGCGTAGGGAGGTCAAAGCTGCACAACTCCAAGCACATCCAAACCTGGCACTGCACGTGGCAGTCTGCCTTACTTTTATTTTATTTTGTTTATTTCATCCCATATTTGATAGTTAACAATCACTGCATCACCAACAGCAAAAACAAGAAACAAAACAATTCTAACAGAAACATTTAGTCATGCAATTCATATTTTGACTCAGTTGATACTCTCTTATCTAACTTTACATTAGAATATTATGACAACCTAACTTGTAATAATAATAATAATCAGACTCATCTGAATTGTTACTGCACTCACTGTACTGTGCTAGTGTCAATCTCATTCTCAACAGCTGTACTGTAGCCATAGATATATATTTTTTAAATCACACCCATGTGAAGTGAGGGGGGCTCTTATCATCGTACATCAATGTGTGCGTGCGTGCGTGCGTGAGTGCGTGCGTGCACGAACTCCATTTCACTTTGTATGTGAGACGGTCAATGTCATTTGTGTATTGTTTATATTTTTAAATTGACAATAAAACCGTGGCAGATAGGGTAGGAACATTCAGAGGCATATATACCTGGGGGATGGGTTTGTGCTTTCGGATGTGAGGGTGATCTGTGGCGGCATCTGTCTGGGTTTATTCGGCTGATCTGGCTGGTTAGATGGGTGTCCCCTTCCTCCCTCATCGCTCCATGTGTGTCCACTCCCGAAGCTCTGCGCTCGGTGCCAGAGGACCCTCCTTCCCCCTTCCTGGCTCATCGTCGATAGTAGCTCCACTCCCCCTGCTAGGACCTCCAAACAAGCTCAAGGCCCATTTGTAGGACGCGTAGGGAGGTCAACGCTCATAACTCCAAGCACATCCAAACCTGGCACTGCTCGTGGCAGTCTGCCTTACTTTTATTTTATTTCGTTTATTTCATCCCAAAGATAGTTAACAATCACTGCATCACCAACAGCAAAAACAAGAAACAAAACAATTCTAACAGAAACATTTAGTCATGCAATTCATATTTTGACTCAGTTGATACTCTCTTATCTAACTTTACATTAGAATATTATGACAACCTAACTTGTAATAATAATAATAATCAGACTCATCTGAATTGTTACTGCACTCACTGTACTGTAGCCATAGATATATATTTTTTAAATCACACCCATGTGAAGTGAGGGGGGCTCTTATCATCGTACATCAATGTGTGCGTGCGTGCGTGCGTGAGTGCGTGCACGAACTCCATTTCACTTTGTATGTGAGACGGTCAATGTCATTTGTGTATTGTTTATATTTTTAAATTGACAATAAAACCGTGGCAGATAGGGTAGGAACATTCAGAGGCATATATACCTGGGGGATGGGTTTGTGCTTTCGGATGTGAGGGTGATCTGCGGCGGCATCTGTCTGGGTTTATTCGGCTGATCTGGCTGGTTAGATGGGTGTCCCCTTCCTCCCTCAACGCTCCATGTGTGTCCACTCCCGAAGCTCTGCGCTCGGTGCCAGAGGACCCTCCTTCCCCCTTCCTGGCTCATCGTTGATAGTAGCTCCACTCCCCCTGCTAGGACCTCCAAACAAGCTCAAGGCCCATTTGTAGGACGCGTAGGAAGGTCAACGCCCCACAACTCCAAGCACATCCAAACCTGGCACTGCACGTGGCAGTCTGCCTTACTTTTATTTTATTTTGTTTATTTCATCCCAAAGATAGTTAACAATCACTGCATCACCAACAGCAAAAACAAGAAACAAAACAATTCTAACAGAAACATTTAGTCATGCAATTCATATTTTGACTCAGTTGATACTCTCTTATCTAACTTTACATTAGAATATTATGACAACCTAACTTGTAATAATAATAATAATCAGACTCATCTGAATTGTTACTGCACTCACTGTACTATGCTAGTGTCAATCTCATTCTCAACAGCTGTAGTGTAGCCATAGATATATATTTTTTAAATCACACCCATGTGAAGTGAGGGGCGCTCTTATCACCGTACATCAATGTGTGCGTGCGTGCATGCGTGAGTGTGTGCACGAACTCCATTTCACTTTGTATGTGAGACGGTCAATGTCATTTGTGTATTGTTTATATTTTTAAATTGACAATAAAACCGTGGCAGATAGGGTAGGAACATTCAGAGGCATATATACCTGGGGGATGGGTTTGTGCTTTCGGATGTGAGGGTGATCTGCGGCGGCATCTGTCTGGGTTTATTCGGCTGATCTGGCTGGTTAGATGGGTGTCCCCTTCCTCCCTCACCGCTCCATGTGTGTCCACTCCCGAAGCTCTGCGCTCGGTGCCAGAGGACCCTCCTTCCCCCTTCCTGGCTCATCGTTGATAGTAGCTCCACTCCCCCTGCTAGTACCTCCAAACAAGCTCAAGGCCCATTTGTAGGACGCGTAGGGAGGTCAAAGCTCCACAACTCCAAGCACATCCAAACCTGGCACTGCACGTGGCAGTCTGCCTTACTTTTATTTTATTTTGTTTATTTCATCCCATAGATAGTTAACAATCACTGCATCACCAACAGCAAAAACAAGAAACAAAACAATTCTAACAGAAACATTTAGTCATGCAATTCATATTTTGACTCAGTTGATACTCTCTTATCTAACTTTACATTAGAATATTATGACAACCTAACTTGTAATAATAATAATAATCAGACTCATCTGAATTGTTACTGCACTCACTGTACTGTGCTAGTGTCAATCTCATTCTCAACAGCTGTACTGTAGCCATAGATATATATTTTTTAAATCACACCGATGTGAAGTGAGGGGCGCTCTTATCATCGTACATCAATGTGTGCGTGCGTGCGTGCGTGCGTGCGTGCGTGCGTGAGTGAGTGCGTGCACGAACTCCATTTCACTTTGTATGTGAGACGGTCAATGTCATTTGTGTATTGTTTATATTTTGAAATTGACAATAAAACCGTGGCAGATAGGGTAGGAACATTCAGAGGCATATATACCTGGGGGATGGGTTTGTGCTTTCGGATGTGAGGGTGATCTGCGGCGGCATCTGTCTGGGTTTATTCGGCTGATCTGGCTGGTTAGATGGGTGTCCCCTTCCTCCCTCACCGCTCCATGTGTGTCCACTCCCGAAGCTCTGCGCTCGGTGCCAGAGGACCCTCCTTCCCCCTTCCTGGCTCATCGTTGATAGTAGCTCCACTCCCCCTGCTAGGACCTCCAAACAAGCTCAAGGCCCATTTGTAGGACGCGTAGGGAGGTCAACGCTCCACAACTCCAAGCACATCCAAACCTGGCACTGCACGTGGCAGTCTGCCTTACTTTTATTTTATTTTGTTTATTTCATCCCAAAGATAGTTAACAATCACTGCATCACCAACAGCAAAAACAAGAAACAAAACAATTCTAACAGAAACATTTAGTCATGCAATTCATATTTTGACTCAGTTGATACTCTCTTATCTAACTTTACATTAGAATATTATGACAACCTAACTTGTAATAATAATAATAATCAGACTCATCTGAATTGTTACTGCACTCACTGTACTGTGCTAGTGTCAATCTCATTCTCAACAGCTGTACTGTAGCCATAGATATATATTTTTTAAATCACACCCATGTGAAGTGAGGGGCGCTCTTATCACCGTACATCAATGTGTGCGTGCGTGCGTGCGTGAGTGTGTGCACGAACTCCATTTCACTTTGTATGTGAGACGGTCAATGTCATTTGTGTATTGTTTATATTTTGAAATTGACAATAAAACCGTGGCAGATAGGGTAGGAACATTCAGAGGCATATATACCTGGGGGATGGGTTTGTGCTTTCGGATGTGAGGGTGATCTGCGGCGGCATCTGTCTGGGTTTATTCGGCTGATCTGGCTGGTTAGATGGGTGTCCCCTTCCTCCCTCACCGCTCCATGTGTGTCCACTCCCGAAGCTCTGCGCTCGGTGCCAGAGGACCCTCCTTCCCCCTTCCTGGCTCATCGTTGATAGTAGCTCCACTCCCCCGGCTAGGACCTCCAAACAAGCTCAAGGCCCATTTGTAGGACGCGTAGGGAGGTCAAAGCTCCACAACTCCAAGCACATCCAAACCTGGCACTGCACGTGGCAGTCTGCCTTACTTTTATTTTATTTTGTTTATTTCATCCCAAAGATAGTTAACAATCACTGCATCACCAACAGCAAAAACAAGAAACAAAACAATTCTAACAGAAACATTTAGTCATGCAATTCATATTTTGACTCAGTTGATACTCTCTTATCTAACTTTACATTAGAATATTATGACAACCTAACTTGTAATAAAAAATAATAATCAGACTCATCTGAATTGTTACTGCACTCACTGTACTGTGCTAGTGTCAATCTCATTCTCAACAGCTGTACTGTAGCCATAGATGTATATTTTTTAAATCACACCCATGTGAAGTGAGGGGCGCTCTTATCACCGTACATCAATGTGTGCGTGCGTGCGTGCGTGAGTGTGTGCACGAACTCCATTTCACTTTGTATGTGAGACGGTCAATGTCATTTGTGTATTGTTTATATTTTGAAATTGACAATAAAACCGTGGCAGATAGGGTAGGAACATTCAGAGGCATATATACCTGGGGGATGGGTTTGTGCTTTCGGATGTGAGGGTGATCTGCGGCAGCATCTGTCTGGGTTTATTCGGCTGATCTGGCTGGTTAGATGGGTGTCCCCTTCCTCCCTCACCGCTCCATGTGTGTCCACTCCCGAAGCTCTGCGCTCGGTGCCAGAGGACCCTCCTTCCCCCTTCCTGGCTCATCGTTGATAGTAGCTCCACTCCCCCTGCTAGGACCTCCAAACAAGCTCAAGGCCCATTTGTAGGACGCGTAGGGAGGTCAACGCTCCACAACTCCAAGCACATCCAAACCTGGCACTGCTCGTGGCAGTCTGCCTTACTTTTATTTTATTTTGTTTATTTCATCCCATATTTGATAGTTAACAATCACTGCATCACCAACAGCAAAAACAAGAAACAAAACAATTCTAACAGAAACATTTAGTCATGCAATTCATATTCATATTCATATTTTGACTCAGTTGATACTCTCTTATCTAACTTTACATTAGAATATTATGACAACCTAACTTGTAATAATAATAATAATCAGACTCATCTGAATTGTTACTGCACTCACTGTACTGTGCTAGTGTCAATCTCATTCTCAACAGCTGTACTGTAGCCATAGATATATATTTTTTAAATCACACCCATGTGAAGTGAGGGGCGCTCTTATCACCGTACATCAATGTGTGCGTGCGTGCATGCGTGAGTGTGTGCACGAACTCCATTTCACTTTGTATGTGAGACGGTCAATGTCATTTGTGTATTGTTTATATTTTGAAATTGACAATAAAACCGTGGCAGATAGGGTAGGAACATTCAGAGGCATATATACCTGGGGGATGGGTTTGTGCTTTCGGATGTGAGGGTGATCTGCGGCGGCATCTGTCTGGGTTTATTCGGCTGATCTGGCTGGTTTGATGGGTGTCCCCTTCCTCCCTCACCGCTCCATGTGTGTCCACTCCCGAAGCTCTGCGCTCGGTGCCAGAGGACCCTCCTTCCCCCTTCCTGGCTCATCGTTGATAGTAGCTCCACTCCCCCTGCTAGGACCTCCAAACAAGCTCAAGGCCCATTTGTAGGACGTGTAGGGAGGTCAAAGCTCCACAACTCCAAGCACATCCAAACCTGGCACTGCACGTGGCAGTCTGCCTTACTTTTATTTTATTTTGTTTATTTCATCCCATATTTGATAGTTAACAATCACTGCATCACCAACAGCAAAAACAAGAAACAAAACAATTCTAACAGAAACATTTAGTCATGCAATTCATATTTTGACTCAGTTGATACTCTCTTATCTAACTTTACATTAGAATATTATGACAACCTAACTTGTAATAATAATAATAATCAGACTCATCTGAATTGTTACTGCACTCACTGTACTATGCTAGTGTCAATCTCATTCTCAACAGTTGTACTGTAGCCATAAATATATATTTTTTTAAATCACACCCATGTGAAGTGAGGGGCGCTCTTATCATCGTACATCAATGTGTGCGTGCGTGCGTGCGTGAGTGCGTGCGTGCGTGCGTGCGTGAGTGCATGCACGAACTCCATTTCACTTTGTATGTGAGACGGTCAATGTCATTTGTGTATTGTTTATATTTTGAAATTGACAATAAAACCGTGGCAGATAGGGTAGGAACATTCAGAGGCATATATACCTGGGGAATGGGTTTGTGCTTTTGGATGTGAGGGTGATCTGCGGCGGCATCTGTCTGGGTTGATTCGGCTGATCTGGCTGGTTAGATGGGTGTCCCCTTCCTCCCTCACCGCTCCATGTGTGTCCACTCCCGAAGCTCTGCGCTCGGTGCCAGAGGACCCTCCTTCCCCCTTCCTGGCTCATCGTTGATAGTAGCTCCACTCCCCCTGCTAGGACCTCCAAACAAGCTCAAGGCCCATTTGTAGGACGCGTAGGGAGGTCAACGCTCCACAACTCCAAGCACATCCAAACCTGGCACTGCACGTGGCAGTCTGCCTTACTTTTATTTTATTTTGTTTATTTCATCCCAAAGATATAGTTAACAATCACTGCATCACCAACAGCAAAAACAAGAAACAAAACAATTCTAACAGAAACATTTAGTCATGCAATTCATATTTTGACTCAGTTGATACTCTCTTATCTAACTTTACATTAGAATATTATGACAACCTAACTTGTAATAATAATAATAATAATCAGACTCATCTGAATTGTTACTGCACTCACTGTACTGTGCTAGTGTCAATCTCATTCTCAACAGCTGTACTGTAGCCATAGATATATATTTTTTAAATCACACCCATGTGAAGTGAGGGGCGCTCTTATCACCGTACATCAATGTGTGCGTGCGTGCGTGCGTGCGTGCGTGAGTGCATGCACGAACTCCATTTCACTTTGTATGTGAGACGGTCAATGTCATTTGTGTATTGTTTATATTTTGAAATTGACAATAAAACCGTGGCAGATAGGGTAGGAACATTCAGAGGCATATATACCTGGGGAATGGGTTTGTGCTTTTGGATGTGAGGGTGATCTGCGGCGGCATCTGTCTGGGTTGATTCGGCTGATCTGGCTGGTTAGATGGGTGTCCCCTTCCTCCCTCACCGCTCCATGTGTGTCCACTCCCGAAGCTCTGCGCTCGGTGCCAGAGGACCCTCCTTCCCCCTTCCTGGCTCATCGTTGATAGTAGCTCCACTCCCCCTGCTAGGACCTCCAAACAAGCTCAAGGCCCATTTGTAGGACGCGTAGGGAGGTCAACGCTCCACAACTCCAAGCACATCCAAACCTGGCACTGCACGTGGCAGTCTGCCTTACTTTTATTTTATTTTGTTTATTTCATCCCAAAGATATAGTTAACAATCACTGCATCACCAACAGCAAAAACAAGAAACAAAACAATTCTAACAGAAACATTTAGTCATGCAATTCATATTTTGACTCAGTTGATACTCTCTTATCTAACTTTACATTAGAATATTATGACAACCTAACTTGTAATAATAATAATAATAATCAGACTCATCTGAATTGTTACTGCACTCACTGTACTGTGCTAGTGTCAATCTCATTCTCAACAGCTGTACTGTAGCCATAGATATATATTTTTTAAATCACACCCATGTGAAGTGAGGGGCGCTCTTATCACCGTACATCAATGTGTGCGTGCGTGCGTGCGTGCGTGAGTGTGTGCACGAACTCCATTTCACTTTGTATGTGAGACGGTCAATGTCATTTGTGTATTGTTTATATTTTTAAATTGACAATAAAACCGTGGCAGATAGGGTAGGAACATTCAGAGGCATATATACCTGGGGGATGGGTTTGTGCTTTCGGATGTGAGGGTGATCTGCGGCGGCATCTGTCTGGGTTTATTCGGCTGATCTGGCTGGTTAGATGGGTGTCCCCTTCCTCCCTCACCGCTCCATGTGTGTCCACTCCCGAAGCTCTGCGCTCGGTGCCAGAGGACCCTCCTTCCCCCTTCCTGGCTCATCGTTGATAGTAGCTCCACTCCCCCTGCTAGGACCTCCAAACAAGCTCAAGGCCCATTTGTAGGACGCGTAGGGAGGTCAAAGCTCCACAACTCCAAGCACATCCAAACCTGGCACTGCACGTGGCAGTCTGCCTTACTTTTATTTTATTTTGTTTATTTCATCCCAAAGATAGTTAACAATCACTGCATCACCAACAGCAAAAACAAGAAACAAAACAATTCTAACAGAAACATTTAGTCATGCAATTCATATTTTGACTCAGTTGATACTCTCTTATCTAACTTTACATTAGAATATTATGACAACCTAACTTGTAATAATAATAATAATCAGACTCATCTGAATTGTTACTGCACTCACTGTACTGTGCTAGTGTCAATCTCATTCTCAACAGCTGTACTGTAGCCATAGATATATATTTTTTAAATCACACCCATGTGAAGTGAGGGGCGCTCTTATCACCGTACATCAATGTGTGTGTGCGTGCGTGCGTGCGTGAGTGTGTGCACGAACTCCATTTCACTTTGTATGTGAGACGGTCAATGTCATTTGTGTATTGTTTATATTTTGAAATTGACAATAAAACCGTGGCAGATAGGGTAGGAACATTCAGAGGCATATATACCTGGGGGATGGGTTTGTGCTTTCGGATGTGAGGGTGATCTGCGGCGGCATCTGTCTGGGTTTATTCGGCTGATCTGGCTGGTTAGATGGGTGTCCCCTTCCTCCCTCACCGCTCCATGTGTGTCCACTCCCGAAGCTCTGCGCTCGGTGCCAGAGGACCCTCCTTCCCCCTTCCTGGCTCATCGTTGATAGTAGCTCCACTCCCCCTGCTAGGACCTCCAAACAAGCTCAAGGCCCATTTGTAGGACGCGTAGGGAGGTCAAAGCTCCACAACTCCAAGCACATCCAAACCTGGCACTGCACGTGGCAGTCTGCCTTACTTTTATTTTATTTTGTTTATTTCATCCCAAAGATAGTTAACAATCACTGCATCACCAACAGCAAAAACAAGAAACAAAACAATTCTAACAGAAACATTTAGTCATGCAATTCATATTTTGACTCAGTTGATACTCTCTTATCTAACTTTACATTAGAATATTATGACAACCTAACTTGTAATAATAATAATAATCAGACTCATCTGAATTGTTACTGCACTCACTGTACTGTGCTAGTGTCAATCTCATTCTCAACAGCTGTACTGTAGCCATAGATATATATTTTTTAAATCACACCCATGTGAAGTGAGGGGCGCTCTTATCACCGTACATCAATGTGTGTGTGCGTGCGTGCGTGCGTGAGTGTGTGCACGAACTCCATTTCACTTTGTATGTGAGACGGTCAATGTCATTTGTGTATTGTTTATATTTTTAAATTGACAATAAAACCGTGGCAGATAGGGTAGGAACATTCAGAGGCATATATACCTGGGGGATGGGTTTGTGCTTTCGGATGTGAGGGTGATCTGCGGCGGCATCTGTCTGGGTTTATTCGGCTGATCTGGCTGGTTAGATGGGTGTCCCCTTCCTCCCTCACCGCTCCATGTGTGTCCACTCCCGAAGCTCTGCGCTCGGTGCCAGAGGACCCTCCTTCCCCCTTCCTGGCTCATCGTTGATAGTAGCTCCACTCCCCCTGCTAGGACCTCCAAACAAGCTCAAGGCCCATTTGTAGGACGCGTAGGGAGGTCAACGCTCCACAACTCCAAGCACATCCAAACCTGGCACTGCACGTGGCAGTCTGCCTTACTTTTATTTTATTTTGTTTATTTCATCCCAAAGATAGTTAACAATCACTGCATCACCAACAGCAAAAACAAGAAACAAAACAATTCTAACAGAAACATTTAGTCATGCAATTCATATTTTGACTCAGTTGATACTCTCTTATCTAACTTTACATTAGAATATTATGACAACCTAACTTGTAATAATAATAATAATCAGACTCATCTGAATTGTTACTGCACTCACTGTACTGTGCTAGTGTCAATCTCATTCTCAACAGCTGTACTGTAGCCATAGATATATATTTTTTAAATCACACCCATGTGAAGTGAGGGGCGCTCTTATCACCGTACATCAATGTGTGCGTGCGTGCGTGCGTGAGTGTGTGCACGAACTCCATTTCACTTTGTATGTGAGACGGTCAATGTCATTTGTGTATTGTTTATATTTTGAAATTGACAATAAAACCGTGGCTATAGGACAGATAGGGTAGGAACATTCAGAGGCATATATACCTGGGGGATGGGTTTGTGCTTTTGGATGTGAGGGTGATCTGCGGCGGCATCTGTCTGGGTTTATTCGGCTGATCTGGCTGGTTAGATGGGTGTCCCCTTCCTCCCTCACCGCTCCATGTGTGTCCACTCCCGAAGCTCTGCGCTCGGTGCCAGAGGACCCTCCTTCCCCCTTCCTGGCTCATCGTTGATAGTAGCTCCACTCCCCCTGCTAGGACCTCCAAACAAGCTCAAGGCCCATTTGTAGGACGCGTAGGGAGGTCAAAGCTCCACAACTCCAAGCACATCCAAACCTGGCACTGCACGTGGCAGTCTGCCTTACTTTTATTTGATTTTGTTTATTTCATCCCATATTTGATAGTTAACAATCACTGCATCACCAACAGCAAAAACAAGAAACAAAACAATTCTAACAGAAACATTTAGTCATGCAATTCATATTTTGACTCAGTTGATACTCTCTTATCTAACTTTACATTAGAATATTATGACAACCTAACTTGTAATAATAATAATAATCAGACTCATCTGAATTGTTACTGCACTCACTGTACTGTGCTAGTGTCAATCTCATTCTCAACAGCTGTACTGTAGCCATAAATATATATTTTTTTAAATCACACCCATGTGAAGTGAGGGGCGCTCTTATCATCGTACATCAATGTGTGCGTGCGTGCGTGCGTGAGTGCATGCACGAACTCCATTTCACTTTGTATGTGAGACGGTCAATGTCATTTGTGTATTGTTTATATTTTGAAATTGACAATAAAACCGTGGCAGATAGGGTAGGAACATTCAGAGGCATATATACCTGGGGAATGGGTTTGTGCTTTTGGATGTGAGGGTGATCTGCGGCGGCATCTGTCTGGGTTGATTCGGCTGATCTGGCTGGTTAGATGGGTGTCCCCTTCCTCCCTCACCGCTCCATGTGTGTCCACTCCCGAAGCTCTGCGCTCGGTGCCAGAGGACCCTCCTTCCCCCTTCCTGGCTCATCGTTGATAGTAGCTCCACTCCCCCTGCTAGGACCTCCAAACAAGCTCAAGGCCCATTTGTAGGACACGTAGGGAGGTCAACGCTCCACAACTCCAAGCACATCCAAACCTGGCACTGCACGTGGCAGTCTGCCTTACTTTTATTTTATTTTGTTTATTTCATCCCAAAGATATAGTTAACAATCACTGCATCACCAACAGCAAAAACAAGAAACAAAACAATTCTAACAGAAACATTTAGTCATGCAATTCATATTTTGACTCAGTTGATACTCTCTTATCTAACTTTACATTAGAATATTATGACAACCTAACTTGTAATAATAATAATAATCAGACTCATCTGAATTGTTACTGCACTCACTGTACTGTGCTAGTGTCAATCTCATTCTCAACAGCTGTACTGTAGCCATAGATATATATTTTTTAAATCACACCCATGTGAAGTGAGGGGCGCTCTTATCACCGTACATCAATGTGTGCGTGCGTGCGTGCGTGCGTGAGTGTGTGCACGAACTCCATTTCACTTTGTATGTGAGACGGTCAATGTCATTTGTGTATTGTTTATATTTTGAAATTGACAATAAAACCGTGGCAGATAGGGTAGGAACATTCAGAGGCATATATACCTGGGGGATGGGTTTGTGCTTTCGGATGTGAGGGTGATCTGCGGCGGCATCTGTCTGGGTTTATTCGGCTGATCTGGCTGGTTAGATGGGTGTCCCCTTCCTCCCTCACCGCTCCATGTGTGTCCACTCCCGAAGCTCTGCGCTCGGTGCCAGAGGACCCTCCTTCCCCCTTCCTGGCTCATCGTTGATAGTAGCTCCACTCCCCCTGCTAGGACCTCCAAACAAGCTCAAGGCCCATTTGTAGGACGCGTAGGGAGGTCAACGCTCCACAACTCCAAGCACATCCAAACCTGGCACTGCACGTGGCAGTCTGCCTTACTTTTATTTTATTTTGTTTATTTCATCCCAAAGATAGTTAACAATCACTGCATCACCAACAGCAAAAACAAGAAACAAAACAATTCTAACAGAAACATTTAGTCATGCAATTCATATTTTGACTCAGTTGATACTCTCTTATCTAACTTTACATTAGAATATTATGACAACCTAACTTGTAATAATAATAATAATCAGACTCATCTGAATTGTTACTGCACTCACTGTACTGTGCTAGTGTCAATCTCATTCTCAACAGCTGTACTGTAGCCATAGATATATATTTTTTAAATCACACCCATGTGAAGTGAGGGGCGCTCTTATCACCGTACATCAATGTGTGCGTGCGTGCGTGCGTGAGTGTGTGCACGAACTCCATTTCACTTTGTATGTGAGACGGTCAATGTCATTTGTGTATTGTTTATATTTTGAAATTGACAATAAAACCGTGGCAGATAGGGTAGGAACATTCAGAGGCATATATACCTGGGGGATGGGTTTGTGCTTTCGGATGTGAGGGTGATCTGCGGCGGCATCTGTCTGGGTTTATTCGGCTGATCTGGCTGGTTAGATGGGTGTCCCCTTCCTCCCTCACCGCTCCATGTGTGTCCACTCCCGAAGCTCTGCGCTCGGTGCCAGAGGACCCTCCTTCCCCCTTCCTGGCTCATCGTTGATAGTAGCTCCACTCCCCCGGCTAGGACCTCCAAACAAGCTCAAGGCCCATTTGTAGGACGCGTAGGGAGGTCAAAGCTCCACAACTCCAAGCACATCCAAACCTGGCACTGCACGTGGCAGTCTGCCTTACTTTTATTTTATTTTGTTTATTTCATCCCAAAGATAGTTAACAATCACTGCATCACCAACAGCAAAAACAAGAAACAAAACAATTCTAACAGAAACATTTAGTCATGCAATTCATATTTTGACTCAGTTGATACTCTCTTATCTAACTTTACATTAGAATATTATGACAACCTAACTTGTAATAAAAAATAATAATCAGACTCATCTGAATTGTTACTGCACTCACTGTACTGTGCTAGTGTCAATCTCATTCTCAACAGCTGTACTGTAGCCATAGATGTATATTTTTTAAATCACACCCATGTGAAGTGAGGGGCGCTCTTATCACCGTACATCAATGTGTGCGTGCGTGCGTGCGTGAGTGTGTGCACGAACTCCATTTCACTTTGTATGTGAGACGGTCAATGTCATTTGTGTATTGTTTATATTTTGAAATTGACAATAAAACCGTGGCAGATAGGGTAGGAACATTCAGAGGCATATATACCTGGGGGATGGGTTTGTGCTTTCGGATGTGAGGGTGATCTGCGGCAGCATCTGTCTGGGTTTATTCGGCTGATCTGGCTGGTTAGATGGGTGTCCCCTTCCTCCCTCACCGCTCCATGTGTGTCCACTCCCGAAGCTCTGCGCTCGGTGCCAGAGGACCCTCCTTCCCCCTTCCTGGCTCATCGTTGATAGTAGCTCCACTCCCCCTGCTAGGACCTCCAAACAAGCTCAAGGCCCATTTGTAGGACGCGTAGGGAGGTCAACGCTCCACAACTCCAAGCACATCCAAACCTGGCACTGCTCGTGGCAGTCTGCCTTACTTTTATTTTATTTTGTTTATTTCATCCCATATTTGATAGTTAACAATCACTGCATCACCAACAGCAAAAACAAGAAACAAAACAATTCTAACAGAAACATTTAGTCATGCAATTCATATTCATATTCATATTTTGACTCAGTTGATACTCTCTTATCTAACTTTACATTAGAATATTATGACAACCTAACTTGTAATAATAATAATAATCAGACTCATCTGAATTGTTACTGCACTCACTGTACTGTGCTAGTGTCAATCTCATTCTCAACAGCTGTACTGTAGCCATAGATATATATTTTTTAAATCACACCCATGTGAAGTGAGGGGCGCTCTTATCACCGTACATCAATGTGTGCGTGCGTGCATGCGTGAGTGTGTGCACGAACTCCATTTCACTTTGTATGTGAGACGGTCAATGTCATTTGTGTATTGTTTATATTTTGAAATTGACAATAAAACCGTGGCAGATAGGGTAGGAACATTCAGAGGCATATATACCTGGGGGATGGGTTTGTGCTTTCGGATGTGAGGGTGATCTGCGGCGGCATCTGTCTGGGTTTATTCGGCTGATCTGGCTGGTTTGATGGGTGTCCCCTTCCTCCCTCACCGCTCCATGTGTGTCCACTCCCGAAGCTCTGCGCTCGGTGCCAGAGGACCCTCCTTCCCCCTTCCTGGCTCATCGTTGATAGTAGCTCCACTCCCCCTGCTAGGACCTCCAAACAAGCTCAAGGCCCATTTGTAGGACGTGTAGGGAGGTCAAAGCTCCACAACTCCAAGCACATCCAAACCTGGCACTGCACGTGGCAGTCTGCCTTACTTTTATTTTATTTTGTTTATTTCATCCCATATTTGATAGTTAACAATCACTGCATCACCAACAGCAAAAACAAGAAACAAAACAATTCTAACAGAAACATTTAGTCATGCAATTCATATTTTGACTCAGTTGATACTCTCTTATCTAACTTTACATTAGAATATTATGACAACCTAACTTGTAATAATAATAATAATCAGACTCATCTGAATTGTTACTGCACTCACTGTACTATGCTAGTGTCAATCTCATTCTCAACAGTTGTACTGTAGCCATAAATATATATTTTTTTAAATCACACCCATGTGAAGTGAGGGGCGCTCTTATCATCGTACATCAATGTGTGCGTGCGTGCGTGCGTGAGTGCGTGCGTGCGTGCGTGCGTGAGTGCATGCACGAACTCCATTTCACTTTGTATGTGAGACGGTCAATGTCATTTGTGTATTGTTTATATTTTGAAATTGACAATAAAACCGTGGCAGATAGGGTAGGAACATTCAGAGGCATATATACCTGGGGAATGGGTTTGTGCTTTTGGATGTGAGGGTGATCTGCGGCGGCATCTGTCTGGGTTGATTCGGCTGATCTGGCTGGTTAGATGGGTGTCCCCTTCCTCCCTCACCGCTCCATGTGTGTCCACTCCCGAAGCTCTGCGCTCGGTGCCAGAGGACCCTCCTTCCCCCTTCCTGGCTCATCGTTGATAGTAGCTCCACTCCCCCTGCTAGGACCTCCAAACAAGCTCAAGGCCCATTTGTAGGACGCGTAGGGAGGTCAACGCTCCACAACTCCAAGCACATCCAAACCTGGCACTGCACGTGGCAGTCTGCCTTACTTTTATTTTATTTTGTTTATTTCATCCCAAAGATATAGTTAACAATCACTGCATCACCAACAGCAAAAACAAGAAACAAAACAATTCTAACAGAAACATTTAGTCATGCAATTCATATTTTGACTCAGTTGATACTCTCTTATCTAACTTTACATTAGAATATTATGACAACCTAACTTGTAATAATAATAATAATAATCAGACTCATCTGAATTGTTACTGCACTCACTGTACTGTGCTAGTGTCAATCTCATTCTCAACAGCTGTACTGTAGCCATAGATATATATTTTTTAAATCACACCCATGTGAAGTGAGGGGCGCTCTTATCACCGTACATCAATGTGTGCGTGCGTGCGTGCGTGCGTGAGTGCATGCACGAACTCCATTTCACTTTGTATGTGAGACGGTCAATGTCATTTGTGTATTGTTTATATTTTGAAATTGACAATAAAACCGTGGCAGATAGGGTAGGAACATTCAGAGGCATATATACCTGGGGAATGGGTTTGTGCTTTTGGATGTGAGGGTGATCTGCGGCGGCATCTGTCTGGGTTGATTCGGCTGATCTGGCTGGTTAGATGGGTGTCCCCTTCCTCCCTCACCGCTCCATGTGTGTCCACTCCCGAAGCTCTGCGCTCGGTGCCAGAGGACCCTCCTTCCCCCTTCCTGGCTCATCGTTGATAGTAGCTCCACTCCCCCTGCTAGGACCTCCAAACAAGCTCAAGGCCCATTTGTAGGACGCGTAGGGAGGTCAACGCTCCACAACTCCAAGCACATCCAAACCTGGCACTGCACGTGGCAGTCTGCCTTACTTTTATTTTATTTTGTTTATTTCATCCCAAAGATATAGTTAACAATCACTGCATCACCAACAGCAAAAACAAGAAACAAAACAATTCTAACAGAAACATTTAGTCATGCAATTCATATTTTGACTCAGTTGATACTCTCTTATCTAACTTTACATTAGAATATTATGACAACCTAACTTGTAATAATAATAATAATAATCAGACTCATCTGAATTGTTACTGCACTCACTGTACTGTGCTAGTGTCAATCTCATTCTCAACAGCTGTACTGTAGCCATAGATATATATTTTTTAAATCACACCCATGTGAAGTGAGGGGCGCTCTTATCACCGTACATCAATGTGTGCGTGCGTGCGTGCGTGCGTGAGTGTGTGCACGAACTCCATTTCACTTTGTATGTGAGACGGTCAATGTCATTTGTGTATTGTTTATATTTTTAAATTGACAATAAAACCGTGGCAGATAGGGTAGGAACATTCAGAGGCATATATACCTGGGGGATGGGTTTGTGCTTTCGGATGTGAGGGTGATCTGCGGCGGCATCTGTCTGGGTTTATTCGGCTGATCTGGCTGGTTAGATGGGTGTCCCCTTCCTCCCTCACCGCTCCATGTGTGTCCACTCCCGAAGCTCTGCGCTCGGTGCCAGAGGACCCTCCTTCCCCCTTCCTGGCTCATCGTTGATAGTAGCTCCACTCCCCCTGCTAGGACCTCCAAACAAGCTCAAGGCCCATTTGTAGGACGCGTAGGGAGGTCAAAGCTCCACAACTCCAAGCACATCCAAACCTGGCACTGCACGTGGCAGTCTGCCTTACTTTTATTTTATTTTGTTTATTTCATCCCAAAGATAGTTAACAATCACTGCATCACCAACAGCAAAAACAAGAAACAAAACAATTCTAACAGAAACATTTAGTCATGCAATTCATATTTTGACTCAGTTGATACTCTCTTATCTAACTTTACATTAGAATATTATGACAACCTAACTTGTAATAATAATAATAATCAGACTCATCTGAATTGTTACTGCACTCACTGTACTGTGCTAGTGTCAATCTCATTCTCAACAGCTGTACTGTAGCCATAGATATATATTTTTTAAATCACACCCATGTGAAGTGAGGGGCGCTCTTATCACCGTACATCAATGTGTGTGTGCGTGCGTGCGTGCGTGAGTGTGTGCACGAACTCCATTTCACTTTGTATGTGAGACGGTCAATGTCATTTGTGTATTGTTTATATTTTGAAATTGACAATAAAACCGTGGCAGATAGGGTAGGAACATTCAGAGGCATATATACCTGGGGGATGGGTTTGTGCTTTCGGATGTGAGGGTGATCTGCGGCGGCATCTGTCTGGGTTTATTCGGCTGATCTGGCTGGTTAGATGGGTGTCCCCTTCCTCCCTCACCGCTCCATGTGTGTCCACTCCCGAAGCTCTGCGCTCGGTGCCAGAGGACCCTCCTTCCCCCTTCCTGGCTCATCGTTGATAGTAGCTCCACTCCCCCTGCTAGGACCTCCAAACAAGCTCAAGGCCCATTTGTAGGACGCGTAGGGAGGTCAAAGCTCCACAACTCCAAGCACATCCAAACCTGGCACTGCACGTGGCAGTCTGCCTTACTTTTATTTTATTTTGTTTATTTCATCCCAAAGATAGTTAACAATCACTGCATCACCAACAGCAAAAACAAGAAACAAAACAATTCTAACAGAAACATTTAGTCATGCAATTCATATTTTGACTCAGTTGATACTCTCTTATCTAACTTTACATTAGAATATTATGACAACCTAACTTGTAATAATAATAATAATCAGACTCATCTGAATTGTTACTGCACTCACTGTACTGTGCTAGTGTCAATCTCATTCTCAACAGCTGTACTGTAGCCATAGATATATATTTTTTAAATCACACCCATGTGAAGTGAGGGGCGCTCTTATCACCGTACATCAATGTGTGTGTGCGTGCGTGCGTGCGTGAGTGTGTGCACGAACTCCATTTCACTTTGTATGTGAGACGGTCAATGTCATTTGTGTATTGTTTATATTTTTAAATTGACAATAAAACCGTGGCAGATAGGGTAGGAACATTCAGAGGCATATATACCTGGGGGATGGGTTTGTGCTTTCGGATGTGAGGGTGATCTGCGGCGGCATCTGTCTGGGTTTATTCGGCTGATCTGGCTGGTTAGATGGGTGTCCCCTTCCTCCCTCACCGCTCCATGTGTGTCCACTCCCGAAGCTCTGCGCTCGGTGCCAGAGGACCCTCCTTCCCCCTTCCTGGCTCATCGTTGATAGTAGCTCCACTCCCCCTGCTAGGACCTCCAAACAAGCTCAAGGCCCATTTGTAGGACGCGTAGGGAGGTCAACGCTCCACAACTCCAAGCACATCCAAACCTGGCACTGCACGTGGCAGTCTGCCTTACTTTTATTTTATTTTGTTTATTTCATCCCAAAGATAGTTAACAATCACTGCATCACCAACAGCAAAAACAAGAAACAAAACAATTCTAACAGAAACATTTAGTCATGCAATTCATATTTTGACTCAGTTGATACTCTCTTATCTAACTTTACATTAGAATATTATGACAACCTAACTTGTAATAATAATAATAATCAGACTCATCTGAATTGTTACTGCACTCACTGTACTGTGCTAGTGTCAATCTCATTCTCAACAGCTGTACTGTAGCCATAGATATATATTTTTTAAATCACACCCATGTGAAGTGAGGGGCGCTCTTATCACCGTACATCAATGTGTGCGTGCGTGCGTGCGTGAGTGTGTGCACGAACTCCATTTCACTTTGTATGTGAGACGGTCAATGTCATTTGTGTATTGTTTATATTTTGAAATTGACAATAAAACCGTGGCTATAGGACAGATAGGGTAGGAACATTCAGAGGCATATATACCTGGGGGATGGGTTTGTGCTTTTGGATGTGAGGGTGATCTGCGGCGGCATCTGTCTGGGTTTATTCGGCTGATCTGGCTGGTTAGATGGGTGTCCCCTTCCTCCCTCACCGCTCCATGTGTGTCCACTCCCGAAGCTCTGCGCTCGGTGCCAGAGGACCCTCCTTCCCCCTTCCTGGCTCATCGTTGATAGTAGCTCCACTCCCCCTGCTAGGACCTCCAAACAAGCTCAAGGCCCATTTGTAGGACGCGTAGGGAGGTCAAAGCTCCACAACTCCAAGCACATCCAAACCTGGCACTGCACGTGGCAGTCTGCCTTACTTTTATTTGATTTTGTTTATTTCATCCCATATTTGATAGTTAACAATCACTGCATCACCAACAGCAAAAACAAGAAACAAAACAATTCTAACAGAAACATTTAGTCATGCAATTCATATTTTGACTCAGTTGATACTCTCTTATCTAACTTTACATTAGAATATTATGACAACCTAACTTGTAATAATAATAATAATCAGACTCATCTGAATTGTTACTGCACTCACTGTACTGTGCTAGTGTCAATCTCATTCTCAACAGCTGTACTGTAGCCATAAATATATATTTTTTTAAATCACACCCATGTGAAGTGAGGGGCGCTCTTATCATCGTACATCAATGTGTGCGTGCGTGCGTGCGTGAGTGCATGCACGAACTCCATTTCACTTTGTATGTGAGACGGTCAATGTCATTTGTGTATTGTTTATATTTTGAAATTGACAATAAAACCGTGGCAGATAGGGTAGGAACATTCAGAGGCATATATACCTGGGGAATGGGTTTGTGCTTTTGGATGTGAGGGTGATCTGCGGCGGCATCTGTCTGGGTTGATTCGGCTGATCTGGCTGGTTAGATGGGTGTCCCCTTCCTCCCTCACCGCTCCATGTGTGTCCACTCCCGAAGCTCTGCGCTCGGTGCCAGAGGACCCTCCTTCCCCCTTCCTGGCTCATCGTTGATAGTAGCTCCACTCCCCCTGCTAGGACCTCCAAACAAGCTCAAGGCCCATTTGTAGGACACGTAGGGAGGTCAACGCTCCACAACTCCAAGCACATCCAAACCTGGCACTGCACGTGGCAGTCTGCCTTACTTTTATTTTATTTTGTTTATTTCATCCCAAAGATATAGTTAACAATCACTGCATCACCAACAGCAAAAACAAGAAACAAAACAATTCTAACAGAAACATTTAGTCATGCAATTCATATTTTGACTCAGTTGATACTCTCTTATCTAACTTTACATTAGAATATTATGACAACCTAACTTGTAATAATAATAATAATCAGACTCATCTGAATTGTTACTGCACTCACTGTACTGTGCTAGTGTCAATCTCATTCTCAACAGCTGTACTGTAGCCATAGATATATATTTTTTAAATCACACCCATGTGAAGTGAGGGGCGCTCTTATCACCGTACATCAATGTGTGCGTGCGTGCGTGCGTGCGTGAGTGTGTGCACGAACTCCATTTCACTTTGTATGTGAGACGGTCAATGTCATTTGTGTATTGTTTATATTTTGAAATTGACAATAAAACCGTGGCAGATAGGGTAGGAACATTCAGAGGCATATATACCTGGGGGATGGGTTTGTGCTTTCGGATGTGAGGGTGATCTGCGGCGGCATCTGTCTGGGTTTATTCGGCTGATCTGGCTGGTTAGATGGGTGTCCCCTTCCTCCCTCACCGCTCCATGTGTGTCCACTCCCGAAGCTCTGCGCTCGTTGCCAGAGGACCCTCCTTCCCCCTTCCTGGCTCATCGTTGATAGCAGCTCCACTCCCCCTGCTAGGACCTCCAAACAAGCTCAAGGCCCATTTGTAGGACGCGTAGGGAGGTCAAAGCTCCACAACTCCAAGCACATCCAAACCTGGCACTGCACGTGGCAGTCTGCCTTACTTTTATTTTATTTTGTTTATTTCATCCCAAAGATAGTTAACAATCACTGCATCACCAACAGCAAAAACAAGAAACAAAACAATTCTAACAGAAACATTTAGTCATGCAATTCATATTTTGACTCAGTTGATACTCTCTTATCTAACTTTACATTAGAATATTATGACAACCTAACTTGTAATAATAATAATAATCAGACTCATCTGAATTGTTACTGCACTCACTGTACTGTGCTAGTGTCAATCTCATTCTCAACAGCTGTACTGTAGCCATAGATATATATTTTTTAAATCACACCCATGTGAAGTGAGGGGCGCTCTTATCACCGTACATCAATGTGTGCGTGCGTGCGTGCGTGAGTGTGTGCACGAACTCCATTTCACTTTGTATGTGAGACGGTCAATGTCATTTGTGTATTATATTTTTAAATTGACAATAAAACCGTGGCAGATAGGGTAGGAACATTCAGAGGCATATATACCTGGGGGATGGGTTTGTGCTTTCGGATGTGAGGGTGATCTGCGGCGGCATCTGTCTGGGTTTATTCGGCTGATCTGGCTGGTTAGATGGGTGTCCCCTTCCTCCCTCACCGCTCCATGTGTGTCCACTCCCGAAGCTCTGCGCTCGGTGCCAGAGGACCCTCCTTCCCCCTTCCTGGCTCATCGTTGATAGTAGCTCCACTCCCCCTGCTAGGACCTCCAAACAAGCTCAAGGCCCATTTGTAGGACGCGTAGGGAGGTCAACGCTCCACAACTCCAAGCACATCCAAACCTGGCACTGCACGTGGCAGTCTGCCTTACTTTTATTTGATTTTGTTTATTTCATCCCATATTTGATAGTTAACAATCACTGCATCACCAACAGCAAAAACAAGAAACAAAACAATTCTAACAGAAACATTTAGTCATGCAATTCATATTTTGACTCAGTTGATACTCTCTTATCTAACTTTACATTAGAATATTATGACAACCTAACTTGTAATAATAATAATAATCAGACTCATCTGAATTGTTACTGCACTCACTGTACTGTGCTAGTGTCAATCTCATTCTCAACAGCTGTACTGTAGCCATAAATATATATTTTTTTAAATCACACCCATGTGAAGTGAGGGGCGCTCTTATCATCGTACATCAATGTGTGCGTGCGTGCGTGCGTGAGTGCATGCACGAACTCCATTTCACTTTGTATGTGAGACGGTCAATGTCATTTGTGTATTGTTTATATTTTGAAATTGACAATAAAACCGTGGCAGATAGGGTAGGAACATTCAGAGGCATATATACCTGGGGAATAGGTTTGTGCTTTTGGATGTGAGGGTGATCTGCGGCGGCATCTGTCTGGGTTGATTCGGCTGATCTGGCTGGTTAGATGGGTGTCCCCTTCCTCCCTCACCGCTCCATGTGTGTCCACTCCCGAAGCTCTGCGCTCGGTGCCAGAGGACCCTCCTTCCCCCTTCCTGGCTCATCGTTGATAGTAGCTCCACTCCCCCTGCTAGGACCTCCAAACAAGCTCAAGGCCCATTTGTAGGACGCGTAGGGAGGTCAACGCTCCACAACTCCAAGCACATCCAAACCTGGCACTGCACGTGGCAGTCTGCCTTACTTTTATTTTATTTTGTTTATTTCATCCCAAAGATATAGTTAACAATCACTGCATCACCAACAGCAAAAACAAGAAACAAAACAATTCTAACAGAAACATTTAGTCATGCAATTCATATTTTGACTCAGTTGATACTCTCTTATCTAACTTTACATTAGAATATTATGACAACCTAACTTGTAATAATAATAATAATAATCAGACTCATCTGAATTGTTACTGCACTCACTGTACTGTGCTAGTGTCAATCTCATTCTCAACAGCTGTACTGTAGCCATAGATATATATTTTTTAAATCACACCCATGTGAAGTGAGGGGCGCTCTTATCACCGTACATCAATGTGTGCGTGCGTGCGTGCGTGCGTGAGTGTGTGCACGAACTCCATTTCACTTTGTATGTGAGACGGTCAATGTCATTTGTGTATTGTTTATATTTTTAAATTGACAATAAAACCGTGGCAGATAGGGTAGGAACATTCAGAGGCATATATACCTGGGGGATGGGTTTGTGCTTTCGGATGTGAGGGTGATCTGCGGCGGCATCTGTCTGGGTTTATTCGGCTGATCTGGCTGGTTAGATGGGTGTCCCCTTCCTCCCTCACCGCTCCATGTGTGTCCACTCCCGAAGCTCTGCGCTCGGTGCCAGAGGACCCTCCTTCCCCCTTCCTGGCTCATCGTTGATAGTAGCTCCACTCCCCCTGCTAGGACCTCCAAACAAGCTCAAGGCCCATTTGTAGGACGCGTAGGGAGGTCAAAGCTCCACAACTCCAAGCACATCCAAACCTGGCACTGCACGTGGCAGTCTGCCTTACTTTTATTTTATTTTGTTTATTTCATCCCAAAGATAGTTAACAATCACTGCATCACCAACAGCAAAAACAAGAAACAAAACAATTCTAACAGAAACATTTAGTCATGCAATTCATATTTTGACTCAGTTGATACTCTCTTATCTAACTTTACATTAGAATATTATGACAACCTAACTTGTAATAATAATAATAATCAGACTCATCTGAATTGTTACTGCACTCACTGTACTGTGCTAGTGTCAATCTCATTCTCAACAGCTGTACTGTAGCCATAGATATATATTTTTTAAATCACACCCATGTGAAGTGAGGGGCGCTCTTATCACCGTACATCAATGTGTGTGTGCGTGCGTGCGTGCGTGAGTGTGTGCACGAACTCCATTTCACTTTGTATGTGAGACGGTCAATGTCATTTGTGTATTGTTTATATTTTGAAATTGACAATAAAACCGTGGCAGATAGGGTAGGAACATTCAGAGGCATATATACCTGGGGGATGGGTTTGTGCTTTCGGATGTGAGGGTGATCTGCGGCGGCATCTGTCTGGGTTTATTCGGCTGATCTGGCTGGTTAGATGGGTGTCCCCTTCCTCCCTCACCGCTCCATGTGTGTCCACTCCCGAAGCTCTGCGCTCGGTGCCAGAGGACCCTCCTTCCCCCTTCCTGGCTCATCGTTGATAGTAGCTCCACTCCCCCTGCTAGGACCTCCAAACAAGCTCAAGGCCCATTTGTAGGACGCGTAGGGAGGTCAAAGCTCCACAACTCCAAGCACATCCAAACCTGGCACTGCACGTGGCAGTCTGCCTTACTTTTATTTTATTTTGTTTATTTCATCCCAAAGATAGTTAACAATCACTGCATCACCAACAGCAAAAACAAGAAACAAAACAATTCTAACAGAAACATTTAGTCATGCAATTCATATTTTGACTCAGTTGATACTCTCTTATCTAACTTTACATTAGAATATTATGACAACCTAACTTGTAATAATAATAATAATCAGACTCATCTGAATTGTTACTGCACTCACTGTACTGTGCTAGTGTCAATCTCATTCTCAACAGCTGTACTGTAGCCATAGATATATATTTTTTAAATCACACCCATGTGAAGTGAGGGGCGCTCTTATCACCGTACATCAATGTGTGTGTGCGTGCGTGCGTGCGTGAGTGTGTGCACGAACTCCATTTCACTTTGTATGTGAGACGGTCAATGTCATTTGTGTATTGTTTATATTTTTAAATTGACAATAAAACCGTGGCAGATAGGGTAGGAACATTCAGAGGCATATATACCTGGGGGATGGGTTTGTGCTTTCGGATGTGAGGGTGATCTGCGGCGGCATCTGTCTGGGTTTATTCGGCTGATCTGGCTGGTTAGATGGGTGTCCCCTTCCTCCCTCACCGCTCCATGTGTGTCCACTCCCGAAGCTCTGCGCTCGGTGCCAGAGGACCCTCCTTCCCCCTTCCTGGCTCATCGTTGATAGTAGCTCCACTCCCCCTGCTAGGACCTCCAAACAAGCTCAAGGCCCATTTGTAGGACGCGTAGGGAGGTCAACGCTCCACAACTCCAAGCACATCCAAACCTGGCACTGCACGTGGCAGTCTGCCTTACTTTTATTTTATTTTGTTTATTTCATCCCAAAGATAGTTAACAATCACTGCATCACCAACAGCAAAAACAAGAAACAAAACAATTCTAACAGAAACATTTAGTCATGCAATTCATATTTTGACTCAGTTGATACTCTCTTATCTAACTTTACATTAGAATATTATGACAACCTAACTTGTAATAATAATAATAATCAGACTCATCTGAATTGTTACTGCACTCACTGTACTGTGCTAGTGTCAATCTCATTCTCAACAGCTGTACTGTAGCCATAGATATATATTTTTTAAATCACACCCATGTGAAGTGAGGGGCGCTCTTATCACCGTACATCAATGTGTGCGTGCGTGCGTGCGTGAGTGTGTGCACGAACTCCATTTCACTTTGTATGTGAGACGGTCAATGTCATTTGTGTATTGTTTATATTTTGAAATTGACAATAAAACCGTGGCAGATAGGGTAGGAACATTCAGAGGCATATATACCTGGGGGATGGGTTTGTGCTTTTGGATGTGAGGGTGATCTGCGGCGGCATCTGTCTGGGTTTATTCGGCTGATCTGGCTGGTTAGATGGGTGTCCCCTTCCTCCCTCACCGCTCCATGTGTGTCCACTCCCGAAGCTCTGCGCTCGGTGCCAGAGGACCCTCCTTCCCCCTTCCTGGCTCATCGTTGATAGTAGCTCCACTCCCCCTGCTAGGACCTCCAAACAAGCTCAAGGCCCATTTGTAGGACGCGTAGGGAGGTCAAAGCTCCACAACTCCAAGCACATCCAAACCTGGCACTGCACGTGGCAGTCTGCCTTACTTTTATTTGATTTTGTTTATTTCATCCCATATTTGATAGTTAACAATCACTGCATCACCAACAGCAAAAACAAGAAACAAAACAATTCTAACAGAAACATTTAGTCATGCAATTCATATTTTGACTCAGTTGATACTCTCTTATCTAACTTTACATTAGAATATTATGACAACCTAACTTGTAATAATAATAATAATCAGACTCATCTGAATTGTTACTGCACTCACTGTACTGTGCTAGTGTCAATCTCATTCTCAACAGCTGTACTGTAGCCATAAATATATATTTTTTTAAATCACACCCATGTGAAGTGAGGGGCGCTCTTATCATCGTACATCAATGTGTGCGTGCGTGCGTGCGTGAGTGCATGCACGAACTCCATTTCACTTTGTATGTGAGACGGTCAATGTCATTTGTGTATTGTTTATATTTTGAAATTGACAATAAAACCGTGGCAGATAGGGTAGGAACATTCAGAGGCATATATACCTGGGGAATGGGTTTGTGCTTTTGGATGTGAGGGTGATCTGCGGCGGCATCTGTCTGGGTTGATTCGGCTGATCTGGCTGGTTAGATGGGTGTCCCCTTCCTCCCTCACCGCTCCATGTGTGTCCACTCCCGAAGCTCTGCGCTCGGTGCCAGAGGACCCTCCTTCCCCCTTCCTGGCTCATCGTTGATAGTAGCTCCACTCCCCCTGCTAGGACCTCCAAACAAGCTCAAGGCCCATTTGTAGGACACGTAGGGAGGTCAACGCTCCACAACTCCAAGCACATCCAAACCTGGCACTGCACGTGGCAGTCTGCCTTACTTTTATTTTATTTTGTTTATTTCATCCCAAAGATATAGTTAACAATCACTGCATCACCAACAGCAAAAACAAGAAACAAAACAATTCTAACAGAAACATTTAGTCATGCAATTCATATTTTGACTCAGTTGATACTCTCTTATCTAACTTTACATTAGAATATTATGACAACCTAACTTGTAATAATAATAATAATCAGACTCATCTGAATTGTTACTGCACTCACTGTACTGTGCTAGTGTCAATCTCATTCTCAACAGCTGTACTGTAGCCATAGATATATATTTTTTAAATCACACCCATGTGAAGTGAGGGGCGCTCTTATCACCGTACATCAATGTGTGCGTGCGTGCGTGCGTGCGTGAGTGTGTGCACGAACTCCATTTCACTTTGTATGTGAGACGGTCAATGTCATTTGTGTATTGTTTATATTTTGAAATTGACAATAAAACCGTGGCAGATAGGGTAGGAACATTCAGAGGCATATATACCTGGGGGATGGGTTTGTGCTTTCGGATGTGAGGGTGATCTGCGGCGGCATCTGTCTGGGTTTATTCGGCTGATCTGGCTGGTTAGATGGGTGTCCCCTTCCTCCCTCACCGCTCCATGTGTGTCCACTCCCGAAGCTCTGCGCTCGTTGCCAGAGGACCCTCCTTCCCCCTTCCTGGCTCATCGTTGATAGCAGCTCCACTCCCCCTGCTAGGACCTCCAAACAAGCTCAAGGCCCATTTGTAGGACGCGTAGGGAGGTCAAAGCTCCACAACTCCAAGCACATCCAAACCTGGCACTGCACGTGGCAGTCTGCCTTACTTTTATTTTATTTTGTTTATTTCATCCCAAAGATAGTTAACAATCACTGCATCACCAACAGCAAAAACAAGAAACAAAACAATTCTAACAGAAACATTTAGTCATGCAATTCATATTTTGACTCAGTTGATACTCTCTTATCTAACTTTACATTAGAATATTATGACAACCTAACTTGTAATAATAATAATAATCAGACTCATCTGAATTGTTACTGCACTCACTGTACTGTGCTAGTGTCAATCTCATTCTCAACAGCTGTACTGTAGCCATAGATATATATTTTTTAAATCACACCCATGTGAAGTGAGGGGCGCTCTTATCACCGTACATCAATGTGTGCGTGCGTGCGTGCGTGAGTGTGTGCACGAACTCCATTTCACTTTGTATGTGAGACGGTCAATGTCATTTGTGTATTGTTTATATTTTTAAATTGACAATAAAACCGTGGCAGATAGGGTAGGAACATTCAGAGGCATATATACCTGGGGGATGGGTTTGTGCTTTCGGATGTGAGGGTGATCTGCGGCGGCATCTGTCTGGGTTTATTCGGCTGATCTGGCTGGTTAGATGGGTGTCCCCTTCCTCCCTCACCGCTCCATGTGTGTCCACTCCCGAAGCTCTGCGCTCGGTGCCAGAGGACCCTCCTTCCCCCTTCCTGGCTCATCGTTGATAGTAGCTCCACTCCCCCTGCTAGGACCTCCAAACAAGCTCAAGGCCCATTTGTAGGACGCGTAGGGAGGTCAACGCTCCACAACTCCAAGCACATCCAAACCTGGCACTGCACGTGGCAGTCTGCCTTACTTTTATTTGATTTTGTTTATTTCATCCCATATTTGATAGTTAACAATCACTGCATCACCAACAGCAAAAACAAGAAACAAAACAATTCTAACAGAAACATTTAGTCATGCAATTCATATTTTGACTCAGTTGATACTCTCTTATCTAACTTTACATTAGAATATTATGACAACCTAACTTGTAATAATAATAATAATCAGACTCATCTGAATTGTTACTGCACTCACTGTACTGTGCTAGTGTCAATCTCATTCTCAACAGCTGTACTGTAGCCATAAATATATATTTTTTTAAATCACACCCATGTGAAGTGAGGGGCGCTCTTATCATCGTACATCAATGTGTGCGTGCGTGCGTGCGTGAGTGCATGCACGAACTCCATTTCACTTTGTATGTGAGACGGTCAATGTCATTTGTGTATTGTTTATATTTTGAAATTGACAATAAAACCGTGGCAGATAGGGTAGGAACATTCAGAGGCATATATACCTGGGGAATGGGTTTGTGCTTTTGGATGTGAGGGTGATCTGCGGCGGCATCTGTCTGGGTTGATTCGGCTGATCTGGCTGGTTAGATGGGTGTCCCCTTCCTCCCTCACCGCTCCATGTGTGTCCACTCCCGAAGCTCTGCGCTCGGTGCCAGAGGACCCTCCTTCCCCCTTCCTGGCTCATCGTTGATAGTAGCTCCACTCCCCCTGCTAGGACCTCCAAACAAGCTCAAGGCCCATTTGTAGGACACGTAGGGAGGTCAACGCTCCACAACTCCAAGCACATCCAAACCTGGCACTGCACGTGGCAGTCTGCCTTACTTTTATTTTATTTTGTTTATTTCATCCCAAAGATATAGTTAACAATCACTGCATCACCAACAGCAAAAACAAGAAACAAAACAATTCTAACAGAAACATTTAGTCATGCAATTCATATTTTGACTCAGTTGATACTCTCTTATCTAACTTTACATTAGAATATTATGACAACCTAACTTGTAATAATAATAATAATCAGACTCATCTGAATTGTTACTGCACTCACTGTACTGTGCTAGTGTCAATCTCATTCTCAACAGCTGTACTGTAGCCATAGATATATATTTTTTAAATCACACCCATGTGAAGTGAGGGGCGCTCTTATCACCGTACATCAATGTGTGCGTGCGTGCGTGCGTGCGTGAGTGTGTGCACGAACTCCATTTCACTTTGTATGTGAGACGGTCAATGTCATTTGTGTATTGTTTATATTTTGAAATTGACAATAAAACCGTGGCAGATAGGGTAGGAACATTCAGAGGCATATATACCTGGGGGATGGGTTTGTGCTTTCGGATGTGAGGGTGATCTGCGGCGGCATCTGTCTGGGTTTATTCGGCTGATCTGGCTGGTTAGATGGGTGTCCCCTTCCTCCCTCACCGCTCCATGTGTGTCCACTCCCGAAGCTCTGCGCTCGTTGCCAGAGGACCCTCCTTCCCCCTTCCTGGCTCATCGTTGATAGCAGCTCCACTCCCCCTGCTAGGACCTCCAAACAAGCTCAAGGCCCATTTGTAGGACGCGTAGGGAGGTCAAAGCTCCACAACTCCAAGCACATCCAAACCTGGCACTGCACGTGGCAGTCTGCCTTACTTTTATTTTATTTTGTTTATTTCATCCCAAAGATAGTTAACAATCACTGCATCACCAACAGCAAAAACAAGAAACAAAACAATTCTAACAGAAACATTTAGTCATGCAATTCATATTTTGACTCAGTTGATACTCTCTTATCTAACTTTACATTAGAATATTATGACAACCTAACTTGTAATAATAATAATAATCAGACTCATCTGAATTGTTACTGCACTCACTGTACTGTGCTAGTGTCAATCTCATTCTCAACAGCTGTACTGTAGCCATAGATATATATTTTTTAAATCACACCCATGTGAAGTGAGGGGCGCTCTTATCACCGTACATCAATGTGTGCGTGCGTGCGTGCGTGAGTGTGTGCACGAACTCCATTTCACTTTGTATGTGAGACGGTCAATGTCATTTGTGTATTGTTTATATTTTGAAATTGACAATAAAACCGTGGCAGATAGGGTAGGAACATTCAGAGGCATATATACCTGGGGGATGGGTTTGTGCTTTCGGATGTGAGGGTGATCTGCGGCGGCATCTGTCTGGGTTTATTCGGCTGATCTGGCTGGTTAGATGGGTGTCCCCTTCCTCCCTCACCGCTCCATGTGTGTCCACTCCCGAAGCTCTGCGCTCGTTGCCAGAGGACCCTCCTTCCCCCTTCCTGGCTCATCGTTGATAGTAGCTCCACTCCCCCTGCTAGGACCTCCAAACAAGCTCAAGGCCCATTTGTAGGACGCGTAGGGAGGTCAACGCTCCACAACTCCAAGCACATCCAAACCTGGCACTGCACGTGGCAGTCTGCCTTACTTTTATTTTATTTTGTTTATTTCATCCCAAAGATAGTTAACAATCACTGCATCACCAACAGCAAAAACAAGAAACAAAACAATTCTAACAGAAACATTTAGTCATGCAATTCATATTTTGACTCAGTTGATACTCTCTTATCTAACTTTACATTAGAATATTATGACAACCTAACTTGTAATAATAATAATAATCAGACTCATCTGAATTGTTACTGCACTCACTGTACTGTGCTAGTGTCAATCTCATTCTCAACAGCTGTACTGTAGCCATAGATATATATTTTTTAAATCACACCCATGTGAAGTGAGGGGCGCTCTTATCACCGTACATCAATGTGTGCGTGCGTGCGTGCGTGAGTGTGTGCACGAACTCCATTTCACTTTGTATGTGAGACGGTCAATGTCATTTGTGTATTGTTTATATTTTGAAATTGACAATAAAACCGTGGCAGATAGGGTAGGAACATTCAGAGGCATATATACCTGGGGGATGGGTTTGTGCTTTCGGATGTGAGGGTGATCTGCGGCGGCATCTGTCTGGGTTTATTCGGCTGATCTGGCTGGTTAGATGGGTGTCCCCTTCCTCCCTCACCGCTCCATGTGTGTCCACTCCCGAAGCTCTGCGCTCGGTGCCAGAGGACCCTCCTTCCCCCTTCCTGGCTCATCGTTGATAGTAGCTCCACTCCCCCTGCTAGGACCTCCAAACAAGCTCAAGGCCCATTTGTAGGACGCGTAGGGAGGTCAAAGCTCCACAACTCCAAGCACATCCAAACCTGGCACTGCACGTGGCAGTCTGCCTTACTTTTATTTTATTTTGTTTATTTCATCCCAAAGATAGTTAACAATCACTGCATCACCAACAGCAAAAACAAGAAACAAAACAATTCTAACAGAAACATTTAGTCATGCAATTCATATTTTGACTCAGTTGATACTCTCTTATCTAACTTTACATTAGAATATTATGACAACCTAACTTGTAATAATAATAATAATCAGACTCATCTGAATTGTTACTGCACTCACTGTACTGTGCTAGTGTCAATCTCATTCTCAACAGCTGTACTGTAGCCATAGATATATATTTTTTAAATCACACCCATGTGAAGTGAGGGGCGCTCTTATCACCGTACATCAATGTGTGCGTGCGTGCGTGCGTGAGTGTGTGCACGAACTCCATTTCACTTTGTATGTGAGACGGTCAATGTCATTTGTGTATTGTTTATATTTTTAAATTGACAATAAAACCGTGGCTGATAGGGTAGGAACATTCAGAGGCATATATACCTGGGGGATGGGTTTGTGCTTTCGGATGTGAGGGTGATCTGCGGCGGCATCTGTCTGGGTTTATTCGGCTGATCTGGCTGGTTAGATGGGTGTCCCCTTCCTCCCTCACCGCTCCATGTGTGTCCACTCCCGAAGCTCTGCGCTCGGTGCCAGAGGACCCTCCTTCCCCCTTCCTGGCTCATCGTTGATAGTAGCTCCACTCCCCCTGCTAGGACCTCCAAACAAGCTCAAGGCCCATTTGTAGGACACGTAGGGAGGTCAACGCTCCACAACTCCAAGCACATCCAAACCTGGCACTGCACGTGGCAGTCTGCCTTACTTTTATTTTATTTTGTTTATTTCATCCCAAAGATATAGTTAACAATCACTGCATCACCAACAGCAAAAACAAGAAACAAAACAATTCTAACAGAAACATTTAGTCATGCAATTCATATTTTGACTCAGTTGATACTCTCTTATCTAACTTTACATTAGAATATTATGACAACCTAACTTGTAATAATAATAATAATCAGACTCATCTGAATTGTTACTGCACTCACTGTACTGTGCTAGTGTCAATCTCATTCTCAACAGCTGTACTGTAGCCATAGATATATATTTTTTAAATCACACCCATGTGAAGTGAGGGGCGCTCTTATCACCGTACATCAATGTGTGCGTGCGTGCGTGCGTGCGTGAGTGTGTGCACGAACTCCATTTCACTTTGTATGTGAGACGGTCAATGTCATTTGTGTATTGTTTATATTTTGAAATTGACAATAAAACCGTGGCAGATAGGGTAGGAACATTCAGAGGCATATATACCTGGGGGATGGGTTTGTGCTTTCGGATGTGAGGGTGATCTGCGGCGGCATCTGTCTGGGTTTATTCGGCTGATCTGGCTGGTTAGATGGGTGTCCCCTTCCTCCCTCACTGCTCCATGTGTGTCCACTCCCGAAGCTCTGCGCTCGTTGCCAGAGGACCCTCCTTCCCCCTTCCTGGCTCATCGTTGATAGCAGCTCCACTCCCCCTGCTAGGACCTCCAAACAAGCTCAAGGCCCATTTGTAGGACGCGTAGGGAGGTCAAAGCTCCACAACTCCAAGCACATCCAAACCTGGCACTGCACGTGGCAGTCTGCCTTACTTTTATTTTATTTTGTTTATTTCATCCCAAAGATAGTTAACAATCACTGCATCACCAACAGCAAAAACAAGAAACAAAACAATTCTAACAGAAACATTTAGTCATGCAATTCATATTTTGACTCAGTTGATACTCTCTTATCTAACTTTACATTAGAATATTATGACAACCTAACTTGTAATAATAATAATAATCAGACTCATCTGAATTGTTACTGCACTCACTGTACTGTGCTAGTGTCAATCTCATTCTCAACAGCTGTACTGTAGCCATAGATATATATTTTTTAAATCACACCCATGTGAAGTGAGGGGCGCTCTTATCACCGTACATCAATGTGTGCGTGCGTGCGTGCGTGAGTGTGTGCACGAACTCCATTTCACTTTGTATGTGAGACGGTCAATGTCATTTGTGTATTGTTTATATTTTTAAATTGACAATAAAACCGTGGCAGATAGGGTAGGAACATTCAGAGGCATATATACCTGGGGGATGGGTTTGTGCTTTCGGATGTGAGGGTGATCTGCGGCGGCATCTGTCTGGGTTTATTCGGCTGATCTGGCTGGTTAGATGGGTGTCCCCTTCCTCCCTCACCGCTCCATGTGTGTCCACTCCCGAAGCTCTGCGCTCGGTGCCAGAGGACCCTCCTTCCCCCTTCCTGGCTCATCGTTGATAGTAGCTCCACTCCCCCTGCTAGGACCTCCAAACAAGCTCAAGGCCCATTTGTAGGACACGTAGGGAGGTCAACGCTCCACAACTCCAAGCACATCCAAACCTGGCACTGCACGTGGCAGTCTGCCTTACTTTTATTTTATTTTGTTTATTTCATCCCAAAGATATAGTTAACAATCACTGCATCACCAACAGCAAAAACAAGAAACAAAACAATTCTAACAGAAACATTTAGTCATGCAATTCATATTTTGACTCAGTTGATACTCTCTTATCTAACTTTACATTAGAATATTATGACAACCTAACTTGTAATAATAATAATAATCAGACTCATCTGAATTGTTACTGCACTCACTGTACTGTGCTAGTGTCAATCTCATTCTCAACAGCTGTACTGTAGCCATAGATATATATTTTTTAAATCACACCCATGTGAAGTGAGGGGCGCTCTTATCACCGTACATCAATGTGTGCGTGCGTGCGTGCGTGCGTGAGTGTGTGCACGAACTCCATTTCACTTTGTATGTGAGACGGTCAATGTCATTTGTGTATTGTTTATATTTTGAAATTGACAATAAAACCGTGGCAGATAGGGTAGGAACATTCAGAGGCATATATACCTGGGGGATGGGTTTGTGCTTTCGGATGTGAGGGTGATCTGCGGCGGCATCTGTCTGGGTTTATTCGGCTGATCTGGCTGGTTAGATGGGTGTCCCCTTCCTCCCTCACCGCTCCATGTGTGTCCACTCCCGAAGCTCTGCGCTCGTTGCCAGAGGACCCTCCTTCCCCCTTCCTGGCTCATCGTTGATAGCAGCTCCACTCCCCCTGCTAGGACCTCCAAACAAGCTCAAGGCCCATTTGTAGGACGCGTAGGGAGGTCAAAGCTCCACAACTCCAAGCACATCCAAACCTGGCACTGCACGTGGCAGTCTGCCTTACTTTTATTTTATTTTGTTTATTTCATCCCAAAGATAGTTAACAATCACTGCATCACCAACAGCAAAAACAAGAAACAAAACAATTCTAACAGAAACATTTAGTCATGCAATTCATATTTTGACTCAGTTGATACTCTCTTATCTAACTTTACATTAGAATATTATGACAACCTAACTTGTAATAATAATAATAATCAGACTCATCTGAATTGTTACTGCACTCACTGTACTGTGCTAGTGTCAATCTCATTCTCAACAGCTGTACTGTAGCCATAGATATATATTTTTTAAATCACACCCATGTGAAGTGAGGGGCGCTCTTATCACCGTACATCAATGTGTGCGTGCGTGCGTGCGTGAGTGTGTGCACGAACTCCATTTCACTTTGTATGTGAGACGGTCAATGTCATTTGTGTATTGTTTATATTTTTAAATTGACAATAAAACCGTGGCAGATAGGGTAGGAACATTCAGAGGCATATATACCTGGGGGATGGGTTTGTGCTTTCGGATGTGAGGGTGATCTGCGGCGGCATCTGTCTGGGTTTATTCGGCTGATCTGGCTGGTTAGATGGGTGTCCCCTTCCTCCCTCACCGCTCCATGTGTGTCCACTCCCGAAGCTCTGCGCTCGGTGCCAGAGGACCCTCCTTCCCCCTTCCTGGCTCATCGTTGATAGTAGCTCCACTCCCCCTGCTAGGACCTCCAAACAAGCTCAAGGCCCATTTGTAGGACGCGTAGGGACGTCAACGCTCCACAACTCCAAGCACATCCAAACCTGGCACTGCACGTGGCAGTCTGCCTTACTTTTATTTTATTTTGTTTATTTCATCCCAAAGATAGTTAACAATCACTGCATCACCAACAGCAAAAACAAGAAACAAAACAATTCTAACAGAAACATTTAGTCATGCAATTCATATTTTGACTCAGTTGATACTCTCTTATCTAACTTTACATTAGAATATTATGACAACCTAACTTGTAATAATAATATTAATCAGACTCATCTGAATTGTTACTGCACTCACTGTACTGTGCTAGTGTCAATCTCATTCTCAACAGCTGTACTGTAGCCATAGATATATATTTTTTAAATCACACCCATGTGAAGTGAGGGGCGCTCTTATCACCGTACATCAATGTGTGCGTGCGTGCGTGCGTGAGTGTGTGCACGAACTCCATTTCACTTTGTATGTGAGACGGTCAATGTCATTTGTGTATTGTTTATATTTTGAAATTGACAATAAAACCGTGGCAGATAGGGTAGGAACATTCAGAGGCATATATACCTGGGGGATGGGTTTGTGCTTTCGGATGTGAGGGTGATCTGCGGCGGCATCTGTCTGGGTTTATTCGGCTGATCTGGCTGGTTAGATGGGTGTCCCCTTCCTCCCTCACCGCTCCATGTGTGTCCACTCCCGAAGCTCTGCGCTCGGTGCCAGAGGACCCTCCTTCCCCCTTCCTGGCTCATCGTTGATAGTAGCTCCACTCCCCCTGCTAGGACCTCCAAACAAGCTCAAGGCCCATTTGTAGGACGCGTAGGGAGGTCAAAGCTCCACAACTCCAAGCACATCCAAACCTGGCACTGCACGTGGCAGTCTGCCTTACTTTTATTTGATTTTGTTTATTTCATCCCATATTTGATAGTTAACAATCACTGCATCACCAACAGCAAAAACAAGAAACAAAACAATTCTAACAGAAACATTTAGTCATGCAATTCATATTTTGACTCAGTTGATACTCTCTTATCTAACTTTACATTAGAATATTATGACAACCTAACTTGTAATAATAATAATAATCAGACTCATCTGAATTGTTACTGCACTCACTGTACTGTGCTAGTGTCAATCTCATTCTCAACAGCTGTACTGTAGCCATAAATATATATTTTTTTAAATCACACCCATGTGAAGTGAGGGGCGCTCTTATCATCGTACATCAATGTGTGCGTGCGTGCGTGCGTGCGTGAGTGCATGCACGAACTCCATTTCACTTTGTATGTGAGACGGTCAATGTCATTTGTGTATTGTTTATATTTTGAAATTGACAATAAAACCGTGGCAGATAGGGTAGGAACATTCAGAGGCATATATACCTGGGGGATGGGTTTGTGCTTTCGGATGTGAGGGTGATCTGCGGCGGCATCTGTCTGGGTTTATTCGGCTGATCTGGCTGGTTAGATGGGTGTCCCCTTCCTCCCTCACCGCTCCATGTGTGTCCACTCCCGAAGCTCTGCGCTCGGTGCCAGAGGACCCTCCTTCCCCCTTCCTGGCTCATCGTTGATAGTAGCTCCACTCCCCCTGCTAGGACCTCCAAACAAGCTCAAGGCCCATTTGTAGGACGCGTAGGGAGGTCAAAGCTCCACAACTCCAAGCACATCCAAACCTGGCACTGCACGTGGCAGTCTGCCTTACTTTTATTTGATTTTGTTTATTTCATCCCATATTTGATAGTTAACAATCACTGCATCACCAACAGCAAAAACAAGAAACAAAACAATTCTAACAGAAACATTTAGTCATGCAATTCATATTTTGACTCAGTTGATACTCTCTTATCTAACTTTACATTAGAATATTATGACAACCTAACTTGTAATAATAATAATAATCAGACTCATCTGAATTGTTACTGCACTCACTGTACTGTGCTAGTGTCAATCTCATTCTCAACAGCTGTACTGTAGCCATAAATATATATTTTTTTAAATCACACCCATGTGAAGTGAGGGGCGCTCTTATCATCGTACATCAATGTGTGCGTGCGTGCGTGCGTGCGTGAGTGCATGCACGAACTCCATTTCACTTTGTATGTGAGACGGTCAATGTCATTTGTGTATTGTTTATATTTTGAAATTGACAATAAAACCGTGGCAGATAGGGTAGGAACATTCAGAGGCATATATACCTGGGGGATGGGTTTGTGCTTTCGGATGTGAGGGTGATCTGCGGCGGCATCTGTCTGGGTTTATTCGGCTGATCTGGCTGGTTAGATGGGTGTCCCCTTCCTCCCTCACCGCTCCATGTGTGTCCACTCCCGAAGCTCTGCGCTCGGTGCCAGAGGACCCTCCTTCCCCCTTCCTGGCTCATCGTTGATAGTAGCTCCACTCCCCCTGCTAGGACCTCCAAACAAGCTCAAGGCCCATTTGTAGGACGAGTAGGGAGGTCAAAGCTCCACAACTCCAAGCACATCCAAACCTGGCACTGCACGTGGCAGTCTGCCTTACTTTTATTTGATTTTGTTTATTTCATCCCATATTTGATAGTTAACAATCACTGCATCACCAACAGCAAAAACAAGAAACAAAACAATTCTAACAGAAACATTTAGTCATGCAATTCATATTTTGACTCAGTTGATACTCTCTTATCTAACTTTACATTAGAATATTATGACAACCTAACTTGTAATAATAATAATAATCAGACTCATCTGAATTGTTACTGCACTCACTGTACTGTGCTAGTGTCAATCTCATTCTCAACAGCTGTACTGTAGCCATAAATATATATTTTTTTAAATCACACCCATGTGAAGTGAGGGGCGCTCTTATCATCGTACATCAATGTGTGCGTGCGTGCGTGCGTGAGTGCATGCACGAACTCCATTTCACTTTGTATGTGAGACGGTCAATGTCATTTGTGTATTGTTTATATTTTGAAATTGACAATAAAACCGTGGCAGATAGGGTAGGAACATTCAGAGGCATATATACCTGGGGGATGGGTTTGTGCTTTCGGATGTGAGGGTGATCTGCGGCGGCATCTGTCTGGGTTTATTCGGCTGATCTGGCTGGTTAGATGGGTGTCCCCTTCCTCCCTCACCGCTCCATGTGTGTCCACTCCCGAAGCTCTGCGCTCGGTGCCAGAGGACCCTCCTTCCCCCTTCCTGGCTCATCGTTGATAGTAGCTCCACTCCCCCTGCTAGGACCTCCAAACAAGCTCAAGGCCCATTTGTAGGACGCGTAGGGAGGTCAAAGCTCCACAACTCCAAGCACATCCAAACCTGGCACTGCACGTGGCAGTCTGCCTTACTTTTATTTTATTTTGTTTATTTCATCCCATATTTGATAGTTAACAATCACTGCATCACCAACAGCAAAAACAAGAAACAAAACAATTCTAACAGAAACATTTAGTCATGCAATTCATATTTTGACTCAGTTGATACTCTCTTATCTAACTTTACATTAGAATATTATGACAACCTAACTTGTAATAATAATAATAATCAGACTCATCTGAATTGTTACTGCACTCACTGTACTGTGCTAGTGTCAATCTCATTCTCAACAGCTGTACTGTAGCCATAAATATATTTTTTTTTAAATCACACCCATGTGAAGTGAGGGGCGCTCTTATCATCGTACATCAATGTGTGCGTGCGTGCGTGCGTGAGTGCATGCACGAACTCCATTTCACTTTGTATGTGAGACGGTCAATGTCATTTGTGTATTGTTTATATTTTGAAATTGACAATAAAACCGTGGCAGATAGGGTAGGAACATTCAGAGGCATATATACCTGGGGGATGGGTTTGTGCTTTCGGATGTGAGGGTGATCTGCGGCGGCATCTGTCTGGGTTTATTCGGCTGATCTGGCTGGTTAGATGGGTGTCCCCTTCCTCCCTCACCGCTCCATGTGTGTCCACTCCCGAAGCTCTGCGCTCGGTGCCAGAGGACCCTCCTTCCCCCTTCCTGGCTCATCGTTGATAGTAGCTCCACTCCCCCTGCTAGGACCTCCAAACAAGCTCAAGGCCCATTTGTAGGACGCGTAGGGAGGTCAACGCTCCACAACTCCAAGCACATCCAAACCTGGCACTGCACGTGGCAGTCTGCCTTACTTTTATTTTATTTTGTTTATTTCATCCCAAAGATAGTTAACAATCACTGCATCACCAACAGCAAAAACAAGAAACAAAACAATTCTAACAGAAACATTTAGTCATGCAATTCATATTTTGACTCAGTTGATACTCTCTTATCTAACTTTACATTAGAATATTATGACAACCTAACTTGTAATAATAATAATAATCAGACTCATCTGAATTGTTACTGCACTCACTGTACTGTGCTAGTGTCAATCTCATTCTCAACAGCTGTACTGTAGCCATAGATATATATTTTTTAAATCACACCCATGTGAAGTGAGGGGCGCTCTTATCACCGTACATCAATGTGTGCGTGCGTGCGTGCGTGAGTGTGTGCACGAACTCCATTTCACTTTGTATGTGAGACGGTCAATGTCATTTGTGTATTGTTTATATTTTGAAATTGACAATAAAACCGTGGCAGATAGGGTAGGAACATTCAGAGGCATATATACCTGGGGGATGGGTTTGTGCTTTCGGATGTGAGGGTGATCTGCGGCGGCATCTGTCTGGGTTTATTCGGCTGATCTGGCTGGTTAGATGGGTGTCCCCTTCCTCCCTCACCGCTCCATGTGTGTCCACTCCCGAAGCTCTGCGCTCGGTGCCAGAGGACCCTCCTTCCCCCTTCCTGGCTCATCGTTGATAGTAGCTCCACTCCCCCTGCTAGGACCTCCAAACAAGCTCAAGGCCCATTTGTAGGACGCGTAGGGAGGTCAAAGCTCCACAACTCCAAGCACATCCAAACCTGGCACTGCACGTGGCAGTCTGCCTTACTTTTATTTTATTTTGTTTATTTCATCCCAAAGATAGTTAACAATCACTGCATCACCAACAGCAAAAACAAGAAACAAAACAATTCTAACAGAAACATTTAGTCATGCAATTCATATTTTGACTCAGTTGATACTCTCTTATCTAACTTTACATTAGAATATTATGACAACCTAACTTGTAATAATAATAATAATCAGACTCATCTGAATTGTTACTGCACTCACTGTACTGTGCTAGTGTCAATCTCATTCTCAACAGCTGTACTGTAGCCATAGATATATATTTTTTAAATCACACCCATGTGAAGTGAGGGGCGCTCTTATCACCGTACATCAATGTGTGCGTGCGTGCGTGCGTGAGTGTGTGCACGAACTCCATTTCACTTTGTATGTGAGACGGTCAATGTCATTTGTGTATTGTTTATATTTTTAAATTGACAATAAAACCGTGGCAGATAGGGTAGGAACATTCAGAGGCATATATACCTGGGGGATGGGTTTGTGCTTTCGGATGTGAGGGTGATCTGCGGCGGCATCTGTCTGGGTTTATTCGGCTGATCTGGCTGGTTAGATGGGTGTCCCCTTCCTCCCTCACCGCTCCATGTGTGTCCACTCCCGAAGCTCTGCGCTCGGTGCCAGAGGACCCTCCTTCCCCCTTCCTGGCTCATCGTTGATAGTAGCTCCACTCCCCCTGCTAGGACCTCCAAACAAGCTCAAGGCCCATTTGTAGGACGCGTAGGGAGGTCAACGCTCCACAACTCCAAGCACATCCAAACCTGGCACTGCACGTGGCAGTCTGCCTTACTTTTATTTGATTTTGTTTATTTCATCCCATATTTGATAGTTAACAATCACTGCATCACCAACAGTAAAAACAAGAAACAAAACAATTCTAACAGAAACATTTAGTCATGCAATTCATATTTTGACTCAGTTGATACTCTCTTATCTAACTTTACATTAGAATATTATGACAACCTAACTTGTAATAATAATAATAATCAGACTCATCTGAATTGTTACTGCACTCACTGTACTGTGCTAGTGTCAATCTCATTCTCAACAGCTGTACTGTAGCCATAAATATATATTTTTTTAAATCACACCCATGTGAAGTGAGGGGCGCTCTTATCATCGTACATCAATGTGTGCGTGCGTGCGTGCGTGAGTGCATGCACGAACTCCATTTCACTTTGTATGTGAGACGGTCAATGTCATTTGTGTATTGTTTATATTTTGAAATTGACAATAAAACCGTGGCAGATAGGGTAGGAACATTCAGAGGCATATATACCTGGGGAATGGGTTTGTGCTTTTGGATGTGAGGGTGATCTGCGGCGGCATCTGTCTGGGTTGATTCGGCTGATCTGGCTGGTTAGATGGGTGTCCCCTTCCTCCCTCACCGCTCCATGTGTGTCCACTCCCGAAGCTCTGCGCTCGGTGCCAGAGGACCCTCCTTCCCCCTTCCTGGCTCATCGTTGATAGTAGCTCCACTCCCCCTGCTAGGACCTCCAAACAAGCTCAAGGCCCATTTGTAGGACGCGTAGGGAGGTCAACGCTCCACAACTCCAAGCACATCCAAACCTGGCACTGCACGTGGCAGTCTGCCTTACTTTTATTTTATTTTGTTTATTTCATCCCAAAGATATAGTTAACAATCACTGCATCACCAACAGCAAAAACAAGAAACAAAACAATTCTAACAGAAACATTTAGTCATGCAATTCATATTTTGACTCAGTTGATACTCTCTTATCTAACTTTACATTAGAATATTATGACAACCTAACTTGTAATAATAATAATAATAATCAGACTCATCTGAATTGTTACTGCACTCACTGTACTGTGCTAGTGTCAATCTCATTCTCAACAGCTGTACTGTAGCCATAGATATATATTTTTTAAATCACACCCATGTGAAGTGAGGGGCGCTCTTATCACCGTACATCAATGTGTGCGTGCGTGCGTGCGTGCGTGAGTGTGTGCACGAACTCCATTTCACTTTGTATGTGAGACGGTCAATGTCATTTGTGTATTGTTTATATTTTTAAATTGACAATAAAACCGTGGCAGATAGGGTAGGAACATTCAGAGGCATATATACCTGGGGGATGGGTTTGTGCTTTCGGATGTGAGGGTGATCTGCGGCGGCATCTGTCTGGGTTTATTCGGCTGATCTGGCTGGTTAGATGGGTGTCCCCTTCCTCCCTCACCGCTCCATGTGTGTCCACTCCCGAAGCTCTGCGCTCGGTGCCAGAGGACCCTCCTTCCCCCTTCCTGGCTCATCGTTGATAGTAGCTCCACTCCCCCTGCTAGGACCTCCAAACAAGCTCAAGGCCCATTTGTAGGACGCGTAGGGAGGTCAAAGCTCCACAACTCCAAGCACATCCAAACCTGGCACTGCACGTGGCAGTCTGCCTTACTTTTATTTTATTTTGTTTATTTCATCCCAAAGATAGTTAACAATCACTGCATCACCAACAGCAAAAACAAGAAACAAAACAATTCTAACAGAAACATTTAGTCATGCAATTCATATTTTGACTCAGTTGATACTCTCTTATCTAACTTTACATTAGAATATTATGACAACCTAACTTGTAATAATAATAATAATCAGACTCATCTGAATTGTTACTGCACTCACTGTACTGTGCTAGTGTCAATCTCATTCTCAACAGCTGTACTGTAGCCATAGATATATATTTTTTAAATCACACCCATGTGAAGTGAGGGGCGCTCTTATCACCGTACATCAATGTGTGTGTGCGTGCGTGCGTGCGTGAGTGTGTGCACGAACTCCATTTCACTTTGTATGTGAGACGGTCAATGTCATTTGTGTATTGTTTATATTTTGAAATTGACAATAAAACCGTGGCAGATAGGGTAGGAACATTCAGAGGCATATATACCTGGGGGATGGGTTTGTGCTTTCGGATGTGAGGGTGATCTGCGGCGGCATCTGTCTGGGTTTATTCGGCTGATCTGGCTGGTTAGATGGGTGTCCCCTTCCTCCCTCACCGCTCCATGTGTGTCCACTCCCGAAGCTCTGCGCTCGGTGCCAGAGGACCCTCCTTCCCCCTTCCTGGCTCATCGTTGATAGTAGCTCCACTCCCCCTGCTAGGACCTCCAAACAAGCTCAAGGCCCATTTGTAGGACGCGTAGGGAGGTCAAAGCTCCACAACTCCAAGCACATCCAAACCTGGCACTGCACGTGGCAGTCTGCCTTACTTTTATTTTATTTTGTTTATTTCATCCCAAAGATAGTTAACAATCACTGCATCACCAACAGCAAAAACAAGAAACAAAACAATTCTAACAGAAACATTTAGTCATGCAATTCATATTTTGACTCAGTTGATACTCTCTTATCTAACTTTACATTAGAATATTATGACAACCTAACTTGTAATAATAATAATATTATGACAACCTAACTTGTAATAATAATAATAATCAGACTCATCTGAATTGTTACTGCACTCACTGTACTGTGCTAGTGTCAATCTCATTCTCAACAGCTGTACTGTAGCCATAGATATATATTTTTTAAATCACACCCATGTGAAGTGAGGGGCGCTCTTATCACCGTACATCAATGTGTGTGTGCGTGCGTGCGTGCGTGAGTGTGTGCACGAACTCCATTTCACTTTGTATGTGAGACGGTCAATGTCATTTGTGTATTGTTTATATTTTGAAATTGACAATAAAACCGTGGCAGATAGGGTAGGAACATTCAGAGGCATATATACCTGGGGAATGGGTTTGTGCTTTTGGATGTGAGGGTGATCTGCGGCGGCATCTGTCTGGGTTTATTCGGCTGATCTGGCTGGTTAGATGGGTGTCCCCTTCCTCCCTCACCGCTCCATGTGTGTCCACTCCCGAAGCTCTGCGCTCGGTGCCAGAGGACCCTCCTTCCCCCTTCCTGGCTCATCGTTGATAGTAGCTCCACTCCCCCTGCTAGGACCTCCAAACAAGCTCAAGGCCCATTTGTAGGACGCGTAGGGAGGTCAACGCTCCACAACTCCAAGCACATCCAAACCTGGCACTGCACGTGGCAGTCTGCCTTACTTTTATTTGATTTTGTTTATTTCATCCCATATTTGATAGTTAACAATCACTGCATCACCAACAGCAAAAACAAGAAACAAAACAATTCTAACAGAAACATTTAGTCATGCAATTCATATTTTGACTCAGTTGATACTCTCTTATCTAACTTTACATTAGAATATTATGACAACCTAACTTGTAATAATAATAATAATCAGACTCATCTGAATTGTTACTGCACTCACTGTACTGTGCTAGTGTCAATCTCATTCTCAACAGCTGTACTGTAGCCATAGATATATATTTTTTAAATCACACCCATGTGAAGTGAGGGGCGCTCTTATCACCGTACATCAATGTGTGCGTGCGTGCGTGCGTGCGTGAGTGTGTGCACGAACTCCATTTCACTTTGTATGTGAGACGGTCAATGTCATTTGTGTATTGTTTATATTTTGAAATTGACAATAAAACCGTGGCAGATAGGGTAGGAACATTCAGAGGCATATATACCTGGGGGATGGGTTTGTGCTTTCGGATGTGAGGGTGATCTGCGGCGGCATCTGTCTGGGTTTATTCGGCTGATCTGGCTGGTTAGATGGGTGTCCCCTTCCTCCCTCACCGCTCCATGTGTGTCCACTCCCGAAGCTCTGCGCTCGTTGCCAGAGGACCCTCCTTCCCCCTTCCTGGCTCATCGTTGATAGCAGCTCCACTCCCCCTGCTAGGACCTCCAAACAAGCTCAAGGCCCATTTGTAGGACGCGTAGGGAGGTCAAAGCTCCACAACTCCAAGCACATCCAAACCTGGCACTGCACGTGGCAGTCTGCCTTACTTTTATTTTATTTTGTTTATTTCATCCCAAAGATAGTTAACAATCACTGCATCACCAACAGCAAAAACAAGAAACAAAACAATTCTAACAGAAACATTTAGTCATGCAATTCATATTTTGACTCAGTTGATACTCTCTTATCTAACTTTACATTAGAATATTATGACAACCTAACTTGTAATAATAATAATAATCAGACTCATCTGAATTGTTACTGCACTCACTGTACTGTGCTAGTGTCAATCTCATTCTCAACAGCTGTACTGTAGCCATAGATATATATTTTTTAAATCACACCCATGTGAAGTGAGGGGCGCTCTTATCACCGTACATCAATGTGTGCGTGCGTGCGTGCGTGAGTGTGTGCACGAACTCCATTTCACTTTGTATGTGAGACGGTCAATGTCATTTGTGTATTGTTTATATTTTTAAATTGACAATAAAACCGTGGCAGATAGGGTAGGAACATTCAGAGGCATATATACCTGGGGGATGGGTTTGTGCTTTCGGATGTGAGGGTGATCTGCGGCGGCATCTGTCTGGGTTTATTCGGCTGATCTGGCTGGTTAGATGGGTGTCCCCTTCCTCCCTCACCGCTCCATGTGTGTCCACTCCCGAAGCTCTGCGCTCGGTGCCAGAGGACCCTCCTTCCCCCTTCCTGGCTCATCGTTGATAGTAGCTCCACTCCCCCTGCTAGGACCTCCAAACAAGCTCAAGGCCCATTTGTAGGACGCGTAGGGAGGTCAACGCTCCACAACTCCAAGCACATCCAAACCTGGCACTGCACGTGGCAGTCTGCCTTACTTTTATTTGATTTTGTTTATTTCATCCCATATTTGATAGTTAACAATCACTGCATCACCAACAGCAAAAACAAGAAACAAAACAATTCTAACAGAAACATTTAGTCATGCAATTCATATTTTGACTCAGTTGATACTCTCTTATCTAACTTTACATTAGAATATTATGACAACCTAACTTGTAATAATAATAATAATCAGACTCATCTGAATTGTTACTGCACTCACTGTACTGTGCTAGTGTCAATCTCATTCTCAACAGCTGTACTGTAGCCATAAATATATATTTTTTTAAATCACACCCATGTGAAGTGAGGGGCGCTCTTATCATCGTACATCAATGTGTGCGTGCGTGCGTGCGTGAGTGCATGCACGAACTCCATTTCACTTTGTATGTGAGACGGTCAATGTCATTTGTGTATTGTTTATATTTTGAAATTGACAATAAAACCGTGGCAGATAGGGTAGGAACATTCAGAGGCATATATACCTGGGGAATGGGTTTGTGCTTTTGGATGTGAGGGTGATCTGCGGCGGCATCTGTCTGGGTTGATTCGGCTGATCTGGCTGGTTAGATGGGTGTCCCCTTCCTCCCTCACCGCTCCATGTGTGTCCACTCCCGAAGCTCTGCGCTCGGTGCCAGAGGACCCTCCTTCCCCCTTCCTGGCTCATCGTTGATAGTAGCTCCACTCCCCCTGCTAGGACCTCCAAACAAGCTCAAGGCCCATTTGTAGGACACGTAGGGAGGTCAACGCTCCACAACTCCAAGCACATCCAAACCTGGCACTGCACGTGGCAGTCTGCCTTACTTTTATTTTATTTTGTTTATTTCATCCCAAAGATATAGTTAACAATCACTGCATCACCAACAGCAAAAACAAGAAACAAAACAATTCTAACAGAAACATTTAGTCATGCAATTCATATTTTGACTCAGTTGATACTCTCTTATCTAACTTTACATTAGAATATTATGACAACCTAACTTGTAATAATAATAATAATCAGACTCATCTGAATTGTTACTGCACTCACTGTACTGTGCTAGTGTCAATCTCATTCTCAACAGCTGTACTGTAGCCATAGATATATATTTTTTAAATCACACCCATGTGAAGTGAGGGGCGCTCTTATCACCGTACATCAATGTGTGCGTGCGTGCGTGCGTGCGTGAGTGTGTGCACGAACTCCATTTCACTTTGTATGTGAGACGGTCAATGTCATTTGTGTATTGTTTATATTTTGAAATTGACAATAAAACCGTGGCAGATAGGGTAGGAACATTCAGAGGCATATATACCTGGGGGATGGGTTTGTGCTTTCGGATGTAAGGGTGATCTGCGGCGGCATCTGTCTGGGTTTATTCGGCTGATCTGGCTGGTTAGATGGGTGTCCCCTTCCTCCCTCACCGCTCCATGTGTGTCCACTCCCGAAGCTCTGCGCTCGTTGCCAGAGGACCCTCCTTCCCCCTTCCTGGCTCATCGTTGATAGCAGCTCCACTCCCCCTGCTAGGACCTCCAAACAAGCTCAAGGCCCATTTGTAGGACGCGTAGGGAGGTCAAAGCTCCACAACTCCAAGCACATCCAAACCTGGCACTGCACGTGGCAGTCTGCCTTACTTTTATTTTATTTTGTTTATTTCATCCCAAAGATAGTTAACAATCACTGCATCACCAACAGCAAAAACAAGAAACAAAACAATTCTAACAGAAACATTTAGTCATGCAATTCATATTTTGACTCAGTTGATACTCTCTTATCTAACTTTACATTAGAATATTATGACAACCTAACTTGTAATAATAATAATAATCAGACTCATCTGAATTGTTACTGCACTCACTGTACTGTGCTAGTGTCAATCTCATTCTCAACAGCTGTACTGTAGCCATAGATATATATTTTTTAAATCACACCCATGTGAAGTGAGGGGCGCTCTTATCACCGTACATCAATGTGTGCGTGCGTGCGTGCGTGAGTGTGTGCACGAACTCCATTTCACTTTGTATGTGAGACGGTCAATGTCATTTGTGTATTGTTTATATTTTGAAATTGACAATAAAACCGTGGCAGATAGGGTAGGAACATTCAGAGGCATATATACCTGGGGGATGGGTTTGTGCTTTCGGATGTGAGGGTGATCTGCGGCGGCATCTGTCTGGGTTTATTCGGCTGATCTGGCTGGTTAGATGGGTGTCCCCTTCCTCCCTCACCGCTCCATGTGTGTCCACTCCCGAAGCTCTGCGCTCGGTGCCAGAGGACCCTCCTTCCCCCTTCCTGGCTCATCGTTGATAGTAGCTCCACTCCCCCTGCTAGGACCTCCAAACAAGCTCAAGGCCCATTTGTAGGACGCGTAGGGAGGTCAACGCTCCACAACTCCAAGCACATCCAAACCTGGCACTGCACGTGGCAGTCTGCCTTACTTTTATTTTATTTTGTTTATTTCATCCCAAAGATAGTTAACAATCACTGCATCACCAACAGCAAAAACAAGAAACAAAACAATTCTAACAGAAACATTTAGTCATGCAATTCATATTTTGACTCAGTTGATACTCTCTTATCTAACTTTACATTAGAATATTATGACAACCTAACTTGTAATAATAATAATAATCAGACTCATCTGAATTGTTACTGCACTCACTGTACTGTGCTAGTGTCAATCTCATTCTCAACAGCTGTACTGTAGCCATAGATATATATTTTTTAAATCACACCCATGTGAAGTGAGGGGCGCTCTTATCACCGTACATCAATGTGTGCGTGCGTGCGTGCGTGAGTGTGTGCACGAACTCCATTTCACTTTGTATGTGAGACGGTCAATGTCATTTGTGTATTGTTTATATTTTGAAATTGACAATAAAACCGTGGCAGATAGGGTAGGAACATTCAGAGGCATATATACCTGGGGGATGGGTTTGTGCTTTCGGATGTGAGGGTGATCTGCGGCGGCATCTGTCTGGGTTTATTCGGCTGATCTGGCTGGTTAGATGGGTGTCCCCTTCCTCCCTCACCGCTCCATGTGTGTCCACTCCCGAAGCTCTGCGCTCGGTGCCAGAGGACCCTCCTTCCCCCTTCCTGGCTCATCGTTGATAGTAGCTCCACTCCCCCTGCTAGGACCTCCAAACAAGCTCAAGGCCCATTTGTAGGACGCGTAGGGAGGTCAAAGCTCCACAACTCCAAGCACATCCAAACCTGGCACTGCACGTGGCAGTCTGCCTTACTTTTATTTTATTTTGTTTATTTCATCCCAAAGATAGTTAACAATCACTGCATCACCAACAGCAAAAACAAGAAACAAAACAATTCTAACAGAAACATTTAGTCATGCAATTCATATTTTGACTCAGTTGATACTCTCTTATCTAACTTTACATTAGAATATTATGACAACCTAACTTGTAATAATAATAATAATCAGACTCATCTGAATTGTTACTGCACTCACTGTACTGTGCTAGTGTCAATCTCATTCTCAACAGCTGTACTGTAGCCATAGATATATATTTTTTAAATCACACCCATGTGAAGTGAGGGGCGCTCTTATCACCGTACATCAATGTGTGCGTGCGTGCGTGCGTGAGTGTGTGCACGAACTCCATTTCACTTTGTATGTGAGACGGTCAATGTCATTTGTGTATTGTTTATATTTTTAAATTGACAATAAAACCGTGGCTGATAGGGTAGGAACATTCAGAGGCATATATACCTGGGGGATGGGTTTGTGCTTTCGGATGTGAGGGTGATCTGCGGCGGCATCTGTCTGGGTTTATTCGGCTGATCTGGCTGGTTAGATGGGTGTCCCCTTCCTCCCTCACCGCTCCATGTGTGTCCACTCCCGAAGCTCTGCGCTCGGTGCCAGAGGACCCTCCTTCCCCCTTCCTGGCTCATCGTTGATAGTAGCTCCACTCCCCCTGCTAGGACCTCCAAACAAGCTCAAGGCCCATTTGTAGGACACGTAGGGAGGTCAACGCTCCACAACTCCAAGCACATCCAAACCTGGCACTGCACGTGGCAGTCTGCCTTACTTTTATTTTATTTTGTTTATTTCATCCCAAAGATATAGTTAACAATCACTGCATCACCAACAGCAAAAACAAGAAACAAAACAATTCTAACAGAAACATTTAGTCATGCAATTCATATTTTGACTCAGTTGATACTCTCTTATCTAACTTTACATTAGAATATTATGACAACCTAACTTGTAATAATAATAATAATCAGACTCATCTGAATTGTTACTGCACTCACTGTACTGTGCTAGTGTCAATCTCATTCTCAACAGCTGTACTGTAGCCATAGATATATATTTTTTAAATCACACCCATGTGAAGTGAGGGGCGCTCTTATCACCGTACATCAATGTGTGCGTGCGTGCGTGCGTGCGTGAGTGTGTGCACGAACTCCATTTCACTTTGTATGTGAGACGGTCAATGTCATTTGTGTATTGTTTATATTTTTAAATTGACAATAAAACCGTGGCAGATAGGGTAGGAACATTCAGAGGCATATATACCTGGGGGATGGGTTTGTGCTTTCGGATGTGAGGGTGATCTGCGGCGGCATCTGTCTGGGTTTATTCGGCTGATCTGGCTGGTTAGATGGGTGTCCCCTTCCTCCCTCACTGCTCCATGTGTGTCCACTCCCGAAGCTCTGCGCTCGTTGCCAGAGGACCCTCCTTCCCCCTTCCTGGCTCATCGTTGATAGCAGCTCCACTCCCCCTGCTAGGACCTCCAAACAAGCTCAAGGCCCATTTGTAGGACGCGTAGGGAGGTCAAAGCTCCACAACTCCAAGCACATCCAAACCTGGCACTGCACGTGGCAGTCTGCCTTACTTTTATTTTATTTTGTTTATTTCATCCCAAAGATAGTTAACAATCACTGCATCACCAACAGCAAAAACAAGAAACAAAACAATTCTAACAGAAACATTTAGTCATGCAATTCATATTTTGACTCAGTTGATACTCTCTTATCTAACTTTACATTAGAATATTATGACAACCTAACTTGTAATAATAATAATAATCAGACTCATCTGAATTGTTACTGCACTCACTGTACTGTGCTAGTGTCAATCTCATTCTCAACAGCTGTACTGTAGCCATAGATATATATTTTTTAAATCACACCCATGTGAAGTGAGGGGCGCTCTTATCACCGTACATCAATGTGTGCGTGCGTGCGTGCGTGAGTGTGTGCACGAACTCCATTTCACTTTGTATGTGAGACGGTCAATGTCATTTGTGTATTGTTTATATTTTTAAATTGACAATAAAACCGTGGCAGATAGGGTAGGAACATTCAGAGGCATATATACCTGGGGGATGGGTTTGTGCTTTCGGATGTGAGGGTGATCTGCGGCGGCATCTGTCTGGGTTTATTCGGCTGATCTGGCTGGTTAGATGGGTGTCCCCTTCCTCCCTCACCGCTCCATGTGTGTCCACTCCCGAAGCTCTGCGCTCGGTGCCAGAGGACCCTCCTTCCCCCTTCCTGGCTCATCGTTGATAGTAGCTCCACTCCCCCTGCTAGGACCTCCAAACAAGCTCAAGGCCCATTTGTAGGACACGTAGGGAGGTCAACGCTCCACAACTCCAAGCACATCCAAACCTGGCACTGCACGTGGCAGTCTGCCTTACTTTTATTTTATTTTGTTTATTTCATCCCAAAGATATAGTTAACAATCACTGCATCACCAACAGCAAAAACAAGAAACAAAACAATTCTAACAGAAACATTTAGTCATGCAATTCATATTTTGACTCAGTTGATACTCTCTTATCTAACTTTACATTAGAATATTATGACAACCTAACTTGTAATAATAATAATAATCAGACTCATCTGAATTGTTACTGCACTCACTGTACTGTGCTAGTGTCAATCTCATTCTCAACAGCTGTACTGTAGCCATAGATATATATTTTTTAAATCACACCCATGTGAAGTGAGGGGCGCTCTTATCACCGTACATCAATGTGTGCGTGCGTGCGTGCGTGCGTGAGTGTGTGCACGAACTCCATTTCACTTTGTATGTGAGACGGTCAATGTCATTTGTGTATTGTTTATATTTTGAAATTGACAATAAAACCGTGGCAGATAGGGTAGGAACATTCAGAGGCATATATACCTGGGGGATGGGTTTGTGCTTTCGGATGTGAGGGTGATCTGCGGCGGCATCTGTCTGGGTTTATTCGGCTGATCTGGCTGGTTAGATGGGTGTCCCCTTCCTCCCTCACCGCTCCATGTGTGTCCACTCCCGAAGCTCTGCGCTCGTTGCCAGAGGACCCTCCTTCCCCCTTCCTGGCTCATCGTTGATAGCAGCTCCACTCCCCCTGCTAGGACCTCCAAACAAGCTCAAGGCCCATTTGTAGGACGCGTAGGGAGGTCAAAGCTCCACAACTCCAAGCACATCCAAACCTGGCACTGCACGTGGCAGTCTGCCTTACTTTTATTTTATTTTGTTTATTTCATCCCAAAGATAGTTAACAATCACTGCATCACCAACAGCAAAAACAAGAAACAAAACAATTCTAACAGAAACATTTAGTCATGCAATTCATATTTTGACTCAGTTGATACTCTCTTATCTAACTTTACATTAGAATATTATGACAACCTAACTTGTAATAATAATAATAATCAGACTCATCTGAATTGTTACTGCACTCACTGTACTGTGCTAGTGTCAATCTCATTCTCAACAGCTGTACTGTAGCCATAGATATATATTTTTTAAATCACACCCATGTGAAGTGAGGGGCGCTCTTATCACCGTACATCAATGTGTGCGTGCGTGCGTGCGTGAGTGTGTGCACGAACTCCATTTCACTTTGTATGTGAGACGGTCAATGTCATTTGTGTATTGTTTATATTTTTAAATTGACAATAAAACCGTGGCAGATAGGGTAGGAACATTCAGAGGCATATATACCTGGGGGATGGGTTTGTGCTTTCGGATGTGAGGGTGATCTGCGGCGGCATCTGTCTGGGTTTATTCAGCTGATCTGGCTGGTTAGATGGGTGTCCCCTTCCTCCCTCACCGCTCCATGTGTGTCCACTCCCGAAGCTCTGCGCTCGGTGCCAGAGGACCCTCCTTCCCCCTTCCTGGCTCATCGTTGATAGTAGCTCCACTCCCCCTGCTAGGACCTCCAAACAAGCTCAAGGCCCATTTGTAGGACGCGTAGGGACGTCAACGCTCCACAACTCCAAGCACATCCAAACCTGGCACTGCACGTGGCAGTCTGCCTTACTTTTATTTTATTTTGTTTATTTCATCCCAAAGATAGTTAACAATCACTGCATCACCAACAGCAAAAACAAGAAACAAAACAATTCTAACAGAAACATTTAGTCATGCAATTCATATTTTGACTCAGTTGATACTCTCTTATCTAACTTTACATTAGAATATTATGACAACCTAACTTGTAATAATAATAATAATCAGACTCATCTGAATTGTTACTGCACTCACTGTACTGTGCTAGTGTCAATCTCATTCTCAACAGCTGTACTGTAGCCATAGATATATATTTTTTAAATCACACCCATGTGAAGTGAGGGGCGCTCTTATCACCGTACATCAATGTGTGCGTGCGTGCGTGCGTGAGTGTGTGCACGAACTCCATTTCACTTTGTATGTGAGACGGTCAATGTCATTTGTGTATTGTTTATATTTTGAAATTGACAATAAAACCGTGGCAGATAGGGTAGGAACATTCAGAGGCATATATACCTGGGGGATGGGTTTGTGCTTTCGGATGTGAGGGTGATCTGCGGCGGCATCTGTCTGGGTTTATTCGGCTGATCTGGCTGGTTAGATGGGTGTCCCCTTCCTCCCTCACCGCTCCATGTGTGTCCACTCCCGAAGCTCTGCGCTCGGTGCCAGAGGACCCTCCTTCCCCCTTCCTGGCTCATCGTTGATAGTAGCTCCACTCCCCCTGCTAGGACCTCCAAACAAGCTCAAGGCCCATTTGTAGGACGCGTAGGGAGGTCAAAGCTCCACAACTCCAAGCACATCCAAACCTGGCACTGCACGTGGCAGTCTGCCTTACTTTTATTTGATTTTGTTTATTTCATCCCATATTTGATAGTTAACAATCACTGCATCACCAACAGCAAAAACAAGAAACAAAACAATTCTAACAGAAACATTTAGTCATGCAATTCATATTTTGACTCAGTTGATACTCTCTTATCTAACTTTACATTAGAATATTATGACAACCTAACTTGTAATAATAATAATAATCAGACTCATCTGAATTGTTACTGCACTCACTGTACTGTGCTAGTGTCAATCTCATTCTCAACAGCTGTACTGTAGCCATAAATATATATTTTTTTAAATCACACCCATGTGAAGTGAGGGGCGCTCTTATCATCGTACATCAATGTGTGCGTGCGTGCGTGCGTGCGTGAGTGCATGCACGAACTCCATTTCACTTTGTATGTGAGACGGTCAATGTCATTTGTGTATTGTTTATATTTTGAAATTGACAATAAAACCGTGGCAGATAGGGTAGGAACATTCAGAGGCATATATACCTGGGGGATGGGTTTGTGCTTTCGGATGTGAGGGTGATCTGCGGCGGCATCTGTCTGGGTTTATTCGGCTGATCTGGCTGGTTAGATGGGTGTCCCCTTCCTCCCTCACCGCTCCATGTGTGTCCACTCCCGAAGCTCTGCGCTCGGTGCCAGAGGACCCTCCTTCCCCCTTCCTGGCTCATCGTTGATAGTAGCTCCACTCCCCCTGCTAGGACCTCCAAACAAGCTCAAGGCCCATTTGTAGGACGCGTAGGGAGGTCAAAGCTCCACAACTCCAAGCACATCCAAACCTGGCACTGCACGTGGCAGTCTGCCTTACTTTTATTTGATTTTGTTTATTTCATCCCATATTTGATAGTTAACAATCACTGCATCACCAACAGCAAAAACAAGAAACAAAACAATTCTAACAGAAACATTTAGTCATGCAATTCATATTTTGACTCAGTTGATACTCTCTTATCTAACTTTACATTAGAATATTATGACAACCTAACTTGTAATAATAATAATAATCAGACTCATCTGAATTGTTACTGCACTCACTGTACTGTGCTAGTGTCAATCTCATTCTCAACAGCTGTACTGTAGCCATAAATATATATTTTTTTAAATCACACCCATGTGAAGTGAGGGGCGCTCTTATCATCGTACATCAATGTGTGCGTGCGTGCGTGCGTGAGTGCATGCACGAACTCCATTTCACTTTGTATGTGAGACGGTCAATGTCATTTGTGTATTGTTTATATTTTGAAATTGACAATAAAACCGTGGCAGATAGGGTAGGAACATTCAGAGGCATATATACCTGGGGGATGGGTTTGTGCTTTCGGATGTGATGGTGATCTGCGGCGGCATCTGTCTGGGTTTATTCGGCTGATCTGGCTGGTTAGATGGGTGTCCCCTTCCTCCCTCACCACTCCATGTGTGTCCACTCCCGAAGCTCTGCGCTCGGTGCCAGAGGACCCTCCTTCCCCCTTCCTGGCTCATCGTTGATAGTAGCTCCACTCCCCCTGCTAGGACCTCCAAACAAGCTCAAGGCCCATTTGTAGGACGCGTAGGGAGGTCAACGCTCCACAACTCCAAGCACATCCAAACCTGGCACTGCACGTGGCAGTCTGCCTTACTTTTATTTTATTTTGTTTATTTCATCCCAAAGATAGTTAACAATCACTGCATCACCAACAGCAAAAACAAGAAACAAAACGATTCTAACAGAAACATTTAGTCATGCAATTCATATTTTGACTCAGTTGATACTCTCTTATCTAACTTTACATTAGAATATTATGACAACCTAACTTGTAATAATAATAATAATCAGACTCATCTGAATTGTTACTGCACTCACTGTACTGTGCTAGTGTCAATCTCATTCTCAACAGCTGTACTGTAGCCATAGATATATATTTTTTAAATCACACCCATGTGAAGTGAGGGGCGCTCTTATCACCGTACATCAATGTGTGCGTGCGTGCGTGCGTGAGTGTGTGCACGAACTCCATTTCACTTTGTATGTGAGACGGTCAATGTCATTTGTGTATTGTTTATATTTTTAAATTGACAATAAAACCGTGGCAGATAGGGTAGGAACATTCAGAGGCATATATACCTGGGGGATGGGTTTGTGCTTTCGGATGTGAGGGTGATCTGCGGCGGCATCTGTCTGGGTTTATTCGGCTGATCTGGCTGGTTAGATGGGTGTCCCCTTCCTCCCTCACCGCTCCATGTGTGTCCACTCCCGAAGCTCTGCGCTCGGTGCCAGAGGACCCTCCTTCCCCCTTCCTGGCTCATCGTTGATAGTAGCTCCACTCCCCCAGCTAGGACCTCCAAACAAGCTCAAGGCCCATTTGTAGGACGCGTAGGGAGGTCAACGCTCCACAACTCCAAGCACATCCAAACCTGGCACTGCACGTGGCAGTCTGCCTTACTTTTATTTTATTTTGTTTATTTCATCCCAAAGATAGTTAACAATCACTGCATCACCAACAGCAAAAACAAGAAACAAAACAATTCTAACAGAAACATTTAGTCATGCAATTCATATTTTGACTCAGTTGATACTCTCTTATCTAACTTTACATTAGAATATTATGACAACCTAACTTGTAATAATAATAATAATCAGACTCATCTGAATTGTTACTGCACTCACTGTACTGTGCTAGTGTCAATCTCATTCTCAACAGCTGTACTGTAGCCATAGATATATATTTTTTAAATCACACCCATGTGAAGTGAGGGGCGCTCTTATCACCGTACATCAATGTGTGCGTGCGTGCGTGCGTGAGTGTGTGCACGAACTCCATTTCACTTTGTATGTGAGACGGTCAATGTCATTTGTGTATTGTTTATATTTTGAAATTGACAATAAAACCGTGGCAGATAGGGTAGGAACATTCAGAGGCATATATACCTGGGGGATGGGTTTGTGCTTTCGGATGTGAGGGTGATCTGCGGCGGCATCTGTCTGGGTTTATTCGGCTGATCTGGCTGGTTAGATGGGTGTCCCCTTCCTCCCTCACCGCTCCATGTGTGTCCACTCCCGAAGCTCTGCGCTCGGTGCCAGAGGACCCTCCTTCCCCCTTCCTGGCTCATCGTTGATAGTAGCTCCACTCCCCCTGCTAGGACCTCCAAACAAGCTCAAGGCCCATTTGTAGGACGCGTAGGGAGGTCAACGCTCCACAACTCCAAGCACATCCAAACCTGGCACTGCACGTGGCAGTCTGCCTTACTTTTATTTTATTTTGTTTATTTCATCCCAAAGATAGTTAACAATCACTGCATCACCAACAGCAAAAACAAGAAACAAAACAATTCTAACAGAAACATTTAGTCATGCAATTCATATTTTGACTCAGTTGATACTCTCTTATCTAACTTTACATTAGAATATTATGACAACCTAACTTGTAATAATAATAATAATCAGACTCATCTGAATTGTTACTGCACTCACTGTACTGTGCTAGTGTCAATCTCATTCTCAACAGCTGTACTGTAGCCATAGATATATATTTTTTAAATCACACCCATGTGAAGTGAGGGGCGCTCTTATCACCGTACATCAATGTGTGCGTGCGTGCGTGCGTGAGTGTGTGCACGAACTCCATTTCACTTTGTATGTGAGACGGTCAATGTCATTTGTGTATTGTTTATATTTTTAAATTGACAATAAAACCGTGGCAGATAGGGTAGGAACATTCAGAGGCATATATACCTGGGGGATGGGTTTGTTCTTTCGGATGTGAGGGTGATCTGCGGCGGCATCTGTCTGGGTTTATTCGGCTGATCTGGCTGGTTAGATGGGTGTCCCCTTCCTCCCTCACCGCTCCATGTGTGTCCACTCCCGAAGCTCTGCGCTCGGTGCCAGAGGACCCTCCTTCCCCCTTCCTGGCTCATCGTTGATAGTAGCTCCACTCCCCCTGCTAGGACCTCCAAACAAGCTCAAGGCCCATTTGTAGGACGCGTAGGGAGGTCAAAGCTCCACAACTCCAAGCACATCCAAACCTGGCACTGCACGTGGCAGTCTGCCTTACTTTTATTTGATTTTGTTTATTTCATCCCATATTTGATAGTTAACAATCACTGCATCACCAACAGCAAAAACAAGAAACAAAACAATTCTAACAGAAACATTTAGTCATGCAATTCATATTTTGACTCAGTTGATACTCTCTTATCTAACTTTACATTAGAATATTATGACAACCTAACTTGTAATAATAATAATAATCAGACTCATCTGAATTGTTACTGCACTCACTGTACTGTGCTAGTGTCAATCTCATTCTCAACAGCTGTACTGTAGCCATAAATATATATTTTTTTAAATCACACCCATGTGAAGTGAGGGGCGCTCTTATCATCGTACATCAATGTGTGCGTGCGTGCGTGCGTGAGTGCATGCACGAACTCCATTTCACTTTGTATGTGAGACGGTCAATGTCATTTGTGTATTGTTTATATTTTGAAATTGACAATAAAACCGTGGCAGATAGGGTAGGAACATTCAGAGGCATATATACCTGGGGGATGGGTTTGTGCTTTCGGATGTGAGGGTGATCTGCGGCGGCATCTGTCTGGGTTTATTCGGCTGATCTGGCTGGTTAGATGGGTGTCCCCTTCCTCCCTCACCGCTCCATGTGTGTCCACTCCCGAAGCTCTGCGCTCGGTGCCAGAGGACCCTCCTTCCCCCTTCCTGGCTCATCGTTGATAGTAGCTCCACTCCCCCTGCTAGGACCTCCAAACAAGCTCAAGGCCCATTTGTAGGACGCGTAGGGAGGTCAACGCTCCACAACTCCAAGCACATCCAAACCTGGCACTGCACGTGGCAGTCTGCCTTACTTTTATTTTATTTTGTTTATTTCATCCCAAAGATAGTTAACAATCACTGCATCACCAACAGCAAAAACAAGAAACAAAACAATTCTAACAGAAACATTTAGTCATGCAATTCATATTTTGACTCAGTTGATACTCTCTTATCTAACTTTACATTAGAATATTATGACAACCTAACTTGTAATAATAATAATAATCAGACTCATCTGAATTGTTACTGCACTCACTGTACTGTGCTAGTGTCAATCTCATTCTCAACAGCTGTACTGTAGCCATAGATATATATTTTTTAAAGCACACCCATGTGAAGTGAGGGGCGCTCTTATCACCGTACATCAATGTGTGCGTGCGTGCGTGCGTGAGTGTGTGCACGAACTCCATTTCACTTTGTATGTGAGACGGTCAATGTCATTTGTGTATTGTTTATATTTTTAAATTGACAATAAAACCGTGGCTGATAGGGTAGGAACATTCAGAGGCATATATACCTGGGGGATGGGTTTGTGCTTTCGGATGTGAGGGTGATCTGCGGCGGCATCTGTCTGGGTTTATTCGGCTGATCTGGCTGGTTAGATGGGTGTCCCCTTCCTCCCTCACCGCTCCATGTGTGTCCACTCCCGAAGCTCTGCGCTCGGTGCCAGAGGACCCTCCTTCCCCCTTCCTGGCTCATCGTTGATAGTAGCTCCACTCCCCCTGCTAGGACCTCCAAACAAGCTCAAGGCCCATTTGTAGGACGCGTAGGGAGGTCAACGCTCCACAACTCCAAGCACATCCAAACCTGGCACTGCACGTGGCAGTCTGCCTTACTTTTATTTTATTTTGTTTATTTCATCCCAAAGATAGTTAACAATCACTGCATCACCAACAGCAAAAACAAGAAACAAAACAATTCTAACAGAAACATTTAGTCATGCAATTCATATTTTGACTCAGTTGATACTCTCTTATCTAACTTTACATTAGAATATTATGACAACCTAACTTGTAATAATAATAATAATCAGACTCATCTGAATTGTTACTGCACTCACTGTACTGTGCTAGTGTCAATCTCATTCTCAACAGCTGTACTGTAGCCATAGATATATATTTTTTAAATCACACCCATGTGAAGTGAGGGGCGCTCTTATCACCGTACATCAATGTGTGCGTGCGTGCGTGCGTGAGTGTGTGCACGAACTCCATTTCACTTTGTATGTGAGACGGTCAATGTCATTTGTGTATTGTTTATATTTTTAAATTGACAATAAAACCGTGGCAGATAGGGTAGGAACATTCAGAGGCATATATACCTGGGGGATGGGTTTGTGCTTTCGGATGTGAGGGTGATCTGCGGCGGCATCTGTCTGGGTTTATTCGGCTGATCTGGCTGGTTAGATGGGTGTCCCCTTCCTCCCTCACCGCTCCATGTGTGTCCACTCCCGAAGCTCTGCGCTCGGTGCCAGAGGACCCTCCTTCCCCCTTCCTGGCTCATCGTTGATAGTAGCTCCACTCCCCCAGCTAGGACCTCCAAACAAGCTCAAGGCCCATTTGTAGGACGCGTAGGGAGGTCAACGCTCCACAACTCCAAGCACATCCAAACCTGGCACTGCACGTGGCAGTCTGCCTTACTTTTATTTTATTTTGTTTATTTCATCCCAAAGATAGTTAACAATCACTGCATCACCAACAGCAAAAACAAGAAACAAAACAATTCTAACAGAAACATTTAGTCATGCAATTCATATTTTGACTCAGTTGATACTCTCTTATCTAACTTTACATTAGAATATTATGACAACCTAACTTGTAATAATAATAATAATCAGACTCATCTGAATTGTTACTGCACTCACTGTACTGTGCTAGTGTCAATCTCATTCTCAACAGCTGTACTGTAGCCATAGATATATATTTTTTAAATCACACCCATGTGAAGTGAGGGGCGCTCTTATCACCGTACATCAATGTGTGCGTGCGTGCGTGCGTGAGTGTGTGCACGAACTCCATTTCACTTTGTATGTGAGACGGTCAATGTCATTTGTGTATTGTTTATATTTTGAAATTGACAATAAAACCGTGGCAGATAGGGTAGGAACATTCAGAGGCATATATACCTGGGGGATGGGTTTGTGCTTTCGGATGTGAGGGTGATCTGCGGCGGCATCTGTCTGGGTTTATTCGGCTGATCTGGCTGGTTAGATGGGTGTCCCCTTCCTCCCTCACCGCTCCATGTGTGTCCACTCCCGAAGCTCTGCACTCGGTGCCAGAGGACCTTCCTTCCCCCTTCCTGGCTCATCGTTGATAGTAGCTCCACTCCCCCTGCTAGGACCTCCAAACAAGCTCAAGGCCCATTTGTAGGACGCGTAGGGAGGTCAACGCTCCACAACTCCAAGCACATCCAAACCTGGCACTGCACGTGGCAGTCTGCCTTACTTTTATTTTATTTTGTTTATTTCATCCCAAAGATAGTTAACAATCACTGCATCACCAACAGCAAAAACAAGAAACAAAACAATTCTAACAGAAACATTTAGTCATGCAATTCATATTTTGACTCAGTTGATACTCTCTTATCTAACTTTACATTAGAATATTATGACAACCTAACTTGTAATAATAATAATAATCAGACTCATCTGAATTGTTACTGCACTCACTGTACTGTGCTAGTGTCAATCTCATTCTCAACAGCTGTACTGTAGCCATAAATATATATTTTTTTAAATCACACCCATGTGAAGTGAGGGGCGCTCTTATCACCGTACATCAATGTGTGCGTGCGTGCGTGCGTGCGTGAGTGTGTGCACGAACTCCATTTCACTTTGTATGTGAGACGGTCAATGTCATTTGTGTATTGTTTATATTTTTAAATTGACAATAAAACCGTGGCAGATAGGGTAGGAACATTCAGAGGCATATATACCTGGGGGATGGGTTTGTGCTTTCGGATGTGAGGGTGATCTGCGGCGGCATCTGTCTGGGTTTATTCGGCTGATCTGGCTGGTTAGATGGGTGTCCCCTTCCTCCCTCACCGCTCCATGTGTGTCCACTCCCGAAGCTCTGCGCTCGGTGCCAGAGGACCCTCCTTCCCCCTTCCTGGCTCATCGTTGATAGTAGCTCCACTCCCCCTGCTAGGACCTCCAAACAAGCTCAAGGCCCATTTGTAGGACGCGTAGGGAGGTCAACGCTCCACAACTCCAAGCACATCCAAACCTGGCACTGCACGTGGCAGTCTGCCTTACTTTTATTTTATTTTGTTTATTTCATCCCAAAGATAGTTAACAATCACTGCATCACCAACAGCAAAAACAAGAAACAAAACAATTCTAACAGAAACATTTAGTCATGCAATTCATATTTTGACTCAGTTGATACTCTCTTATCTAACTTTACATTAGAATATTATGACAACCTAACTTGTAATAATAATAATAATCAGACTCATCTGAATTGTTACTGCACTCACTGTACTGTGCTAGTGTCAATCTCATTCTCAACAGCTGTACTGTAGCCATAGATATATATTTTTTAAATCACACCCATGTGAAGTGAGGGGCGCTCTTATCACCGTACATCAATGTGTGCGTGCGTGCGTGCGTGAGTGTGTGCACGAACTCCATTTCACTTTGTATGTGAGACGGTCAATGTCATTTGTGTATTGTTTATATTTTGAAATTGACAATAAAACCGTGGCAGATAGGGTAGGAACATTCAGAGGCATATATACCTGGGGGATGGGTTTGTGCTTTCAGATGTGAGGGTGATCTGCGGCGGCATCTGTCTGGGTTTATTCGGCTGATCTGGCTGGTTAGATGGGTGTCCCCTTCCTCCCTCACCGCTCCATGTGTGTCCACTCCCGAAGCTCTGCGCTCGGTGCCAGAGGACCCTCCTTCCCCCTTCCTGGCTCATCGTTGATAGTAGCTCCACTCCCCCTGCTAGGACCTCCAAACAAGCTCAAGGCCCATTTGTAGGACGCGTAGGGAGGTCAAAGCTCCACAACTCCAAGCACATCCAAACCTGGCACTGCACGTGGCAGTCTGCCTTACTTTTATTTGATTTTGTTTATTTCATCCCATATTTGATAGTTAACAATCACTGCATCACCAACAGCAAAAACAAGAAACAAAACAATTCTAACAGAAACATTTAGTCATGCAATTCATATTTTGACTCAGTTGATACTCTCTTATCTAACTTTACATTAGAATATTATGACAACCTAACTTGTAATAATAATAATAATCAGACTCATCTGAATTGTTACTGCACTCACTGTACTGTGCTAGTGTCAATCTCATTCTCAACAGCTGTACTGTAGCCATAAATATATATTTTTTTAAATCACACCCATGTGAAGTGAGGGGCGCTCTTATCATCGTACATCAATGTGTGCGTGCGTGCGTGCGTGAGTGCATGCACGAACTCCATTTCACTTTGTATGTGAGACGGTCAATGTCATTTGTGTATTGTTTATATTTTGAAATTGACAATAAAACCGTGGCAGATAGGGTAGGAACATTCAGAGGCATATATACCTGGGGGATGGGTTTGTGCTTTCGGATGTGAGGGTGATCTGCGGCGGCATCTGTCTGGGTTGATTCGGCTGATCTGGCTGGTTAGATGGGTGTCCCCTTCCTCCCTCACCGCTCCATGTGTGTCCACTCCCGAAGCTCTGCGCTCGGTGACAGAGGACCCTCCTTCCCCCTTCCTGGCTCATCGTTGATAGTAGCTCCACTCCCCCTGCTAGGACCTCCAAACAAGCTCAAGGCCCATTTGTAGGACGCGTAGGGAGGTCAACGCTCAACAACTCCAAGCACATCCAAACCTGGCACTGCACGTGGCAGTCTGCCTTACTTTTATTTTATTTTGTTTATTTCATCCCAAAGATATAGTTAACAATCACTGCATCACCAACAGCAAAAACAAGAAACAAAACAATTCTAACAGAAACATTTAGTCATACAATTCATATTTTGACTCAGTTGATACTCTCTTATCTAACTTTACATTAGAATATTATGACAACCTAACTTGTAATAATAATAATAATCAGACTCATCTGAATTGTTACTGCACTCACTGTACTGTGCTAGTGTCAATCTCATTCTCAACAGCTGTACTGTAGCCATAGATATATATTTTTTAAATCACACCCATGTGAAGTGAGGGGCGCTCTTATCACCGTACATCAATGTGTGCGTGCGTGCGTGCGTGAGTGTGTGCACGAACTCCATTTCACTTTGTATGTGAGACGGTCAATGTCATTTGTGTATTGTTTATATTTTGAAATTGACAATAAAACCGTGGCAGATAGGGTAGGAACATTCAGAGGCATATATACCTGGGGGATGGGTTTGTGCTTTCGGATGTGAGGGTGATCTGCGGCGGCATCTGTCTGGGTTTATTCGGCTGATCTGGCTGGTTAGATGGGTGTCCCCTTCCTCCCTCACCGCTCCATGTGTGTCCACTCCCGAAGCTCTGCGCTCGGTGCCAGAGGACCCTCCTTCCCCCTTCCTGGCTCATCGTTGATAGTAGCTCCACTCCCCCTGCTAGGACCTCCAAACAAGCTCAAGGCCCATTTGTAGGACGCGTAGGGAGGTCAAAGCTCCACAACTCCAAGCACATCCAAACCTGGCACTGCACGTGGCAGTCTGCCTTACTTTTATTTTATTTTGTTTATTTCATCCCATATTTGATAGTTAACAATCACTGCATCACCAACAGCAAAAACAAGAAACAAAACAATTCTAACAGAAACATTTAGTCATGCAATTCATATTTTGACTCAGTTGATACTCTCTTATCTAACTTTACATTAGAATATTATGACAACCTAACTTGTAATAATAATAATAATCAGACTCATCTGAATTGTTACTGCACTCACTGTACTGTGCTAGTGTCAATCTCATTCTCAACAGCTGTACTGTAGCCATAGATATATATTTTTTAAATCACACCCATGTGAAGTGAGGGGCGCTCTTATCATCGTACATCAATGTGTGCGTGCGTGCATGCGTGAGTGCATGCACGAACTCCATTTCACTTTGTATGTGAGACGGTCAATGTCATTTGTGTATTGTTTATATTTTGAAATTGACAATAAAACCGTGGCAGATAGGGTAGGAACATTCAGAGGCATATATACCTGGGGGATGGGTTTGTGCTTTCGGATGTGAGGGTGATCTGCGGCGGCATCTGTCTGGGTTGATTCGGCTGATCTGGCTGGTTAGATGGGTGTCCCCTTCCTCCCTCACCGCTCCATGTGTGTCCACTCCCGAAGCTCTGCGCTCGGTGCCAGAGGACCCTCCTTCCCCCTTCCTGGCTCATCGTTGATAGTAGCTCCACTCCCCCTGCTAGGACCTCCAAACAAGCTCAAGGCCCATTTGTAGCACGCGTAGGGAGGTCAAAGCTCCACAACTCCAAGCACATCCAAACCTGGCACTGCACGTGGCAGTCTGCCTTACTTTTATTTTATTTTGTTTATTTCATCCCATAGATAGTTAACAATCACTGCATCACCAACAGCAAAAACCAGAAACAAAACAATTCTAACAGAAACATTTAGTCATGCAATTCATATTTTGACTCAGTTGATACTCTCTTATCTAACTTTACATTAGAATATTATGACAACCTAACTTGTAATAATAATAATAATCAGACTCATCTGAATTGTTACTGCACTCACTGTACTGTGCTAGTGTCAATCTCATTCTCAACAGCTGTACTGTAGCCATAGATATATATTTTTTAAATCACACCCATGTGAAGTGAGGGGGGCTCTTATCATCGTACATCAATGTGTGCGTGCGTGCGTGCGTGAGTGCGTGCACGAACTCCATTTCACTTTGTATGTGAGACGGTCAATGTCATTTGTGTATTGTTTATATTTTTAAATTGACAATAAAACCGTGGCAGATAGGGTAGGAACATTTAGAGGCATATATACCTGGGGGATGGGTTTGTGCTTTCGGATGTGAGGGTGATCTGCGGCGGCATCTGTCTGGGTTTATTCGGCTGATCTGGCTGGTTAGATGGGTGTCCCCTTCCTCCCTCACCGGTCCATGTGTGACCACTCCCGAAGCTCTGCGCTCGGTGCCAGAGGACCCTCCTTCCCCCTTCCTGGCTCATCGTTGATAGTAGCTACACTCCCCCTGCTAGGACCTCCAAACAAGCTCAAGGCCCATTTGTAGGACGCGTAGGGAGGTCAACGCTCCACAACTCCAAGCACATCCAAACCTGGCACTGCACGTGGCAGTCTGCCTTGCTTTTATTTTATTTTGTTTATTTCATCCCAAAGATAGTTAACAATCACTGCATCACCAACAGCAAAAACAAGAAACATAACAATTCTAACAGAAACATTTAGTCATGCAATTCATATTTTGACTCAGTTGATACTCTCTTATAACTTTACATTAGAATATTATGACAACCTAACTTTTAATAATAATAATAATCAGACTCATATGAATTGTTACTGCACTCACTGTACTGTGCTAGTGTCAATCTCATTCTCAACAGCTGTACTGTAGCCATAGATATATATTTTTTAAATCACACCCATGTGAAGTGAGGGGCGCTCTTATCATCGTACATCAATGTGTGCGTGCGTGCGTGCGTGAGTGCGTGCACGAACTCCATTTCACTTTGTATGTGAGACGGTCAATGTCATTTGTGTATTGTTTATATTTTGAAATTGACAATAAAACCGTGGCAGATAGGGTAGGAACATTCAGAGGCATATATACCTGGGGGATGGGTTTGTGCTTTCGGATGTGAGGGTGATCTGTGGCGGCATCTGTCTGGGTTTATTCGGCTGATCTGGCTGGTTAGATGGGTGTCCCCTTCCTCCCTCACCGCTCCATGTGTGTCCACTCCCGAAGCTCTGCGCTCGGTGCCAGAGGACCCTCCTTCCCCCTTCCTGGCTCATCGTTGATAGTAGCTCCACTCCCCCTGCTAGGACCTCCAAACAAGCTCAAGGCCCATTTGTAGGACGCGTAGGGAGGTCAAAGCTCCACAACTCCAAGCACATCCAAACCTGGCACTGCACGTGGCAGTCTGCCTTACTTTTATTTTATTTTGTTTATTTCATCCCATATTTGATAGTTAACAATCACTGCATCACCAACAGCAAAAACAAGAAACAAAACAATTCTAACAGAAACATTTAGTCATGCAATTCATATTTTGACTCAGTTGATACTCTCTTATCTAACTTTACATTAGAATATTATGACAACCTAACTTGTAATAATAATAATAATCAGACTCATCTGAATTGTTACTGCACTCACTGTACTGTGCTAGTGTCAATCTCATTCTCAACAGCTGTACTGTAGCCATAGATATATATTTTTTAAATCACACCCATGTGAAGTGAGGGGCGCTCTTATCATCGTACATCAATGTGTGCGTGCGTGCATGCGTGAGTGCATGCACGAACTCCATTTCACTTTGTATGTGAGACGGTCAATGTCATTTGTGTATTGTTTATATTTTGAAATTGACAATAAAACCGTGGCAGATAGGGTAGGAACATTCAGAGGCATATATACCTGGGGGATGGGTTTGTGCTTTCGGATGTGAGGGTGATCTGCGGCGGCATCTGTCTGGGTTGATTCGGCTGATCTGGCTGGTTAGATGGGTGTCCCCTTCCTCCCTCACCGCTCCATGTGTGTCCACTCCCGAAGCTCTGCGCTCGGTGCCAGAGGACCCTCCTTCCCCCTTCCTGGCTCATCGTTGATAGTAGCTCCACTCCCCCTGCTAGGACCTCCAAACAAGCTCAAGGCCCATTTGTAGCACGCGTAGGGAGGTCAAAGCTCCACAACTCCAAGCACATCCAAACCTGGCACTGCACGTGGCAGTCTGCCTTACTTTTATTTTATTTTGTTTATTTCATCCCATAGATAGTTAACAATCACTGCATCACCAACAGCAAAAACCAGAAACAAAACAATTCTAACAGAAACATTTAGTCATGCAATTCATATTTTGACTCAGTTGATACTCTCTTATCTAACTTTACATTAGAATATTATGACAACCTAACTTGTAATAATAATAATAATCAGACTCATCTGAATTGTTACTGCACTCACTGTACTGTGCTAGTGTCAATCTCATTCTCAACAGCTGTACTGTAGCCATAGATATATATTTTTTAAATCACACCCATGTGAAGTGAGGGGCGCTCTTATCACCGTACATCAATGTGTGCGTGCGTGCGTGCGTGAGTGTGTGCACGAACTCCATTTCACTTTGTATGTGAGACGGTCAATGTCATTTGTGTATTGTTTATATTTTGAAATTGACAATAAAACCGTGGCAGATAGGGTAGGAACATTCAGAGGCATATATACCTGGGGGATGGGTTTGTGCTTTCAGATGTGAGGGTGATCTGCGGCGGCATCTGTCTGGGTTTATTCGGCTGATCTGGCTGGTTAGATGGGTGTCCCCTTCCTCCCTCACCGCTCCATGTGTGTCCACTCCCGAAGCTCTGCGCTCGGTGCCAGAGGACCCTCCTTCCCCCTTCCTGGCTCATCGTTGATAGTAGCTCCACTCCCCCTGCTAGGACCTCCAAACAAGCTCAAGGCCCATTTGTAGGACGCGTAGGGAGGTCAAAGCTCCACAACTCCAAGCACATCCAAACCTGGCACTGCACGTGGCAGTCTGCCTTACTTTTATTTGATTTTGTTTATTTCATCCCATATTTGATAGTTAACAATCACTGCATCACCAACAGCAAAAACAAGAAACAAAACAATTCTAACAGAAACATTTAGTCATGCAATTCATATTTTGACTCAGTTGATACTCTCTTATCTAACTTTACATTAGAATATTATGACAACCTAACTTGTAATAATAATAATAATCAGACTCATCTGAATTGTTACTGCACTCACTGTACTGTGCTAGTGTCAATCTCATTCTCAACAGCTGTACTGTAGCCATAAATATATATTTTTTTAAATCACACCCATGTGAAGTGAGGGGCGCTCTTATCATCGTACATCAATGTGTGCGTGCGTGCGTGCGTGAGTGCATGCACGAACTCCATTTCACTTTGTATGTGAGACGGTCAATGTCATTTGTGTATTGTTTATATTTTGAAATTGACAATAAAACCGTGGCAGATAGGGTAGGAACATTCAGAGGCATATATACCTGGGGGATGGGTTTGTGCTTTCGGATGTGAGGGTGATCTGCGGCGGCATCTGTCTGGGTTGATTCGGCTGATCTGGCTGGTTAGATGGGTGTCCCCTTCCTCCCTCACCGCTCCATGTGTGTCCACTCCCGAAGCTCTGCGCTCGGTGACAGAGGACCCTCCTTCCCCCTTCCTGGCTCATCGTTGATAGTAGCTCCACTCCCCCTGCTAGGACCTCCAAACAAGCTCAAGGCCCATTTGTAGGACGCGTAGGGAGGTCAACGCTCAACAACTCCAAGCACATCCAAACCTGGCACTGCACGTGGCAGTCTGCCTTACTTTTATTTTATTTTGTTTATTTCATCCCAAAGATATAGTTAACAATCACTGCATCACCAACAGCAAAAACAAGAAACAAAACAATTCTAACAGAAACATTTAGTCATACAATTCATATTTTGACTCAGTTGATACTCTCTTATCTAACTTTACATTAGAATATTATGACAACCTAACTTGTAATAATAATAATAATCAGACTCATCTGAATTGTTACTGCACTCACTGTACTGTGCTAGTGTCAATCTCATTCTCAACAGCTGTACTGTAGCCATAGATATATATTTTTTAAATCACACCCATGTGAAGTGAGGGGCGCTCTTATCACCGTACATCAATGTGTGCGTGCGTGCGTGCGTGAGTGTGTGCACGAACTCCATTTCACTTTGTATGTGAGACGGTCAATGTCATTTGTGTATTGTTTATATTTTGAAATTGACAATAAAACCGTGGCAGATAGGGTAGGAACATTCAGAGGCATATATACCTGGGGGATGGGTTTGTGCTTTCGGATGTGAGGGTGATCTGCGGCGGCATCTGTCTGGGTTTATTCGGCTGATCTGGCTGGTTAGATGGGTGTCCCCTTCCTCCCTCACCGCTCCATGTGTGTCCACTCCCGAAGCTCTGCGCTCGGTGCCAGAGGACCCTCCTTCCCCCTTCCTGGCTCATCGTTGATAGTAGCTCCACTCCCCCTGCTAGGACCTCCAAACAAGCTCAAGGCCCATTTGTAGGACGCGTAGGGAGGTCAAAGCTCCACAACTCCAAGCACATCCAAACCTGGCACTGCACGTGGCAGTCTGCCTTACTTTTATTTTATTTTGTTTATTTCATCCCATATTTGATAGTTAACAATCACTGCATCACCAACAGCAAAAACAAGAAACAAAACAATTCTAACAGAAACATTTAGTCATGCAATTCATATTTTGACTCAGTTGATACTCTCTTATCTAACTTTACATTAGAATATTATGACAACCTAACTTGTAATAATAATAATAATCAGACTCATCTGAATTGTTACTGCACTCACTGTACTGTGCTAGTGTCAATCTCATTCTCAACAGCTGTACTGTAGCCATAGATATATATTTTTTAAATCACACCCATGTGAAGTGAGGGGCGCTCTTATCATCGTACATCAATGTGTGCGTGCGTGCATGCGTGAGTGCATGCACGAACTCCATTTCACTTTGTATGTGAGACGGTCAATGTCATTTGTGTATTGTTTATATTTTGAAATTGACAATAAAACCGTGGCAGATAGGGTAGGAACATTCAGAGGCATATATACCTGGGGGATGGGTTTGTGCTTTCGGATGTGAGGGTGATCTGCGGCGGCATCTGTCTGGGTTGATTCGGCTGATCTGGCTGGTTAGATGGGTGTCCCCTTCCTCCCTCACCGCTCCATGTGTGTCCACTCCCGAAGCTCTGCGCTCGGTGCCAGAGGACCCTCCTTCCCCCTTCCTGGCTCATCGTTGATAGTAGCTCCACTCCCCCTGCTAGGACCTCCAAACAAGCTCAAGGCCCATTTGTAGCACGCGTAGGGAGGTCAAAGCTCCACAACTCCAAGCACATCCAAACCTGGCACTGCACGTGGCAGTCTGCCTTACTTTTATTTTATTTTGTTTATTTCATCCCATAGATAGTTAACAATCACTGCATCACCAACAGCAAAAACCAGAAACAAAACAATTCTAACAGAAACATTTAGTCATGCAATTCATATTTTGACTCAGTTGATACTCTCTTATCTAACTTTACATTAGAATATTATGACAACCTAACTTGTAATAATAATAATAATCAGACTCATCTGAATTGTTACTGCACTCACTGTACTGTGCTAGTGTCAATCTCATTCTCAACAGCTGTACTGTAGCCATAGATATATATTTTTTAAATCACACCCATGTGAAGTGAGGGGGGCTCTTATCATCGTACATCAATGTGTGCGTGCGTGCGTGCGTGAGTGCGTGCACGAACTCCATTTCACTTTGTATGTGAGACGGTCAATGTCATTTGTGTATTGTTTATATTTTTAAATTGACAATAAAACCGTGGCAGATAGGGTAGGAACATTTAGAGGCATATATACCTGGGGGATGGGTTTGTGCTTTCGGATGTGAGGGTGATCTGCGGCGGCATCTGTCTGGGTTTATTCGGCTGATCTGGCTGGTTAGATGGGTGTCCCCTTCCTCCCTCACCGGTCCATGTGTGACCACTCCCGAAGCTCTGCGCTCGGTGCCAGAGGACCCTCCTTCCCCCTTCCTGGCTCATCGTTGATAGTAGCTACACTCCCCCTGCTAGGACCTCCAAACAAGCTCAAGGCCCATTTGTAGGACGCGTAGGGAGGTCAACGCTCCACAACTCCAAGCACATCCAAACCTGGCACTGCACGTGGCAGTCTGCCTTGCTTTTATTTTATTTTGTTTATTTCATCCCAAAGATAGTTAACAATCACTGCATCACCAACAGCAAAAACAAGAAACATAACAATTCTAACAGAAACATTTAGTCATGCAATTCATATTTTGACTCAGTTGATACTCTCTTATAACTTTACATTAGAATATTATGACAACCTAACTTTTAATAATAATAATAATCAGACTCATATGAATTGTTACTGCACTCACTGTACTGTGCTAGTGTCAATCTCATTCTCAACAGCTGTACTGTAGCCATAGATATATATTTTTTAAATCACACCCATGTGAAGTGAGGGGCGCTCTTATCATCGTACATCAATGTGTGCGTGCGTGCGTGCGTGAGTGCGTGCACGAACTCCATTTCACTTTGTATGTGAGACGGTCAATGTCATTTGTGTATTGTTTATATTTTGAAATTGACAATAAAACCGTGGCAGATAGGGTAGGAACATTCAGAGGCATATATACCTGGGGGATGGGTTTGTGCTTTCGGATGTGAGGGTGATCTGTGGCGGCATCTGTCTGGGTTTATTCGGCTGATCTGGCTGGTTAGATGGGTGTCCCCTTCCTCCCTCACCGCTCCATGTGTGTCCACTCCCGAAGCTCTGCGCTCGGTGCCAGAGGACCCTCCTTCCCCCTTCCTGGCTCATCGTTGATAGTAGCTCCACTCCCCCTGCTAGGACCTCCAAACAAGCTCAAGGCCCATTTGTAGGACGCGTAGGGAGGTCAAAGCTCCACAACTCCAAGCACATCCAAACCTGGCACTGCACGTGGCAGTCTGCCTTACTTTTATTTTATTTTGTTTATTTCATCCCATATTTGATAGTTAACAATCACTGCATCACCAACAGCAAAAACAAGAAACAAAACAATTCTAACAGAAACATTTAGTCATGCAATTCATATTTTGACTCAGTTGATACTCTCTTATCTAACTTTACATTAGAATATTATGACAACCTAACTTGTAATAATAATAATAATCAGACTCATCTGAATTGTTACTGCACTCACTGTACTGTGCTAGTGTCAATCTCATTCTCAACAGCTGTACTGTAGCCATAGATATATATTTTTTAAATCACACCCATGTGAAGTGAGGGGCGCTCTTATCATCGTACATCAATGTGTGCGTGCGTGCATGCGTGAGTGCATGCACGAACTCCATTTCACTTTGTATGTGAGACGGTCAATGTCATTTGTGTATTGTTTATATTTTGAAATTGACAATAAAACCGTGGCAGATAGGGTAGGAACATTCAGAGGCATATATACCTGGGGGATGGGTTTGTGCTTTCGGATGTGAGGGTGATCTGCGGCGGCATCTGTCTGGGTTGATTCGGCTGATCTGGCTGGTTAGATGGGTGTCCCCTTCCTCCCTCACCGCTCCATGTGTGTCCACTCCCGAAGCTCTGCGCTCGGTGCCAGAGGACCCTCCTTCCCCCTTCCTGGCTCATCGTTGATAGTAGCTCCACTCCCCCTGCTAGGACCTCCAAACAAGCTCAAGGCCCATTTGTAGCACGCGTAGGGAGGTCAAAGCTCCACAACTCCAAGCACATCCAAACCTGGCACTGCACGTGGCAGTCTGCCTTACTTTTATTTTATTTTGTTTATTTCATCCCATAGATAGTTAACAATCACTGCATCACCAACAGCAAAAACCAGAAACAAAACAATTCTAACAGAAACATTTAGTCATGCAATTCATATTTTGACTCAGTTGATACTCTCTTATCTAACTTTACATTAGAATATTATGACAACCTAACTTGTAATAATAATAATAATCAGACTCATCTGAATTGTTACTGCACTCACTGTACTGTGCTAGTGTCAATCTCATTCTCAACAGCTGTACTGTAGCCATAGATATATATTTTTTAAATCACACCCATGTGAAGTGAGGGGGGCTCTTATCATCGTACATCAATGTGTGCGTGCGTGCGTGCGTGAGTGCGTGCACGAACTCCATTTCACTTTGTATGTGAGACGGTCAATGTCATTTGTGTATTGTTTATATTTTTAAATTGACAATAAAACCGTGGCAGATAGGGTAGGAACATTTAGAGGCATATATACCTGGGGGATGGGTTTGTGCTTTCGGATGTGAGGGTGATCTGCGGCGGCATCTGTCTGGGTTTATTCGGCTGATCTGGCTGGTTAGATGGGTGTCCCCTTCCTCCCTCACCGGTCCATGTGTGACCACTCCCGAAGCTCTGCGCTCGGTGCCAGAGGACCCTCCTTCCCCCTTCCTGGCTCATCGTTGATAGTAGCTACACTCCCCCTGCTAGGACCTCCAAACAAGCTCAAGGCCCATTTGTAGGACGCGTAGGGAGGTCAACGCTCCACAACTCCAAGCACATCCAAACCTGGCACTGCACGTGGCAGTCTGCCTTGCTTTTATTTTATTTTGTTTATTTCATCCCAAAGATAGTTAACAATCACTGCATCACCAACAGCAAAAACAAGAAACATAACAATTCTAACAGAAACATTTAGTCATGCAATTCATATTTTGACTCAGTTGATACTCTCTTATAACTTTACATTAGAATATTATGACAACCTAACTTTTAATAATAATAATAATCAGACTCATATGAATTGTTACTGCACTCACTGTACTGTGCTAGTGTCAATCTCATTCTCAACAGCTGTACTGTAGCCATAGATATATATTTTTTAAATCACACCCATGTGAAGTGAGGGGCGCTCTTATCATCGTACATCAATGTGTGCGTGCGTGCGTGCGTGAGTGCGTGCACGAACTCCATTTCACTTTGTATGTGAGACGGTCAATGTCATTTGTGTATTGTTTATATTTTGAAATTGACAATAAAACCGTGGCAGATAGGGTAGGAACATTCAGAGGCATATATACCTGGGGGATGGGTTTGTGCTTTCGGATGTGAGGGTGATCTGTGGCGGCATCTGTCTGGGTTTATTCGGCTGATCTGGCTCGTTAGATGGGTGTCCCCTTCCTCCCTCACCGCTCCATGTGTGTCCACTCCCGAAGCTCTGCGCTCGGTGCCAGAGGACCCTCCTTCCCCCTTCCTGGCTCATCGTTGATAGTAGCTCCACTCCCCCTGCTAGGACCTCCAAACAAGCTCAAGGCCCATTTGTAGGACGCGTAGGGAGGTCAAAGCTCCACAACTCCAAGCACATCCAAACCTGGCACTGCACGTGGCAGTCTGCCTTACTTTTATTTTATTTTGTTTATTTCATCCCATATTTGATAGTTAACAATCACTGCATCACCAACAGCAAAAACAAGAAACAAAACAATTCTAACAGAAACATTTAGTCATGCAATTCATATTTTGACTCAGTTGATACTCTCTTATCTAACTTTACATTAGAATATTATGACAACCTAACTTGTAATAATAATAATAATCAGACTCATCTGAATTGTTACTGCACTCACTGTACTGTGCTAGTGTCAATCTCATTCTCAACAGCTGTACTGTAGCCATAGATATATATTTTTTTAAATCACACCCATGTGAAGTGAGGGGCGCTCTTATCATCGTACATCAATGTGTGCGTGCGTGCGTGCGTGCGTGAGTGAGTGCGTGCACGAACTCCATTTCACTTTGTATGTGAGACGGTCAATGTCATTTGTGTATTGTTTATATTTTTAAATTGACAATAAAACCGTGGCAGATAGGGTAGGAACATTCAGAGGCATATATACCTGGGGGATGGGTTTGTGCTTTCGTATGTGAGGGTGATCTGCGGCGGCATCTGTCTGGGTTTATTCGGCTGATCTGGCTGGTTAGATGGGTGTCCCCTTCCTCCCTCACCGCTCCATGTGTGTCCACTCCCGAAGCTCTGCGCTCGGTGCCAGAGGACCCTCCTTTCCCCTTCCTGGCTCATCGTTGATAGTAGCTCCACTCCCCCTGCTAGGACCTCCAAACAAGCTCAAGGCCCATTTGTAGGACGCGTAGGGAGGTCAAAGCTCCACAACTCCAAGCACATCCAAACATGGCACTGCACGTGGCAGTCTGCCTTACTTTTATTTTATTTTGTTTATTTCATCCCATAGATAGTTAACAATCACTGCATCACCAACAGCAAAAACAAGAAACAAAACAATTCTAACAGAAACATTTAGTCATGCAATTCATATTTTGACTCAGTTGATACTCTCTTATCTAACTTTACATTAGAATATTATGACAACCTAACTTGTAATAATAATAATAATCAGACTCATCTGAATTGTTACTGCACTCACTGTACTGTGCTAGTGTCAATCTCATTCTCAACAGCTGTACTGTAGCCATAGATATATATTTTTTTAAATCACGCACCCATGTGAAGTGAGGGGCGCTCTTATCATCGTACATCAATGTGTGCGTGCGTGCGTGCGTGAGTGAGTGCGTGCACGAACTCCATTTCACTTTGTATGTGAGACGGTCAATGTCATTTGTGTATTGTTTATATTTTGAAATTGACAATAAAACCGTGGCAGATAGGGTAGGAACATTCAGAGGCATATATACCTGGGGGATGGGTTTGTGCTTTCGGATGTGAGGGTGATCTGCGCCAGAACACAGTAGCCTACAGGACACAGTGCGTCTTGTTTTGAATTATTAATTCTGTTTCCAACGACACCAACGAAAATATAGAATCGGGTTATATTTTCGTTTTAAATACCTATTTCTAAGTTTTTAATGAACCATTTCTAAACAGTATTCAGAAAACGAACCGTATTCTATGTTTTAATTTACCATTTCTATATTTGACAAACAGTATTCAGAACACCAAACCGTATTCTGAATACGTATCTGCAGATACAAAATTAGAATTGAAATGGCCGTGAAATACACGGACCGAGTTTGTTGTTACAGACTTATAATTTGGAAATCCGACATGTTCGTGGAAAAGATAACGTTTTGGCAGACGCATTGTCTCGTGTTTAGTTGGATCTAGGTGTTATTGCATGGTGGTATTGGCCACCATCCAATAACTTAGCTAGGGTGGGGGTGTTAGGTGCTTACAAATACACACATGGCAGCAAAAGCATGGTGTTATTTGTTTGCACACTCTTGTACATACATACATTATTATTTTGGCTATAACCTGGTATGTGCTTGCATATGATACACATGGCAGCAAAAGCATGGTGTCAAATGCCTGCACACTTTACACACATCAATTGTCTATAATGTGTTATCTGTCTGTCATCTATTTGTTCATTAATGTATGTCTGTCATAGTACCTGTGACATCGCTGACCTCTGCTGGTGTAAGGGACACCTGTCAATCACCTGAGGGCTCTGGGTGCCACACCCTGTGGCAGCTGTGTCTTGTTGCATGATTGGGAGGAGGCTATAAATAGGAGCATGTGGCCAGCAGCTCAGTCGCTCCCCAAACACCCATCAGAACAGTTGTGTTTCCTCCCTGTTGAGTTTGTTCTTCTTTATTTCAGTTACAGGTGGGCTGGTCGTAAGTATTTTTTTGGCGTTTTGAGTTTGGTTAGTTTAGTTTGTTTTTGTTTGATGTTTGATAGTTTATGACGAGTCTGGGCACTCCGACACGCTCATAGGCCCTCATTTATCAACCGTGCGTACGCCAAAATATGGGTGTACGCCGAAATTACCGCAATTTTCGGCATTTACGATTTGCGCCAACGTTTGAATTTGAACTTGAGCCAAGACAAAAACCACGTCTGGTCGGGAGCTGTCGTACGCTTTGTCCTCGGCTGTTTTTCTGTCGTAGAACAGCGGAGCAGCATTGTTTGACCAGCTGAGAGGCTGTCACAGGCATCTAAACATATGTATTTGTGACGTGTGGCCGTTTATGTCACAAGAACTTTGAGAAACACAGTGTATTTAAAGTGCACTAATTAAAGTGCGGGGTGCATTGTACTGTGAGACTCAATTAAAACCATATAGCCAACTACGCCACCCTTGGATTAAAAGAGTCAAGGGAACTCTAACTCTAAACAATAAAAGGACACTCAGGTTCGATATTAAAACCAGTTTAAAAGAGCAATAAATTAAGGAAAACCATAAAAAGACTGAAACAGGATAAGGTGGGGGATTACAACAATGGTTTTATTTGCCTTATACAGGGGGCACGCTAAAAATGGCCAATACAAAATACAATGATTAAAAACACCCTAAACCTAAAACCCTAACAAAACAAACAATTAAAAAGGTATGGAGAACAATGTGCAAAAGAACGATGTGCAAAGTAGCAAGGGGAGGTTGTGCAGGCAGTCAGGGAAGGGGGTACTCTTCTACGCCTTGTAGTCAAGGCGCCCCAGGCTTTCACCTGGGCCGATCTGTCTCTGGCTTGCAGTATTAAACCCTCTCCGTCGCAACGCCGCCTCGCCTCTGGTCGGACTGGAACAATCACTCCTGGCTCCTCACAACAGATCCTCTCTCCAGCGTCTTTAAAGTGCGTAGTGCCTTCCCTATAATCACATCCCCTGCATTCCGTCAGTTCCTCTCGTTCTCTATGTGCACATCCACTCTCCTCTCGAAACCTCTTCGTTGCTTTCCGTGTCGTCTCTGTCGTCTCATCTCTGGGCAGCCCCCCCACGGCAAGGGCGCACACTCTGGGGGTCGTGGTCGTGGCACTTAAAGCGTCGAGGACATGGCTACCACTGGCCCCCCATGGGGGTCGTGGTCGTGGCGCTTACAGCCCATCTAGTGTCGACTACATGGCTACCACTGGCCCCCGGCTGCATCCTGGCCCCCAGCCGTGGTAGCTGCCCCCTGTTCTCCACAGAACCTTCTCCTTCCTTCTCCTCTTCTGAAAAACTCTCCTCCAAACACACTGTCTCTGCTATATAGGGCTACTGATTGGTGGGCCACACCCAACCCAGGTGCAGGTCATTAGCTCAATTTAGGTTGTGCCAGTCAGTGGAAAAAATAAGGTTTACAAAATCATGCAACACTCAAACACAAATAAGCAAAACACTAAAGCAAAATCACTGGACAATAATCTCACTCTAATCAACTCACAGCAACTTAAAGAAAAACATTTCAAACAAACATGCAAAGTATTAACACAGCAAAAGCACAAAAATTACAATAAACCAAACACATCTATACATTTCCACCGGCTTACATATTCACTCCTAAAATGTTAATAGAAAAGTATATGTATGTAGTATGTATGTAGGCCTATATATGGGCTACATGTAAAAAAAATAAAAATAAAGGGAAAAAAGGAATAGGCCTACATCAACGATGTGTCTGTGTCATATGAAATTGGTAGGAGATTACCAACTTTACAAGCAGTTAAAATCGCGCAATTAAAACAATGTTGCAAGTTTAGATGCTTAAGCCATTTAAACAGTGTTTTGCATGAGCGCATGCCGGTGCCCCCCCCCCCCCCCTAGTGCGTGCTGCTATAGTCAAGTCTACCAACCAACGGGTAGGCTATAGTGCAATCTACAGCCATGTCTTTCTCGAGTTACATCTCGTCGTTTTAAGGATAAACCCGACGTGTCGCTCGAATGCCAAATGTGCCGTGCCGGCGTGCCAGCGCAAAATTGGGGACCGCTGACCGCATCGGAGTTAGGTATAGGCTAAACCACCCAGCCAGGCTGCCAGCCCACCAGTGCCAGTGTTCCACATGAGGCTGGTTTAGGCTGCACATTTATATAATTGTCAGTTGACAGCCCAGCCACTGCACCGACTACTGCGACTAGCGAGGTAATCTAAATAGATTGTCATAAACGTGCATGGTCACGGTGTCATGAACGGACCACAGTGATAGAGACAGACAGGACAGGAGAGGAGGAAAACAGCAGCGTGTGTGTGTGCCTATTTGTTATTTAATTCATTGTTCACATGCAGGTTCAGATTTTCGTTCACTAATATATTGTTGTAGGCTATATTAAATGAATAAATACTTTAATAATTTAATATAGGCCAGCGGCGTCAACTTTGGGAGTGCCTGAGGGCTTGGGCGCCCACTGAAAAAATAATAAGCCAAATAGCACCCACTGAGATTAAGTTGAAGATCCCCTCCCCCTGGTCATTTTGTCACGTAGGCACAGCCACACACCTTTACGGTGTTCACAGAACAGGTATTCAAATGCTAATACGGTGGCTTTGTTCCAGTGACCGCACGGTTCATTCACACTCCGTCTCCTGCAGCAACACAACACTAACACAGTCAGCGGAGAGGCTGCTGTCTGTGTACCGTCGGCCCGTCTGTAAAGAGCCATGACTTGAGACTTGACAAACAGAGCTGCATCTCAGCCAAAATATCCCAAAACAATGTCCGGGGAACAGAACTGTTCCTTTTCCTCAGACTACTTTTACTTTAAAAGGTAAGATGCAGTGGCTGTAATTGGGTCAAGGATCTTGCTTTCGTGAGCAATGGTGTACGAGATTGGTAATAAATTGGTCAAATCATGACATTGTTAGACCATCTGGGGAAAATAAATAAATAAATCTGCGTCGTCGTCGTCCCACCTAGCTAAAGGTAAAATCCACCCGCCGCTTATGGCTGAAACAATTTAATTATTTACTGTTGATCATGCTGAAATGTTGAAACAAGATGCTGAAACAATTTAATGTGTTCGTTAATTGTTGTGAACTGAAAGCGCGCACCACTGTATTTATTAGCAAACTGTAAATTATAAAGTACCAAAAAAATGTTTTTTTCCCCCGCTGCGGCCGGGGGGGGGGGGGGGGGGGCAGGGAGGCGGGGCGGGGGGCACCCACTGCCGTTATAGGAACCTGCCGCCCCTGATATAGGCTACAACTAACAACACACGGCAGGCGCGTAGCGCGGATCAAATGATTGACTGGGCAAATTAGCATGGGGGGGGGGGGGGGGTAGCGCATCCCCGGCCGATAGTGAAGTGTGAACTGTGAACGGTTTGGGGAACCATTTTAAAACAAAGGCGGCATGCAATGAAATCTATATTTACCCAGGGTATCTGGGCTAAGCTCAAGAACTTGTTTCCAGCCAGGCCCTGCTCATAGAACACATTTCATCGTAGTGGTTCAATGCCTTGTTCAAGGGCACTTCAGCGGTGGTAATTTTAACGTGTCGGACGGCTGATTCGAACTGGGAACCTTCCGGTATCAAGACCGCGCCGCTATCCGTTCGGCCACCGCTGCCACAATAAATAATAATAATAATAAACCGCTGCCGCATGCTGTGGTTTACTAACCAGAAATTTGCATGCACAAGGCTCAAAGTTGGGCCAGCTCTAAACTGACTGGGCCACGGCCCGTATGTGCGTGTGTGTGTGGGCAGCAAGGCAAGCGAGGCGAGAGGAGAAACAGACAGGGTACTACAGCTACAGCTTTATTTAATTCATACAGGTGTTCGTTCTTTATTTATTTAAGATAGGCTACAACAAACCAGTTGGACTTGCAAGTTGCGTGTGCGTGCGTGCGTCTGTGTGTGTGTGTGTGTGTATGAGAGGGGGGTGACTTTTTTATTGACTTTTTTTGTCATGTAACTATGGTTTCCAAGGTCGTACTGCAGTTGTTCATGTCGCAAAAACGAGGGCGAGGCTTGATTTCATAGGGCGTGCCAGATAGATTTCAGCCGTCACATTTATAAACGTCCGAACGAAATTAAGGAAGGATCAGCTGTCTGCGATCACTTTGTAAATGCCGACCCGACGTGGGTGTACTACGAAACCTACACTCGAATTTGGGGCAGATTTTACACTCAATTGATAAATGAGGGCCATAGTGCGTAGCTGCCCAGGCTCCCCACCTTATTAGTTGTGACCAGGTTGGTTTGTTAGGATATTTAGTTAGGTCTTTAGTTTACATTTATGATTGATTTCGGCATTCATTAATCAACTAGTTTAGAAGTTCATTCATTCACTTCTTTATTCATTTGGTTATACAGCGTTCCTTTTTGACTTGTAAGTTCATTCATTCGTCCCTTACTGTCAAAGTGTCCTTGAGCAAGACTCTGAACCCAATTGCTCCCGATGTGCTAGTTGGTGCCTTGCATGGTTTCCACTGCCATCGGTGTGTGAATGGGTGAATGTAATGCACAATCTCTGTAAAGTGCCTTGGATAAAGGCGCTATATAAATGCACCATTTACCATTTACCATCAATACAAAGACTGTTACTGTGGACGACACCTGTGTTACAATAGGGTCCACCATTTTCAATTAATCAGAACATTTAGAGACGTACAAAATAAATATACACTTCTATATAAAAAAAAAAAAACAGGAAGTCATCATATAAGGAGTTAAAAAAGGGGGAAGAAAACATATACAGTAAGGGGGAAAAGGGGTGGGGGGGGACTCAAACTTTACGGGGGCCAGTTTCGAATTGCAGCCGTCTGTAGGTGCCCTTTGAGAGCAGTTTTGAAGGAGTCAAGGGATTCACATGTCTTAATGACTGTTGGTAGGGCTTACCATCATCACACAGTTGTTACATTCATCCACATGTTAATTAATGTCTGTTTGAGGACCCTGGACAGTCGGACAGTGATGACAATGTCATGATGTTAAACCAGTGATTCAGTGATTTTCAAGTAACTCTGAAAGTAGACAAAGAAAGGACCATGGATGAGATACAGATGTTTATTCTCTTAATAAAACTGCAGGGTTGGCAGTGCAGTGTTTTATTCGTGTTGTTCTTATACTTTTTGTAATATACTACATTGCATTATAATTAACACTGCGTCATAAAAGTGCCATGAAACAGTAAAATGGCAAGTCAACAGGGTTTTATGGTATTTGCCTCTAGTGTCAAGAACAAGCAGCAAAATGTTGGTCTTATGGAACTAAAATCAGACCTGTCTGAAGTGAGTGGTGCAACAGCGCTCCCTGTTGGTACCCTAAACATACACAGACAGACATAGGGAGGGACAGACAAAGCTGGGCATTGGAGTGCACCACTCAAAAACAAAAATATAACAGTGCAGGGTTTCTCAAAGTGGGTGCCACCGTGCCGGCCGGGGCACCCTAGGGTGCTGTGATGCAAGTCCAGAGGTGGCTCAGAATATTTGGAATGTATCACTATAACCACGTAGATGTATACTTATTACTTGCACTGTATACTTGGTGCATTCTTTTCAATCTACACCAAATCTCTTCCCCAAAAAAAGCTCACAAATTGCGTTGCCGACATGTGAGCTTGTGGATCTGCTGTTTTTGGTGAATGTTCCCCCCAGAGTGGTTAAACTGTAATACTCAATATTTACATACCGTAATATGATGAGATAAATGTCATGTGCTATAAAGTAATGTAATTCAGGGGTGCCCTGGAACCAAAAAAACGTTTGAGAACCTCTGACATAGTGATCAGTCCAGGCTATTTAACAGCCATATTAATAACTGAAATTATAAAAAAATATCACCTTCACGTACAGTACCATATAAGAACGTTGGGGGAAACACCAGTTATTTGGGATCCAGTACTCAGTAGTATTGACAGTAAAGTTGCGTTCAGACCTGAATAGTTAGAGCGGAGCGATTACATACAAAGTAAATGCAAAGACAAGAAGTTGCGGGGCGACAAACAAAGTGAATGCCCGCCTGGTATCTTCGCCACAGCTGGGAAAATCCAACTGAAGCGACCTTCGCGTCCCCCCGACTCCACGCATTGCGTCCTGACAGCCAGTCAGCATTGATGTTGTCCGGAACCCTCGGAATGTTTTGGCCGTTTGTTTTCATTCATCCAGTTCCAACTGAACTGACCGCCAGGACTCGGCAACGGTGGAAAAAACAATACAAACCCTTAGCAAAGACAAGACAGGAACTAATTGTGTTGCTCATAAACGATATTGTAGCAGGAATTATGTCAAACCTTTTGCAAAGACATAGGAACTCATTTTGCTGCTCATAAATGATATAGACTTATAGACTTATGTTAAATATGTCTTGGATGAACAAGCAGGTCCATTTGGTTACACTCCCAAAGTAAAATGACGGTGTCTATACAGCCAATCGGCGTGCGACGTGAGTGAAGGGACTTTTTCACTGTCAACTTTGAGGGTGTGTTTAAACATAAACATTGTCCTAAACACAAACCAAACATTAAATGCCATTGATAATGAATGGCCAGTTTTACGTCATTGTCCCAACACAAACATTAAATGACATTGAAAATGGATGGCCAGCTTTGAGTGTTTGTGTAAACAATTTTTTTTGTGTAAACACAAACATTGACGACGAGGGTGAGGACGCAAATTCTAATTGGCCGGAATGTTATGATGATAAGAGCGCCCCTCACTTCACACGGGTGTGATTTATTTTACCAACGCGGACCTGCGCGACCAAAGTAAAGCGATTAAAGCGACTGGAAACAAATACGAACATATTCATACCCCCCACCCCCAGGGACGTTATCTGCTCCTTAAGCTTTACACCAAATATTTAACGGTTTAGCCGAAAAACAACATTTAACATAGGCACGGTTGCTAGGCAACGCCTTCGTCACCCCCAGCACCAGGAGTTTTGCACACGGCCCCCATAGACCTCCAGTCAAAGTAGGATTTTCTATGCCTCGTATCTCTGAAACTACGAGCGCTGTCCGTGGTTATGATGATCAATCCGAGGTTTGGATGTGATTTGTGATTTTGTATCGCATTGCTCCCGACATGTTAACGTTTCTGGCGAAAGGTAAACAGCGTGAGCTACACTGCTAATATTATCCGATCGTTACAATGGCGGTCAGGTCTTCATGCCGGGAATTAAACTGCCCAAATATAGGGAATATTCCTTGGCAGGGTTTAACTACCTTCTGCTGCCATGGCACTACCAGGTGGCAGACAAAGAGTTAAGACAATCAGAACAATTCTGCCCATCTTATAGTGGACAAAGCAAACGGAGGACAGCTACTGTAGCACAATCTGCACAGAGGAAGAGACAAGCCTACTATCTACTGTGCAGACAATATCAATACCCCGATAAACAAAGAGGAATGCAAATAAAATACAGGCACATAGATTGAGAGTCACTCCATCATCATACATTCTCTCACAGTGGTGTAGAAAGTACTCACAATGATGCACTGTGAGCTTGTAGATCTGATATTTTAAAATGGCCGAAATGTGTATTTGTTAATGTATGTTTTGTAATAAATAATCAAAATGCACAAAGTAACTAGTAAGTAAAGTTTTCAAATACTGTACATGTAGTGGAGTAAAAGTACAATATTTGGATCTGAGATGTATCGGAGTAGAAGTAAAAGTATTGGAAGTTGGAATTACTCCAGTAAAGTACAATTGCCTCAAAATTGCACTTAACCCATTATGGGCGGGAACCCCTTTTTATGTTTTAAGCATTAAGTTATACTTTAGCTATTGAAAAATAGCAGATCTACAAACTCACTACGAGCTTGTAGGTCTGCTATTTTTGAAAAATCGTTAAAATGTGTCGCAAATCTTTGAATATAAATAATTTCAGAGTGAATGTTTTTAACTCAAATCTTTGCTTCTGGGGGAGTCCCTGGAACTATGGGGGTCGGCGGCCAAATACATATAATTCTAGGGGTCCTTGACATGAAATAGTTTGAGAACCACTGACACAGAAACAGGTTTTTCAGATTTGTCATGATTTTTGAATCGTTCCCAGGTCAAAATGGGTTAAGTACATGCAAAGTAAATGCACTTAGTTACTTTCCACCACTGCTCTCACAACACTGGCTGCTTCCTCATCGAAGCAGCCTGCTTTAACGAGAGCTGCCAGTTCTGGGGTGAACTCCATCTCCTCCAACACATCAACTTCCAGTTCTGTCACGGACAGCTGTGGCAAACCAGTATGCGACGGAGCGTACACTGCCTGATGTGTCTGACCCCCAAGGCTGCGGAAGACGCTAGCAGCACGTTCATAAAAGGGGCAGTCTGCCGAAGCACATTCTCCACTGCACTCTGCATGTAGACCCCGATGACCTACAACATAAAAGATAAACGTATTGTCATATGTACAGCAAATCCACAGGTGTTTACATAACGAAAGACGTACTTTGCCTAATAGGCACACGTAACCCATTTTGGGCGGGAACCCCTTTTGGTGTTTTAAAGCATTATGTTATACTTTAGCTATTGAAAAATAGCATCTGCTGTATATAGCCTCCTGGTGGCGCTATATACAGCAGATGTGAAAAGAATCGTTCCCAGGTCAAAATGGGCAAACAAGTACAAAAACGAACTAACCTTCCTGGAATCCTCTCCTGCCAGCCTCCCCCAGGTTGGCCAGGATGAGTGAGCGTGCCTCCTCGGTGGCCTGCAGCCTCTGCAGCAGGCTGTATAGGCGGGCTCCCTGCAGGTGGGTCACTGCTGCTAGCTTTTGTACAACCACCATGTCGGCTGTGATGGTGAAATCTGGCGAGGCCTCAGGGAAAAGGTCCTGAGTAGATGGATAGAACTTTAGTGTGTGTGTGTGTACTGCAGGGTTCCCCAATAGGCGGCCCGCGGGCCATTTGCGGCCCGCGGAGCGCCCCCTTGCGGCCCGCGGAAGAATTAAAAAAAAAAAAAAAAAAAAAAAAGAATATATAAATGGCATTAAATGGGGGTCAGTAGCCTATGCATGTCAAACTGGGCATCCTTTTCAAATGGGGTCCTGCCCTGAAAATGAATTTTCAGGGCAAGACCTTGACCTCACGCGTGCGGACTCGGCCCCCAGCCTGGTACCCTAGTCAAAATATGGCCCTCGAGGAAAATTAATTGGGGAACCCTGGTGTACTGTATGCATGCATGCCTGACAAACTGTTGACAAAACTGCTGACAAACACACACACACACACACACACACATGCTATCTCTCTCTCTCTCTCTCTCACTCAGTGGAATTGTTGCTGCACTATAGAGTGTAAGAACGTGTACGTCACCAAGAGGGGGGCGGCATCAGAAAAGCTAGCGGTGCAATTCTTGTGGGATTTAAACTCTAGCCCACATGACTCAGAAGAGAGTGACGGTGGTCTGTTTTTGTAAACATGGAGCTCGTTCCTGGCGACAACACAGTGAGCCAACACCAGGATGGAAAGAAAAAAGGTCGGGCTCGACATACCTTACAAGCACCATTGCGAGATGTCAGATTAGAATGGTTGCACGTCGTTTGTTGAACTCCCTCTGGTGTTTAAAAAAATCACACCCGTGTGAACTGAGTGGTGTAAGGTTTTATCTAGCATGATCAGCTGTGGTCTGACGTAATGTCTGACGTAATGAAATCACACCCGGATGTGATTTCACAACTGGCTTTTTTTGTGCAGAAAAAATGACCATGGTTGCTACGGTCATCCAGTTCACCCGGGTGTGATTTAATTACGTCAGAAATTATTTTGAACATAGCAACCATGCTCATTTTTTTCTGCACACAAAAGCCAGTTGTAGGAGTGGTTTACACCACTCAAAAAAGAACGCACGCGGATAGTCGCTTACTGTGTAAACAAACCATATGTGTTTTACATATGTCGGCCTCCTGGTGGCGCTATATTTATATTATATAATATATATATTATATATAATAGTATAGTAATATATATATATTACTGGAATTTTTCACATCTGCTGTATATATACAGCAGATGTGAAAAATTTGTGAAAGTTTTGCGGCATTTTGTTTGAACTTTGGTAGGCAATCTTAGCCAATCAGGATGGAGTCTGAAAAATCTGAAAAACCTGTTTCGTTGAATGGCTCTAGAGAGACTGTGTACCAATTTGCGTGATGTTTGGACCAAATCTGTAGGTGTACTGTCAAACATTTTTTTTGCACAAAGTGGCCTCCTGGTGGCGCTATAAGAGGCCAATGTGAAAACCTTGGGGCAAAGGTTCAGCTGTGGCATTCAGGGACTGTGTGTGCAGAGTATGGCTGCGATCAAGCCAAAGGTGCCGGATATTAACAGACGGACGGACACGGACACACACACACACACACAGACGGACGGAGTGCAAAACATCCTCTCTCCCCATGTCTTCGGCCTGGTGGAGACAATCAGTACAATACCTGCATCAGTTCTTCTTCGCGCCTCTTCGTCCGCTGGGCCTTCTTCTTGATTGCCTTCCTCTTATACTGCTTTTTCATCCTCTTGAAGCGTGATGGGCCACTGTCGTCAGCGTCACTGACAAAGAATGTCTGTAATCTTTGCTGTGCGGCCTCCAACTTTTTCACAGCACTCTCTGCCCTGGAGCGGAGTCTCTTTATCCTGGCCTTCATTTTTGCATTTAACGCTCTCTTGCTTGCCTGCCCTGGCCTCAGATGAAGCCCATCCTTTTGGAAGAGGATGTTGTCATGCTCCTCTACATGGGCCATTTCTTCTGCAAGGCTTGGTTGAATTTTTTCAAGCTTCTCTATATTTTGCCGACAGGTGATAATGTCGTGCTTTCCTTTGATCTTGAATCCGGTCTGGAGAAAACGGCCACCAGCAGCGGGATTTGGGCCACATACAAATTCTATCACGGCTTCTACATGGTCAAGTGTCTTTGTTATTTTGAAAGACCTATTTCTTTCCAGCATTAGGTCTTTCTGAAACAGTTTGTCGTTGCAAACTGGATAAGATGCCTGATAAAAGGCTGGTAGGATTTTGTTGAGGAAAAGGGTCTTTGCAGACTTGGGATGTGGGTGCCACCCAAGCGAAAGCTTCCTTTTCTCTGAAAGCTGTGAAATGAAACACAACCATTGGTTGGTATACAGCATAATCAAAGTGTCAAACAATTGAAATTTATAAATGAAACCTGAATGCTCACCACAGGCTACTGCCCACAAAACCAACATCTTCAGAGATGAATAGCACTTTATCTATATTGCACTTTGAATGGATCAGCAAGCAACTTTCTTTTACGAATGTTGTTTGCTCTCTCTACTTTTTAATGTTTTTAAACAGCTTTGCCTCTTTTTGAACACGTCTATTGTTTTTAAATGTGAAGCACCATGAGTTGTGGAGAACAGTACTTTGCTCCCCTGTGTGAAGTGACAAAAATAACTGATTCTGAAAAATCAAACAAATGTACCGGTCTTTTAAAACAGATGCTTCTGTAGAATATAAAAGGAAACATACCCGGTCAAATTTGGAGACTGGTGGTGTCTCAGGTGGTGGTGTTGATTCCACATCTTTGGTGACATGTATGTGTTGGCCAGAGGCATGGCCACAATAACCACATGCTGAAACTTCTTTCTGGGGTTCATACTGGTCACATGGGCACTCCAGGCACCTGTCTTTCATATTTATCAATTATATTAAGCAATATCACACAAGAGGGTGTGTGTTACAATCATTAATAGCACACCTGTATTGCTGCAAGCCGATAGGTGAGTTCCGTAATATAACTATTATAAGCTATTATAGTATAAGCGGCGCAAAAGTGACACGTCAGCAAACTTGTCTGATGGTGGACAGACCAAAAACATCAACATTATTCGTAGATATAGGTAATACAAGTGATTTTATTTTATTTTTTTACCTGAAAGAGTGTTGTTGCCCCTTTGCATTTCTATCAAGTGATGCCGAAGTTGACCCATCAGCCTCCTCTGGTCTTAGAAGTAGTTCCTCCTGTTCCTCTTTGATCTGCGGAGGCTCTGGTTCGTCCCGGACCAGACTGGGACTCCTCTCCTGCTGTTCAGGGGAATCCTCTTTACACACAGGTAGGAGTAGGAGGTCTAGAAGGAGGGAAGAGGAGGTGATGTCAACAGAGAGCAAATAAATGGTCATTTCTGACTGGATAAGAACACTGGTGATGTCGCTTGGCGTGTGCCCTGCGTCTCGGATGCATATAAATACAAAAGGACGCACTAACGGTTGAATAATGAGGGTAATAGTTTCTGGTTCATTCATGCTTCATATATACTACATTTCTTTCCTTCGACACTGTGTCCAGCAGAACCCAAAGAGATGGCTGTGCAACCAAAAATAAATAAGGTGTGTTGACAAAATAAATTGCATACATTTTTATAGCGCTTTTCCAAGTGCTCAAAGCGCTTTACAGTGGTTCATACATTGGGAGGTGCAGCGGCGAACAGTCGACGCCAGTGTCCTCACTTCCCACATTCACAAACCAATGGTGGCAAGCTCACACCGACCAACTCATTGGAGGCAATGTAGGGTTCAGTGTCTTGCCCAAGGATACTTCGACATGTGGACAGGAGGAGTCGAGATTCGAACTGCCGGTCGACCTGCACTAGGAGCCGCAGCCGCCCTTACATAGAAATGTTATTTGCCTGCACCCTGTTATCAAAATCTTTTGAAATAAAATATCTATTCTTTTTTTATGTAGGAAACAGAAAAAAGGACATGTGTACAGTACTCGCGACCCATAAAAATTGGTCCACGATCCAAATATGGGTTTGGGAAATAGTAGTATTGTGTATAATAGCAACCTATCCCGTGTAACATGAAACATCAAGCATGTTTTGATAAGCAGTAATAAAGAAGTGTTTGTTTTTTTTGTATCTGAGAAATATTATGATTAAATATTTTGCATTTATCCATCAAAACGTATTTTTTTTTATTTGTATTCTTGTCCTTGCTTTTAGTTTAAATGTTATCAACTTTTTGATAACATCAAAGTTTTTCAAATTGATTTGGAAACTTTAAAATCTTCTGACTATATTTGTCGATACATCTGCAATCGGTCACGGTCATTATTGAAAATGATACACATCGTATCGTGGCCTCTGTATCGTGATATACGTATCGATGGTGAGGTTGTTGGCAATACCCAGTCCTATTGTCAACGGTGACCCATCATCATCATCGGCTTCTCTTGGCATTTGAAGAAGGTCGTCCTGCTCTTCCTTAATCTGTGGACACTCTGGTTCCTCCTGGACCAGATCACTGGGACTGGGGCTCCTCTCAGGTTCCTCCTGGACCAGACCACTGGGGTTCCTCTCCTCCTGGTCAGGGGAACGCTCTATAGAGGATGAGAAGATGCAGCAAACGTTAGCCAAGAGCAAACATGGCGGTCACGATTATGACATTTTATTTTACTTGCCAATTAATTGTCACTCAAATCATTTGAACGATTTGGCCCAGATGGTTATCTCAACCGTCTGGGCACCTAGGCTGCCAAGCCTGACGGCGTGCCGCGGGTTCGACTCCCGATACCGACGGCCTTTGCCGCGTGTCTTCCCCCATCTCCCTCCCCATTTCCTGTCAGCCTACTTAGTTTCAACCTATCAATAAAGCAGAAAAAGCCAAAAGAAATATCTTAAAAAATAATTTGAACGATTTAATTGTGTTTCTGTCGTTGGACATTATGAATAAAAAATCATTTCTGCTGGGCTTTGTAAAAAAAAAAGAGTGCACAGGACAGCTATGGCAAACAGCACATATTGAAGTAGGCTACTTTATATAATAATAGTGGAAATAGCCGATCTACAAGCTCAAAGCACATCGCAATGTGCTTGTAGATCTGCTATTCCCCCCCCCCCATGTTAAGTGGAACTTACTGTAACACTACTGTTACTGTGTGTGGACTGGACATACGGAGAACAGGACAAACATGAAATAAACGTGTACACTCTTAGAGGGGTGTCTCCAAATAGACCCTTCCCTGCTTTACACTTTACAGGACTGTAATGACATGGGGGTCCATGAAATTAAAGTTTGATTTGTTAAGCTACAAGTCCACCCCAACCTGTTCGGTGTAATTTGATGTCAGGTTTTAAAACCACATCCATGATTCTCTGTTGCTGCTCAATCTGTTGTTTGGAGCTGAAAGCTTGAGCATCATATTCTGTTATGATTCTTTCAACCACCACAAAGATCTCCTCGGCGGCTGCACAGAGCCGCTCGTTGACGAAGGACCTCAGTGTTTGCAAATCAAAAGCCATGATTTGCTGAATTAATTTAAATATGAAAACAATCGGAGGAGGTGCTTTCAGTGCTTGACAGACTGACATTAGCTCTCGGTGTGTCTGTTAGCATAGAGCTATATAGAGAGCCCCCAAACAACAACAATGCAATGGAGTTCCGGGTCATCGATGGCATATTCAAAGATTCACAGTGAACGTGCTGCCACCTGCTGGTGGCTCCTTTTCATTACAGACTAAATAAGCACAGGGGAGATGCCTTGTTTCCATCCATTCTGTTCTGTTAAATTTGTGTGTGGTAAATGGTGCATTTATAATATATAGCGCCTTTATCCAAGGCGCTTTACATAGATTGTGCATTACATTCACCCATTCACACACACACACACACACACACACACACACACACACATTCACTTCACACACCGATGGCGGAGGAAACCATGCAAGGCACCAACCTGCACATCAGGAGCAAAAGTGGTTCAGTGTCTTGCTCAAGGACGTTCGACACTAACTCTGGGGGAGCCCGGGTTCGAACTGGAAACCTTGCAGTTACCACCCTGAGCCTGTGTGTGTGTGTGTGTGTGTGTGTGTGTGTGTGTGTGTGTGTGTGTGTGTGTGTGTGTGTGTATGTGTGTGTGTATGTGTATGTGTATGTGTGTGTGTGTGTGTGTGTGTGTGTGAGAGAGAGAGAGAGAATGACAATGTGTGTTAGTGCATCTGTTTGTGTTTGTTTGTGATTATGGTATATATATAAATATATGGTATTTATACTTGGTTGCGTGAGTCGTCTCTCACGCTCAAACTAGCCGATATCATCATCATAATTTTTCGACCGCGGTCGAGATCATGGATTCCACAATGCTACGCCAGACTTCCCGGTCCTTCATTACCACCCCCAGTTCCTGCCTACTGAAGCACTGACGTCCTTCATTGCCACCCCCAGTTCCTGCCTACTGAAGCATGTGCCCCTAGCGATGACATAAGGGAACAACAGCTTTCTACCTCTGGTCCGCCCTGAGGCAGGACTCCAGAGAAGAAGGGAAGATATAACCTCATTGTCTGCTCTGTCAGCCGATATACAGCAAGCTCATATGGTGGCGTGTGCGTTTAGACATCGTCGCTGCTGTCGGGCAGAAACCTCCCATCTCCTTATATTCTACGTTTTAGTTAAGTTAAAGTTATCACGCCCTATGTGATCACACTACAGCATCATACAAAAGTGTAGCAAGGGCGAAATCCAAACGAAGATCGTAAGGTCGGTCGCCAGATCGTAAGGGCGGTCGCCAGATCGCAAGGGCGGTCGCCAGATCGCAAGGTCGGTCACCAGATCGTAAGGTCGGTCGCCAGATCGTAAGGGCGGTCGCCAGATCGCAAGGGCGGTCGCCAGATCGCAAGGGCGGTCGCCAGATCGAAAAAATAATAATACTTTTAGTTAGTCAAAATCTCATAGACAAGATTCTTCCTTCCGGTGAAAAGAAAATCCCATTCTGGACAAAAAGTTTTATACGTGTGGTGGGGGGGCTCAGAATGCGTCCACTAAAGAAAGTAGGCTTTCTAATAACACAAGCAGCCTTTGTATTGGTGAGTAGGTAAAACGTTCTTTATATTACCTCCCGTAACAGAGTAGAGGGTGGTCTGCATTCCATGCGAGCGCAGGAAGAGAAGCAGGCTAGAGCTATGGACCAGAGCTCGCATGTGTGTATACCGGTAAATAGGCCTATAGGGCACAGGTTTCCCTGTGACAAAGCCTGTGACTCACTAATAAGACCTACATGGCTCTATGACGTCCATGGGGTCAGTGAGGTCATGAGGTCAGTACTTGAAGTTCTACTGGCAGGATCTAAGATTCTGAATACACAAAAAATGTGAAATGAGACAAAAATGTATTTCAGGTGATGTGTTTCAACTAACCAGTGAATCTGTGATTGCGTGTACTGTGATGCGAAAGATGCACAATTTGTGTTGTGCACCGAAAGGTGAGTGGAGGGGGTCATTATAGGGCCTTGACATGAACTAGAACCGGCCCTGGTCATAGGACACAATAGTTTATTTGCATGCTGCTTATTCAACCATGTGAGCCGAAGCATCCTTTCTTAGAGGAATATTCACCAAAATATTCGCAATGCAGGCACAGAGCCAACCGCAGTCAACTAAGTATTAGTTATAGAGGGTGTCTAAGTATAGAGGGTTTAAATGGTTCAAGAAGATATAGCAGTACATGATTGTCAAACCAACAAGCAGGAAAAGTAGAGAAAGCCTCAAATTCAAGTGTTGAGGCGTCCCAGGGACAGCCGCAGAACGACGTCTACCGATGTTGAAGGAAGTCCCAATAAAAGGAAAAATACCAATCCCCACTGACATTTGGATTCCGTCGTCAAAGCCTTGAAATCTACCCTGGTTCTCTGGCTCGAGTCTCTCTCCTTGCGGTCGCGGAGGTATTCCTTGTCTCGGGTCCTCCTGACCCATGCTCCCCCGTCCATATAAAGGTATGACTCTGTCTCTGCTGACACCGGCGTCGCACACTGGACAAGTCTGTCTGTTGGGTCTAGTCTCCAGCCACTGGTGCAAGCAGGGCCAACAGAACAGGTGTCCACAGAAGGTGATCACTGCGTCCCTGGAGGCATCCAGGCATATGTTGCATTCAAAGGTGCCGTTGTGATTGCCGTCTCCACCGCCCGCAGAGTTCGAGGTGCCGGAGCCTGCGGCGGGGTTTGGGCTCTCGGCGTTCGCGGAGCCAGAGGCCGGAGAGATGTTCTCCATTTCGATCTGCGAGCAAGGGGTCGGTCAATAAGTGTGCATTTACATGTCTGATTGAATTAGGGGTTAATGTGCTCTTTGTTTTTAACCTATTATGCCCTTTATATTGTTAATTGTGATGTCACTGTTGGTAATTGTGATGTCATTGTCACTGAGCTTGACCAATCCACAAAGCTGATGTGTTGGGTGGGCCAAACAGGGGAGGCTTTCCCCTAATAATGCATTTAGAGCATTCTGAAGCTTGCCTTTCTCTTGGGACCTCGTTCGTCACAAACTTTGCATATTATTATCCCTTCCATTGGGGTGGTGATTGACAAGTGTATTACTAGTAATGTTTTAACAGGTCATGTGTTGAACCGGTCAACCTACAGTATATATTAGAGCGGTGTGTGATTACAGACAGGAGACCCCTGAATCAAAGCTGGCCTACGATTTCTGCAAAGAACTTCCTGGGCCTTTTCCGCACTGTGTGGAGCGCCGTGTAGAGCTGGCGCTGGCGCACCACGCTGTGAAGGACTCAGCTGAGCTGGCAGCCTTACATTCAGCTGTTGGATTTTCTGCAGGGGCAGCATTATATAATAAATAATTATATAAATATGCAGGTGTAGCATTACGCGGAAGCAGGGATTGAACCCGGGCCTCCCACTCGCCAGAAAAACACGCGTTGGTCTGGCGAGTGGGAGGCCCGGGTTCAATCCCTGCTTCCGCGCAATGCCACAATCTGGCGTAGTCGGCAGGACGTGGAGCGTGATATCCTTGAGGGACATGAGGAACATCGTGTTCTGAAGCCGAAGCATCCTTTCGTCAAGGAATATTTGTAGATTTAGATTATTATTAGAAAACATACATTAACCTCATGCAAAATACTCAACTTTGATTTCTACAGTGTTTATTAATGTGGATATGCAATCCACATTGTATAAATGTATAAATGTATGATTAATGCATTATTTATTAATGCATATTATTAACCCCTTCATGCCTGAAAACCCCAACATGCCATAAAATATATCTTTTGAGAATGAGATTGTATGCACAATAATCAAGTCAAATGTATCAAATCTGCTTTCTACCATCTGTATTAGTGAAACTGTAGCATATTTCTTTTCAGGTTGAAGATGGTGGCAACAACAGCCAAATCCAATTCAAATGATACACTCCAAAGTGTATGACCTAAATTATATCTATTCAATGGTCATCGTACTCCTGTCTAGTGACTGTGATGTTCATGTGGAGGACGCCCTTGCCTATCTTAACTGCCATGTTCACAGAGGATGGAATGCAAATGTATATACCTTTTTTGAAAGGATAAGCCCCTTGAGATGCATCATCTCTATTCTGTCCTCGCACTTGCGTGTCTGTGCAAAGCTAGACAGATAGCGTACAACTCCAAATAATAAAGACGTTTCTTGAGAAGAGTAATCTTTACTGTTGATTATGGATTTTTGTAAGACTGTAAAACAAACACACAAATACAGGGATTTCAGAAACACACTCAAATGAAAACATCCTACACATACACATAGCTGATGCAATCACAGACATATGTAGCTCACATGGCACATGGTAATTAGTAGACCAACAAACACAACTAAAAGTTACAAAGTAGCCTACCTAGATTGACATACACATTTCACATTTTCTCAACTCAAACATTTTCTTTAACAGTTTTGCATTATCACATTTGAGTTTACTTACAGACATATCTACACCAAAACACAAAACGTTGGAGAGCTGTGGAGAACACTCTGCTGCATGCTTGCTTCTCAAATGACAATGAGGGAATGAACTAAATTGCTTTCAATTTCCCCTGACAAACCTAAACTGGACCATACCATCACCTAAACTGGACCATACCATCACCTGGAATATACCATTCAAACAAGAGATGAAATAACACAAAACAACCACAAGGTGGTGCATAAGTCTCAACTAAAAAGGTCTGGTTCCAGCACAATCTCATTTTAGAGGGGGTCCTCAACACAGATGAACAGTAATAATAAACAGCATCATCGAATAAGCAAGGTACAGTGGTGGAAAAAGTACAAAAATATTTTACTTAAGTAGAAGTACTGATTCTCTACTTGACAATTACTTAAGTAAAAGTACAAAGTACCCATTAAGAAAGTTACTTAAGTAAAAGTAAAAAAGTACCTCAAATTAAATGTACTTAAGTACAAAAAGTACCCGGTGTAAAAATGTACTTAAGTATAAAAGTAAAAATTACAAAGTACAAGTACAAAGTACAAAATACAAAGTACCCGGTGTAAAAATGTACTTAAGTATAAAAGTAAAATTACAAAGTAAAAGTACAAAGTACAAAATACAAAGTACCCGGTGTAACAATGTACTTAAGTATAAAAGTAAAAATTACAAAGTACAAAATAAAAAGTACCCGGTGTAAAAATGTACTTAAGTATAAAAGTAAAAATTACAAAGTACAAAATACAAAATTATTTTCAAAATGAATACAAATAAATGAAGTCCTAAAATTGTCCTGTCAAAAGTGGCTTTATTCCAAAAAATGAAATGGCATACAAATAATTAAAATACAGAACCCCCAACAGCATACATCAATAACATACAGGACCAACATGCATAATTAATTAACACAAGAGCTCCATGTTGCGTTGCAAAACAGACGAAGCCCAGTTCCCCAGTGCTAGTTGAACCTCTGCATTCTTGTTTATGAAATGTGCAACTTTAATGCATTTGGGTTTGAATGGAACATGTCTCTGGACAAAGTGATGTCTCCAGACATCACTTTGAGAAACACTGCTGTACTATAATCACGAGCCGTGAATCCGTGAATCAAAAATTCAAACAAGAATTTGCCCACCCATTTCGTAATTAACGCGCAAATTAGGGGGGTCTGGCTCATGGACTAATAGTGCTCAGACCCAGCCAGCCAGCCAGCAATCCACACACACATAGTGCTCAGACCCAGCCAGCCAGCCAGCAAGCCACACACATAGTGCTCAGACCCAGCCAGCCAGCAATCCACACACATAGTGCTCAGACCCAGCCAGCCACACACATAGCTCCGTAAGGGAGTGGTTGCACCACTCAAAAAATCTTCAAAAAACTGAAGAGGCTACTGGAGATTGGAGAACCTGATTTGGACATGATCTGATGCAGGACAATGTCACTATGACAGAAAGAGAAGATGGGTCTGGCCACATTCATTCACCCCATAATCTCAGTGGAAATTGGGGAATATGTTGTGAAATAAAAAGTCAGAAAACTGGAATTTGGGAAAATGCCTTATTTTTAATTTCCCCATGCCCACACATCTGTGGTCTCTCTCTCTCTCTCTCTCCCCCCCCCCCCCCCCCCCCCCCCCTCTCTGAACAGAACTATAACGACAAGTTGCGATGCGGCCCCTCCCCCTTCACACACACACACACACACACATACACACACACACCCTATAATGTGCGTAGGCTACTGGCACCGTTCCTCATATCACGCAAGAGACGCCAGTCACGCCACACACCAGTATAGAAGAGAGATAGTCACTTGTGACTTACTCACTTAATGTTGTAACTTGTGGAGGCTATATTGTCTTCCATGAAAAATATTTCGATGCGATGTTAAACTCTGCATGGCTCATTTCCATGCGTCACAGTCAGGGACCCGGCTGACGATTTGGTGGTCCACTGCCTGGTTACCCTTTCTACTGCATATAACAGCGCTGCATGATCTCCTGCAGATCGGCTATTTTGCCGTTTGTGAGGACGCACACATGGGCGCGCGTTGTTATAAAATTGTTATTATGATAGCCGGCTTGGCTTTTTTGGCACATTTTATGCCCCCCTCGGCGTGCGTATTGTGCGTGCGTGAGAAATGAGAGGTGTGGCGTGGTGCGTGGTAAAAGGTCAAATTGCGTGACTCTCACTCTCAAAGCGTGAGACTTGGCAGCCCTGCGTTCATCCATGTTGAATGCGTGTGACAACGTGTGTGTGCGTCTTGCCGTCTTCAAGCAGGCCAGGCAGCAGAACACAACTCCGCCCCCCTATTATCTGAGAGTGGAGCGCAGCCCTGTTGTTCTGTTCTCAACTGCGCATTATTTAATTTGTAGCGAGTAACGAGGTGTCAGATTTTAAATATAGCGGATTAAAAGTACGATTTTTTCCTTGTAAATGTAACGAAGTAAAAGTAAAAATACAGCAAAAGAAAAGTAGTCAATAAAAGTACAAATTCTCCAAACTTGTACTTAAGTAAAGTAACGAAGTATTTGTACTTCGTTTTTTTCCACCACTGGCAAGGTATACATAATGAACATGCATATTGGAAAAGAGGCACTGGCAGCACTTTGTTTGTTGTAGAATGACAAAGTCCAAGAAAAAAAAAAGATTAGAAGCATGAGCACGGTGTTAGAAGATGAGTGAAAATCGATTCTTTAAATACATTGAAAAGAAGTGATTGATCTAAGTCTAAGTAATTCAGAAAGCCACGTCCACATTGAAGACGTCACTTCGGGAGGAATGCTGCTGATGCAGATGTCACTGTCATTGATGGATCAGACCTTTGGACCATCCATCTGATGTCAACCACCTGTCTGACAGTGAGGTCTACCTAATCTTTGACATATAGGTCTACTGTGATTACAATATCAGGTCAGTCAGCAGAGATGCCAGGGAGACGGGGGTCAGCTAGAAATACCATGTCCTATCATGATATATCTCCTCCAATCACTGTAGCTACAAACAGCCGCCTTTTGAGGTCTGATTTCCACACTCCTCATCTTGTGCTATAGGCATTCCAGCAAGTGCCATCTGGACCTTCAGGTCCTGTTCCGTTAAAGAAACTATGGAGGAAACTAGACTACTAGTCTGGGAGAAAAGAATGGGAAAGGTCATGCATGTACTTCAAACCAGCTGCACTACCACCAACAGATTAATTGAGAATGTATAGATCCCCCACTTTTAAACATCTTTGTGGCAAAATGTTGATGGGCATCTTACACCAGCATGAGACTGAGAGTAGTTTGGATGGAAAAAGACAGATCTATCAGGCCACTGAGCCCTATCAATCTACCTAAAGACCTGCAGTAATAAGTGTAATAAAGTAATACAAGTAATAAGTGTAATAAAGTAATAAGTGATCGAGTTAATTCATAGGAAAGGAGGTGTGGTGGACATGACCACTTCCAAATAAGCATTTATTTTGGAATGCAAATTTGTTGCTTTTGCATTAATTATTGTAGGCCTATTTTATGGGCTTTTGCTGTGTTAAGCAGGACGGGGTTAATATCATAAACCTAGGTCTGATTTATTTCGGTCAGAAAACAAGACTCAGTCAACCATCTTCTCCACTACCTATTCTAAAATTTCAGTCATATTATAAAAAAACACTGGCATATTTTACAATCGGATTCACTATTTAATAACACCTTTTCCAAACCTCCTCTGATTGTTTTCTCTCGTGGTCAGAATCTTAGAAATCACTTGGTCAAGTCAAGTCAAGTCAAAGGGCACCTACGGATGGCTGCAATTCGAAACTGGCCCCCGTAAAATCTGAATCCCCCCCCATCGCCCCCCCCTTTTTCCCCTCACTGTATATGTTTCTTTTCCCTTTTTACCTCCATTATGATGAATTCCTGTACTGTTCTTTGTCTATATAGAAGTGTCTATTTGTACGTCTCTAAATGTTTTGATGAATTGAACATGGTGGACCCTGTTGTAAACAAGTGTAATGCTTAATTGGGTCGTCCACTCACAGTTAACAGCCTTTGTATTGAGTTTGTGCTTGAAATGTACTGTAATTCTGCAAACTGTTAATACAATTTTCAATCAATCAATCAATGTACCCCCTGTCCCAACCCCCACTCAACGTGTATTGGCTCCTATCCCTAACGGCAACTATAAATGCGGCTCCTGCGCCCAATGCAACAGCACTCGCAAATGTCATAAATTTAAGCATCCTCATTCTGGTAAAAATATCCCCATCAGAGGCATTATTACCTGCACAACTAGGGCTGTCATTTACCTTCTGACATGCCCGTGTGGCAAGGCGTATGTAGGTATGACTACAGTCCTTAAAAACCCTATCTCCTCTTGGCCTTAATGTAGATTTTGACCTCAAATCCTTTTTGTAAAAATAAAATACAATTAAAATGTATGTACCTAATACAATTAAAATTTGTGTACCTAATACTTAACCTTTTAATTCATCTTTGGTAAACCCATCTTTTAACCCTAATTGTAATGGCCGCCTTCCCCCCTTTCACCTGCAGGTGACCTATAACTATACTGTAGGCTTACTCCATCAGAACGAGAGGGGCATTCAGGTCTATTGTCAGTACATGGATTTAATCCACAACAAATCTTTGAATATTTTTCTATATTGATTGCATTGAATGTATTTAATTATGTATTTTATTTTGTATACATTTTGTATAGATTTCGCTGGTGTATGGTTCTATATTTCACAATTGTATATCTGTTGTATTTCTCAGATACATTTTAGTGTCTCTATGACAAGGAATGTATATTCCAGAGCCTCTTATGAGGCCTTATAGTCATCTTTGAGATAAACTCCTTTTGTATGTGAACTTGAGACACCACATGACCTTGATCCCTACCTCTCATATCACAGGGACAGGTCTTCCTTAACCCGTGTTCCCCTACCCCCTTCTGATTGGTTGCATGACTCTCTGGCACCATACTTAAGTGTGAACCATTATGTGCTCTGTATTCCCAGATGAAGGCTTAACCGCCGAAACGTTGGATTCATTTTTGTCTTACCTGCTGTCCTAATAAAATATTGGCACTCTGGCTATTGGCATGTGCGGCCACCTTCTTGTTTTTTCAAGATTTCCTCTATAATATCTAAAAATGCCCTATTCTGAAATCAAATATATTGTACATATCCACATTCATGCGGATAAACACTCTAGAAAGCTAATTTGATGCATTTAAACGATATATTTGATGGGATTTGGGGGTTTGAGGCATGAAGGGGTTAATATGCATTCATTAATAATGCATTCATCATAAATCTACTACATTGTGCCTATCCACATCCACAAACGCATGTAGAAAGCAAATTTGATGCATTTAGACCAAGTAATTCACATGAAATACCATAAAACTTTATTTTCAGGGATTTGTTAGTATTTCAGGCATTAAGGGGTTAATAACTAAATTTGCCCAAGGGATATCACTGGGCACCCTCTTGAATTCATGAGAGGTGACCCCAAGCTACAAGAATCAGTTGAGAAATAAACTTTATCTGACGAAACCACGTTCAGCCCCGCGGCTCCCGGACTACTATACATTTTGGCAATTTGAAAATAACCGATCTACAAGCTCACAATGCATTGCGATGCGACGCATTGTGAGCTTGTAGATCGGTTAATCGGTTAATAACTTGAAATGGGGCATTCAGTACAATGAGTAGTGCTCATTGTACAGAATGTACTTTTACTTTTGGTACATTCTGATGCCAATACATTTTGAATACTGGACTTTTACTTATAGAGTATTTTTATATATTATATTGCAGTATTTAAATGTCCACCACTGCTAACTTCCACATACATTAGTGGTAGGATATTAAACAAATCCTGTTGTGTTAAACAAAGTATGTAAGGTTAAAATGATGCAATGTACTGTATGTGTGGAATCTACATCAAAGGAAAAATAATCCTGTTGTTGTCCTCTTCCGATGCACAAACCAAAAGGCTTTAAGCCTAGTCAAAATGACACGTTGGTAAATACCAGCGAAGAAGCCACAAGAGGAGATTCACATACAAGAATGAAGAACATGTGTTCTGTGCAATCATTTTCTTGCACATGAAAGCATGACTTTTAACAACAAATTACTTGCTTTATCAGCAAGCACGCTGATAAAGCATGCAGTGGACCTTTTCCGGGCACAGGAGTTTCTCAGGGGTAGAAAACAAAAACAACTCATCCAGAATCGATTGGTTACTTAACTGCTAACTGCTAATGATTACCAAAAGAAAAAGACAAACAAACCTTTACTGGAATAGTCCAAAAGGGGGTCAATTTGATTTGGCTGGTTTCCAGCCTGATTTGCTCGTGAATTTGTTTTGTCAAAGCAAAGTTGAGCACATTGTGAATTTAATCAAAATATCCTTCACCTTCATCAAAATATTTACAATTAGGGGTTCAGTGTCTTGCTCAAGGACACTTTGATGCTAACTCTGGGGCTTCGTACACACATAAAGAACAACTGTGCTGTGCCTGTGTTTCATGGCCGCCCCAATGCTTTTCCAATGGAAGTCACGTGGTTTGACCAAACACTTGTGTTTGATTGCCCCCCCTCCCCCAATCACACACAACTGTTTGGTCAAACCACGTGACTTCCATTGGAAAAGCATTGAGGCGGCCATGAAACACGGACAGCACAGAGCATGTTCGTCTGATATGTCTGTACGAAGCCTGGGGGAGCCCAGGTTCGAACTGGCAACCTTGCCGTTACCATCCAGCCACTGGCTCTACCCGTGAGCCACCACCACCCCTGGCTTGGCTTAAGTTTAAAGGAGACAAAAACAAAGCCTGTGTTGAAACAATCAGCTCTATCGGCCAATCCAAACTGATGACTTCATCATATGGTTCACTTCACAACCTTTGACTGTACCAGTAGTCATATAAGGCAGTGTGTGGTGTAATGTTTAATCTCTGGTGGAGGGAATAGGACAGATTTGGGTAAATCACTGCACAATCATTTTCCTTGTAATAAAGTCAACTGTTCTCACAGTTTAAAGTTTTAACGTGCAAAAATGCATGTGATAAAGCAAAGCTGTCTCTTTTTCATATGGGCACACACTAGTCTGAACTTAGTGAGAGCTGAAGGTAAGAGCTGTACACACACACACACACACACACACACACACACACACACACACACACACACACACACACACACACACACACACACACACACACACACACACACGCACACACACGCACTAGTCTGAACTTAGTGAGAGCTGAAGGTAAGAGCTGTACACACACACACACACACACACACACACACACACACACACACACACACACACACACACACACACACACACACACACACTAGTCTGAACTTAGTGAGAGCTGAAGGTAAGACCTGTACACACACACACACACACACACACACACACACACACACACACACACACACACACACACACACACACTAGTCTGAACTTAGTGAGAGCTGAACGTAAGACCTGTACACACACACACACACACACACACACACACACACACACACACACACGAACACACACACACACACACACACACACACACACACACACACACACACACACACACACACACACACACACACACACACACACTGGTCTGAACTTAGTGAGAGCTGAAGGTACCTGTGCTGAGGGTGTTTTTCTTTTTACTACGGTATTTAGTATCCTATTATAACACAAATGTTGCCTTTGTGGGATTCTCTGGTTCTAAATGTGAATGTTAGCTATTATCAATTCTACTATGTTGAACAAATAGATTACCGCAGATTAGATTAGATGTCCTTTATTATCCACAAGGGAAAATCATTTTCCTTGGGTCAATGTAATACAATCAAGACGAGACAATAGCCTACATAAATATACACAATTAAAACACAGATAGTAGTTGAAGTATAAATACTCCCGGTGTGTGTGTCTGTGTGTGTGTGTGTGTGTGTGTGTGTGTGTGTGTGTGTGTGTGTGTGTGTGTGTGTGTGTGTGTGTGTGTGTGTGTGTGTGTGTGCTTCATCAGAGGTCAAATGCACAGCACCAGTTATTGAAAATGGAAGAGTGCTTGACAATATCGGCGAGTATAATGAAGATCAAACCCTGAGGATTATCTGTGATAGAAAGTTCAAACATTCTTGGCCTGGCCCTATACCTTCAAAATGTACACGAGTAGGTACCAGAGCTTATTGGTTTCCTACACCATCATGTGACCGTGAGTATCTTATTGAGACTGAGTAACTTAGTGAGTACGTCTTTCAGTTATACCTTGTTAAATTGTATGACAAAGAATTATGTTCATCATGGTCCTATTTATTGGAACTAAACTAAAGTTTAAAATGCATTTGATTTCCCAACCATTTCAGCTGTGACATGTACACTGTCACATACAGTCCCAGGAACCCGTTATGAACCTGATGCCAGGCGTGTATTCTCACCTGATGATACAGTAACAGTAATATGTGACAGTGGTTACTTTATTGGTAGCCACAGTGAAGACACTAAAGTGATTACCTGCCTAGATCATGGAAAATGGGAATTATCACCTGTATGTGCAGGTAGGCTACAGTACTGAGTTTTGGATTACTATTAGTTTTATAACCTTGGTTTACTCCAAACTATTCCCACTAACATGACGTCATTCTCTTTCTCATCAAGAAATAACATGTAACAATCTGCGTCTTGAAACTGGCGTGGCTTCGACTAATGATTGGTATGGACAAAAGAGGAAGTTGGGTAACACTGTATTTTATACATGTAGCACAGGCTACAAAGCCACAGATGTCAGAAAGACTGCCACTTGCACAAGGGATGGGTGGGCACCAAAACCACTGTGTGAAGGTATTGTGATGACATGACACACAATCTCACACAAGCGTGTGAGCTGCCATACAAATATCCAGTTAGTGTGCAGACCTCTTCTTGATATCATTTATTTTCTTATAGAAATTAAATGTAAGAAACCTGATATTCCAAATGCTGAGATTGAGAATCCACGGACGATGGAATACAGGTTCCAGGAAAGGGTCAGGTATCGCTGTGTGTCTGGTGGGGTTACTGCAAGATGGAGTCAAGCTTTGTGTGAAAGAAATGGTTGGAGTGGGTTTCAGAGATGTGCAGGTACTGGTACGGTTTATGGCATAGATGATCTTAGACAATATTGGGCCCTGTTCACAGTCAAATTGGCTTTAAATAAACAAATGGATATGTTGTGGTTCTGTATTCATCTTTTGAGTGTAATACAAATTTTCCTTGTTATCGGATGCTATATGATTTCCATCAACATCAACACTGCAGGTGCTCTTTGGATGATTCAGGGCCGTTTATTTTAAATAGTTTTTTTTTTCTGTGCTTCTGCTATTTATTTGTCTCACCTTGAATTCCCCTAGCTATCAGAACTTGTAAACCTGAAGTTGAAAATGGATTTGGATTTTTTTCTGATGGAAATGTAAAACTGTTCTACACCTGCAACACAAACTATAAGCGTTTCTACAAAGGCTGGTGGGGTAACGCGACATGCAATCACGGTGCGTGGAATGAAACTCCACGATGTATTGGTAAGGGACTTTCATAATTTGAAGTCCATGTAATAAACAGCATATAAATTCAATCAACGAAAGCTGATTTCTGTTTTGTTGCATGACTAGTGGGGCTGTGAGCCTGTGATCGCACTGAAACCTTGTCCAATTTTGGAGTCATAGGTCATAGACATGTTACTGATATCATAGTCATAGATGACTGATGTTACACAGCCTGGCCCAGTCTGAGATCCACAATTCAACTACACCATTCCTGTGTGTATCCCGAGATCCACATAACTCTATTTTTGAGGGGCGCTGCCGCGCTAGCCCCTCCTATATACAGCTTTCCGTCCCATCACGTCTCACATTTGCCATTGACAATGAAAGGAGAATTTACGTCATATGTGCCTGACGTATATTTGTGGCAACACAAATATACACAAATATAAATGCCATTGACAATGAAAGGAACATTTACATCATATGTAGACGAGCAAATTGGCTAACCAATCACATAACAACAATCCATAATACTTTCAAACTATTTTGTTTTAATTATATTTGTTAATTGAGCTTTTTTCACCATGATATTTCTAGGTAAGAATAAATGTGGTGAACTACCTCAGATTCCTCATGCAGAAATACAGAAACCTGAAAATGATGACTATACAGAAGGCATTACATTTGTTTGTGAAGAGGGATACAAGTCAAACAACAGTATAAGTGAAATAACTTGTAAGAATGGAGAATGGGACTTGAACGAGTACACAATCTGTAAACGTAAGACATCCCCATTCAAATTTAACATTTAATATTTTAAATTATGCTGTTGTGTAAGTGTGATCTTAAATGTATTTTCATCTCTTGCAGCCATTGAAAAACATTGCGGGCCACCACCAGAGGTTAAAGATGCAATTTCCATGTATGATTATCAGAAGGAAAACTTTTCTGAAATGGAGGTACAATATAAATGCCGTCATGAATATAAAATGGAAGGGGAGGACAAGATTAAATGCAAAAATGGTTATTGGGAGCAAAAGGACCTGAATTGTATACGTGAGTACTGGCTATTTCAAACAGCATTTAATTTTAGGCTTCTATAGCTAATGATGCAATGATGTTTAATCTTTTTTAAACATCCTGCTACTGGTGTGTGTGTCATGATGAATATCTAGAAACAGGCCCATGACTTGTTTTTCATAGACCATTGCGTAAGAGCACAAAACTCTGTCCAACACTTTGGTCTCAAACAAGATATCTTGAAAACTACTGGCTGGGTTGCCATGAAACGGCTGATAAAACTACTGCTTTTGCATTCTGGCTGCTTCTAGACATGCTTTATTATGTGCATTTGTGTGGTTAACTGTCCTTCCATATTTGTTTGTGCATTGAAGCTACGACTTGCCCCAGGCCCGAACTGGCTGCAGGTGATGACATTACTATTCAAGGTCTGCCAGACAACGATGGTCCCATGCCTGTTGGTCACACTTTAACATTCAGCTGTCACACCCTTGGGGAAAAGGGTGGAATATCAGTGCTGACATGTGGTGAGGATGAAGAGTGGGACCATCCAATTCCTTCTTGTGAAGGTATAATCTTTGGATCGATGCAGTAGTGCAGATATTGTAATGGCCATTATGTGCCTTAATTATCAGTCAAGTGAAGGAATGATTCACTATCCACTGGATTTTGCCATGGAATTATCTAAGCACATTCATGCTCCCAAGAAGATTAACTCAATATACAGTGTGCGCGTGCGTGCGTGCGATTAATCTGCGTCAGTGGTATATCGATGGTGAGATAACACTGCCTTCTTGCCAATAAATGCACCCAGCTAGAAGTGAAGACAAAGAATTTGCTGCACAAATAAGTAGATTAATAAGTACAAGTGTTTGCAAACGTCATAATGCTATGCACTGAATTCTCTGGCCTCCCATCAGTTGTCAATTTGTCTCACCTCCAGCAATGTCAATAAAATGGTATCTTATTCTGAATTCAACTCCTTTTCATCTGTGTCCAAAAATCTAAGGAGAAAACCAAAATGAATAGGCAATGTTGAGTGAAGTTTTTCAAGATGTTGGTATTGGTTTAAAAGTTTGTCAGTTCATATAGAAAGCACCTTGTGTGACATTAGGATGAATTTACACACATGCACTACACCAGTAGCAATGAAAAAATACAAAACCATTTGCGTTTTGCCGTTCATAAAAATAAAATCATTCTTAGTAAGAAATAGTTATAGAACATTATAGGTATAACAGGTGGAAAGAAGGCACTGGAGCAAATTAAAAAAAGACATAGCTAAAGCCTTCTACCTAGATCTGAATGTAGCTTTGTGTTCACTTATTCTGTAGATGATGTGAAGTCTTTTACAATATACATCAATAGATCAATACACATTAAAATGGTTTAATAAAAACAATATTGAACACATCAAGCCACAATGTGCCAGGGCTGCGCATTGTCACCTATCATGTTTGTGATTTTCATGGACAGGATCTCGAGGCGAAGTCGTGGCGGAGAGGGTATTCGACTTGGTGAGCTAAGGGTTGCATCACTGCTTTTTGCAGATGATGTGGTCCTGATGGCACCATCGGCCCAAGACCTTCAGCTCTCACTGGACCGGTTCGCAGCCTAGTGTACGGCGGCTGGGATGAGTATCAGCGTCTCCAAATCTGAGGCCATAGTTCTTAGCAGGAAATCGGTTGATTGTGCAGTCCGGGTAGGGAATGAGGCATTACCCCAGGTGAAGGAGTTCAAGTATCTCGGGGTCTTACTCTTGTTCACGAGTGAGGGGAGGATGGAGGAGATCAGCCAGAGAATCGGAGCGGCAGGGGCAGTATTGCAGTCGCTGTACCGCACTGTTGTGACGAAAAGAGAGTTGAGCCAGAAGACAAAGCTCTCTGTCTACCAAGCAATGTTCGTTCCTACTTTCACCTATGAAGTGTGGGTCATGACCGAAAGAATAAGGTTGCGAATACAAGCGGCTGAAATTAGGTTTCTTCGACAGGTGGCTGGCATCTCCCTTAGAGATAGGGTGAGAAGTTCAGTCACACGAGAGAGACTTGGATTAGAGTCTGTTAAGGAAATTATGAGGCCCCATCATTGGCAATCAGCAGAGGGAGGTGAAGGCACGACACAGCACAAGGAGCCCGGCATATGGTCATCATCGTTCTTTATTCATTGCTCCGATCATCTCAGTACAGCAGAATGGTCGCATGGTTGCTCATCGTCGTCCAGTCAAAAGTGAAGCATCACCCCGTTCTTCCCCAAGTTGTCCCTTTCCCTCCCCTTTATTTCCCAACCACACACCCCCAAATTGACAGTCAGTGACAGGTGTTTTATTCAAATACAACAGGACATGGATAGATAATAACAGGTGGTCTCACTACATCTCCGTTTATGGTCGGAGTTAAGCAAGCAGGAAACAACATGCTATTCTCATCCAAGCTAAGATGAGAGAGCACACCACTAGCAACACCTTTGTTGACAATGGTCTTCGTGAGCATGGGAACTCCAGCTGTCAGATTTGACAGCTGTATTGGTAGTCTCCTTTTTGCTCTGACAGGAATAGTTATCCCAATGTATATTTGCTGACATGGTGTTTTACAGTAGGATGGAAAAATGAGATCTATTTGGCAATAGTAACACCTTCTGCCTGGCTTGGAAACTAATTCAGCTGTCAGGTGACAGCTGTCGGTCAGTCCGAATGCGTATTTGTGATAGTCCATCCTATTTGACTGAATGGAAAACAAGGTACTACTTATATATTTAATAGTTATAATTGACATTCTAAAATTGCCACTACAATTCCATCGCTTTCCATTTGGAAATGTGATCATATCAATTTCCATGGCCCAGGCGGTTTATAGAATGACAAATATTGATGATTAAAACTGTATTGCTAGATTCATGTTTGATGACAGTGATGGATCAGTATTTTCGCGTAATGCTAGACACATACACAAGACCGTAAGTATGAGATAAAGAAGGTTTCACTATTTATTTTAATTCTATTTTCACTTTAAGACTTTTTAAAAATTGCACTTCTAAGAACTTTAAAAATTACACTTCTAAGAACTTTAAAAATTACTGGACACATCTAGAATCAAGAAAAAAAAACACATCTATAGTTAAATTAGGAGATAGTGAACACATCTAGTTAAATTTTAGGAAGATACGCACATCTAGAAAGATCTTGTAGATCTGCTAATTTTAGAAAAGGTAGTTATTTCTTGCTCCGTTCCTAATACTATTTGTTGGTAAAGTATAATTCCACACTACACGTACCTATAATAGTTTAGTTAAGAACAAAATTTTACTGAAATGATTAAACTTACAATTAAGGTAGGATTTACATTAAAATGGAAAGACTTAAAATGGATTCTATTAGGATAGAATTTAAACACTCAACAATTAAAATAATTGAATATGGCCACTGTTAGTCCCCCTCTCAGGCTGTTTTCACACCCGAAAATAAATAAATAAATAAACTGACCGTGACCAAATCCTGTAGTTTAGGCTCTCTGCTACTTTTAACTCAGTTACCCACAAACACACAAATACCTTTCCTCCCCCCCCCATTCTGCCAGCTGGACAGAGAAAGAGAGAGAAAGGAAGGCTGTAAATCAGACATTTGTTTTTTCCAATATCGAATTAATTCAAATTAAACTGTTGCTAATGTGAACAAGGTGAGGTTTTCTCTGTCTAAATATTATCTCCATTCGTTCAACATTTTCTGTATTATATTACTTAAGTTAGCGTTCAATAAATATTGACGAGGGACTGTCACCAGCTCGGAGTATTTACCATACTTTCAAATATTGACGAGGGACTGTCACCAGCTCGGAGTATTTAAGAGAAAGGAACTATTTAACTTTCGTAAGCTCACTAGATTCGATTTTTTGCAGATCAAAACTATAAATGTATTCCTTTTAACTTTCAAACATTGACGAGGGACTGTCACCAGCTCGGAGTATTTAAGAGAAAGGAACTATTTAACTTTCGTAAGCTCACTAGATTCGATTTTTTGCAGATCTCACCCCGAAAATAAATCCTTTCTCTCTGTTTTCTATACTAAAGGCCTAGTGCTACCTAGTAAATACCAGAATAATTGACAGGAGATAAAATAATATTAGACGTTTAACCTTATTAAACCATCATAAATGATTGATTTCACACTATTGATTTTAACACCTTGAAACACTCACTTTTGAATAATTACTTAGATCCATATTAATTTATTTGCAAAACTATAAATGTATTCCTTTTAACTAACCCACACATAGGCTGTACCAATGACCCCTCCCCCTCTTGCCATTTTGGGGACGGGGTGTTAAATGAGGAGTTCCTTTAGTACAGTATATGTGCGTGGAAATGAATTCCAATATCTTATCATCCTATTTTAGGATTTTTTTACATTGTTGTTCTTGCCTACACTTTTACAAATTTTAGATTGGAGTCTAGTTAGATTAAAATTTAGATTAGATTTTTAGTAGTTTATCAAAACTTTTGTAGTTCACTACTTGCACATGTAAGACTAAATAGATTAAATCACATAGGGTAAATTACAAACTAAAGATCTAGTTATTTTCAATTGTATTTACCCTTTCGTAGTTTGTTTTCTTTAGCCAAAATTGATTTGCTGGCCCGTCGTTGCTGTGCGGCGTAATACAGCAGCATGGTTCAGTGGACACCAACGTTTCATATGACCTGTCTGGCCGCAGTAATAGCACAAGTCCTCTCCCATGTGGCGTGCGTGGTTTAGTTGCCGTCTTCTTCTGTCCTTCCTTTCCTGGAGTACAGCCTCAACCCTGGCTCGGGTATGTACTTGTCCTCTCACTGGTCGGCTGTGGTATGGTCCTGGGTTGCCAGGCTGGTTACGCCAGGCTTCCCACGGCGGTGGGTGTTGTCTTGGTCTTGGGGTAGGCTCGCTGATGTGGTCTAGCTGGAAGCCGCTCAGTTGATTGGTTATTTCTTTTCCTCTGTGTTTGGTCATTTGAAAGTCTGGTTCTGGCTGGTCTCTGTTGTGGTTGCGGTCGGCATAATAGTTGTTGTTTGGTAGGGACACGTGGAGTTGTGTGTCTCTTCTTTGGTCGTTGTAGTAGCTATCATCTTCATCGTTGACAGGAATGGTGTTGGCTGCGCTGGCTTCATCGTTGTAGTTGGTTGTTTCGGCGTAGTTGGCTTGGTCCGGGTGGTTGGTTGTGTTGGCGTGTAGTAGTAACACCGCAGTTTGAAGTTCTCGTTCCAGGAGTGTCACACGTGACTCTGCCTGCTCCATTAGCTTTTTCTGGTCCTCTAGTTGGAGTCGAAGTATCGCCTCCCTTTGCTGTGCGTCGCTCATTTCTTGTCGAAGTCTCTTTCGGCTCTGCTTTGCCCCCATCTTTAAAATTGTCGGTTTTTTTGTACCAAGTACTCATCTATGGTGAAGACAAGATATCGGCCCTGCGTCACTGCGTCATTTGTTAAGGAAATTATGAGGCCCCATCATTGGCAATCAGCAGAGGGAGGTGAAGGCACGACACAGCACAAGGAGCCCGGCATATGGTCATCATCGTTCTTTATTCATTGCTCCGATCATCTCAGTACAGCAGAATGGTCGCATGGTTGCTCATCGTCGTCCAGTCAAAAGTGAAGCATCACCCCGTTCTTCCCCAAGTTGTCCCTTTCCCTCCCCTTTATTTCCCAACCACACACCCCCAAATTGACAGTCAGTGACAGGTGTTTTATTCAAATACAACAGGACATGGATAGATAATAACAGGTGGTCTCACTACATCTCCGTTTATGGTCGGAGTTAAGCAAGCAGGAAACAACATGCTATTCTCATCCAAGCTAAGATGAGAGAGCACACCACTAGCAACACCTTTGTTGACAATGGTCTTCGTGAGCATGGGAACTCCAGCTGTCAGATTTGACAGCTGTATTGGTAGTCTCCTTTTTGCTCTGACAGGAATAGTTATCCCAATGTATATTTGCTGACATGGTGTTTTACAGTAGGATGGAAAAATGAGATCTATTTGGCAATAGTAACACCTTCTGCCTGGCTTGGAAACTAATTCAGCTGTCAGGTGACAGCTGTCGGTCAGTCCGAATGCGTATTTGTGATAGTCCATCCTATTTGACTGAATGGAAAACAAGGTACTACTTATATATTTAATAGTTATAATTGACATTCTAAAATTGCCACTACAAGTCGCTGCTTCTTCACCTGGAAAGGAGTTAGGTGGTTCGGGCCACTACTATGTGGTTCATCAATTTCTGATTATGGTTAGTATTGGCCTTAAAAGAGTCTCTTTGACAAACCACCACCAAACACTCTTTTTGCTACCTAAAATGGAACCCCTGGCCCCCTCACTTCCTGTACTTTTATAGATGTTCCTGCATGGTACCTCACTTCCTGGAACTATTGCTAACATGCTTTTTCCTCACTGCTCCTCCTATGATCAAACCTTGTCAACAGAAAATGAATGCCTGTGGTTTAACAATACAAACAAAACATATTTTCCGTACACTACATCTTTGGGGTTAAATATTCAACCATATCTTAACCAATATATTCCTGCCTCATTCCTGCCTGATACCTTCTTATCACCCAATATGTTATGTTTCATTTTCTTTCATACCGGGACAGGAAATACTGTACATTTCTTTACACATTTATGTGCCAGTGTCACAATACATGGGCGTAAAAGCGACAGACGCACAGACAGACAGATACAGAGATTTGTGTGTGTGTGTGTGTGTGTGTGTGTGTGTGTGTGTGTGTGTGTGTGTGTGTGTGTGTGTGTGTGTGTGTGTGTGTGTGTGTGTGTGTGTGTGTGTGTGCGCGCGTGCGCGTGTGTGTGTGCAAAACGGTCACTCCAGTCATAACTAATCAATACTCACCAGCACAATACTTTACTTCTGTAAAGTATTCAAATAAGTTGTATAATTGGGAAAACCCAAATAAAAACAAAATCGATTTAATGGGGAATATCATACGATTTATTTTTAAAACTTGTTTAACAGGTTGTTTTTTCACAAAGAAAAGAAAGCAAGGTATAGCAAGGTTAATATCCTGTGTGGTGATATTGACATGAACCCATATGAACTCTTGCTTACTGCAAATGATTTCCAGTGTTGTTTAGCCGTTTAGTCAAAAATAAACATGATCATGCATGGAATACCTCAGGGAAAAAGCTCACTGTAGATGATTAGCCATATTTAATTACACTAATTTGTGTCTGGTCTGCTGTTTTATTATTTTGTTTACCGGTACCATTTTAGATCATGTGTATTTATAATGCATTACGCCACAAATAAAGTCCTGTATGTTGAAACATTCCACGATCCCTCTGTTGTGATATCAGGATGACTGAACCCAATGCAGAGTCTCAAAACAGTAAGGTTCAAAATAAATGTATTAAAGCACGAGGCAGCTAAAAAAACAAAGACTTATATCTTCAAGCTCAGGGAAACCAAAAAATGCCAAAATGCCACAACTGCAAAAACTTTACAAGCACAATGCAAGCGCGGAAAACATAAAGTCCAAAAATCAAACCTTCAGAGGAGCACGGAAACAACGAACCAGGAACACACAGGACAGCTCAGGGAAAAATGACATATGTTCTGACAGTGACAGACCACAACACCCTCAGCCAATCCAATTCAGCTGACTTCATCATGGTTCCAGTAAGTCATATAAGGCAGTGTGTGGTCACTTCCACGCTTAATCCCTGCATTGTGTGGAGGGAATAGAACACATCATTTGTGCAAATCACAGAGCAAATCACAGAGCATTGTCCTTGTATATTCAACTGTTCTCACATAGTTTAGATGTTTTAATGTGCAAAAATGCAAGTGATAACGCAAAGCTGTCTCCTTTTCATATGGGTGCATACCCTGAATGTAGTGACTGCTGGAGGTAAGACCTAATTTAATTATTTTACTAATTAACATATAACCTTTGTCAACTGTAGAAATATGTCAAATTGGCACACAATATGATTTATTTTATTGTCCAGATTGTAAACTTGAAGACTTTATATAACTATATGGTAAGTTACCATCAATTCTACAATTTTGGAAAACAATATTATGAAGAATGACTTAAACTAAGTTCAAACAGTTATACTTCTAACGGTATGGAGTGTTTTTTTAGGTTGTAATTTATTCTGTGGTCTACCTATTGCTTAAAATGTACTGCATGGAGAGAAAGTTAAAGTTACACCAGCATTTGCATAACCAGGACCGTTATTCAGTTTTGCTCTTTGACCATGTTTAATGAGTATAATTTTGTTTGCAAAGTCTACCCCGGCAAAGTCCATCCCATTTGTTTTTATCCTTTTTTAACAGCTTTGTCATCAAACCTGTAGAAATATGCCAAATTGGTACACAATATGATTTTCTCTTTTTATTGTCCAGATTGTAAACTTGAAGACTTTATAAACGGTCCCGATTATGACTCAAATTTTGACGTATCTGGTCTGGAGCAGTCCTATGGTCCTGGAGCACAAGTCAGAGTGGGTTGTCAGATTGGCTTTGTGGGATTCTTCAAATTAAGGTGCATGCTTGATGGCTGGTATCATCAAGGTTCTAAATGTGAAGGTAAGTTACCTTACCTTTCTACTACTGTATTTAGAAAACATATTATGAACAATGACTTGAACTAAGTTCAAGCAGTTATTGCAAATAAATTAGCTCTGGTCGTCCATAGCATTGAGGAGTTCTCCTTCTAACGCTATGGACTATAGCTACAAATAAATAAGCAACAACAATAACAACAATAATTGTGTGTGATTGTGTGTGTGTGTGTGTGTGTGTGTGTGTGTGTGTGTGTGTGTGTGTGTGTGTGTGTGTGTGTGTGTGTGTGTGTGTGTGTGTGTGTGTGTGTGTTTGTGTGTGTGCGTGTGTGCGTGCGTGCGTGCGTGCGTGCGTGCGTGCGTGTGTGCGTGCGTGCGTGCGAGCGTTCCATCTAGCCATATTAAAACTCCTAAATATCGTGTCAGTGGAGACAAATATGACCCAAATAATTACTGCAGAATTTGTGTAAACAGAAACCTTGGAAAGATCCTCTGCATGATCATCAACCACATAATTCTTAATTTCCTCACAGAAAGCAACTTCCTGAGCAAAACACAAATTGGTTTTGTACCAAAGTATCGCACAACAGACCACATTTACACCCTCAACCAAATAAACAAAAACAAAAGCAAATCATTCTCCTGCTTTGTTGACTTCAAAAAAGCATTCGATTAAATTTGACACAAGGGTCTGATGTGTGACAGGTGTCATCAGGAGGATGTTATTATTATTTTTGTTCCATTTATATTACTGTCTTAATGCAATGTCTCTTCTTTTGTGTTGCTGTCTGGTTATTATTTACCTTAATTCAGTAACATTGGTTTCCCGTGTCATGCTGATTCAAAACAGGTGGTACGCAGGGCAGTTGAGTGATATCTAACGAGCACTTCCAAACTGCAACACTTAGAAAAAGAATCACCTGCAAGAACAGAAAGTAACTCATAACATGTCTACAGTGCATTTTTATGAAACAAACACTTTGAGGATAGAAAGAGAATAATTCAAGCTTTTCGTACAGCTGCAATGTTGGTGAGTTTGATGTTGTGTAATGCAATCAGATAGGACTTTTCTGTTTGGATGAATGGGCTGCCAATGGAAGTTGCACCTTGTTAGCACCTTGCCATTAACTGATATGGTAAGACAAGATGGCCACGGTCTGCATATGGTCCATGGCGGCTCTTCTACATAGACTTCTATTGACCTTATGCAGGAAGCAGAATCTTGCCAGTAAGGTGCTAACTAGATACAATTTCCCATTAAGCCCATTCATCCAAACAGAAAAGTCAGGTCTGATTGTATTAAACAAACTCACCAACATTGCAGCTGTGCGAAAAGTTTGAATTATCCTCTTTCTATCTGAAAAGTGTTTGTTTCATACAAATCCACTGTAGATATGTTATGAGCTGCTTCCTGGTGATTTTATTGGAGTTTTGGAGTTTGGAAGCACACGTTTTTAGTAAAGCATGAACCTCCTGCTGCCTCCTGCATTATGTGCAAATTCAAAATAGAAATTGATTTATTGGAGATTCTGACTTTCAATTGTGGGCTACATACATTTTGTTTTGATCGTATTGTTCCACTTTTTGCCTTGGCAATGTAAACTTATGTTTTCTCATGCCAATAAAGCCCTTTGAATTGAATTGAAATTGAATTGGTGTGTTTTCCTATCATTCAGCTCACTCCAGTCATAATTAATCAATACCAACGCAATACTACGTAGAACACATCATTTATGCAAATCAGAGAGCAATAATTGTCCTTGTAAATTCAACTGTTTGGATGTTTTAATGTGCAAAAATGCATGTGATAACGCAAAGCTGTCTCCTTTTCATATGGGTGCATACCCTGAATGCAGTGACTGCTGGAGGTAAGACCTTATTATTATTTATTTTTACTATTACCATATAAAAGCTTTGTCAACTGTAGAAATATATCAAATTCGTACACAATATGATTTATGTTTCTGTTTTTATTGTCCACTCATAAGTATTAGGTACTGTATATTTGCAAAGAAAAAATCAATACCTCATACTATCATACTATGGATTGATACACCTTGTTAAATTGTTGAAGTATGACAAACAATAATTCATGCTGGTCCCGTTTATTGTAACAAACTACAGCCTAAATCTAACGCATTTGATTTCCCAACCATTTCAGCTGTGACATGTACACTGTCACTGTCACTGACTACAATCCCAGGAACCCGTTATGAACCTGATGGCATGAGTCTATTCTCACCTGATGATACAGTAACAGTAATATGTGACAGTCGTTACTTTATTGGTAGCCACAGTGAACGCACTAAAGTGATTACCTGCCGACAGAATGGAGAATGGGAAATATCACCTGTATGTGAAGGTACAGTACTGAATGACTATGTGCTACACAAGGAGCAAAGTGATATGCTATTGTTTTATTTTCTATCTATCAGGTTTTGATTACTATTATTGTCTCCACCAGGCCGAAGGCATGGGGAGAGAGTATGTTTTGCACTCCGTCCGTGTGTGTGTGTGTGTGTGTGTGTGTGTGTGTGTGTGTGTGTGTGTGTGTGTGTGTGTGTGTGTGTGTGTGTGTGTGTGTGTGTGTGTGTGTGTGTGTGTGTGTGTGTGTGTGTGAGTGTGAGTGTGTCCGTCTGTTACCAGCTAATCTCCGGCACCGTTAACCCTGTCGATGCCAAGTTTTGCACACACACTCCCTGGATGCCAACGATGAACCTCTGCCCCAACATTTCCAAAACGACTCCAGGCCGACATTTGAAAAACAAATTTTTTTATATTACTCCTCCAGATTCTGTCCAAAAAATCCCGCAAATCCTTACACCCTATCTCTATAGTCATGTGTTCAAGACGGATCTGTCCGATATTTCATATTCCATCCTAATTGGGCTAACATTGGCTTTCAAAGTTTGCAGGATTGGCCCGTTTTGAACAAAAAGCCTCAAATCATGAACTCAGCGTGCAATTTACGTGAAATCTTTCACAGACTTTCCTACTAGGCTGAGGAATATATCCCACCCTTTTCACATTGGCCTGTTATAGCGTCACCAGGAGGCCACAACCTGACCTGCCCTGGTGGAGACCTGTGCCCAGAGGGGCACTTTATCTAGTTATAATCTCGGTTTACTGGGAAATTATTCCCACTAACATGTCATTTTTCTCTCTTTCTCATTCAGAAATAACATGTAACACCCTGCGTTATGAAACTGGCGTGGCTTCGACTAATGATTGGTATGGACGAATGAGAAAGCTGGATAACACTGTGACTTATACATGTAACACAGGCTACAAAGCCACGGATGTCAGAAAGACTGCCACTTGCACAAGGGATGGGTGGGCACCAAAACCACTGTGTGAAGGTATTGTGATGGTGACACAATCTGTGTGTGAGCTGCCATACAAATATCCAGTCAGTGTGCAGACCTCTTCTTGATACCATTTATTTTCTTATAGAAATTAAATGTAAGAAACCTGATATTCCAAATGATGGGATTGAGAATCCACGGAAGATGGAATATCGTTTCCAGGAAATGGTCAGGTATCGCTGTTTGTCTGCAGCAAGGTGGAGTCAAGCAAGATGCACCAGAGATGGATGGGCACCAAAACCCATATGTGAAGGTAAGGTGAATAAGATTAAGGGCACAGTCACACCAGACTTTTATTCTACCTACTGTACTATGAGGGCGGATTCTGCCAATGCATTTCAATGGGAATGGAGTGGTTTTCTGCCATTTGCGGATTTGCAAAATAAATAAATAATAATAATAATAATAATGGTAATAATAATAGAATGCATTAAAAACATTCATTCCCTTTGAAATGCATTGGCAGAATCCGCCCTCATAGGTAGAATAAAAGTGCGGTGTGAGCGTGCCCTAACTCAAGTATTGTAATATACGGTAAGTAATATATATAAGATGCCTGAAGTGCGAGGTCGCGTGCACGCATCCGCCTGGGTGACAGCTGACTATGGGCGAGTGCTGGCGCTTTGGAATGGGGGGTCAGATCAACATATAAGCCTGGGTGACAGCAGACTGCTGGGCGAGCGCTGGCGTTTTTGCTTGGGGGGGTCAGATCAACATAATTATGGAATGAATTCTGTACTGGCCATATACTGTATGGAGTGTATCTTGAGTGTACAGGGTTTGATGTGGTCAGATCAACATTATGGAATGTCAGAACATAGGTCAGCTCCATATATGGAGATCTAAGGGTGGCAGCGGGGGCAGTATCTTGAGTGTACAGGGTTTGTTGCGGGCCCAGGTAGGGCCAGGCTTTACTTTTCGGACCTGTTGAGACCTCTAGTTTTCGCCGGCTGCCGGGCGCGGCTGCACTAATAACTTTGGGGCATGCCCGTCTAGAGTTTGAATGGACAGGTATCAGTCAAAAGGGAGACATCGAAGAGGAAGGATGGATGGGGAAGGATCAACATATGGAACAGGTTCTGACATATATCCATATATGGAGATCTAAGGGTTTGAGGTTTGAGGTCAGAAGTAGAGTTGCTGGCCAATATTGATATATGAGCTAAATTGCGACTGCAGGTCGCATTTACTATGACATCAGGGATCTACATCACTGATGATGTCATGTGATGTCACGAGACCTGGGCACCATATATGGGGGCTTTCCCCAAGTATGGGGATTTTGAGTGATACACTGACTGACTGACTGACTGACTGACTGACTGACAAAAAACTTTTAGGTGACTGACCTCCATTAATGTAACTTTCCTCTTCTACCCCAGATTTGAACCATATTTCCTGCACTAGTGCTGAATCATGGGGATAGTGCACAGAACAAAAAAATTATAAAAAGAGACATTGGAATAATTGCACATTGATGCTTCGCCATTCCGACTCGCCACATTACTAACACTGTCCCTAACCCTATAACCCTAAACCTAACCGCATGCGGAAGCCACATAGTCGGGATGGCGATGCATCGGATTCTGCTATTTATTTTTCTCACCTTGAATTCCCCTAGCTATCACAAGAACTTGTAAACCTGCAGTTGAACATGGATTTGGATTTCCTTCGGATGGAAATGTAAAACTGTTCTACAGCTGCAACACAAACTATAAGCCTTTCTACAAAGGCTGGTGGGGTAACGCGACATGCAATGACGGTGCGTGGAATGAAACTCCACGATGTATTGGTAAGGGACTTTCATATTTGTAGTCCATGTAATAAACAGGATATAAATTCAATCAACTAAAGCTGATTTGTGTGTGTGTGTGTGTGTGTGTGTGTGTGTGTGTGTGTGTGTGTGTGTGTGTGTGTGTGTGTGTGTGTGTGTGTGTGTGTGTGTGTGTGTGTGTGTGTGTGAGAGACACTTATAATTATATCGTTATGGTATTAGATACTAGTTTAGTTTACTTTATTCTTATATAATCTTCCATAGCACACATTTTCTGTTCATCTTTCTGATGTGGCTAATGGGGACCATAATTAGAGAACAGAGTAACTGGAGTATTTCTCTACAGAAACAGATTTCAAACTCCATTTTTGGAAACAACTATTTTGATTATATTTGTTGAGCTTTTTTCACCATGATATGACAACTTAATCTTATATGAATGTAACGAAGACTCTCACTTCCAGTCATGTTTGGATCTGAGTAGTTGCTCATTGGATATTTAGTCCCCATATATGGGGATATCCGACTAGGACGTTGGGCTATATGACATATGACATGTCTAGTATGACAATCCCTATATTTGGCCCGAGCCGACATAGTGCTGATATCAGATAGATGTGGTAGAACCATATATGGATAGATCTAACTGGCTGACAAGCATAGTCGGAGAATATATAACAAGGGTCGGCTTCAGGGAGAAGGCAGAAGTCGAAGCATCCTGGTTTAAGTTCTAACTGGACACCACTGCGTAAGTAATCAGCAATAGAGCCTTGAGCTATTTTATAATGTATGTATTTATTTTCTAGGTAGGGATAAATGTGGTGAAATACCTCAGATTCCTCATGCAGCAATAAGGAAACCTGCTAATGATGACTATAGAGAAGGCCAAGGCATTCCAGTTGTTTGTGTGGAGGGATACGAGTTAAACAATACTATAAGTGAAATAACTTGTAAGGATGGAGAATGGGACAACGAATACACAATCTGTAAACGTAAGACATCCCCATTCAAATTTCTAAGTTCTAATAATATTTTAAATGATGCTGTTGCAAGTGTGATCTTAAACGTATTTTCATCTCTTGCAGCCATTGAAAACATTTGCGGGCCACCATCAAAGGTTAAAGATGCAATTGTCATGTGTGATTATCAGAAGGAATACTTGCATGGAACGGTGGTACAATATAAATGCCGCCATGAATATAAAATGGAAGGGGAGGAGGACAAGATTAAATGCGAAAATGGTTATTGGGAGCAAAAGAACCTTAAATGTATATGTGAGTATTGGCTATTTCAAACAGCATTTAACATTAACATTAACATTAACATTAACATTAACAACAAGCTTTTGTAAACATGCTGCTACTGTTGTGTGTGTCATGATGAATATCTAGAAACAGGCCCCCATGACTTGTTTTTCATAGACCATTCCGTAAGAGCACTGACAAAACTCTGTCCAACACTTTTGGTCAAGATATCTTGAAAACTACTGGCTGGGTTGCCAACTTGCCATGAAACGGCTGATAAAGCTACTGCTTTTGGTGAACTTTGGGCCAACATTTTCACTAGTTTGGTCCTAAAACAAGATATCACAAAATCTACAACCTCTAGGGCATGCAGTGGTTCCCAAACTTTTTCATGTCAAGGAACTCATTAGCCCGTGGACCCCCATTTGAAAATATATGTCAGGGACCCCCATGAGAGAAGATATTATGGCTCTGGCAGTGATTTTCACCGATTTTCAGTTCAAGGACCCACAAGGTTTGACCTAAATTAGGCTACGGACCCCCCATTTAATGGCATTTCTATCTCTGGGACCCCAATGTATATTGTAAAATCAAAGTCAATTTAACTCTGAGAGTTACAGACCCATAAGGGTCCATTTGGTTCCTAATTATTATTTAGCTGGGGACCCCCTGGAACTCTCTCAAGGACCCCTAGGGGTCCCCGGACCCCACTTTGGGAACCCCTGCTCTAAGGTCTGGTAGTGGGGCAGGCAGATGTGTGTGTGAGTCATACAGTGGATGGGCGAGGTGGCGTGATTTTCCCAGACTGCCTGCCAGGGACGTGCACACATAGACATCAACAGGGGCTTCAGCCCCTGCCCTTTTACCTGTCTATAAAACAACTGCCCTTTCCAGACCACGAATGCAGCATTTACCATGCCATTGCCGGAAGGCAGCATTCAGCTTTTTTTCCCCACGAAGTCTCCTGAACTTGAACACAGTATTTTGCATTGAACAAATTCGTTTAGAAATCCATGTCGTTACACCGCATCTCCACTAGCGAAAGAGTACTGGATTTGAGCCTCGAAAATAGCTGATCTACAAGCTCACAACGCACCGCGTTGCGCCGCGTTGCGAGCTTGTAGATCTGCCATTTTCGCTATTTTTGTCCAAAAGTGCCCTCTTACGGGATTTCAGCCCCTGCCTCTCTAACACTCTGCACGTTCCTGCTGCCTGCATGATGTGTTTGGACTGTTGGAGACTTGCCTTGCACTAGTGGGAAGAGAACATTGTTGCCATGTCCGCTTATTATAAGCAACTTTGGGCTTCTTTTTCTGTAAAGACCGGCTATTTTCAAATTGCCGGTGTATACAGTTAAACTATAGGTTTAAAGTGCTCATGTGACCTATAGTTGCTTTGTTTGGGCTTGTTTTCCTAGACCTGGTTGTATATTTCTCTCACAAAATCTCGCAACACTGGAAGAGAGGTGCATGAAGGGTTTCCCTTGGGTATGGGTATTTTAGCATGCTTCAACACAAATCTTTGTGTGATATGATGCAATGTAAGCCTCAAAACAGGCGAACCGGGTATGGGCACTGATGACGCGGAGGAGGGAACAACGCTGTGTGTATGCATGGAATATAGAAGATTTACAGTAGTTATGTCTTGGCCACAAGATGAAAGACGGGTTGGCATGAAGATCCTGATCTAAAAACAAAAATCCTCTATTGAGCAGAGCATGTCATGTCAGCGTGTCATGTCTATATCGTGTGCCAAAGTGCCATACATAATTAAACTGCAACAATGAAACGAGCTGACTTGGAGTGGTTCAGTTAGATCAGTTGGTCTTGTAGTCATGTCTTATAATGGATAGGCTTACATTCTATGTGGTCAGCGGTTCTATGTGGTTACATTCTATTAGTGGCAGCGGTGGCCGAACGGATTGCGGAGCGGTCTTGATACCGGAAGGTCGCCAGTTCGAATCAGCAGTCCGACACGTTAAAATTACCACCGCTGAAGTGCCCTTGAGCAAGGCATTGAACCACTACCATGAAATGTTCTATGAGCAGGGCCTGGCTGGAAACAAGTTCTTGAGCTTAGCCCAGATACCCTGGGTAAATATAGTAACTTTGCTTTGCTTTTTGTCACTGGAGTCCAGTTGCAAACTCCAAAACAACGCGTCGCTCATAGAGTGATTGCATGTATCCAGCCCCGGTGATAACCTTTCCAAAATATAACCATAGCATAATTAAGAAAATAAACTTTTTAAACACTTCGAGGCTAAGTGGTCTTATATGCACGGAAGTTGAACGAACACAGGCACGCTCTGACGGGCGCGTTTTTCGCTCATGCATATCTTGATGTTTGAACCGGGAAGTTCATTTAAAAGTTTCTTCAAGATGAAGCGGTGAATTTGAACACAGCCTTATTTGAATCGCTAAAGGCTCACAGGCCTCAAGCACACTTCTGTCAACTATCCAGACTGCGATTCATGCCGGTTCGCCTGTTTGGAACCAAATGGACCCTAGTACACTCTCAGAGTTACAGACCCGTAAGGGTCCATTTGGTTCCTCACTATCATTTAGCTAAGCTAACTGTCCTTCCATGTTTGTTTGTGCATTGAAGCTAAGAGCTGCCCCAGGCCCGGACTGGCTGCAAGTGGTGACATTAATATCCAAGGTCTGCCAGACAACGATGGTCCCATGCCTCCTGGCCACAATCTAACATTCAGCTGTCACGCCCGTGGGAAAAAAATGAGTGGAATATCAGAGGCAGTGCTGACATGTGGTCAGAATGAAGAGTGGAACCATCCAATTCCTTCTTCTTGTGAAGGTACAGTATAGTCGTTTGATCAATAATTGCCAAATGTACGTTAAATGTGAGTTACCAGTCAAGTGAAGGAACTGTTGATCTGGACATTTGTTGATCACTGGTGAAATCATATTCCATCAAAAATAAAACACACACACATTTTAGTTACATTTTTACTGTTTTACAAGATACTGCACCCCTCTCCAGACATCAAACCTTTTTTCAGCCCTGCTAGTGCTGGGGCTCTAAGGATGGCAATGTTGGTCCACTTTGACTTTGGTCCTGAACACTGTGTCTAAGAAACTATCCACTGGATTGCCATGGAATTAGCTGTGCACATTCATGCTCCCCAGAAGATGAACTCAAGAGTCAGCCAGATTGCTATGAAACTATACTGAGATGTTGGGAGAAGCACAACTTTTAGGCTGGGGCTCCCTGTGTTGTTGATAAGTGTGGCTGGACTGTGACCCTGTTTGGGTTTAGAAGTTTTAAGTCACACAAACTCAAATATTCAAATATTCAACTCAACTGAAAACTCACCAGATTCTCAATACCAATACATGTGACAATAAAGTGACTGAGACAAGGATTTCCCCCCATAATTACAATGTTTTATTCAAGAATAATCTAACAGATCTATTATATAAAATAAATGATGACATTTACCTCTGACTATTGAACACAACCCATGTGGAAGGCGGAACACGGGAAAGCATAGTCACTATATGGAGCAAGGCCTAATGTTTGACAAACAAACTCAACAATCTCAAGAAGGGCAAATATGCATGTCCTTTCACCTATTACACAATATTCACCTACCCAAAAAACATGGTCTGTCTGTCTGTCTGTCTGTCTGTCTGTCTGTCTGTCTGTCTGTCTGTCTGTCTGTCTGTCTGTCTGTCTGTCTGTCTGTCTGTCTGTCTGTCTGTCTGTCTGTCTGTCTGTCTCACTTCCTCTCCTTTACACACAAGGCAGCTCCATAGTCCTTGTGATTTATCCACGTTTCCTAGACATGCTGAGAGTGTAGCCCTCTTTGTATAGCTGGTTAACCGTCTTTCCATATTTGTTTGTGCTATGTCTTAGATGTGAGCTGCCCCCGACCGCCTGCAGATGAACAGATTATTATTGATGATCTGCCAGCAAACAATGACCGTATACAATTTGGCCACACTCTAATATTCCGCTGTTTCGATCCTCTGAAACGACTGAATGGCAAATCAGAGCTGACATGTGGAGAAAATGGACAGTGGAACGATGCATTTCCTTCTTGTGAAGGTACAGTATAGTCTTAGCATTAAAGCAATATCCATATAGTCAAATGTGCCTGAGTTATCAGGCAATAGTAGGAGGCAGTACATTTCTACTATTGTCTCCCAATTGCTGATCATTAGTGAAATCATCATATTCAATCACGAATCAAATTTCACTTAAATGTTTGCCAAATACTGCAGCCCTCTCTATAGTATGAATTCACAGTGAACCGGGGATCTGATTGTTAAAATGATTGACATGTTATTAACATGTAACTAATAGGCTATGTATGACCAAAACATGGAATTATAAGATTGTTTATACCTTACAATGTTTCTTTAGTCTAAAGTTCGATAGAATAATTCATGCTACTGAAGCAACATCAATTGTATATATGTCCTCTATTTTAACCACTTGTACCCCAGCTTCCATATTCTGGGGGGAACATTAGCTAAAAATAGCTCAACAAATTGCACTGGTTATTTCTCGGGCTATACGGATTAAGTGGTTAAGCCCAATGTTTCAAAGCATATAGGCTAGGTATGTCACTGTTATATATACACAGAGATAGAAAGGACCTTATAGGCTAGGTATGTCACTGTTATATACATACACACAGAGATAGAAAGGACCTTATAGGCTAGGTATGTCACTGTTATATATACACACAGAGATAGAAAGGACCTTATAGGCTAGGTATGTCACTGTTATATATACACACAGAGATAGAAAGGACCTTATAGGCTAGGTATGTCACTGTTATATACATACACACAGAGATAGAAAGGACCTTATAGGCTAGGTATGTCACTGTTACATACACACAGAGATAGAAAGGAATGCCCATAAACGTCACATCCAGTTTTAGGCTGGGGGAAAAATAATGGTCTTCCCCATAGAGGTATATATAGCTTAAGATCCTTTGGATCACTTTCAGAGCGATTTGTTGGACGATAGAAATATTGACAACCAAGAAAAATCCATCAGAAGGACATCTGGAATGCAATCGTTCACTTGCCCGCGGAAAGTTGACTTATTATTAAGAAATACGAGACGATTTAGCCATGGTTCACATGGCGCTTGTCTGTCATGGCGGAACTTCAACCTGTTTTAAGCACTTTTTCCATTTACAATGTTAACGACTTAACGTCTACATAAATGTTCAGATTTCAAATATGAAGTGCTCACCCCAGGGCCACAGATGTTACAATTCTCCTCGGGTGCGTATTAGCACCCATATCTTCTAACTAATAAAAAGCATTTGAAATCGATTGGTGGCCAATTCTCTTAGTTATAATGTATCAGAATGCAGTACACCTCGTCACCCGATAGGGCCGCGTAGTTGAAACAGAGAAAACGGATCTGATTAATGCTTTTTATTGAACAATACGGAATATATGGTTATACCCGCCAGAGGAGAACTGTAACAGCTGTAACACAACCCTGGGGTTGAGCACTTTACATTTTAAATCTGAACGTTTATGTAGATGTAAGGGCTGTAAATGGAGACGGTGCGTAAAAGAGTTCAGGGCTAGCCTGAGCAGCATTGCTTTTCAGGTTTATGATCCGGTCGGGAGCGGATGATATCGTTACGTCATGTTGTAGTCATTGTTTTGTAGTCATCAGACCGGAACCCTCAATCTGGAAAAAGTCACGCTTTTATTGTTATTCTTCCGGTTTGAGGGAGAGAAAGTTCCAGAATGAGGGTTCCGGCCTGATGACTACAAAACAATGACTACAACATGACGTAACCATATCAACGGCAGGCTTTCCTCCGAGGTGGAAAGCCTGGTGACGTGAGGTTAGTTCAGGGTTACCAATAATTATGAGCTCACAGCGCATCGCGTTGCGACGTGTTGTGAGCTTGGAGATCTTTGGTTTATGTCCCCCCAGAATATATAGAAACTGGGGTTCAAGTGGTTTATAATGGGAGTCAAGTTGCACAAGCACTACTGAGATCGGAGATCTGTTTCCCTCTCCATCTCCCTCATGTTACAGATGTTACTCATCTGTTTCCCTCTCCATCTCCCTCATGTTACAGATGTTACTCATCTGTTTCCCTCTCCATCTCCCTCATGTTACAAAATATTGTGCAGAAGTGTTTAATCGCCTGGCAGAGACAGACACTCTATAGATATGATCAATTAAACTTACCATAATATCAAAAACCAACAGCCATTAAATCAATGTTTAGAACACGTCGTGAATTCGAAGTGGCCCACTTCCAAACTGGTGTCGGTAGCCTACATAGAATTCACAAAAACGTGTTCTATAAACATCATTGATGAATTAATGATAATAAATGGAAGTTTAATTGATCATACTACAGAAAATGTAAATGTCCAGCAGTCAAGAAAAACATTCCAATCAGACTCTAGCTTGTTTAATTTTCTAAAGTAGTGATCCTTGTCGAGCTGCAACAAGGATCTGTGCCTGTGATCTGGCAAACCATGACGCCTACTTTTAAATTAGTATTATTTAAAGCAGTCTGTGTTTAACACCCCACTGTTTATTCCGGTTGGGAGAACTCTGAGCTTTCCCCCAAGCTCCACCCCCCAGCTAAATTGACGCCCTGATGACACAACGCTGTGTGTATGCATGGAATATAGAAGATTTACAGTAGTTATGTCTTGGCCACAAGATGAAAGACGGGTTGGCATGAAGATCCTGATCTAAAAACAAAAATCCTCTATTGAGCAGAGCATGTCATGTCAGCGTGTCATGTCTATATCGTGTGCCAAAGTGCCATACATAACTAAACTGCAAGAATGAAACAAGCTGACCTGGAGTGGTTCAGTTAGATCAGTTAGTCTTGTGTCTTAAATCTTATATCTCCAGATCACCTCGTCTCTTCTGTATGGTTCATATACTGTAAATATTGTTTTTAATAATGACCATTTCCCCCCAAAACAGTTCCTTGTGAAGTTCCAGAACTGCCTGTCAATTTGCAAATAACAAACCGAAACCGACACCGACAACCAGGGAAAGGCGACAAGTTACAGTTCCGGTGCAATGGTAGACTTTATCTTCAAGGGAGTGAACAGATCGAATGTCTAGCAACTGGAACTTGGAGTGATAAAGTTCCAATTTGTTCCGGTAAAAATCCTTTCCTTTGAGTTCGCTTAACCACATCAGTGATGTTTTTACACCTGTTAAATAACTTTTGATGTAGCTCTCATGATACAACGGGCAATAGAAAACAAAATGGAACTCATTCTCAATATTGTTTATATCACAGTAAGTGCAAATCCGTTATTCTATAACTCCTCTATACCTACCAGTCTCAAGGTGCAGGGGCAAGATCATATACTTTTCACTAGCATAACAGCTTTTTATCATAACAAATGTCCTCAGCTTTGGTTTGGTCCTGTGACCATTTGTTCTGATATAAACTATAAAATGTGTCTTTAACCATAGAGATGTTTACAATACTGTTATTTGGAACTGTCACATAACCGATGTGTGTTGGAAAGATGGCGAGAAAGGCCATTTTGTTATGTATTTAATGATACATATTTACCAATATGAATATGAAAAGCCCAATACCATAGTGTCCGAATTATGACGCAGCAACATTGCTGCTTCAAGAACTAAGTGGTTAAAGTGGACATACTCAGACCCTTTCGTGTAGAGCCATAAACTATTAAGATAACCTTTGAATTATCAACTAATCAATCATCTGGACTCTGGAGGAGTCCCGTTGAGGAGAATTTGTAAGAATGTAATAGAGTACAAGTACTCAAGTCAGAAGGACTGTAAAACCTTTTAAACTTTATCTTTAATGTTATAAGGTTAACTTATAAAACTGTAATCCTATATTATTAAACCTTTTAAGGATAAATACTTTAGAGGAAAACTACAATACTAAAAGGAGAGAATTAGGCAGAGTAAAAGTATCAGAGTATACCAGAATACCTTAGGAGGATTTGACACAGACACAGAAGAACCATTCCACGCCAGAGCTATAAGGATTTTCCATTTGATATATATTACCAATTACATCGGGAGAGAAATGGCAGGTCCGTACAGCGTTAAAAAGATCTCTCAATGACACATCATCAGTGACCATATTTTATACTACATGAAATCAAAACAATCTCTGACACGGGGAAGTACTGCATTTGAGTTCAAAGGGTAACCAAAAGTGAATAATGGCGACACCTATTGCCGGGAGGTTCACTTGGGATACGTGGCAAATTATACTTCCGGTAAAATCCCGGAAGTGTGACCGAAGGGAATCGTAGTTCTTTAAGTAAATGTAGTTCACAGCCCAAGTTACTAACAACCAGCTAACGTAACTAGGAGACAACTAGTCTGCTCTGGCAAAGCACCAAGGTCGAATAACATGATGTTTTCCACAGAGGCAGACAATCGGGAAACAAAACAATTCTTTATCTACCCGCCAGCTGGGGAAGAGTGAGATTTAATACTATCTGTTTTACGCTGGGGCAGAAATGAGATGTAAACTCAGTGGCACACAGGGCATGAAGATACAAAGTTATTGGGAACATGTAACCAAATCCCACAAAATAACAGATCTACAATAATCCAAAATTATCCATCAGTGTGTCCTCTACGTAGAGGACAGACTTATAAGAATCGATAAAAGGTGCATGGCAAGTGTGTGTGTGTGTGTGTGTGTGTGTGTGTGTGTGTGTGTGTGTGTGTGTGTGTGTGTGTGTGTGTGTGTGTGTGTGTGTGTGTGTGTGTGTGTGTGTGTGTGTGTGTGTGTGCTCAAACTAGGGAGAACTTTACCAAAAACAGGTGTATATACTGTGGAACGTCTTGCTTCACAAAACCCAATAACAGTCAAAATGATGTTTGTTTTGAACATGATGTTCTCATACTGTAGAATCCAACAGCTGTGGAGAACCACTAATTCCTGAAGACGCAGAACTCAGAGGCAGACGTAGATCCCAGTATAGCAATGGCGAGGAGGTCCATTATGACTGCCCGAGGTACTACATCACGAGTGGAACTCACACCTGCCAGAATGGTCAATGGATTGGACGTGTGACATGCCTCAGTAAGTCACTATTCTTAAAAATAATAATAATAAAATGAAATCTGTTATTATTACATTTTGTATAATCAGAAAGAAAAAAACATCGCATGGATGCACCTGGGACGTATCCTCAGAATTTCAATGAGGATTTCTAGAGATGTTGATGATAATATGACTTCAAGTTAGTTAACATAATGTTTATGAATTTGTATGTAAGAGCATTATATGGAATAGGTCATGAAGAATTGTTCACATTGCTGCTATAAACATTTAGTAATATAACAATGCCTGGCAAAAAATACAAACATTGGTGAGACGCCCGGTAGTCTGAAGATCTGTCATATTGAATCATTATCCTGGGAGTATATATATATACATCATAGAGACGTCACCGAGAGGAAACACTGAATGGACATGGTGGCCGAAAGTAGGTACTACAGCTCGAGCGGCACTGGGCCAATCACATGAACGGGCCGAGCCAACACACAATGGCGGCGCTCGTTCATGACTCGCTCGCACGTGCCCGCACGCACGGTACTCGTTCATGTGTTTGGCCCACCGCGTTCACGTATGGCATAAATGCATCCCAGAATGCACTCTGTTCCCAACGCAGAAGAAGGATGTGAAATCGCCTCATGCGCTGGGTCATAGATATTAAAAGAATAGATGCCTCATTGGCCGCTGCAGTTCATTGGAGCGACATGTCTCCATTGAAGGCAAGAAGTCAAGCGGAAGTGTTAAAGTAATTTGCTGAAGGCACGCTGCGTCGCTGCCCAAGTAGTCTCACGTAGCCAGACAACTATTCCACAATCTCCGAATGCTATATAGAGTCTGGAACTACCTTACAGGCTTCACTAAAGTACAGCTCTCTTCCTTCTCTATATCACTTTCAACTTGATATATCAACGTTGGTAAATATCAACTGTACCTGTTTTAATTGAGTTGATCACTATTTGTTCCTTTATTATTACCAGTAATTTACTTTATTCGTCTAGGTTTTGTTTTCTTTGTCCCCCCCACATAAACACATTGTTGATGTGTTGTAATCTCGGCACCACTGAAAAAGAGGGTCTCAGTGTGTTCTCCGAGAACTAAATAAAGGTTGAAATAAAAAAAATAAAACTACACCTCCCGAAATCTGAGTAAGGAAGCTGCCATTTCCATTCACGAAAATATATTTTTAAATATCTTTAGAGCTTGTTTTTTTATTTCCTTTTCTGCTAAGCAACAAGCTTAGATGATTATGCTTAGATGATTTCTATTCATATTAGGATAAATCTGCGCGACTGTAAAGACGAAACGGAAGTGGGGAGGAGTCTGCAGGGACATTCTCTTGAGTGTACAGGGTTTTTTTCGGGCCTGTTGACAACTCTACTTTTCGCCGGCTGCCGGGCGCGGCTGCACTAATAACTTTGGGGCAGGCCCGTCTAGAGTTTGAATGGACAGGTATCAGTCAAAAGGGAGACATCGAAGAGGAAGGATGGATGGGGAAGGATCAACATATGGAATGTCAGAACAGATTCTGACATATATCCATATATGGAGATCTAAGGGTTTGAGGTCAGATGTAGAGTTGCTGGTCAATATTGATGACATCAGGGATCTCCATATATGGGCTTAATTGCGACAGCAAATCTGCACTTACTATGACATCAGGGATCTACATCACTGATAATGTCACAAGACCATATATGGGGGCATTCCCATGTATGGGGATAATGAGTGACTGACTTAACATGTATGGGGATGATGCGTGACTGACGGGAAAGAAACGATTTATGTGATTTTCAAACAGCTCATCATGCATTAATGTCACCCGTCTTGTCTTCCATTACAGAACCCTGCACTGTGACTGAAGAAGATCTGAACCAGTACAATATTCAATTCCGTCGTTCAGGTCAAGATAAATTCTATGCAGAACATAATGACTACTTTACATTTGTTTGTAAAGACGGCTATAGGTCTAACATGGTTATGCGCCAGAAGTGTATTGATGGTATGATAACACTGCCTTCTTGTTCTCCTATAGTGTAGCCTGAACAAATAAGCAAATTGTCTGTCGGGTGCAAACCTCATAAATGCAAAATATTATACACTGATTTCCTAGCCTGATTGTCAGACTCTGAGCTCAGTGGAGTGGGCGGGGTCTATGGGCTGGAAACCAGGCTACTGATTTCCTGGACTGTCTCCTGGACTGTCTGCACTGCACTCACTTGCAGGCAGCAATTTAAATAAAACATGGTCTCTTCTTTTTATTCTCAACCCAGTCTTTTTGTCTCTGTCCAAAATGATCCATTCAGTAAAAACAAATTTGGTAAACGTCAAGAGCTACAAGATGTGTGCAATTACTATTAGAATACTTAGTTATTTATTGTGATGATGGAATCATTTAGGTACAGACATGGCTTATCCTCCTTGGCTACATTTGTTCTGGGGAAGGATGGGTGTTTATTTTTTTCTTTCTTCTTTTCCAGGACCTCCACATAGTGTGGCTTTGCAACCCAGTGTGTTGTAGCACTTTCAGCTTTTTCTTTCCTATGTGTATCAGAGAGAGAGAGAAAAGAAAAACATACATTATGGTCAAATCTAAATTCAAATACTGCAGTGGTCATCAATATGCCAATATGCAGGGCCCTATTTTGCCCACGGTAGCAATTATTGCAATGGATGATAAGGCATAGCGGGTGGTCTGAGAACCCACTTTCCCACACACATGTGCCCACGATAGCAATGGATAGCACAACAACATACATCAGGCACACTGCAGGCGCACATGGGAGTCGGCATAATGTATTGGAGTACCGCAATAATAAATGTGACAGTTAATTGCTATAATCTTTTAATACATTTCCTTTTGTTCAATTTTCCTCCCCTGTAAGTGGACTTGATTGATGGCAGCCGTGGCATGACAATGTTCAATCTGTTGGGCGGTTTTCAACATAGGGGACAGACTGGAGATACACTGGAAGTCAATGGGGCTTTGTTCGGGCTGAAACCTTGCCCAAATTTGGTCATGCATCATAGATGTTATATACCAGTGCTTTTCAACCAGTGGTCCGGGGACCACCAGTGGTCCTTGAGGGGGTTCCAGGTGGTCCCCAGCTAAATGATGGACAGTTGGTAACCAAATGGACTTATAGATCTTTAACTCTTGAGAGTGTCAAATTAAACCAAATGGACCTTACGGGTCTTGTTATTGTTAAACATCTGCATTACTTAATGAAGTCTACGCAATTAGAGAATGTAGAAGAATTGTTATTTTGATCAACGTTTGTCTGTTATCTCTCCTAATGGTAGGCTACCACATCAATATAGCACAGAATTGTTATCCAACGTTAACAAAATCTGTAAATCTCATCGACAAATGTTGGTCCGTGGCTCAAATGCTGAATTAAAAAAATGGGCCTTGGAATGAAAAGGGTTGAAAACCACTGTCATAGACTGGTCTCTTGTGTCTTGTGTGGAGCAGTTTTACATTTACAAATGATCCACATCCTCTAGATGTCACTAATGAGCTGTGTGTGTGTGTGTGTGTGTGTGTGTGTGTGTGTGTGTGTGTGTGTGTGTGTGTGTGTGTGTGTGTGTGTGTGTGTGTGTGTGTGTGTGTGTGTGTGTGTGTGTGTGTGTGTGTGTGTGTGTGTGTGTGTGCGTGCGTGCGTGCGTGCGTGCGTGCGTGCGTGCGTGCGTGCGTGTGTGTGTGTGTGTGTGTGTGTGTGTGTGCGTGCGTGCGTGTGTGCGTGTGCGCGCACGCGTTCCATCTGGTCAACTGGCCATATTAAAACTCCTAAATATCGTGTCAGTGGAGACAAATATGACCCAAATAATTACTGCAGAATTTGTGTAAACAGAAACCATGGAAAGATCCTCTGCATGATCATCAACCACATAATTCTAAATTTCCTCACAGAAAGCAACTTCCTGAGCAAAACACAAATTGGTTTTCTACCAAAGTATGGCACAACAGACCACATTTACACCCTCAACCAAATAAACAAAAGCAAATCATTCTCCTGCTTTGTTGACTTCAAAAAAGCATTCGATTCAATTTGGCACAAGGGTCTGATGTGTGACAGGTGTCATCGGGAGGATGTTATTATTATTTTTGTTCCATTTATAGTCTTTTTTTGTAATGTTTTTTTTTGTGGCTTTCACCTTCATTTTATATATTTTATGGAGGGACAGACAGTAGGCTGACAGGAAATGGGGAGAGAGATGGGGGGAAGACATGCAGTAAAGGCCGTCGGGATCGGGAGTCGAACCCGCGGACCGCGGCACACTTACCTTAATTCAGTAACATTGGTATCCCGTGTCATGCTGATTCAAAACAGGTGGTACGCAGGGCAGTTGAATGATATCTAACGAGCACTTCCAAACTGCAACACTTAGAAAAAGAATCACCTGCAAGGACAGAAAGCAACTCAGATAGGACTTTTCTGTTTGGATGAATGGGCTGCCAATGGAAGTTGCACCTTGTTAGCACCTTGCCATTAACTGATATTGTAAGATGGCCACGGTCTGCATATGGTCCATGGCGGCTCTTCTACATAGACTTCTATAGACCTTATGCAGAAAGCAGAATCTTGCCAATAAGGTGCTAACATACAATTTCCCATTAAGCCCATTCATCCAAACAGAAAAGTCAGGTCTGATTGTATTAAACAAACTCACCAACATTGCAGCTGTGCGAAAAGCTTGAATTATCCTCTTTCTATCTGAAAAGTGTTTGTTTCATAAAAATCCACTGTAGATATGTGTTATGAGCTACTTCCATGAACCTCCTGCTGCCTCCTGCATTATGTGCAAATTCAAAATAGAAATAGATTTATTGGAGATTCTGACTTTCAATTGTAGGCTACATACATTTTGTTTTGATCGTATTGTTCCACTTTTTGCTTTGGCAATGTAAACTTATGTTTTCTCATGCCAATAAAGCCCTTTGAATTGAATTGAATTGAATTGAATTGAATTGGTGTGTTTTCCTATCTCTCAGCTGTACCCGCAAAGCATGCAAAACTCACTCCAGTCATAATTAATCAATACCAACGCAATACTTTACTTCTGTAAATCATTCAGATAAGTCACAAAAGTGATTTAATGGGGAATATAAGATTAATTTTTTTAAACTTTTTAAACTAGAATATTTGTATCACAAAGAAAGCTGTTAATAATCAGTGAGCAGCTGTCTCAGCATCGTTATAGTTTTTACCAGATAATGTCTGTGGCACAGAGCTCATTCCTCTGCTTATTTCTATTACATTCACAACAACTCTTTCTTATGATGCTCTTTTTTAATGACCTCACATTGGGAAAGGGAGCTCAGTCTTATGGGATAAGCACAAAACTGTTTTGTTTGCTTAATTGATTTACTGCAAATGATTACCAGAAAAAGAACATTTACGGGAATGCTCTTTAGTCAGTCAAAAATAAACATGATCATGAAATACCTCAGTGACTGCAATTCAATTGCAGATAAAATTCTCACTGATGATAATTAGCCATATTTAATTACACAAATTTGTGTCTGTTTTATTATTTTGTTTATTTAGATCATGTGTATTTATAGTGTGTATTATGAGCCAAAGAATAAAGTCCTGTATGTTGAAACATTCCACTCCCTCCTCAGCCAATCCAATTCTGCTGACTTCATCATGGTTCCAGTAAGTCATATAAGGCAGTGCGTGGTCACTTCCACGTTTAATCCCTGCCTTGTGTGGAGGGAATAGAACACATCACTTGTGCAAATATCACAGAGCAATCATTTACCTTCCGTAAATTCAACTGTTTGGATGTTTTAATGTGCAAAAATGCACGTGATAACGCAAAGCTGTCTCCTTTTCATATGGGTGCATACCCTGAATGTAGTGACTGCTGGAGGTAAGACCTTATTATTATTATTATTTATTTTTTACTATTACCATATAAAAGCTTTGTCAACTGTAGAAATATATCAAATTCGTACACAATATGATTTTCTCTTTTTATTGTCCAGATTCAGATTGTAAACTTGAAGACTTTATGAATGGTCCCCATTATGACTCACATTTTGACACAACTGCTCTGGAGCAGTCCTATGGTCCTGGAAAACAAGTCAGAGTGGCTTGTCAGATTGGCTTTGTGGGATTCTTCAAATTAATGTGCATGCTTGATGGCTGGAAGCATGTAGGTTCTATATGTGAACGTAAGTTACCATCAATTCTACTATTTTGAAAAACAATATTATGAACAATGACTTATGAAGAATGAATGTGTTAAATCTAGGGTCAGGTGTGCCAACAACACTACATAATTGTGTCATCTTGGGTATCTACAATAGGCTATGAATCTTTATTTTACACACCCATATGGGTTAAAGATATGATGATATTACTGGATGTGATGTGAGTATACAACCTAACTCAGGAACTATTACATTCTAGGTACAGTAGAAATTTCTGAAATTGAAATTAGTTCAAGCAGATATTGCAAGTAAATTAGCTCTGGGGGTCCATAACGTTATAAGAAGTTCTCCTTCTAATGTTATGGACCAGAGCTACAAATAAATAAGTAACTTAATAATAATAATAATAATAATAATAATAATAATAAGGCCCCTACTCCTTTGGAGTATTTTATTGTCACAGTAGGCCTACATTTGCATGTGAAATCTGTCCTCTGAATTTAATCCACCCTAAGCAGTGGGCAAGTGCCATTAATATACAGCATCAGAGAGTAGTTTTGTGGTTGACGGTTTCACCCCTGCTGTCCCTAAACTTTTATCACCTATAGCTTTTCCTGAAATCACTATAGCACACACTTCTAATCTCCACCATCATCCCTTTAAGTAAAATAGGTAATCTGAACAATAATCTGTATATTCAATCACTGGTAAACAAAAACAGAGTCAAGTCGTTTATTTTAATTTAGTATATTGTATTCATGTTTTCTTCTTTACAAACACTGACAAACGTACAGAGAAAGAAAACCCCACCATCGGGCAACTAGAACAAAGATGCACTCGTGTCGTAACACCAGAAGTAAAAAGATTTTCACAGTTACATGGATTAAAGCAAAATAGAATCTCACGACTGAAAATGTTTGTAAAATGCAAAGTGTGCTAAAATATGACTCTGGTGGCTCGGATTTGTTGGCAAAGTCCACCTCGGGAGCCAGTTGCACCACCTCACACTAGTTCAAATTTAGCCTAGTTATATCTTAAATGGCTATGCTTGTATAGGCATAGGCATACTGTGTTGTGTAAGTAATGCATAAGCCATTTGAGCTTAAAGGACCACTTCACCACTTTTCAACCTATCTTCATATAATAGGTCCTCACTAATAATCATGATAAAATGGCACGATGTTTTTCTACTCAGTCTCATAGGAGGGCTGTGGGCAGTTTAGAAACCGTCTTCCAGTGACATCATCATTAGGCAGATCTTTTTTAAAACAAGATTTCTTGTTTAGATTTTCATTATCGTGAGAACGATGGCTTCCATTTTCGCATTGCAACTTTTCAGGACTAGAAAGCCTGCAGTTTCTATTAGCTTGGATTCCCCATCGATGATGTCACTGGAAGACGGTTTCTGAACTGCCCACAGCCCTCCTATGAGACACAGACAGAGTAGAAAAAAATGGCACCATTTTTTCATGATTATTAGTGAGGACCTATTATATGAAGATAGGTTGAAAAGTGGTGAAGTGGTCCTTTAAGTTTGAACTTAGTGTGAGGTGGTACAACCTTATATATCGTTGCTGTCGGGAGGAAACTAAATTTTTTAGGTTTTTGATTTTTTTTTGTATCAGTGCTATTGAACACCCTTTACGTCTGTGTTGTTTCGAAAATATTGAACCAATGGAAATTTGGGATGGAAAAACGCTTGGGACAAAACCTCTTAACTCCATGGACCCTCAAACTGTCTGCTAAAGCAGCTAACTCCACCATGCAGCTCTCCCCCTCTCATCCAAGTCATTGACAATAATAAAGTTACACCAACTTTGATAAGGAAGTATTGCTTTGTTTTCAAAATATAAGGTTCTCTTAATTTCCTGAAAAATGTATATTTTTCATATCCTGAAAAATGAACATTGAATGAACACACACTGGAACACGCATTTTATTTCACTTTTAATATTCACATAATCTCATCATAAATATGGGGCAGAGCCCATAGCAGAGACCTAGTTTTGACTTTATTTCAAAACTCCTCATAAGTCAGCTGCCAGGGACATTGTTGGCACTAGGGGCGTGCTTTGTCATCCATATTCTTTATACAAAAATAAAATGTGTTCAGATTGCGCTAACTCATCTCTCCTTCTCTCCTTCGTTTTCAGCCAAAACATGTGGTCACCCTGGCGATGCTGATTTTGCAGAGTTCGGTCTTGTGAAGGGAGATGATTTTGTCTTTGGGGCAGAAGTTCAGTACACGTGCCAAAGAGGGTAGGTTTGATTGATTGAATACTTTATTAGACAGAAATGCAAACAGCAAAAAGTCATACACTTGACTTTGTCTATAAAGGATAACCCAAAAAGTCCTGAGGACTTAATTGTTTCTATTGATGAGGTTACAACTGATTTGCCCTATTGCTTGCTATGCATCTTTTTGTTTCTGGAAACCCACCTACTGTATGTGACTTTAACCATGAAGCCCTATTTTATCTTTCTACTTCTGAGATTTACAAGCTCACAACGCATTGCAATACGATGATATTTACAATCTGCACAATAAAAATAGAAACAAATCATATTGTGTGCTAATTTGACATATTTCTACAGTTTTAAAAACAAGCACACATAACAAACATTAAAAAAAATAGCTGTAGTGCTGTCGCCTCACAGCTAGAAGGTCCTGGGTTCGATTCCCGCTGGGGACGCTGTGGGCACTGTGGGCGTGTTTCCTCCTCCGCGTCATCAGTGCCCATACCTGAGGCGGGGTTGGCAAAAGGGCCTTTCTGTGTGGAGTTTGCATGTTCTCCCCGTGTCCCCAGAAAACATGCAGTAGTGGAACTGGTCGGAATACCGTGTTCCTTCCACGCACTACGTCCGGCTGGGGAAACTCCCCTCGGTCAGGTGAAAAGAAGCAGCTTGGACTCCTCATGCATAGAAGGAAGCATGAGGTCAGTCCGCTGCCCCCCCAGGTTGGCAGAGGAAGTGTAGCGCCCAGGATTACACTAGATAATTGACACTGGGGGGGAAATGGGTTGCAAAATCGTGGGATAAAAATTATAAAAAAAATAGCTGTGTTGTGAGCTTGTAGATCTGCTATTTTTAACATGCTTGAAAATTGTAGAACATTTTCACAGATAATGACATTTAAAATGTCTTTGTGTTCACTTCCAGTTACCAAATGGTCAGCAGGATCACTAGTCGCCGATGCGACGCACAGGGGTGGGATGGTGTCGTGCCAGTCTGTCAGCGTAAGAGCTTATTATTATGTATTCATACATTACATCTCCTTACATTACATCTCATTTGTCATCATGTCCATCCAAGGTCAAAGGCAGGGGCCTAGAAACAAACAAATAAAAGATTGCTAGTCTGAAAACCCGCCTCTTCAGACTCCATTTTAGCCCGTAACACTTGCCTTACTTAATTGCCCTTCTCTCGACGACCTTACAGGCATATACATAGGCTCAATTTATGTAACTTAGATAGCATTTTATGTAGACATAGCACTCTATAGTGTATAATATAGTTTCATGATATAGATATTTCACTGTTAGGTTCTTAGCTTACGTATGATTCATGATGACTAATTTTATGTATTTGCCATGTTTTTGTTCTTGCGTACTGTAAATCGCTGTGGATTAAGAGCGTCTGCTAAATGCCTCAATTGTAAATGGAACCTGACAGACATGAATATTGACAATCCTCCTGATTGATGTGTCCAATGCTAATCTTTTACAGCTATTAACTGCTTAAAGGACCACTTCACCACTTTTCAACCTATCTTCATATAATAGGTCCTCACTAATAATCATGATAAAATGGCACGATTTTTTTCTACTCAGTCTGTGTCTCATAGGAGGGCTGTGGGCAGTTTAGAAGCCGTTGTCCAGTGACATCATCATTAGGCAGATTTTTTTTACAAAAATGTTTAGATTTTCATTATAGTGAGAACGATGGCTTCCATTTTCGCATGGCAACTTTTCAGAACTAGAAAGCTTGTATTCCCCATCGATGATGTCACTGGAAGACGGTTTCTGAACTGCCCACAGCCCTCCTATGAGACACAGACCGAGTAGAAAAAAATTGCGCCATTTCTTCATGATTATTAGTGAGGACCAATTATATGAAGATAGGTTGAAAAGTGGTGAAGTGGTCCTTTAAGCCAGTGGTTTTCAACCCTTTTTGTATCAAGGTCCATTATTTATTGGGCATTTGAGCCACGGACAACCATTTAATGACATTTAGCCTCTCAGACCCATTTGAGCCACGGACAACCATTTGATGACATTTAGCCTCTCAGACCCATTTGAGCCACGGACAACCATTTAATGACATTTAGCCTCTCAGACCCATTTGAGCCACAGACAACCATTTAATGACATTTAGCCTCTCAGACCCATTTGAGCCACGGACAACCATTTAATGACATTTAGCCTCTCAGACCCATTTGAGCCACGGACAACCATTTAATGACATTTAGCCTCTCAGACCCATTTGAGCCACGGACAACCATTTAATGACATTTAGCCTCTCAGACCCATTTGAGCCACGGACAACCATTTAATGACATTTAGCCTCTCAGACCCATTTGAGCCACGGACAACCATTTAATGACATTTAGCCTCTCAGACCCATTTGAGCCACGGACAACCATTTAATGACATTTAGCCTCTCAGACCCATTTGAGCCACGGACAACCATTTAATGACATTTAGCCTCTCAGACCCAAAACTTTGAATATTTAATTGTGTATAGACTTCTTGTAAATTATGTAATGCTGCTGCAGATGTTTAACATAAATTTTTGAGAGTGTAAAATGAAACCAAATGGACCTGTACGGGTCCTTTTGGTTTTATTTTACGCTGTCAAGAGTTAAAGATCTATAAGGGTCCATTTGGTTACCAACTCTCCATCATTTTAGCATGGGGACCACATGGAAAATTGCTGATCTGTAAGCAATTTTCTATCTCTGTCTCTCTTTATTTTTGAGAATGTTTGAGATTTTTTTGTTGATGTTTTTCCCTTTTCATTTGTCCCTGTCCAGCCATTCTTTGCCCAGTGATAGACGTAACAAATGACGTTCAAATATCTGGAGACCGCGAGGAGGCAACTTACGGCAATGTACTTCGGTTTAGTTGCAAGTCACGAGCTTTGGTTCTGAAAGGAGTAGCAGAGATCGAATGTGATGAAAATGGAGATTGGAGTAACACAGCTCCAACATGCATTGGTACTGTAGTAGGCTATAATTATTTAGGCTATAGTAATTTCTAAACTTCTCCTTAATTTCCTCTCTTCCTCAACCCAGGCAAGGCTGGCCATAACATCCTTCCTTTTAAATAACACTCAACTTCTGTCATACAATTGCACACATTGGCTTTCTACTATAACTATCTATAACTATATTTACTGTAAACAATACAGTACATTTGCTTTGACTTACACGTAGGTTGGGGAAGAAAGTTGCCATAATTAAAATACCTATCTGAATATAGGCCTACATACACACTATATTTGCAATGAAAAAATCAATACCTCATATTATCATACTGTGGATTGATATTTTGTTTGTGTTTGTCAACAGAGGTCAAATGTACACCACCACCGATTGATAATGGAAGAGTACTTGGCAATATTGCAGAGTATAATAAAGATCAGACCCTGAGTTTTGAATGCCATACAAAGTTCCAACGTTCTCATCACTTACCTTCAAAATGTTCACGAGTAGGTAATAGAGCGGATTGGATTCCTACACCATTGTGTGACCGTGAGTATCTTATTGAGAATGAGTAGCTTAACACCTTGTTAAATTGTTGAAGTATGACAAACAATAATTCATGCTGGTCCCGTTTATTGTAACAAACTACAGCCTAAATCTAACGCATTTGATTTCCCAACCATTTCAGCTGTGACATGTACACTGTCACTGTCACTGACTACAATCCCAGGAACCCGTTATGAACCTGATGGCATGAGTCTATTCTCACCTGATGATACAGTAACAGTAATATGTGACAGTCGTTACTTTATTGGTAGCCACAGTGAACGCACTAAAGTGATTACCTGCCGACAGAATGGAGAATGGGAAATATCACCTGTATGTGAAGGTACAGTACTGAATGACTATGTGCTACACAAGGAGCAAAGTGATATGCTATTGTTTTATTTTCTATCTATCAGGTTTTGATTACTATTATTGTCTCCACCAGGCCGAAGGCATGGGGAGAGAGTATGTTTTGCACTCCGTCCGTGTGTGTGTGTGTGTGTGTGTGTGTGTGTGTGTGTGTGTGTGTGTGTGTGTGTGTGTGTGTGTGTGTGTGTGTGTGTGTGTGTGAGTGTGAGTGTGAGTGTGTCCGTCTGTTACCAGCTAATCTCCGGCACCGTTAACCCTGTCGATGCCAAGTTTTGCACACACACTCCCTGGATGCCAACGATGAACCTCTGCCCCAACATTTCCAAAACGACTCCAGGCCGACATTTGAAAAACAATTTTTTTTATATTACTCCTCCAGATTCTGTCCAAAAAATCCCGCAAATCCTTACACCCTATCTCTATAGTCATGTGTTCAAGACGGATCTGTCCGATATTTCATATTCCATCCTAATTGGGCTAACATTGGCTTTCAAAGTTTGCAGGATTGGCCCGTTTTGAACAAAAAGCCTCAAATCATGAACTCAGCGTGCAATTTACGTGAAATCTTTCACAGACTTTCCTACTAGGCTGAGGAATATATCCCACCTTTTTCACATTGGCCTGTTATAGCGTCACCAGGAGGCCACAACCTGACCTGCCCTGGTGGAGACCTGTGCCCAGAGGGGCACTTTATCTAGTTATAATCTCGGTTTACTGGGAAATTATTCCCACTAACATGTCATTTTTCTCTCTTTCTCATTCAGAAATAACATGTAACACCCTGCGTTATGAAACTGGCGTGGCTTCGACTAATGATTGGTATGGACGAATGAGAAAGCTGGATAACACTGTAACTTATACATGTAGCACAGGCTACAAAGCCACGGATGTCAGAAAGACTGCCACTTGCACAAGGGATGGGTGGGCACCAAAACCACTGTGTGAAGGTATTGTGATGGTGACACAATCTGTGTGTGAGCAGCCATACAAATATCCAGTTAGTGTGCAGACCTCTTCTTGATACCATTTATTTTCTTATAGAAATTAAATGTAAGAAATCTGATATTCCAAATGCTGAGATTGAGAATCCACGGAAGATGGAATATCGTTTCCTGGAAATGGTCAGGTATCGCTGCTCTGCAGCAAGCTGGAGGCAAGCAAGATGCACCAGAGATGGATGGACACCAAAACCCATATGTGAAGGTAAGGTGAATAGGATTAAGGGCACAGTCACACCGGACTTTTATTCTACCTACTGTACTATGAGGGCGGATTCTGCCAATGCATTTCAATGGGAATGGAGTGGTTTGCTGCCATTTGCGGATTTGCAAAATAAATAAATAATAATAATAATAATAATAATAATGGTAATAATAATAGAATGCATTAAAAACATTCATTCCCTTTGAAATGCATTGGCAGAATCCGCCCTCATAGGTAGAATAAAAGTGTGAGCGTGCCCTAACTCAAGTATTGTAATATACAGTAAGTAATAAATATAAGATGCCTGAAGTGCGAGGTCGCGTGGACGCATCCGCCTGGGTGACAGCTGACTATGGGCGAGTGCTGGCGCTTTGGAATGAGGGGTCAGATCAACATATACGCCTGGGTGACAGCAGACTGCTGGGCGAGTGCTGGCGCTTTTGCTTGGGGGGGTCAGATCAACATAATTATGGAATGAATTCTGTACTGGCCATATACTGTATGGAGTGTATCTTGAGTGTACAGGGTTTGATGTGGTCAGATCAACATATGGAATGTCAGAACATAGGTCAGCTCCATATATGGAGATCTAAGGGTGGCAGCGGGGGCAGTATCTTGAGTGCACAGGGTTTGTTGCGGGCCCAGGTAGGGCCGGGCCTTACTTTTCGGACCTGTTGAGACCTCTAGTTTTCGCCGGCTGCCGGGCGCGGCTGCACTAATAACTTTGGGGCATGCCCGTCTAGAGTTTGAATGGACAGGTATCAGTCAAAAGGGAGACATCGAAGAGGAAGGCTGGATGGGGAAGGATCAACATATGGAACAGGTTCTGACATATATCCATATATGGAGATCTAAGGGTTTGAGGTTTGAGGTCAGATGTAGAGTTGCTGGCCAATATTGATATATGAGCTAAATTGCGACTGCAGGTCGCATTTACTATGACATCAGGGATCTACATCACTGATGATGTCATGTGATGTCACGAGACCTGGGCACCATATATGGGGGCTTTCCCCAAGTATGGGGATTTTGAGTGATACACTGACTGACTGACTGACTGACTGACTGACAAAAAACTTACGATTTCATAGTAAATGCGACCTCCATTAATGTAACTTTCCTCTTCTACCCCAGATTTTAACCATATTTCCTGCACTAGTGCTGAATCATGGGGATAGTGCACAGAACAAAAAAATTATAAAAAGAGACATTGGAATAATTGCACATTGATGCTTCGCCATTCCGACTCGCCACATTACTAACACTGTCCCTAACCCTATAACCCTAAACCTAACCGCATGCGGAAGCCACATAGTCGGGATGGCGATGCATCGGATTCTGCTATTTATTTTTCTCACCTTGAATTCCCCTAGCTATCACAAGAACTTGTAAACCTGCAGTTGAACATGGATTTGGATTTCCTTCGGATGGAAATGTAAAACTGTTCTACAGCTGCAACACAAACTATAAGCCTTTCTACAAAGGCTGGTGGGGTAACGCGACATGCAATGACGGTGCGTGGAATGAAACTCCACGATGTATTGGTAAGGGACTTATTATATATTATATATATTTGTAGTACATGTAATAAACAGGATATAATTGTGTGTGTGTGTGTGTGTGTGTGTGTGTGTGTGTGTGTGTGTGTGTGTGTGTGTGTGTGTGTGTGTGTGTGTGTGTGTGTGTGTGTGTGTGTGTGTGTGTGTGTGTGTGTGTGTGTGTGTGTGTGTGTGTGTGTGTGTGAGAGAGACCACATAATTATATCGTTATGGTATTAGATACTAGTTTACTTTACTTTATTCTTATATAATCTTCCATAGCACACATTTTCTGTTCATCTTTCTGATGTGGCTAATGGGGACCATAATTAGAGAACAGAGTAACTGGAGTATTTCTCTACAGAAACAGATTTCAAACTCCATTTTTGGAAACAACTATTTTGATTATATTTGTTGAGCTTTTTTCACCATGATATGACAACTTAATCTTATATGAATGTAACGAAGACTCTCACTTCCAGTCATGTTTGGATCTGAGTAGTTGCTCATTGGATATTTAGTCCCCATATATGGGGATATCCGACTAGGACGTTGGGCTATATGACATATGACATGTCTAGTATGACAATCCCTATATTTGGCCCGAGCCGACATAGTGCTGATATCAGATAGATGTGGTAGAACCATATATGGATAGATCTAACTGGCTGACAAGCATAGTCGGAGAATATATAACAAGGGTCGGCTTCAGGGAGAAGGCAGAAGTCGAAGCATCCTGGTTTAAGTTCTAACTGGACACCACTGCGTAAGTAATCAGCAATAGAGCCTTGAGCTATTTTATAATGTATGTATTTATTTTCTAGGTAGGGATAAATGTGGTGAAATACCTCAGATTCCTCATGCAGAAATAAGGAAACCTGATAATGATGACTATAGAGAAGGCCAAGGCATTCCAGTTGTTTGTGTGGAGGGATACGAGTTAAACAATACTATAAGTGAAATAACTTGTAAGAATGGAGAATGGGACAACGACTACACAATCTGTAAACGTAAGACATCCCCATTCAAATTTCTAAGTTCTAATAATATTTTAAATGATGCTGTTGCAAGTGTGATCTTAAACGTATTTTCATCTCTTGCAGCCATTGAAAACATTTGCGGGCCACCATCAAAGGTTAAAGATGCAATTGTCATGTGTGATTATCAGAAGGAATACTTGCATGGAACGGTGGTACAATATAAATGCCGCCATGAATATAAAATGGAAGGGGAGGAGGACAAGATTAAATGCGAAAATGGTTATTGGGAGCAAAAGAACCTTAAATGTATATGTGAGTATTGGCTATTTCAAACAGCATTTAACATTAACATTAACATTAACATTAACATTAACAACAAGCTTTTGTAAACATGCTGCTACTGTTGTGTGTGTCATGATGAATATCTAGAAACAGGCCCCCATGACTTGTTTTTCATAGACCATTCCGTAAGAGCACTGACAAAACTCTGTCCAACACTTTTGGTCAAGATATCTTGAAAACTACTGGCTGGGTTGCCAACTTGCCATGAAACGGCTGATAAAGCTACTGCTTTTGGTGAACTTTGGGCCAACATTTTCACTAGTTTGGTCCTAAAACAAGATATCACAAAATCTACAACCTCTAGGGCATGCAGTGGTTCCCAAACTTTTTCATGTCAAGGACCTCATTAGCCCGTGGACCCCCATTTGAAAATATATGTCAGGGACCCCCATGAGAGAAGATATTATGGCTCTGGCAGTGATTTTCACCGATTTTCAGTTCAAGGACCCACAAGGTTTGACCTAAATTAGGCTACGGACCCCCCATTTAATGGCATTTCTATCTCTGGGACCCCAATGTATATTGTAAAATCAAAGTCAATTTAACTCTGAGAGTTACAGACCCATAAGGGTCCATTTGGTTCCTAATTATTATTTAGCTGGGGACCCCCTGGAACTCTCTCAAGGACCCCTAGGGGTCCCCGGACCCCACTTTGGGAACCCCTGCTCTAAGGTCTGGTAGTGGGGCAGGCAGATGTGTGTGTGAGTCATACAGTGGATGGGCGAGGTGGCGTGATTTTCCCAGACTGCCTGCCAGGGACGTGCACACATAGACATCAACAGGGGCTTCAGCCCCTGCCCTTTTACCTGTCTATAAAACAACTGCCCTTTCCAGACCACGAATGCAGCATTTACCATGCCATTGCCGGAAGGCAGCATTCAGCTTTTTTCCCCCACGAAGTCTCCTGAACTTGAACACAGTATTTTGCATTGAACAAATTCGTTTAGAAATCCATGTCGTTACACCGCATCTCCACTAGCGAAAGAGTACTGGATTTGAGCCTCGAAAATAGCTGATCTACAAGCTCACAACGCACCGCGTTGCGCCGCGTTGCGAGCTTGTAGATCTGCCATTTTCGCTATTTTTGTCCAAAAGTGCCCTCTTACGGGATTTCAGCCCCTGCCTCTCTAACACTCTGCACGTTCCTGCTGCCTGCATGATGTGTTTGGACTGTTGGAGACTTGCCTTGCACTAGTGGGAAGAGAACATTGTTGCCATGTCCGCTTATTATAAGCAACTTTGGGCTTCTTTTTCTGTAAAGACCGGCTATTTTCAAATTGCCGGTGTATACAGTTAAACTATAGGTTTAAAGTGCTCATGTGACCTATAGTTGCTTTGTTTGGGCTTGTTTTCCTAGACCTGGTTGTATATTTCTCTCACAAAATCTCGCAACACTGGAAGAGAGGTGCATGAAGGGTTTCCCTTGGGTATGGGTATTTTAGCATGCTTCAACACAAATCTTTGTATGATATGATTCAATGTAAGCCTCAAAACAGGCGAACCGGGTATGGGCACTGATGACGCGGAGGAGGGAACAACGCTGTGTGTATGCATGGAATATAGAAGATTTACAGTAGTTATGTCTTGGCCACAAGATGAAAGACGGGTTGGCATGAAGATCCTGATCTAAAAACAAAAATCCTCTATTGAGCAGAGCATGTCATGTCAGCGTGTCATGTCTATATCGTGCAACAATGAAACGAGCTGACTTGGAGTGGTTCAGTTAGATCAGTTGGTCTTGTAGTCATGTCTTATAATGGATAGGCTTACATTCTATGTGGTCAGCGGTTCTATGTGGTTACATTCTATTAGTGGCAGCGGTGGCCGAACGGATTGCGGAGTGGTCTTGATACCGGAAGGTCGCCAGTTCGAATCAGCGGTCCGACACGTTAAAATTACCACCGCTGAAGTGCCCTTGAGCAAGGCATTGAACCACTACCATGAAATGTTCTATGAGCAGGGCCTGGCTGGAAACAAGTTCTTGAGCTTAGCCCAGATACCCTGGGTAAATATAGTAACTTTGCTTTGCTTTTTGTCACTGGAGTCCAGTTGCAAACTCCAAAACAACGCGTCGCTCATAGAGTGATTGCATGTATCCAGCCCCGGTGATAACCTTTCCAAAATATAACCATAGCATAATTAAGAAAATAAACTTTTTAAACACTTCGAGGCTAAGTGGTCTTATATGCACGGAAGTTGAACGAACACAGGCACGCTCTGACGGGCGCGTTTTTCACTCATGCATATCTTGATGTTTGAACCGGGAAGTTCATTTAAAAGTTTCTTCAAGATGAAGCGGTGAATTTGAACACAGCCTTATTTGAATCGCTAAAGGCTCACAGGCCTCAAGCACACTTCTGTCAACTATCCAGACTGCGATTCATGCCGGTTCGCCTGTTTGGAACCAAATGGACCCTAGTACACTCTCAGAGTTACAGACCCGTAAGGGTCCATTTGGTTCCTCACTATCATTTAGCTAAGCTAACTGTCCTTCCATGTTTGTTTGTGCATTGAAGCTAAGAGCTGCCCCAGGCCCGGACTGGCTGCAAGTGGTGACATTAATATCCAAGGTCTGCCAGACAACGATGGTCCCATGCCTCCTGGCCACAATCTAACATTCAGCTGTCACACCCGTGGGAAAAAAATGAGTGGAATATCAGAGGCAGTGCTGACATGTGGTCAGAATGAAGAGTGGAACCATCCAATTCCTTCTTCTTGTGAAGGTACAGTATAGTCTTTTGATCAATAATTGCCAAATGTACGTTAAATGTGAGTTACCAGTCAAGTGAAGGAACTGTTGATCTGGACATTTGTTGATCACTGGTGAAATCATATTCCATCAAAAATAAAACACACACACATTTTAGTTACATTTTTACTGTTTTACAAGATACTGCACCCCTCTCCAGACATCAAACCTTTTTTCAGCCCTGCTAGTGCTGGGGCTCTAAGGATGGCAATGTTGGTCCACTTTGACTTTGGTCCTGAACACTGTGTCTAAGAAACTATCCACTGGATTGCCATGGAATTAGCTGTGCACATTCATGCTCCCCAGAAGATGAACTCAAGAGTCAGCCAGATTGCTATGAAACTATACTGAGTGCATTCTTCCTACCTGGAGGGGAGTATGTGTGTAGATTTCCATTTGCACACAAGATATCTCAAATTTCAACGGGCCATTTGTCATATATCTTTTGTCCCAAACAAGATCTCTCAAAATCTACGATCTCAGATGTTGGGAGAAGCACAACTTTTAGGCTGGGGCTCCCTGTGTTGTTGATAAGTGTGGCTGGACTGTGACCCTGTTTGGGTTTAGAAGTTTTAAGTCACACAAACTCAAATATTCAAATATTCAACTCAACTGAAAACTCACCAGATTCTCAATACCAATACATGTGACAATAAAGTGACTGAGACAAGGATTTCATAATTACAATGTTTTATTCAAGAATATATCTAACAGATCTATTATATAAAATAAATGATGACATTTACCTCTGACTATTGAACACAACCCATGTGGAAGGTGGAACACGGGAAAGCATAGTCACTATATGGAGCAAGGCCTAATGTTTGACAAACAAACTCAACAATCTCAAGAAGGGCAAATATGCATGTCCTTTCACCTATTACACAATATTCACCTACCCAAAAAACATGGTCTGTCTGTCTGTCTGTCTGTCTGTCTGTCTGTCTGTCTGTCTGTCTGTCTGTCTGTCTGTCTGTCTGTCTGTCTGTCTGTCTGTCTGTCTCACTTCCTCTCCTTTACACACAAGGCAGCTCCATAGTCCTTGTGATTTATCCACGTTTCCTAGACATGCTGAGAGTGTAGCCCTCTTTGTATAGCTGGTTAACCGTCTTTCCATATTTGTTTGTGCTATGTCTTAGATGTGAGCTGCCCCCGACCGCCTGCAGATGAACAGATTATTATTGAAGATCTGCCAGCAAACAATGACCGTATACAATTTGGCCACACTCTAATATTCCGCTGTTTCGATCCTCTGAAACGACTGAATGGCAAATCAGAGCTGACATGTGGAGAAAATGGACAGTGGAACGATGCATTTCCTTCTTGTGAAGGTACAGTATAGTCTTAGCATTAAAGCAATATCCATATAGTCAAATGTGCCTGAGTTATCAGGCAATAGTAGGAGGCAGTACATTTCTACTATTGTCTCCCAATTGCTGATCATTAGTGAAATCATCATATTCAATCACGAATCAAATTTCACTTAAATGTTTGCCAAATACTGCAGCCCTCTCTATAGTATGAATTCACAGTGAACCGGGGATCTGATTGTTAAAATGATTGACATGTTATTAACATGTAACTAATAGGCTATGTATGACCAAAACATGGAATTATAAGATTGTTTATACCTTACAATGTTTCTTTAGTCTAAAGTTCGATAGAATAATTCATGCTACTGAAGCAACATCAATTGTATATATGTCCTCTATTTTAACCACTTGTACCCCAGCTTCCATATTCTGGGGGGAACATTAGCTAAAAATAGCTCAACAAATTGCACTGGTTATTTCTCGGGCTATACGGATTAAGTGGTTAAGCCCAATGTTTCAAAGCATATAGGCTAGGTATGTCACTGTTATATATACACAGAGATAGAAAGGACCTTATAGGCTAGGTATGTCACTGTTATATACATACACACAGAGATAGAAAGGACCTTATAGGCTAGGTATGTCACTGTTATATACACACAGAGATAGAAAGGAATGCCCATAAATGTCACATCCAGTTTTAGGCTGGGGGAAAAATAATGGTCTTCCCCATAGAGGTATATATAGTTTAAGATCCTTTGGATCACTTTCAGAGTGATTTGTTGGACGATAGAAATATTGACAACCAAGAAAAATCCATCAGAAGGACATCTGGAATGCAATCGTTCACTTGCCCGCGGAAAGTTGACTTATTATTAAGAAATACGAGCCATGGTTCACATGGCGCTTGTCTGTCATGGAGGAACTTCAACCTGTTTTAAGCACTTTTTCCATTTACAATGTTAACGACTTAACGTCTACATAAATGTTCAGATTTCAAATATGAAGTGCTCACCCCAGGGCCACAGATGTTACAATTCTCCTCGGGTGCGTATTAGCACCCATATCTTCTAACAGTATTCAATAAAAAGCATTTGAAATCGATTGGTGGCCAATTCTCTTAGTTATAATGTATCAGAATGCAGTACACCTCGTCACCCGATAGGGGCGTGTAGTTGAAACAGAGAAAACGGATCTGATTAATGCTTTTTATTGAACAATACGGAATATATGGGTATACCCGCCAGAGGAGAACTGTAACAACTGTAACACAACCCTGGGGTTGAGCACTTTACATTTTAAATCTGAACGTTTATGTAGATGTAAGGGCTGTAAATGGAGACGGTGCGTAAAGGAGTTCAGGGCTAGCCTGAGCAGCATTGCTTTTCAGGTTTATGATCCGGTCGGGAGCGGATGATATCGTTACGTCATGTTGTAGTCATTGTTTTGTAGTCATCAGACCGGAACCCTCAATCTGGAAAAAGTCACGCTTTTATTGTTATTCTTCCGGTTTGAGGGAGAGAAAGATCCAGAATGAGGGTTCCGGCCTGATGACTACAAAACAATGACTACAACATGACGTAACCATATCAACGGCAGGCTTTCCTCCGAGGTGGAAAGCCTGGTGACGTGAGGTTAGTTCAGGGTTACCAATAATTATGAGCTCACAGCGCATCGCGTTGCGACGTGTTGTGAGCTTGGAAATCTTTGGTTTAGGTCCCCCCAGAATATATAGAAACTGGGGTTCAAGTGGTTTATAATGGGAGTCAAGTTGCACAAGCACTACTGAGATCGGAGATCTGTTTCCCTCTCCATCTCCCTCATGTTACAGATGTTACTCATCTGTTTCCCTCTCCATCTCCCTCATGTTACAGATGTTACTCATCTGTTTCCCTCTCCATCTCCCTCATGTTACAAAATATTGTGCAGAAGTGTTTAATCGCCTGGCAGAGACAGACACTCTATAGATATGATCAATTAAACTTACCATAATATCAAAAACCAACAGCCATTAAATCAATGTTTAGAACACGTCGTGAATTCGAAGTGGCCCACTTCCAAACTGGTGTCGGTAGCCTACATAGAATTCACAAAAACGTGTTCTATAAACATCATTGATGAATTAATGATAATAAATGGAAGTTTAATTGATCATACTACAGAAAATGTAAATGTCCAGCAGTCAAGAAAAACATTCCAATCAGACTCTAGCTTGTTTAATTTTCTAAAGTAGTGATCCTTGTCGAGCTGCAACAAGGATCTGTGCCTGTGATCTGGCAAACCATGACGCCTACTTTTAAATTAGTATTATTTAAAGCAGTCTGTGTTTAACACCCCACTGTTTATTCCGGTTGGGAGAACTCTGAGCTTTCCCCCAAGCTCCACCCCCCAGCTAAATTGACGCCCTGATGACACAACGCTGTGTGTATGCATGGAATATAGAAGATTTACAGTAGTTATGTCTTGGCCACAAGATGAAAGACGGGTTGGCATGAAGATCCTGATCTAAAAACAAAAATCCTCTATTGAGCAGAGCACACCTTGTGTCGTGTCATGTCTATATCGTGTGCCATACATAACTAAACTGCAAGAATGAAACAAGCTGACCTGGAGTGGTTCAGTTAGATCAGTTAGTCTTGTGTCTTAAATCTTATATCTCCAGATCACCTCGTCTCTTCTGTATGGTTCATATACTGTAAATATTGTTTTTATTAATGACCATTTCCCCCCAAAACAGTTCCTTGTGAAGTTCCAGAACTGCCTGTCAATTTGCAAATAACAAACCGAAACCGACACCGAAAACCAGGGAAAGGCGACAAGTTACAGTTCCGGTGCAATGGTAGACTTTATCTTCAAGGGAGTGAACAGATCGAATGTCTAGCAACTGGAACTTGGAGTGATAAAGTTCCAATTTGTTCCGGTAAAAATCCTTTCCTTTGAGTTCGCTTAACCACATCAGTGATGTTTTTACACCTGTTAAATAACTTTTGATGTAGCTCTCATGATACAACGGGCAATAGAAAACAAAATGGAACTCATTCTCAATATTGTTTATATCACAGTAAGTGCAAATCCGTTATTCTATAACTCCTCTATACCTACCAGTCTCAAGGTGCAGGGGCAAGATCATATACTTAGTTTTCACTAGCATAACAGTTTTTTATCATAACAAATGTCCTCAGCTTTGGTTTGGTCCTGTGACCATTTGTTCTGATATAAACTATACAATGTGTCTTTAACCACAGAGATGTTTACAATACTGTTATTTGGAACTGTCACATAACCGAATTCTTATAAGTGTGTCCTCTACGTAGAGGACAGACTTATAAGAATCGATAAAAGGTGCATGACAAGTGCAGTACTGCACTTGCCATGCACCTTTTATCGATACATCCCAGTTGAAAATCTTCGTAGCAACTATTATCTGGCATTCTGATTAGTCGTGTGTGTGTGTGTGTGTGTGTGTGTGTGTGTGTGTGTGTGTGTGTGTGTGCTCAAACTAGGGAAACTTTACCAAAAACAGGTGTATATACTGTGGAACGTCTTGCTTCACAAAACCCAATAACAGTCAAAATTATGTTTGTTTTGAACATGATGTTCTCATACTGTAGAATCCAACAGCTGTGGAGAACCACTAATTCCTGAAGACGCAGAACTCAGAGACAGACGTACATCCCCGTATAACAATGGCGAGGAGGTCCATTATGACTGCCCGAGGTACTACATCACGAGTGGAACTCACACCTGCCAGAATGGTCAATGGATTGGACGTGTGACATGCCTCAGTAAGTCACTATTCTTAAAAATAATAATAATAAAATGAAATCTGTTATTATTACATTTTGTATAATAAGAAAGAAAAAAAATCGCATGGATGCACCTGGGACGTATCCTCAGAATTTCAATGAGGATTTCTAGAGATGTTGATGATAATATGACTTCAAGTTAGTTAACATAATGTTTATGAATTTGTGTGTAAGAGCATTATATGGAATAGTTCATGAAGAATTGTTCACATTGCTGCTATAAAACATTTAGTAATATAACAATGCCTGGCAAAAAATACAAACATTGGTGAGACGCCCGGTAGTCTGAAGATCAGCTGTCATATTGAATCATTATCCTGGGAGTATATATATATATATCATAGAGACGTCACCGAGAGGAAACACTGAAGCGGAATGGACATGGTGGCCGAAAGTAGGTACTACAGCTCGAGCGGCACTGGGCCAATCACATGAACGCGCCGAGCCAACACACAATGGCGGCGCTCGTTCATGACTCGCTCGCACGTGCACGCACGCACGGTACTCGTTCATGTGTTTGGCCCACCGCGTTCACGTATGGCATAAATGCATCCCAGAATGCACTCTGTTCCCAACCCAGAAGAAGGATGTGAAATCGCCTCATGCGCTGGGTCATAGATATTAAAAGAATAGATGCCTCATTGGCCGCTGCAGTTCATTGGAGCGACATGTCTCCATTGAAGGCAAGAAGTCAAGCGGAAGTGTTAAAGTAATTTGCTGAAGGCACGCTGCGTCGCTGCCCAAGTAGTCTCACGTAGCCAGACAACTATTCCACAATCTCCGAATGCTATATAGAGTCTGGAACTACCTTACAGACTTCACTAAAGTACAGCTCTCTTCCTTCTCTATATCGCTTTCAACTTGATATATCAACGTTGGTAAATATCAACTGTACCTGTTTTAATTGAGTTGATCACTATTTGTTCCTTTATTTTTACCAGTAATTTACTTTATCCATCTATGTTTTGTTTTCTTTGTCCCCCCCACATCAACACATGATTGTGTTGTAATCTCGGCACCACTGAAAAAGAGGGTCTCAGCCCTCAGTGTGTTCTCCGAGAACTAAATAAAGGTTGAAATAAAAAAAAGAAAACTACACCTCCCGAAATCTGAGTAAGGAAGCTGCCATTTCCATTCACGGAAATATATTTTTAAATATCTTTAGAGCTTATTTTTTTATTTCCTTTTCTGCTAAGCAACAAGCTTAGATGATTATGCTTAGATGATTTCTATTCATAATAGGATAAATTTGCGCGACTGTAAAGACGAAACGGAAGTGGGGAGGAGTCTCCACTTCCGCTTTATATTTTACTCATGACAGCACTTCCGTTGCTCCAGACTGTATGACGAAAGCATTTGGAAATTGCGAGAGGCAACAGTCTGGTAACGCGAGACCAAGTGACGTCACTCATGCGACTCCTTCATGTCTCTCACTGTCACTCAAGTGACTACTGGACAATCACAGCGCGTCTTTTCTGGGACTTACGTTACGCAAGCGCTTCACAAGGAATCCCGGGGACATTGTGCCTTCAATTTTGACACACGCCCCAGATGTCCTTGTGCTGGGTGAGCAACTCAATGCAAGTGGATGGGAGGAGAAATCCGGTGACGTCTCTATTATAAACCAGTAAGATGCCTAAGGGCGAGGTCACGTGCACGCATCCGCCTCGTTGACGACAGACTGCTGGTTGAGCGCTGGCACTTTGGCATGGGGGGTTAGATCAACATCGAATTAATTCTGTACTGGCCATATAAGGAGCATGTCTTGAGTGTACAGGGTTTGATGAGGTCAGATCAACTGAACATATGGAATGTCAGAACAGGTCAGCTCCATATATGGAGATCTAAGGGTGGTAGCAGGGACATTCTCTTGAGTGTACAGGGTTTGATGAGGGCCCAGGTAGGGCTGGGCCTTAATTTTCGGGCCTGTTGACAACTCTACTTTTCGCCGGCTGCCGGGCGCGGCTGCACTAATAACTTTGGGGCAGGCCCGTCTAGAGTTTGAATGGACAGGTATCAGTCAAAAGGGAGACATCGAAGAGGAAGGATGGATGGGGAAGGATCAACATATGGAATGTCAGAACAGATTCTGACATATATCCATATATGGAGATCTAAGGGTTTGAGGTCAGATGTAGAGTTGCTGGTCAATATTGATGACATCAGGGATCTCCATATATGGGCTTAATTGCGACAGCAAATCGCACTTACTATGACATCAGGGATCTACATCACTGATAATGTCACAATACCATATATGGGGGCATTCCCATGTATGGGGATAATGAGTGACTGACTTAACATGTATGGGGATGATGAGTGACTGACGGGAAAGAAACGATTCATGTGATTTTCAAACAGCTCATCATGCATTAATGTCACCCGTCTTGTCTTTAATCCATTACAGAACCCTGCACTGTGACTGAAGAAGATCTGAACCAGTACAATATTCAATTCCGTCGTTCAGGTCAAGATAAATTCTATGCAGAACATAATGACCACCTTACATTTGTTTGTAAAGACGGCTATACGTCTAACAATGTTATGCGCCAGAAGTGTATTAATGGTAAGATGACACTGCCTTCTTGTTCTCCGACTGAACAAATAAGCAAATAAGCAAAAACCTCATATGTCCAAAACTGTTTCTTTTCAGGATTCAAATTCAAAAACGTGCTTTTGTGTGACGCTGTAGTATGATCAAGTAGGGCGTGGTTAGAGTATGGAGATAAGAGGTTTCTGCCCAACAAAAATGAATAGTACAAATTTGACAAATGTGTTGTAACGTTATACACTGATTTCCTGGAGTGCACTCACTTAATAAAATATGGTCTCTTATTCTCAACAGTAGTGCAGTCTTTTTGTCTCTGTCCAAAATGAAAGGAAAATACCAAAATTCTCCTGATTTACTGGTTTTAAAAGCCATGCAATATTCTGCACAATATTCTGCACAATGCTCTTGCCAAGAATCACATTTACCGGTATTGGAATACTAACTTTTTGATCTTGCTCGACATTTCTTATAGTAAATAAGTAAGATCAACAGTGCTTACACCCTTAAATCAATTCATATAGACAACAAACACCTGGTAGAATATTAGGTTAACAAGGTTAATTTAAGTTACAGTACACCTCTTTTCACCATGCATTAAGAACAAGGGCAAATAAAGCACGTGATCAAACACTGACTTACTGTTAGAGAGAGACACATACACACACAGGAAGGCTAACTATGCACCTCTCAACTGTCTGATTATGACCAGAAAAACTCACATTTTCCCAATGTTTTCTGGGGGCCCTTAGCACTAGCTCACAGGGTCTATGAACTACACTAGTGCAAAAATAGTTCATGCTAGATCTGCCGGTTGAAAAGCCAAGCCGGTATCCGGAATGTTTACCCAAAAGGTGAAACATGACCATGTAAACATTTAAAAACCAATTTGATGGTAGAAAAAAATCAAACGTTAAAAAATACCAAAGGTGCCATCTCATCGGTTTTTGATCCATGATTTTTATAGCCCGTTTGTATATGGTTATTGGTTTTAAGAGAGGATTGTGACCATGTTGTAAGGCTGTATGATAGATGTGAGAATATCATAGCGTGCATGTAAAGCTTGCAGTTTTGGCTGATAAGTCCCTTCTAATGTAATGTAATGTAATGAAAACAACTTAAATTTGGTTTAACCTTCATGCATAAATGCTTTACCTGCTTTTCAAATGTTAGGTTTTTATCCAAGATAATTTAGGAATAAGGTTAGGTTTAACCTTTTAATCCATTGAGACCTGGAACGCATCCATGTCACGTTAGCGTTTAACCACATTAACCATTAAAGGGTAAGACCACTTTTGTAGAGGTTTGGGTTGTTTTCTTACCTTCTGTAAGACTTGTTTACAAACGAAACCTCGCAAGACGACCCGCGAGAGTTGGGAACGCCGTAGCACTGCTTCAGTCTATCTCCGACTAAAATAGTAACTTTATAAATCTATCTTAAAAGACGAAAATAAAACCGTATGAGTTTTCCTGGTGTCATAAACTGTCAGAATCAGCTTTTGTTGCGTTGGGTCATGTGCTAAAAGACTGACTTTGAGAGCTGTTTCCCTGTTACAATGGAAGTCAATGAGCGACTTTTTTTATTTCTCAAATTTCTAATAAACACCACAACGGAGCGAAATAACTCATGGAATGGACTAGTTTGCCCATAATAAGGTAAGAAAACAACCCAAACCTCTAAAAAAAAGTGGTCTTACCCTTTAAAGGGCAACTTCGTTGGTATTCAACAAGCCTACTGGCTGAGTTAATCTGACAAGATAACTCAGCTTTCATGCCCAAGTATCTCTGTATCGATTCTATGATGATATTGTGGTGTCTATTGGTGCTTTCAGAAAATATTCATTCACAAATAAATAAATAAAAAGATCCCCATGAGTAATGCCTGTATAATAAGTAGACAAAAGCAAATAGAACAGTCAAGTAAAAAATAAACTTGAGTCAGTTTATTGACCTTTAAAACCAGGAAAATACAATACTTTGCCATATGATATCACAATATGCAAAATCCCAGAAGATATCTGGTTTCATATGACAATTATCAATATATACAGAGTGTGTGTGTGTGTGTGTGTGTGTGTGTGTGTGTGTGTGTGTGTGTGTGTCAGCACTACAATCAACATCATCTGCTTTTATGTCTGGAGACAGACACCTACTGCAGGAGACTTGCATACATATATATAAAAAAAAACATTATGCATCATTTTCAAACAGTGGAAAAACAACATATTTACAGCACAATAGAAAAGGTTTCTGCCACCATCTCAATTGCTCGAAGCGGATCTACGATGTCTTTCAGCTTATTTTTCCCGAGAACCCAGTCTGGTCCAAATCTGAAAATGAGGGGGAAAAAAAAGGGTTCATCAATATTCAACATTGGAAATATTCCTTCCGTTCAACTCGAAACCCAGTCAATATGGTGTGGTCCTGGATTTACGGGCTGAGGTTCCCCTTTAACAATTCCTATAGGGGGTTCCAAATGGACCTTTAGGTCTGTAACTCAACTCTGTGTACAAATGGACCTTTAGGTCTGTAACTCAGTGTACAAATGGACCTTTAGGTCTGTAACTCTGAGAGTGTACAAATGGACCTTTAGGTCTGTAACTCAGAGTGTACAAATGGACCCGGTCCAACAGTATTGTAATGGCATTGCAGATGTAAAGTCCACATACCAGCCCTGACAGTGTGATAAAACTGGTTCCGGAAACGCTTCAGAATGTCATGGATCCGCTTCCGGATACCAACCCCCAACAGCAGTGGTGTAAAGTAACTACCAGTAAGTACATTTACTTAAGTACTGCACTTAAGTACAATTTTGAGGCATTTGTACTTTAATCGAGTATGTCCAATACTTCTACTCCACTACATCTCGGATCCAAATATTGTACTTTAATTTATTCGATGACTATAGTTAGGCCCTACTAGTTACTTTGTAGATTTTAACATTCATTAACCACTTCAGCCCTATACACATTTTGGCCATTTGAAAATAGCCGATGTACAAGCTCACAATGCGTTGCGACACGACGCATTGTGAGCTTGTCGATCAGCCATTTTCCAAATGATTTTTATACATCTGATAACTTGAAATGGGACAGTCTACATGAGTACATTTTGATGCCAATACTTTTGTACTTTCACTCAAGTATATTTTGAATTCTAAATTGCAGTATCGATACTTTTACCACCACTGCCTAACAGCCACACACTTACTTGGGCACCGGCCGAGATTTGCGAGGCGTCGCTTGCAGGAAGCTCCCATTAATGGACGCGTTCATCTTGTGTCTGATGAGCGTTCTTTCCGCATCCATTTTATATTTGCGGGTTGTGAGGCGGTAGATGCTAGAGATCCTATCCACAGTCTTGGGGAGCTTCATAACCTCCTAAAAGTTCAAGAAAAAACACTTTTTAAAATAGATCACTCAACACATAAGTTTCAAACATGATATAGTAATTGTAACTCGTTTCAATCGAGATGAAGATTAAAATGTTTGCCCAGCATGCCTGCCCAGAAGAAAGGGATGCTTGGGTTCATGTGGTTAATACTGTATACATCAATGGTTCTCAATGGTGGGTGTGTAGGGGAGGGGGTTACAGATACATTTATTAATATAGAACGGTAACACTATAAACATCGGCTTTTTGAAAATAGCGACACTATGCATGTGGACAGTTTGTAGATAGGCAGGCACACACACACACACACACACACACACACACACACACACACACACACACACACACACACACACACACACACACACACACACACACACACACACACACACACACACACACACACACACACACACACACACACACACACACACACACACACACACACACACACACACACACACACACACACACACACACACACACACACACACACACACACACACACACACACACACACACACACACACACACACACACACACACACACACACACACACACACACACACACACACACACACACACACACACACACACACACACACACACACACACACACACACACACACACACACACACACACACACACACACACACACACACACACACACACACACACACACACACACACACACACACACACTCTCTCTCTCTCTCTTTGACAAATCTTGGAATATCTTTTGAAACATTTTAACAACATTAATCTTGGTGGTCCTCGACACAAATGCATTTCAGATGGGGGTCCACGGAAAAATAACATTGGGGGGTTGGGGGGGGTCCTTGACATGAACAAGTTTGAGAACCACTGCTGTACATCAGTGTTGATTTTGACAGCAAATATTGTTTTAGTTTTAATCAGTCTTTCTATTCTTAGTCATATTTTAGTCAGCTGAAATGTCTTAGTTTTAGTCGACCAAATCTAAAGTAGACTTTGTTGACAAAAATGTATTTTGAAAGGCCTTGGTATGCTTGTAGATCTGCCATGTTCAGAGCGCAACACCCGAGCGGAACCAAACAACAAAAATGTAGTCAGCTCATTTCATAGCTTAGTTTTTATTTACTTTTCGTCAGCGAATAAAGGCAGTCGGCGAACATTTTCCGCCATAGTTTTAGTCAACGAGATCAGCACTGTGCTTGGCTACAGACCTGGGCCCGTTGCTGGTCCTGAAGGAGGAGAGCCAGGAGGAAGCAGGCCTTGGTAAAGATACTGCCTCCCTTGTCCGCCACCTTATCACCAGCCTTCTCCCGGTACCTCTGCAGCAGGTCCAGCAGGGTCTCCACAGAGCTCTCCACGCAGTACACAGCCTCTGTGGTCTTATGGTACTGAGGTACAACAAGGTGAAGGTTATGGTAACAGTGAAACATGACCACGAAATGTACAGATTTGCATATCGTCGCCGTCAGGTAGAATCCTATTCATACATTTACACTTAAATATTTTACACTTTATAGTGTCAGTATCACGCAAAAGTAGATCAAATAGTTAAATGTTCTCTCTTTGGAAGGGAAATAATCTATACAGCTGTGCTACATTGGTTCCTGTGGAACTCATTATTTTATTTCTTGAAAAGTAACGGTTTTGGACATACACACAACACAACACTATTAAATATGTTGCAAACTGAATAAAAAGAGAACAACTGCTCACTGAATGTAGTGAATAGCGAAAGCGCCATGTCTGTCCTTAACGGAAGTGAAACTTCACATGGGCTTCATTAAAGTGGAACTAAATGTCTGAAGGAAGTGTAACAGACCAGAGAGGAAAGATTTCATGCTGTGTGGATTTTTTCTACTTGGTCTATCTAGTCATTGAACATTGGAGGCGTCTCTTTTCTGTTGAGATAGCCCTTTTGAGAAGGGGAACATAGTAAGGGGATTTTTGTGCATCAGCACATTCTGTCCAATGTGAAACACTGTCACTTTCAGCAAAACAAAACAGAACAGTGAAGTGGAACAGACTAAAACAAAGGGTCACATGGAGCATGATATTCTAGGCAAAAAGTGAATATAAATTATTGCAATCCGATGTCACAAGCCATGACAAACACTTGAAATTAGTGTACTGGTGCTGGTCTGGTGGAAAAGCTTTAGTAGTTTTCCCCAAACAACGTTTCCAGCACTCGGATTCTATGCAATTTGTAATTTAAAGCATGCACGGTCCTTGTTCCAGGTACCTTGGTGAGGTTCAGGAGGATCTGGATGGAGTGAGCAATAATGTCCATGCATGGTATACTCCTGTTGCAGGAGCGGATGAGGATGAAGATGTTCACTGTGGCTCCACTCTCCACCAGTCGTTCACAGCACTCCGGTGATAGTCTGGTCGCCGTCTCTGTACAGAAACACAATTACAACACGCATGAGAATAGTACAAAAACAGACATTTCGCATGGCGTCCTGCCATTTTCTGTTTGAGAGGCAGGAATGATCCAGACAGCTGGACACAAATTGATCGAGATTAAATAATTGTCACTGCCCTGATGTGACGCGTTTAGATTTTTTCATTGGTCATTATTTAGCACTACAGATCATGAATTTAGGCTTTTATTATCCCTAGCTCAGTGCTATGCAGTGTGACTTTGTTCTCCGTTGTAAAGTCAGTCGAATGGCAGTAGGAGAGAGATCAACAGTCTTACTCTTAAGGGACACTTCACCCCTTTTGCAACCAGATCTTATTTTAATGATGTGTGGGAGACAAACACATTCCTGGGGGTTATGTGGGTAATATGTGTTTTTAGATATTTTAGTATTTCAAAGATGGGCTCACTTCCTTCCTGGACTACAATTCCCATAATGTTTTGGTGCACTGCTCCTCCTTGTGGATAGGGGGAGGGCTGTCTTACTGAGACAACATGTAGTCCAGTGAGCCCAATGTCCATGAAATCATGGACACTTGGAAGTACTAAAATATCTAAAAACACATAAATACCCCAGGAAAGTGTTCTCGTCTCCCAAAAATCATTAAAATAAGATCTGGTTGCAAAAGGGTCCCTTTAACATAATGGTTACTTGGCATCCCAAAACAGGGGACAGTTTGAAAGCAGTTAAGTCGGTCTCTGGCTTTTATAAATATTAAACCAATGAAAAGTATTAACAAGAGCGTCTGACTAATAAATAATAATTACAACAAGGTTTCTACCCGACAGGGACAAGAACATACTTTTAGCATTTTTATAAACGCCAACTTCAGAATAATCGAGCTTTATCAGAATTTGCGTTGGAAGACTAAAGTTTACTGCAGACATCAAGTCAGTCAGAAGAAGTCTAAAGTTCATTGCAGACAAACATCTAAAATTTCCAGTAAAGCATTATGATAAGGCCTTACCCAGGTTTTGTAAGGCTTCCAGAATGTGAGCAAAATCTCTATATTTAAGGAGGTAGTCCAAAGCTAAAGATGTCTTGTTGCCCAATTTGTCTTCTTCTCGGACACCAGTGGACACTCGTTGTAGGCTGAGTCTCACTTTCACCACTTTGGGATTGTCATTAAGCATGCGGGAGCGGTGCCCTCTCCACAGAGCCTTGAGGAAAGTACAGGAATAGAAATAGAATAAAGAGAACATTTTAACTGTTTTTGCACAACATATTTTTCTGCGATTTTACCTTTATTAAGTAAAGGGAGCATATTCAATGAAATGTATCAAATAATGTCTAGTTAGACTTCAATTATTTGAACTACGGGTATTCAAAAATCAAAGGTGTGAAATGTGCTTGGCAAAGTAATTAAAGGACCACTTCACCACTTTTCAACATCTCTTCATATAATTGGTCCTCACTAATGTTCATGATAAAACACCACCATTTTTGCCTACTCGCTCTGTGTCTCCTAGGAGTAGCCTGGTTAATAAACCAGACCGAATCAGCCGTTGGCAAAAAAAAGTTGCCTACCAGCGGATTACGGTCTGGCGAGGCTCAGTAGCACGCCTCTTTCCTACAGCAGAGAACAGGTCGGACCAATCGGGACACGGTATGCAATATAGGCGGGCTTTGGTACAGTGACGTTCAATGCTTGAGACTTTTGACTGACAGTAGCTCTGACCAATTGCGTCAAAGAGAAAATGTTCCCCGGGAAATGAAATCCAAGTGGAGCCAGCCCAGACTGATATACCGCGACAGTGTTGTGTGATATTAGTCTGGCTTATTAGCTATCCTAGGAGGGCTTTGGGCAGTTCGGACAACCGTCCACCAGTGACATCATCATTAGGCAGATTTTTTTTTTAAACAAGATTTGTTTTAAAATATATTTAGATTTGTATTATCGTGAGAACGATGGCTTCAACTTTTGCATTGCAACTTTTCAGGAAAAGAAAGCCTGCCATTTCTATTAGCTTGGATTCACCATCGATGATGTCACTGGTGGACGGGTTTCTGAACTGCCCACAGCCTTCCTATGAGACACAGACTGAGTAGGAAAAAATTGTGGTATTTTATCATGAACATTAGTTAAGACCAATTATTGGAAGAGAAGTTGAAAAGTGGTGAAGTGGTCCTTTAATAGCAAAAAAAAGAGTAATGGGAGACATCTTGCGTTTTCTTTGCAGTGAAATCTTTCAGACCGACATGATGATTGTATGACTTATCCCTTGAAAAGACTCAATTTTACTACAAGCTACAGAATGTGCAGCTCCACACATTGTTCTGCACTGTGTGTGCAAGCTGTGTATTACATCCGTTTCAAAGCAAATTACCATCTGTCTACACTGTAGACAGATGGTAATTTGCTTTGAATGTAATTAATATAAATACTGTAGACTCTACAGTATTTATATTAATTACATTTAAAGGTACTGTATATTCTCATGAAGAAATTAAGCAATAATATAACTAAACAATTCTCTCGGCTCATTCGCCTGGCACTTGAGGGTGGGAGAGGTCGGATGTACTACCTGAGCTTTGATAATGCCTCCCTGGAGCCTCCTCCGACGCTTGTGGAGAAGGAATGTCTTGGCGGCACGCTGGATGACGGAGGCAGCAAGGTGGCGTCGGGCTAACCAACGCCTGACAGCTCTCTGAGCGATCACTACTTTCCTCCTCTCCGCCAGGAAACGGGTCCTCTCCTGCCTTGCTCGCACCCATCGCTGGCGGGACAAGAAAAATAACATATTAAAGTCTTGAAAGTTGGAATCGCCACGGAGCAACTCTTACTGAAACGGATTAACTCCCATTTTAAATATAGACGTCGTACCTGTATGGCGATGACCGAGTCGATCTGTGTCTTTGCAGACTGCAGGGCCCAGTGGGCTCTCAGGGATCTCTGGATCCTTATGGCACTGAGGTGGTGAAAGGCCGCTGCAACAAAACGGAGCCGCTTCCGTGCCTTCTCTGCCTCGCGTACCTAGAAAAAATGTAAAACAGATACATGTCATTATTAATACAAACATGTAAAAGTAGTATACAAGTGAAAGTCATAGAAATTTTAAAAAGAACAAAGCAATTCAGTGTAATATTGGTGACTGTGCTAAAACCGCAGCTACCTGACGTCTTGTAATCCAGCCTCGACAGTAGGACTGTAGCGTAATGGCAGCACTTCTCATGTGGTTGTAGTTGTCCCTCTCTGTCCTAGCCAGCCAGACTGCCCGGACCTTCCGCTGTAGAACCACAGTTGCCTCCCTCTGCCTCTGGAAAGTACGTCTATGGACGGCGCATCGCCAGCAGGACTGGATCAAGGTGGCAGCTCGATTTTGTCGAGCAATCTCTCTTCTAGCCTGATGGCCTCTTAATGCAGCCTGAAGGATGATGGCAGAGTGCTTCATTTTCAGGAATCGTTCTCTCTCTAGTCTTTGAAGAATGCAGGCCCTATAGTATCTCTGGATGATGATGGCAGACAGGCGCATGGCCTGGAATTTGATGTGCTCTCTGTGCTTTCTGAATAAAGATTGGATGACAGTAGCTGCTTGATGGCGACGAGCAAGCTCCAGTCTCTCCCTGTGGCCTCTGTAGGCTGCCTGGAGACAGACCACAGCAGCTCTCATTCTCCGGTATTGTTGCATTTGCTGCTTGGTTGCCACAGTGGCTCGATAACGTTGCTGAATAGTGATGACGGAGGACTTCAGGGTGAGATATCGTCTGTGTTCACAGTGGGTTCTGTAGGTTCTCTGGATAACAGTGGCTGCATGGTGCTTTTGTTTGACTCTCTGCCTGGACTTCATACCACGGAAGGCCGCTTGTAAGAGAACAGCTGCATTCTTCTTAGCATTTAGAGCATGCACCTCCTCTCTCATCAGCTTATTGGCCCTGAAACGTGCTTGCATTGCGTTTGCAGCCCACTGCAGTTTCTTGTAGTGGGCCCTCTGCAGGTACTTTCTAATGTGGGACTGAATGGTTATTGCTGCCATGCGTTCGTTATGTTTCTGCTGCCTGACAACCATCCCTCTGTAGGCTGCCTGGATGGATATTATTGCCATGCGCATCAACACATAATTCAACCGGTCTTTTTTTGCCAGTTTAATTGCCCTGTATTTTTGCTGACAGAAAACAGCAGCACCCTTGATCGCCAAGAAGCGGTTACGATCCTTTTGAGCATGGAACCTTCTCTGAATGACAGTTGCTGCTCTGTGCATATTGTTGAGCTCACGTCGCACAAAATGACCCCTTAATGCAGCCTGAAGGACGATGGCAGAGTGCTTCATTTTCAGGAATCGTTCCGTCTCACGTCTTTGAAGAATGCAGGCCCTGTAGTATCTCTGGATGATGATGGCAGACAGGCGCATGGCCTGGAATTTGATGTGCTCTTTGTGCTTTCTGAATGAAGATTGGATGACAGTAGCTGCTTTATGGCGACGAGCAAGCTCCAGTCTCTCCCTGTGGCCTCTGTAGGCTGCCTGGAGACAGACCACAGCATCTCTCATTCTCCGGTATTGTTGCATTTGCTGCTTGGTTGCCACAGTGGCTCGATAACGTTGCTGAATAGTGATGACGGAGGACTTCAAGGTGAGATATCGTCTGTGTTCACAGTGGGTTCTGTAGGTTCTCTGGATAACAGTGGCTGCATGGTGCTTTTGTTTGACTCTCTGCCTAGACTTCATACCACGGAAGGCCGCTTGTAATGTGGTGGTAGCCATTCTGACTCGTTGGTAATTTTTCACTTGGATGCTTCTCAGTTTCTGAGCTCTAAACCACTCCTGAATTGCACTTGCTGCACAGCATTGCCTCCTAAACGCAGACTGTTGCTTATGCCTCTTGAAGTTGGCCTGAATGACAGTTGCTGCTCTGTGCATATTGTTGAGCTCACGTCGCACAAAATGACCCCTTAATGCAGCCTGTAGGATGATGGCCGAGTGCTTCATTTTCAGGAATCGTTCCCTCTCTCGTCTTTGAAGAATGCAGGCCCTATAATATCTCTGGATGATGATGGCAGACAGGCGCATGGCCTGGAATTTGATGTGCTCTCTGTGCTTTCTGAATGAAGATTGGATGACAGTAGCTGCTTGATGGTGACGAACAAGCTCCAGTCTCTCCCTGTGGCCTCTGTAGGCTGCCTGGAGACAGACCACAGCATCTCTCATTCTCCGGTATTGTTGCATTTGCTGCTTGGTTGCCACAGTGGCTCGATAACGTTGCTGAATAGTGATGACGGAGGACTTCAGGGTGAGATATCGTCTGTGTTCACAGTGGGTTCTGTAGGTTCTCTGGATAACAGTGGCTGCATGGTGCTTTTGTTTGACTCTCTGCCTGGACTTCATACCACGGAAAGCAGATTGTAAGAGAACAGCTGCATTCTTCTTAGCATTTAGAGCATGCACCTCCTCTCTCATCAGCTTATTGGCCCTGAAACGTGCTTGCATTGCGTTTGCAGCCCACTGCAGTTTCTTGTAGCGGGCCCTCTGCAGGTACTTTCTGATGTGGGACTGAATGGTTATTGCTGCCATGCGTTCGTTATGTTTCTGCTGCCTGACAACCATCCCTCTGTAGGCTGCCTGGATGGACATTATTGCCCTGCACATCAACACATAATTCAACCGGTCTTTTTTTGCCAGTTTAATTGCCCTGTATTTTTGCTGACAGAAAACAGCAGCACCCTTGATCGCCAAGAAGCGGTTACGATCCTTTTGAGCATGGAACCTTCTCTGAATGACAGTTGCTGCTCTATGCATATTGTTGAGCTCACGTCGCACAAAATGTCCTCTTAATGCAGCCTGAAGGACGATGGCAGAGTGTTTCATTTTCAGGAATCGTTCCGTCTCACGTCTTTGAAGAATGCAGGCCCTATAATATCTCTGGATGATGATGGCAGACAGGCGCATGGCCTGGAATTTGATGTGCTCTCTGTGCTTTCTGAATGAAGATTGGATGACAGTAGCTGCTTTATGGCGACGAGCAAGCTCCAGTCTCTCCCTGTGGCCTCTGTAGGCTGCCTGGAGACAGACCACAGCATCTCTCATTCTCCTGTATTGTTGCATTTGCTGCTTGGTTGCCACAGTGGCTCGATAACGTTGCTGAATAGTGATGACGGAGGACTTCAGGGTGAGATATCGTCTGTGTTCACAGTGGGTTCTGTAGGTTCTCTGGATAACAGTGGCTGCATGGTGCTTTTGTTTGACTCTCTGCCTGGACTTCATACCACGGAAGGCCGCTTGTAATGTGGTGGTAGCCATTCTGACTCGTTGGTAATTTTTCACTTGGATGCTTCTCAGTTTCTGAGCTCTAAACCACTCCTGAATTGCACTTGCTGCACAGCATTGCCTCCTAAACGCAGACTGTTGCTTATGCCTCTTGAAGTTGGCCTGAATGACAGTTGCTGCTCTGTGCATATTGTTAAGCTCACGTCGCACAAAATGACCTCTTAATGCAGCCTGAAGGATGATGGCCGAGTGCTTCATTTTCAGGAATCGTTCTCTCTCTCGTCTTTGAAGAATGCAGGCCCTATAGTATCTCTGGATGATGATGGCAGACAGGCGCATGGCCTGGAATTTGATGTGCTCTCTGTGCTTTCTGAATGAAGATTGGATCACAGTAGCTGCTTGATGGCGACGAGCAAGCTCCAGTCTCTCCCTGTGGCCTCTGTAGGCTGCCTGGATGGATACTATTGCCCTGAGCATTAACAGATAATTCAACCTGTCTTTTTTGGCCAAGTTGATTGCCCTGTATTTTTGCTGGCAGAAAACAGCAGCACCCTTGATCGCCAAGAAGTGTTTTCGGTCCTTTAAAGTACGGAACCTTCTCTGAAGGACAATGGCCGCTCTGTGCATCTCCGCCACCTCACGTCTTGCTCTGTGACCACGGTATGCAGCCTGGATGACGATGCTAGCAGACCTCATGGTTCTGTACCTCTGCATCAACTCATTTCTAAGCCTCTTTGCCCGGTAGCGCTCCTGAACAACAGCAGCAGCACACTTTGTGGCAAGGTAGGCCATGCGCACTTTGTGCATTTTGAAGTGAGCTTGAATGACAGTGGCAGCATCTTTCTTTTTCTTTAGATCTTCTCGAACTCTGAAACCTCTGTAGGTAGCTTGTATCTTCAAGGTGGCACGTCTTAGCTGCCTGTACTCCCGTTGTTGTTCTTTGCCCTCAAGGAGAGCCCTGTATCGGCTTTGGATGATAATGGTTGCACTCTGGAGGAGCAAGTATCGTTTTCTACATATCATCATTCTCACTGCAGACTGAATAACAGCAGCAGCCTGCCATTTTACCCTCAGCTCTCTTCTAACGTTCATGCCTCGGAACCCTGCTTGGAGAATGAGAGCAGCTCCCTTCACCTTCAAGTAGTCCGTCCTCATCACCTTGCCAGCCATGCAAGCTCTGAACTGCCTCTGCATCACTATAGCTGCTGCTTTTCTTGACTTATACTGTGCATGTGCTTTGTGCCGACGGTAATGGGACTGTATGAGTGTGGCACTTTGGTGCAGTTTCTCTAACTTCTTCCTGTCGGCTCTCCCCCTCCAAATGGCTTGTATAGAAAGTGCAGCATGCCTGAGAACCTCATACTCCTTCCTTTTCTTCTGAGCCAATGCAATTGCTCTATAATGTTTCTGGATGGCAATGGCTGCTTTTTTCAAGGACAGGTAGTGCCTTTGTGCTGCAAACTTCCTAAAAGCTGTCTGGATAAGTGTTGCTGCCTGGTGCTGCTCCTTCAGTAGTCTCCGTGCAACATGGCCACGATATGCTGCCTGTATGGCGGTAGCAGCGAATCTCGCCTCAACAAAATTCTTCCGGTCTATATCTCTATTCACAGAGGCCCTGAACCAGCGTTGGATCATGACAGAAGCTTGTCTCATCACAGCTAGCCTTTTTCTGACAACATGTCCTCTGAAGGCACTCTGGATGATAATGGCAGAATGTCGCTGAAGCCTCAACCTGTGTAAGTAGCGCCTCTGTGTGTGACCTCTGTAGTGAGCCTGAATGACAAGAGCACTCCTCTTGGTTCTTGCATAACGAAGGAGACACATGTGCATTCGGTACCAGGACTGTATCTTCAGGGCGGCAGCGGTTTTTCGCGCCATCCTTTCCTTGTGCCATTTCCAGAATGCCGTTTGTATCACCATGGCCGCTCGGTTCAACCTCTCCAATCGCTGGGCCTTCCGTCTCCGGTAGTTCCTCTGGATCTGGACAACGGAGGTTCTTAGTGAGATATATTGCTCCCGCTCTCTTCTTGCTGTGGTCCATGCTCTTGTGTATTTCTGAATAACTGCAGCAGCCTGCAGTATTCTGGCATAGGCAGAGGATGCCCTCCTCATCCGCCAATGGGCTTGAACAACAATGGCACTATATCTGAGGTGCTGGTAGGCCCTCCTAGCGGTGTACATCCTCCACTGAGCCTGCAGTGGACAAAGAAAATGATGCGAACGGTATGAGCTATTGAACTTATTCACAATTTGCTTATACTTGGTACTCAAAGTTGCACCACAGCCCCACAGGAGTAAAATGGTCACTGTATGAATGTGGTTAATTACACAAACCTGAACCTTTATGTATGTGTAGTACAGTAGTAGTTCACTTCAGTAGTTCATTTTGTCAAATAAGTTTGAATTAAGAACAAGTTATAATTTATATAATTGGTACAGTATATATTTTGTTTTAGTTTAAAATTATTTCATGGGAAATATAAATGCACCTTTGGCTACACCTGCATTTTTCTTCTGTATCCATCTAGTACAAATGTAAATATGCTACCTGGATGACCGTGGCTGCATTGCATCTCAGAGCCTGGAGTTCAGCCTTCTTCTTCAGCCTCAGAGCATTGCGGGCTGCATAACCCCTCCATCTTGCCTGGATGGCAAGGGCAGCAGAATTCTGCCTTTTGGCTTTCTGCCTGTGGAGAAAGCTTCTGACCACAACTTGGATCTTTACTGCAGCCACGTTTCTTTCCTGTAGGAGGTCAAGGAACAAGATGGTGAAACGATTAGGTGGGGCTTAGCGAACGGTCCATTATTTCCCACTTATTTTATGTCATAGACCAAAACAGGGAAAATCTTTTAAGACTGTGTTAACCACAGACCTTTATAGGCATTTAAACAAAAACCCATAGTCTTCTGGTCACAGGAAGCTTTTTTCTGGGTTTTAGGACTACAAACCTCTGCACTCTATTGTTAAGGAGATACAAACTTAACAGTAAAGGGGCACATTTTTACATGTATAGACAAACCATTTATATGATTATTAAGATTCACCACTTTCTCAAAATACTGTTAGCTGCAACAACATACATTAAGAAAAACTAAAGGTGCGTCCAGACTTGGATGGTTAGAGCGGCGCGATTACATACAAAGACGAGAATTGCCTGAACAGGCGCGGCGCGACCTGGTGCAGTACAAACGGGACGAACCGAAGCGAATATATATTCCGGTCTGAAAACGCAGCTTTAGTATATCTGTGCTCTCCCAACAGAAAGGCAAAGTAATGGCCAACAAACAAATTGTTTTCTTTTTCCTTCTTTGTTTTCCATTTCCTTTAATGTCTTTTATATTTGTAAATCTGTGAAGCACATTGGGTTGCACTTGCTGTCTGAAATGTGCTATACAAATAAAGTTTTGATTGATTGATTAAAGTAAAGCGCTAATCGTCATGAACCGTTAAGAAGTGGTGGTTTATGGTGCACTGGTGGTCTGTGAAGGAATTCCATGTGGTCCCTGGTCATGTATTTAGAAACACAGGAAAGTGAATTCCATGTGGTCCCTGGTCATGTATTTAGAAACACAGGAAAGTGTTCCATGTGGTCCCTGGTCATGTATTTAGAAACACAGGAAAGTGAATTCCATGTGGTCCCTGGTCATGTATTTAGAAACACAGGAAAGTGAATTCCATGTGGTCCCTGGTCATGTATTTAGAAACACAGGAAAGTGAATTCCATGTGGTCCCTGGTCATGTATTTAGAAACACAGGAAAGTGAAGACTGTCTTTTATTGTTACTTTTGTTTTGTTGTTGAGAAACTAAATGACCTGGTGACCTATGATGAGGCATCAATGTTGTAATTTACTTAGAAGTTGGAGGTGAAGAAATTCCACAGAAAAGGAGTTTGAATCTCAAGAAGGGGAAGTGTACCCAGCTTGGTTCAGTCTCTCATTATTAGGAAATATAGATGTGTGTGCTTGACGCTCTTACAATGAGTATCAGTTAATATAACATGAGTTTAATATAGAAGGTTGGATAAAGTAAGAACTGAATTTAATTATGGTAATAGATCAGTGGTTCTCTACTTTTTCTGAGCTACTACTAGCATACCGTATTTCAGGTCAATAATATAATTTGTTGTGCGTACTACCGCATAGTATCGTGTAACACATTTTCATTTTCAAGCCTTTCCCTCTACACCACACCTATTAATGTTTATGGACTTTTTTTTCTTTTACATTTGAATACATTTAACAAAATGTATTTACATTTTAAAACGTTTTCCCATGGACCACCTGCAGACCCAATTATACTAGTATAGTATAGTCCGTAAAGTATTGGTTGAGAAACAGTGGGATGCATAAACATTGGATGCATATAGAAAATAAAATGAAGAATCTTAGCCCATATCGCACAGACAGCACCCAACCAAACAGTGGTCCCCAGGTTGATTCTTAGGCCTAAACCGCACCAATGCAACTCCTTGCAACTGCCATTGGGGATAATGGTCTCAAGCGACTACATGCAACTACTACATGCAAGGAGTTGCATTGGTGCGGTTTGGGCATTAGTCAGGGTGGTGGTCCCTGGTTCACAATCAGTTGAAACCCCCCGTGTTAAAAAGTGAGTGAGTTATTGTGCCAAGAAAACAAGTACCGGTATTATTATTATATGTGCAACAAAGTAACTACTATAGAAAGTAAACCGCAAAAGCATCTATTTGTTTTTGTGGTGTGTGGAAAATAACTAAGCACATGTTTTACTTCTACTCCACTACAACCCGGATCCAAATATAATATTTACTCCACTACATGCATTTGAAAACTTTATTTATTAGTTTCTAAAACATACATTAACCACTTCAGCCCTGTATAGATTTTGGTCATTCGAAAATAGCCGATCTACAAACTCACAATGCACAGCGATGCGACGCAATGTCACTTTGTAGATTGCTGCTATTTTCAAAAGATTTTTATACATTTGAAAACTTGAAATGGGACATTCTGCATAATGAGTATTTTTTACTTTTGGTACTTTAAGTACATTTTGATACCAATACTTTTGTACTTTTTTGGTTAAGTCAATTTTGAATTCCGGACTTTGGCCTGACTCACACCTTCGCAACAGATTGATGTATGCTTGTTGTATGAGATGTATAGCTGATGCAAGCTCGCAATGGATTTCCAATGGGAGTCACATGGTTTGACACAACATTTGTGTTGTATGAGGGGGAGGGGGGCAGTCAAAACACAGCCGAAAGCCATACACCACAAATGTTGTGTCAAACCATGTGACTCCCATTGGAAATGCATTGCGAGCTTGCATCAGCTATACATCTCATACAACAAGCATGCATCAATGTTTTATGCTAGATGTAAAGGTGTGAGTCGGGCCTTTTACTTGTAAAAGATGCACTGCAGTATTGCTACTTTTACTCAAGTAAAATATGTACTTGTACCACCACTGGAAATGTTTCTTCTTCGACATAAAACCGACCTGGTAAACTTCCTGATCTTTCTTCAGCCTGTACTTTCGCCAGGCGTCCTGGATGACCCGAGCAGCTCTGGTCTCGTTGCGCAGATCCAAGAGACGTACGCACAGGAACGACAGGTATGACATCACAACCTGGAAAACAGCATGGATGTGGTGATTTAAGCAATACCACTCAGTTATTCACATCATCATGTCTAGTCTGGCAAGAAGCAAACTAAAAATATGTTAATGTTACTTAATTTTATGTTTAATTAATACCATGTTAAACAGGGACCCTCCACAACCTCCACCTACTTTTGAGCCAAAAACACTGCAATATCTCAGGACATACTGTTCTGTTGTTTATTGCCCCTTGAAAAAAATCGAATTAAGTTTACTCTTGGCCATTGTCTGCACTTCCATTGCATATTTTTGCATTATTTTCCTAGTTGTGAGCATGGCAAGCAGACCAGGGGAAAAACCTTGTGTTCCGAGTTCTCCCAGTTCAACTCAACTCACATGCTCTGTCCTGCACTGAGTTAAGCTGCTGTTGTTGCTGTGTGTCAGTTATGTACTGTGGTATTTGGGTTACCATATTGGTTCTTAATGTGCTTCTGCCCCAATTAAACTTGGGAACATATTATATGTTGCAAATAGTGATTGACTTCGATATGGAGTCTGAGCCACTCTCACCTTCTCGTTGGGGATGGTGTTGGACATGTCAGCTGTGTTTATCATGGTGGGTACTCCACCCAGGAAAGTGACAGCAGAATTTATTAATCGGAAATTGTTTTTCTCATTCTCCAGGAGCTCTTTGTAGTCCAAAGAGGAAGCTTCTGGACCTGTGTATAACACAAGAAAATAAAACATTGGTGGCAACGTTGGCCTTTTTTCCCCCAGTAGTCAATTAGTACATTTTCAAGTACAAGTACATTTTCAAGTAACACACTCTGTAGCATGTTGCGTATCAAACTACAATGTCACTAGCTGCCACCTAGTGTCAAATTGTGTTTTTTAAAAGCTACTGCTTAGGAAGGAAGCCGAGTCAATCTCTTGTTGATGCACTGAAATGCTTCTAAAGAAGTGGATTTCAATCCTTTTCATGTCAATGGAATTATTTGTAACAGTTGAAATCAATAAGATATCACTATTCGGATATTAACCTGCTGGCCGGATTAAGTGAAGGTGGGGGCCGCATGTGGCCCCCAGGACTCTAAAGTACCAATTCTAGAGGAGCTCAGTCTCGTGATCAATTACTACAAATACCATTAACTGCAAACTGGTAGTTGACACCTGTTCCACACAAGCTATTGGAGCCGGACTATTGTCTCCAAGTCAGTGACACTAAGCTTGATAAACTCTACAAAAAGCTTAATTTACTGCTTTGTTGTCATCTCTCTCACATAACAATGTCTAACATTTACCATCTTGGCCCATCTGCCTGGAGTCAAAAGAGTTGTCCGAGTCACTGCCTGAGGAGTCGAGTTCCACTCGACCCCGCTGGGAGCACTCCACAGTCTGGGTGGTGCACTGACTGACGGCTTCTGCTGGCAGCTGGTTGGGGTGGTAGTGGTGGATCAAGTGGCAGAGAACACGGCCATCCGAGAAGGACACTGTGAAGTTCTCTGCCTGCGCAGACGGGAACAAAGACGTACGATAAGTTTGTCATTTTCTCGAGTTTCAAAGTGGGAACATACACACACCAGGCACAACATCTGCTATTTTACTTTTAAGAGCAATACAAAAGTGTACCTGTTTTTGGTCAAAATTTGTGTTGCTTGTTTTTGAGTACATTACAACAGAAAACAATCACTTTGAGTGAACAACTGCTTTGTTCCTTTTATGTCATGTGTGCGTTTTGTTATCATGCTACCATCTTGGCCAGTTCAGGCTCATAAGGGATTCTAGAGGAAGAATACTGTACATAAAGCATTATTCAAATGCGTAGTTTGTCTACACCAAGAAACATTACCTAAATTCCTAGTGGAATATCCAGACAAAAGGTTTTTGTCTGCGTGCACAGCATGCTCACTAGTCATCATTCTTCTCACCTGCAGGCCATAGAAGTCGCAGACGGCATTAACCCAGTCCATCAGAAGGGCGATCTTGGTGCTGCTGTGTTTGTATGGCACCCTGACCTTTGCACCGCTCGACTTTAGGCCCTTATCAGCCCTCAGAGAGGCCAGCCTCAGTTTAGTGCTCCAGGTTCTCGTCAGGAAATCTATCTCCTCCCTCAGCTGCTCCTCATCCAAAATCACCTCCACCTAACAGGAATTTGAGGACACACGATACGATATGATAGAGTACTAGCTATAGCCACTACATTCTACCAGAGACGTGCTTTTAGAAGCGAGTTGAACACATCTTCTACCCAAACTGAAACAGATTTTTTTATATGTGTTTATATGTTTTTATATGTTAAAAACTGGGTACACACCTGAAAAGCAAAGATGAGTTTCCAGAGGAGGCTCAACGTCTTTTCCCTGTGTCCGTCCACAATATCCCTAGAATCAATGGCAGATCCTGCAAATGGGAAATAGGAAAACAGATTCCAGTTTTAAAGTTTCTGAGTGAGATAATGTAACCAAATGTACAATTATACAGAGGCACACTTCCAGTCTTATAACTGTGTATAAGCAATTCATTATGCTGATTTTGATTTGTCTTTTTCAAATTAAACAAGTGGTGTTTACAAGCAAATGGCAAGTGTTCAAACTGAAATGACAGATGCAGCTAATGAGCGGCATCTAGAAACGTGGCAGAAATAAAAATCACTCCCGTGTGAAGTGAGTGGTGCAACTCTGTGTGGGGGTCCCCGGAAGTTCCAGACGCACAGGAACACACCCAGGGTGCCGCCCCGCTTCCGAAACGGTCCAGAAATGACAGTTACCGTGTGTGGGTCCCCGGGGGGGGGACCCACACACAAAATCATCATATAACAGTAATATGTGCGCATGTGTTAGGCACTTAGGCTGCACAACAGTGACGCAATTCTCGTGCTCGGACACAGCCAGCCAGCCAGGGACGGACCCAGGGACAGACCCAGGGACACACGCCGTCTATAGGAGTTGCACCACTCAAAAATACCATGACAATTCAACAAAGACATTACGCTATGAAAGGAGTACAATATGCCAATTACCATATTCGTCCTTTAGGTCAACACCTCTGTCTTTGAGCACCCTCAGTGCAATTTCCACATTGTGGACCTTTTGTAGGCGGCTGACGGTTGGAAGACGGAGCTTACGTGATAGACTCCAGTCCTTGATGAACAGCTCCATCACCCGCCTAGAGGTAAAGCCCACATGAAAGTGAAACAAGACATACATACAATGCCCTTTCATAATCATAACCAGCCCTGGGTGAGGTGAGAGATATAGACAGAGAGGGTGATATTAGCAATGATGTCAAACATGGAATAAAATAAAATCGAGCACCGACTGGACTCTGTGTTGCCGTGTACAGCTTAGAACAGGGGTTCCCTCAACTGGATAGTACACATTGCCCCTCTGAGAGCTGACTTTGTGTGATCTCACTGGTCCTAATAGCCTGCTTTATGATCGTTGTAGAAAATGTTTAAGACACCCTTCCTCTTCTCATGGTCGAAATCCAAAGCCGTTTTGTTTTTGTCCCCCTCAGCAATATTGTAAATACTTTCGTTCTCTTGATTGTTGTTTTTTTTTTGTCTGTCTTTTTCTTTTGTCTGCCCACTCTCTTCTTTTTCTCCTTCTGAAATGTACACTCTGAAGCGATATTGCCCTTTGCCCCTGTTAAGTGTTAACCTGATGCCATATGTAGTCCTGAAGAAAGCAAGGACACAGAGACACTGGAGATGGAGTCACTTGGAGGGGGGAGGGAGGGAAGAGGGGTGAAAAAAAATCCTGGGAACTGCACTTGTGTCCTATGTATGCATAGAAATGATGTTTTTGTACTGCTTTTTCCAAATAAAATAAATATTATATAAAAAAAAAAAAGAACAGTGGTTCCCAAAATGTTTTCCCGGCCGGGACGCTAGATGTGGCATTTACCATTTCTTAAACCTTTTTGTTTTCAATGAAAATTATTTGATTTTTTTTTTCATTATTCTGAAATGCTTGTTACTGTGAAGTATACATAGTATAGAGTTCACATGCAATTGGCAAGTATGCCATATTTTGTCAGAGTCCAGAGTCTCCAGACTCATCTGCCAACCTCAACTTCAGACTAGTCAATCATTTATTTATTCCTGCACAAAACTCATTTCTCATACCCTACCCCAGTGGTTCTCAACTTTTTCAGGCCATGACCCCCCCCAAAATAATCAGATTTGAACTGGGGACCCTCCACACTGACAAGTACATGGAATTGTAGGAGTTGAGGCATTACATTTTGTTTGACTCTGCTCCGTAGATAAATATTGCTGACAATTCTGAAAATAGCTGATCTACAAGCTCACAACGCCTCGGCGTAGATAGTCTACAGTATTTTCTCAATTTTTGCCTCTTTCTTCTATTTGAGATTTTGGCCCAGGTTTGATGTGTTTATTTTTTTATAGCATAGTTTATAGTAGGCTATAGTTTGTACCTTTCGATGCAGTAATGGTCCTTTTAGGTATTAAAGTCTTACATTGTCACTTCACTGTCAGCTGGGGACCCTCCGGTTGAGAACCACTGCCCTACTCTACCGTGTTCATACAATTGGTGAGTTAATATAAATAAAATTAACAATGGAAGGCTGTGTTATCTAACTCTACATCTAATCATCTTCTAATTCTAAGTGTGAAAGAGACTCAGACCACTCTATGACAACATGCCAGTATATTTCACTTACACTAGACGAATTCCACATTTCAAGTCAACTGCCAAGTTCCTCACAGCAAAGTCAAACTCATCCAGGGGTGTCTGACCATGGGATACTGGCAATCCCAGGTAACCGAGATGCCGAGGAAGGATCCCCTCTCCACTCAGGAAGTCCCTGGAGAAAGCCAGGAGCAGGTCTTTGCTCGTCTGTAGCAGCAACAGGAACACACATTAGGAAAAAGAAGTAGCATGGCAAAAAAGCATTTTAAATGGGATTCAAAACCAAAAGACAAGAACATAACAAAACATCCCTGATTTGTATAGACTTAGAGCTTTTGTCCAGTGAATTGGCATGTAGAAATATTGAGGATGGGTCATAGGAATTTGCAATATCTCACAATTGATGTTTGATCAGCTTTACTTTCAATATTTAATTTTAATATACCAAGAGATTGCAACTATACATCATTAGCTTTGACCCATTCTGATTTGTCAATCATGGACTGACAGACACTGTCAATCAGGACACGCACAGGATTATCAAGACAGGAGCTTGGTGTGGTAGAGAAGTAGACTTACTGCCTTAAAGGAGTATTTTGGTCATATGGTGCAGCTTTACTTTTCTGTGTGTGTGTGTGCTGCTCTACCTTGAACTCTGCGTCCATGCAGAACAGACAGGGGTCATGCTCAATCAGTCGAGACTCTTTGGCCTTGTCCAGGAAACAGACCAACAGGAGCAGCTTCTTCAGACTGAAGCGAGACAGCGCCTCCTCGTGGCCTAACCAAAGAAAGTAAAATGAGCATCAATGAAACCAAACATGAACAATGTCAAATGTATACTTTGTACTGTGCAGAGTGGAAAAAAGCTGATTACAAGCACTGTTAGAGTATACAATATTTTCCAAATTACCATCTTTGTAAAGGTTAGGCACTTTGGCATGTCTGAACTGAGCAGCAAGGTCTGGATTCCACAGCAGCCGTTTGAGGATGAACATGGCCAGACCCAAGACATCACCATTACTCTCCAGTGAGATCAGCTCCCCAAAGATCGTCTAAAAGGCGTGCCAAAGATTCAATTGATGAGAATCGTGTCAATGAACATTACACACATTGAAATGGAAAAGGTCCTTGTTTGAAACACAGATCAGAAGTAAAAACACAACATTGCTGTGTGCGAATACCTCAAGTCCAATCCGTAACCACAGAGGATTGTACGCCAGCAGCCAATTAAGAACTTTTTGGCGTTCACCTATTGAAAGACACAAACACAAAGATTACAACCTTAGCTACAGAGGCCATGAAATGGGGAACCAGGTCCTTTACCGCCTCGCGCAACCAATTAAAATGTAGTCCGCTCAATCACAATGAATCACAAGACCACAAAGTAAATAAAGTCATCTACATCCTAGGGCTGGGCAAATTAACCGGAAATATATCCAAAACTGATATTTATAAATTAGAAACAATAACAGACTTATAATCGAGACGCACCTTGTTTTTAATGATATACATTTTTCATGTCAATGAATCGACACAATAAATCCTAATAGTTTTTATAATAGACAAGAACGATTAGTCTGCATTATACTTTGTTGTACAATGATGGCGTACGAAATAGTGAAAATAGTTGATCTACAAGCTCACTATGCATAAAGATGGGACGTATTGTCATGGACGACGACGGCCATTTTCTATTTAAAAAAAAAAAAATATTCATTCATCTTAATCACGACAAAGTCATATCACCCAGCCCGACTTCATCCACTTACCGATGTCCTTCCAGAGGTGCCGGTCTTTTCTTATCAACAGCCTCTTGGCCTCCACTTCCTGCTCTAGCCTCTGGATGGCTTTGACCATGGCCTCGGATGTGAATAACTGGCAAGCTGCACGACGGAGGCGGTTTAGCCTTCGACGAGCTGTGTATGTGCTGAACGACATTTCCTCTTTGGTGGGAGCTTTGGGCACATTGAACGTCTCGTCGCTGCTCATGACTAGAGACGCAGCGTTCACTGCATGAGTTGAAGACAAGAGAGAGGGAAAGGTTAAAGCTCTCCTAAAGCTTAAGCTACACACACACACCTCATGAATCATTCGTTTAGTATATATGGTGTGCTGCAAAATCCCACAAAATAAATCACTGGATGAACTCAGTAAACAGCATATCTAAACAGACAGGTTTCCGTGGAAGTCACACAAATCATTGATCAAAGCCCCATATCGGTGCTTCTAGTTCCAAATGTAAGGCACATATGGTCGCTCTGAAGTACAGATACAGGACTACATCAAATAGTCATTACAAATGTGATTTTGACAACAAATGCCCTAAATAAAGGACAAGGAAAAACAGAAATGACAACTGAAATAGGAACAGATCTTGGGAGTGGACACCAATCCTATATGGGCCAAAGACTGTCTATCGAAGTCAAGACAAGACATGTTAATTTAATGTTACCTTTCCCTTTAGCAACTTCAGTGTGTACTTTGAAGTCATCTGGGGTGAGGATGTAGTTAATCCAACAAGTGAATCCTCTCTCCTGCTTCTCAATCCACCTCTCATCATAGAACATATTCTTGGCTGCAAATGGCATTGGGTGTCTTGGTATGACTGTAAGAAAATCATGCTAAAATATTACCAAATCATAATCCACAGACACAAAAGAAAAATTATATATATATATATAAAAACACTGATGAAATCAAACTTTAGCCCACAATAAATATCAAATACCTGTTTGTACAGGCTTAATGAAGGTCAGCTTAGACTGTGCCACTGCAACAATTCTTGCTGTCTTCACAGGCCGTGCACCAAATGACTTCAAAGACTGTGAAGCTATGAACACAATCAGAAAATAATTTTCAATATATATTTATATTAATATAAAAATACATTCATACTAGTATACTATGGAACAATTAAATGGTAAATGGTGCATTTATTTATATAGCACATGCAGCCTTTATCCAAGGTGCTTTACATATTGTCACCCATTCATGCACACATTCATACACCGATGGCGGTGGAAATCATGCAAGGCACCAACCAGCTCATCGGGAGCAATTAGGGGTTCAGAGTCTTGCTCAAGGACACTGCGACACTAACTCTGGGGGAGCCCAGGTTCGAACTGGGAACCTTGCAGTTCCCAACCGGCCACTCTACCCCTGAGCCACCGCCACCCCAATTGACATCTTAACATCACAGGTTAGAGGCCAGGTATAGACAGAACACATTCACACACACACACCTTGTGACAGGTTCTTGGAGCTTGGTTGCTTGGCTTGGGTAAGGGCCACTGACTGTGCAGTCTTTACAGATAATACAGATTTAGAGCGCACTGAACCTGCAAAAAAAAAACAGAATGCACAAAATATCATGTGGCTGCACATAATATTCTTTTGTCAACTATAGTTATACCACGCTTTCAAGTGTCAATGGAAAATTGGAGATTATCTGACAGAACATCAAACACTAACAGTGTAAAAAAACGGTAATTATTTAGGCATAGTCTTTCAAAACCATTCCACATTTTCTCACCTGCCGTTCTTGGCTCCTGCCTCTTTGGTACACTCCTCTTCTCTTGCACCGATTTCTCCTTTATAACAGCTGCCACTCTTCTCCTTTTGCCTCTCTCAGTTTTCCCAACATTCTCAACCTTCTCTCCCTGCAGAAATTCCTCACTCTTCCTCTTCTTGTTCCTCACCGCCTTGTCCAACACAGCCAGGCTGTGGATTGGGAAAGTCAAGTCTTCATGGACAGACAGAGGGGCTAAAATAAGATGTGGTGGGGTGCTTAAACTGGTTATTAAAGATTGCTTAAGCACATCAGAGCCTGATGGTGAATCACAGGGAAGAGAGAATGAGACCACGGATGGAGGAAATGTGACAGTGAAAGTATTGTCAGATAGGCCTGAACGCACTGAAGAACTGACTGGAGAGGTGATAGGGAAGGGTGCCATAATTGGGAAGGCAGTTGGCCCACGCAAATCATCATAGGCGGAAGTCATGCTGATGGATTCTGATTTCCATGTCGGCCGTCTGTTTTCATGTAGAAAGCTGTGTGATGTAGAGTTCTGACATTCCACACTTCTGCTGCTGTCACGTTCTATGACAGGGAGATCGGGCGTGGCTGGGCTCGATTCACAAGGACTGCTGGCATCAGTGAGCTCAAGTGTTTTCTCCAAGAGCTTTCGTCTTGACTTCTTTACTATTCTCTCGCCTGTTGCGACTGGGGCTTTGACCTTTGTCACGGTGGCAGAGGTAAAATAACACTTCTTAACTCTTAGGTTATCACCAACCTGTATCTCTGGATCAACAACCTGGCTGGTGCCTGGCTTTTTGTTCACGAAGAAAGTAAGTCGTGGCTTACTGGACTCCACCGGGCTGTCATTTTCAGAGCCACCACCATAACTTCCACTCAAGGATTCTAATGAATCTGAATAGTCATAACTGGAGCTTGCATTAGGAGGACTGGCAATGAGATGAATCAGGTCAGAGTCAATGATGGCCAGAGCATCTCTGACAGACGGAATTTGAGTTTGGGGTAAAACACATTCACTTTCCGTAGCCACAGCATCAACAGGGCTTTCAAGTGACTGTATGCGGGGCATGAGGTTTTTAAAGCTCTCTGGTGTTCCTATGGGTGAAAGTGTCCTGTTCAGCACTCTGGTTATCATTCTGTGCTCAGGTGTGCTTACTAATTCATGAGGCTCAGCTGAACCGTTGGTAGACTCCATGTGATCGCCAACAGGGACAAGCAGAACAACAGGAGCGTTATTCTGAACGCTGTCCTGGTCTGACTGGACCAGGGCCTTTTGCTTAGAAGCCCTCTGCTGCTCTGATTGCCCAGAGCTATATTCAATAGGGCTGTACTTGAGGGACCTCTGCCGTACTCGCTCTCCCTCATTGAGCAAAGAAAGTGGGCTCCTGGGTTTTCCACGCATGTATTGCTGGTTCCGGGGAACTTGAAAGGTCTTATTGGCTGCAATCTTCAAGGTGGGCCCCGTTTTCTGTCCTCTAGGCGTGACTGATTGGTCACCTGCCCTCTTGTTTTTGATTGAATCCCATAAGCTTTTCTGAAACACAGTACAAAACATTATGAGACACTGTTTTAAATTACATGCTCCAGATAATGGCAATGTGTGATTAAAAATAATAGAGTTCTCCCAGGCCAAAAATCCCTCCTGCTTTAAATTTACCTTTTTCTTTTTTGGTGCCTCTGCTCTCCCAAGCACAACTGCTTGATGTCTGAGGACGCCATTTGCATTGAAGATGACCAGTTCTCGAACTCCACCTTCTTCAGACGGGGTCCAGGTTATTGTCAGAATGAAATGGCTTCCAGGCTGCCAAAATAAAACATATGTAAATACGTTTTCAATGTAATGAGTCCCGGGATGCAGGGAAGGTATTTTAGATGAGTCCCAGGGACATTTTATGAGTCCCACTTCAACGACGTTATGAGTCATATTTTACCATTTTTACAAATTGCAGCATTTAACTCCCATTTAATTTTATATGGTTATAATGTGGTTATATTCATGTAGAAAACAGAAGAAGAAATGATTATTATAACTAAAGCTAGCAAAATAAACTATAATAATAAATAAATAAAAACAGTACAGTAGTATAGTAGTGCATCCCGTGGATGCAGAGGTCGTTGATTTATTGCGTCCCTCAACTATAAACTGCATTTTGGGATGCAAAATGCACCCTATTTTAATCTCTGCCAATATGGTATTGTACTAGTCTCTAGAACACAGATATAATGAGGTCTCACTCATTGGAAAAGAGTTGGCCTGTCACTAGTTTATGTTACTCTATGACTGTGGTAAATGTGTAACAGCCAATAGACTCTTAAATACTGTTTTGTACCACAACATCACTCGTGAGCAGGGTTTCTGTTTATTTAATGTATTTTTTTTATCTATGAACAAATTACTTAACCACTGGGCATTGGGCAACATTTTATACTTTGTATGTTGCACATTGGTGTCATGCAAAAACAAATAGCAGCTCACAACACTTTGCAATGCAAAGGGTGCCCAGATAGAAAGGACAATTCAAGCTTTCCCCACAGCTGCAATGTTGGTGAATTTAACGTCGTTTAATACAAGCAGATCGCAAAAACAATTTGGATGAGTGGGGAGTCAATGGAGGGTATTGCAACTCTAGATTCATCCCATTACTAAACAAATTTTAGAGTTGCAAATTGCGGCTACCTAACCTTACAACACATTTTGGCAGCACACTCGCACTTGAAAACAGCATGGTAATGTGTAAATACAAATACAGGTTTACTAGCCTACTTAACCAAGACAATGGGTGTGGGGACCTTTACACAATTGTTGTAGCTGTTGTTCTTAATATTCCATTGGCTTAAGCATTGCCAACGCCCAACAGCCTACACATTGAATTAATATCAAAACATTGGTCTTCTTTTTGTACCCCTTTTACCTCAGCCTACATTGTTAGCAGCCTATAAGTAGATGTATTTTATTTATATTTAGACCAGTCAGCTGCAGGCTATAATAACAAACAAACACCGACTCCATGTTTCCTGTTGTTACCTGAATTGTAAAACTGCTGTGATCCACAGAAAAGCCCTTCGACGAAGGTATTTTCTCAACTCTAACCTCGGCCACGGCATCCTCGGTAGGATTGTCAACGCGCAGAAGGGCAGACTTCGAGGTGCCCAGCTTCACACAACCGTAGGTTACAAACGGAGCCTTTGAGAACTGCATCAAACTGAGAACTGGAATGGCATTTTCTTTGTCGCTGCTGTCTCTCTTTGTTGGACTGATGATGTCCAGATATCCTCCTCTCCGCGTAGAACTCATACTTTGAGCCATTCTTGGCGAACACTCTTTAAAAACGCACAAAACTAGTCTGCGGCCGCACGCTGCTACATGACATGTCTCAGTCTGACTGCCTGGCGAAAAAACTACTGACTGTGACTGGTTGTTGTTGCCGTTTAAACATGCGACGTTCAGCCTTCACCGTTTGAAATTCGGACCGTTGTTTTCAGGGGTCGCTCAGCCAATCGCAGTGGAGGAGCCGCTGCGTTTGCTCCGTTTGTCCAATGAGAACACAGAACAACTTGAACGCGTACACAACATTCTCAGCCTATCGGAAACTCTCATCGTTGCATTTAAACCACTGTTTCTCAACGTCTGGTCCGGGGCCCACCAGCAGTGCAAATCTAGAGATACAGTCTTGAGTCTTGCAAATCTAAACTGTAAAAATGACCAGTGTTCAACTCTGGGTCCATTTGCTTGCTTTGAACATGACAGGAGAACGACAGGAGAATGTTGGACCCTGTTGTAAACAAGTGTAATGCTTTATCAGTGACACAGTAACAGTCTTTGTATTGAGTTGTGTTTTCATGTGAAATGTACCCATTCTGCAAACTGTTGATAAATGCTTCAATCAATCAACCTGGCCAATGTTGATCTATCATAAAGATAGCAATAGGGGATATTTACAAGGCTGACTGTCGTGTCCCTTCAAGGAGGTGCCCATAAATAACTGTGCCTCTGTCCCTCAGCTTTTGTGCATGTACCTATTCTTACTCAATGTAAAAGTAAGGATGGTGTTCATTACGGGCTCGTCGGGCTGGCCACCACGGTGGCCATGCAGCCATTTGTTCACGCCACACTCAGTTACAGACCCATATTGGGTCTGTATCAAAAGTAAAATGTTTCACAAAACTCCTGTTAAATAAATATGCAAATTTGAAATTTTCAAAATATATAATATCCAGAGGTTCAGGTTGGGACAAAGTGTGGGACCTCTGCTGACTCGTGCTGAGCTATTGTGAAATAATTCAGAATCAGTTGTCATGGGGCCATACTAATTTATTATGGTCCCATTTGATGACAACTGATTCTGAATTATTTAATAATAGCTCAGGGATAGCTTCAGTCATACAAAGGGACGGAATATGCCATGAAGCATTATTATTCTGTTGATTAATTTACACCTCGACAGTTATGCGTATGCCTACTGCCATTGAATGTGAAATAATATACCAAAGTGATGATTAAATAAATGTCCACTTCAGTACATTAATCTATTAAATCCTATCAACTACAGTAGTAAGTAGAATATGTTCGCATAATAAATAATCTACTGTAATGTGTTGTGTTTATGATGAATTGAAAAAGGTGGACCCTCTTGTAAACAAGTGTAATGCTTTATTGGGTCGTCCTCTCACAGTTGACAGTTTTTGTATTGAGTTGTGCTTGAAATGTACTGTAATTCTGCAAACTGTTATCAATCAATTGAGCTGACTTTCTGCAATTGTCCCTCATGACCAGCTGAGGGTAGCATTGTTCTGTACAGAGCTGAGTAATAGTAGACGCCGGGCTAAAGCTGAGTGATGTGTGCTGTTGGACTGGTGATGGACTGATGATGGTATGATAGGAAAGTAGGACACCATAGATCTCCATATGGAGCTGACCTGTTCTGACATTCCATATGTTGACCTCATCAAACCCTGTACACTCAAGACACGCTCCATATATGGCCAGTACAGAATTCATTCCATATGTTGATCTGACCCCCCATGCCACAGCGCCAGCGCTCGCCCAGCAGTCTGCCATCACCCAGGCGGAAATGTTGATCTGACCCCCCATTCTAAAGCGCCAGCGCTCGCCCAGCAGTCTGCTGTCACCCAGGCGGATGCGCGCATGCCCTCAGGCGTCTTACTGGTGTTAAATAAAGTGAGATTAAAACCTAATAGGGTTTGTCAATCTCACCTGCAGTCTGTTTTTATCATGTTGTTGCTGACTATGTTGCTTTGCTGCTATTTGTTCCAAAAAAAAAAGAAAAAAAAATAGTGTGTATTGTTGATGGGTATTTTCTTACATTATGATTTATTGTTTCATATTTTATGTTCACATCTTATTACTATGTTAAAAAAGACCTTGTAAATATCAATATTTGCGTGTGTATTAATTCCACTATCAGCTGTCGCCCACTCCAGATTGTCAATTATACCAAAAGGGAAATAAGATTAAATGGAAAAACATGGAAAACAACACGACAACAACCTTGCCCTTAAAGATGAGGTTAAACATACACTCTCACCCTATGAGATAAATGGACAACAACAGAATCCTAATCACGGAACGTGATTAAAGTCGAAAACAGGATTCAGACCATCGGACGCCCATGACAGCCTGATGACATCTTACACTGATGGGACCTTTCAACCTATTGAAATGTGACAGCTGAATCCTAATCAATGACATGTTTTTCAGTATGTATGTTTGTGCAAAATGATATGATGACATTCAGAGCACTTAGGAGAATTCTCTCTCCTCTATCCTTTACCGTTGTACACGCTCTGAATCTGAAGAAAAAAACTAAAGAAATCTGAGAAATACTTTAAGAACTTGTGTCTTGTGTCAAAAAATCCTTTCAGGTTTTTTACATTACTCTAAGTTCATCTTTTGGGTTTTGATACTTTGTGTTCTCACTTTTCCAGTGAAGTCTTATAAGGTCGAGGTATTTGGTCTCTTGGCTATTTCCATAGCCTCAGCTATAAATCGAACAATTGTTTTGCCTTGTTTATGTCTTCTATTCATTTACTTATTTTGTGTATCATCCCACACTGACTGTCTTTGAGGCCCAATCTTGGCATGCATGCATCCATGCTCTCTCAACAGGCTACTACAGGACAATGCTATTGTTAAAGAAGTCAATCACTCTCCTCTGTGTGTTGAAAATAATGCATTTGCATGTCTATGGCAGCAGTAGGCCTGGGATATCCTTCCCCTCTTCTACTCTCATCCCCGTACTCATCCCTCTATCCCCCGCCGTGCCGTGGTTCTTTTCTCCATGCTCTCTTCTGCTCTCTGCGCGACACTTTCTACTTTTACACGAAAGAATGCCCTCCCACATTCCCTAGGAGTGTGACTGTCCTGACTCTGTTTAGGTTGCAGAATTAAACATCTCATGTATTTTAGGGAAGAACTGTTTTTCTGGCTGCGTGCTACGTATGTAAAAGTTATACAATACAATCATCTTGGAGAACTTTTAAAATGTTGCTTTTAAAAATAAAAAAATCTTCTACTAAGGCCATATGTTGCACAAACGGATGTTTTGTTTGCAACATTGCCTCCCCCTCCGGCTCCGACCCCCATAGACATTAGCCGACCCCCGTCTGCTACCCCGTCCCACGACGGTGTCGCGCTGAAAATAATAGCAGATCTACAAGATCACACCGCGGCGTGGAGTCGACGTATCGTGAGTTTATAGGTCTGATATTACTCTGGCGCGACGAAGCATAAATTACCAGGCAGTCACGTGATTCGTGCACCGTCCAATCATCTGTCAGGAAAACACGGCTGGTAATTTTGAACAGATGAACGCAGACTCGCAGTCCGCAGAGCAATGAGACTGAGTATTTATTGAGACTAAAGGCGTAGCCATGTGTAAAGTTTGTACAGTATAGAGACTCTCAGTAGATCATTAAATCAGTATAATTTATGGACCGATCAGACGCTGAAATCTTAATTTACTTCATGTTTTGATAACCATGAGTTCCCATGTTATTACCCCGGGTCCCTACAGAGCGACGAAACTGGTAAGTTTTTACATTTGGCGAGTGGTTAAGCTAACGTTAAAAGTATAACTGAAATGAGTGTGAAACACACAATCTAGTTAATATTGATGGGACTACATGACTATGATCAGTTGCTTTATCTGTTATTCTTCGATCTACGTCATATATTTTATGTTTAAACCTAAGCTTTGCTGCTTTTAACGTTTGTGTGAATTCTAAGCTTACTCATTGTATTCTGCATTGGTTGTTATGAAGTATGAACAGAGTACGTGTTGTATGCCGGCGTAATGTAACGTGGGTGTTTTGCTTTGAAAACTTTGGAGAGTGTGTGTGTGTGTGTGTGTCATGTGTGTGTGTGTGTGTGCGTGTGACTGTGTGTGTGGAGACTGGAGAGACACAGAATTCCTTTATTTTTAGTACAGCAGGATTATTATGAGCCCACATGCTAAAGTCAAGAGATTAGTAGGTCTACTGCTTCTTTTGGGATCAGTGCTGAAAACGGTTAAGAAAGAACCCCCACAATGACATGATCAGAATGCTGCATATTGGCTCCTACTACTGTAGGTCACAAAGTCTTAGATTGGATTAGATTACATTACATTACATTACAGTCATTTAGCAGACGCTTTTATCCAAAGCGACTTACAATAAGTGTATTCAACATAGGTAGGGAACAAAAACTACTAATCACCAGAAGTCTTTAGTGCATTTTCTGCAAAAACAAGCAACCAAGAGTATACCTAGCGCTAAGGTAAAAGTGCAATATATCAGCTACCTATTTCCTTAAACAGATGAGACAAAATAGCTAAATCAAATGAGCATGAGCTAAAACAATTAAGTGTATCGACTAAACAAGATCCAATAAACAATACAACAATAGAAAACAAGCGTTCGTACAACTAGTTTCAATGTATTGTCACTGCACAGAGTATGCAAATACTTTGACAATGAAATGAAGGGTGGCGTCTAGCCAGAAGTGCAATACAGTAATGCAGCAATGAGAGAATAAATACAGAAACATCAACATGTACAGTAATGTATACGGAATGATACATAATAAATAGTAATGAGTATGCTGGCAGAACCAAGTAAATATAAATAAGTATATGAGAAGAACAATCTGTACAGTGCAAGCAATGCATGAGGAAGATAATATATGTATATATATACAGTATTCTAGTATAGTAGCCTACGGGGAGTCTGAACACTTTATGATACACTAAAAAATCCTTAATTTAACACAAACAAGGGTCTATTTGTACACTTAAATTGAACGCTGGCTGTTTTCTTGTTCTCATTAGGCTACACTAAATCAACACTGATCATTTACTGTGTAGGGAGATGCACTGAAGCACAAAGGCCAGAGGTTCCATATTAGTTTAATCAACTCTTTCTTTCTCTCTCCAGTGGAATGTGGTGACCGGGCTGTTTCGGTCAGGCATGCCCCTGAGGAAACACCGTCTGCACTTCAGGGTCCACGCTGCCTGCTTCACTGCCTCTGCTGCTGTGGACTGGCTACACCAGCTGCTCTGCAGTAACAGTAACTTTGGCCCAGATGTTACCCGGCAACAGACGCTGCAGCTCCTGAAGAAGTTTCTGAAGAACCACGTGATTGAGGATGTGAAGGGGCGCTTCGGCACAGAAGATTTTGAGGACAACAACTTATTGTACAGGTAAATATTGAATGAAGCAGACGGGGTCAGTAATGGATCTCATTAACCACTTGCACCCGGGGGGGGGGGGGGGGAGATTCTCAACCTTTTTAATTTCAAGGATCCACATTTTAGGGGAAAGGAGGGACACCCGCACACTGCCACTTGCCAGGTTCTATATAATTTATTTTTAAAGAGAAGAGAGCAACGTTACGGTCTTGCGACCTTCCTCAGGCTTCCTTTCTCCTACATTGTATGCCTCGTCACCATCGCACCTGCTACAAATTGTCTTCCGGGTGTGCAGAAGTCTTCTCTCCATGAGGATCCACATTTTGACATGCATGTTTAGGCCACAAGATCCCGGGGACCACAAACAACGAACATTATATTGTTTGGACATGATTTGGCCCATAATTCCTTTACTGTCGTTTGTATTCTAAGTTGTATTTTTTTGTACATGAAATAATAGTGAAGTTTAACTAGTTTAACTTCAATCATTTAGCAGGGGACTCCATGGGGTGAGGTCACGTGAGAACCACTGTTCTAGCAGAATGATAATGATGTGTTTGACAAAGCTGCAGGGCTAACTAGTGACGGTTGTCAAGGTTTTATTGTTGAAAATGATGGGGCCATTGTTTACTGACTTACCAGCAAGGCATTTCACAAACTAGTTACACTAGCAACTTACTGTGAAATCAACGCTCTGCACCAATGTCTGTCTGCTCAGCTGTAATGTGCTACTCTTGCATGCGGAGCAACACTGGAGCCTGAGCAAGCAAACATTTTTTGTAACTCCAATACTTTTTTGCCAGCTGCTTGAAAAGCGGCTGGACAACATGTTCAACTACCTCCACTAGTAGACTGTAGTAGAAACTTTTTCATCATTGGCTGCCTCTAAGGCTTAGAGGCAGCCAATGATGAAAAAGTTTCTAAGCCAATGGGAGACTTACCCATAAAACCCATAGTCTGAATGGCATAAAACCCATATTCTGAACGCTGCAACGTGAAGCCGTATTGGCTGCATACTCGAGTCTGAACGCCGCAACATAAAGCTGAGGCAGAGGCTGGGCACGCAAACGGAAATATCTTATACATGTTCATAAACGAGAGCTAACTGCAGCTGGTAATTATGACTGAATTATGTTTTAATATAAAACCAATGGGGTTAGAATCTAAACCCAATTCCGTTGGTGGTGCGACAATAGGCTTTACTGTCCTGTTTCCATTCCTCTTTTCTTTCTTTTTTTTCCTCATCCCAGGTTTCCAACCACATCTCCTTTGAAGCCCATTCCTTGTCCGGCCCCAGCCACGAGCTCCATTAAGAAGAGGCTTTCCATCAGGGACAAGGATGGCTTCTTCAGGTTCAAGAGCATTAATAAGCATGATAAAGAGACACAGGTGAGCTTGACTGGTCCAACACGACGTCTAAAACATGCTATGTAAAACTCCATTTTAAGAATTTCATGTATTCTAAGTTCTAACAGCTTACTCGTTTACCTGCCCTATGATAGTGCCTATCCACAAGCGGCCGGTCACTTGATGTATGTGTCTCAGTCATAGGAGAAAAATGTCAAACGTTTTCAATACCAGGTCTACAAGATCGCGTTGGGATGCGTTGAGCTTGTAGATTGGCTATTTTTGAGTACGCCTTAAGTGGTTATTTGTGTTTATTTTGTTTGCTTATAAGTTAATTCTTCTCAAATTGAAACTTTTATCAAATCTAAGTTTTTCATCGTTTGCTTACTATAATTAATCTATTGCTTACCTTTTCAGGAAAATGTAGATCCTGCAATCCAGGCACAAGAAGAGGAAGTGAGTCAGCCATCAACGGAGAAGCCAGCCCAGCAACGAGTACTGACCGAGGAGGATGAACAGGAGCTCTGGAGAGACATTACCCTGACACAGTACGAGCGCACACACACATTATGGATGATCCATGTACACTGGGTATTAAATAAATAGGATTTGAGCATGTCGTAACGGGACGTGTTTTGTGTTGCACATTTCATGCACAATAGCCATTCACACAGTGACATCAAGGTGTTTTAAAAGCATCAAAAGGATCCTCGAGTAGTCGGAGTTGGCGCAAATTCTCAGATTCTTTGGCAGTTTCCATAATAGGCGTAGGTTTTGATAGTCTGTTTTACAATATCATACCAAGAGATTTTGTTTAATCATGATCATGTATGGAGATTATTCAAAATACATGAAGGGTGTAAAATATATATTTTTAAATGTCTTGAAAATTGTTGTGTTTCAGTTTACAGAAGATTCTGGGTCTGACTTCACTAGATGATGTATTAGATCAGCGTCATGTTAACCCACAGAACATCATCCATAACGTGACCAAAGTCAATAAGCATGGAGTAGTCACACTGGACGACAAGACCGGTAAGTGGAATGGCTGACCGACTGCTTGCCTTATTCTGGTCTGCCTGTATATTACGTTTAGTTCTGTTGTTTACCCGTTCTACCAGTCTGACCTGTCAATCATCTCTCTCTAGACGACCTCCCCCACTGGGTTTTGTCTGCTATGAAGAGTCTGGCCAACTGTGAGTTACAGAAAACACATTATATTATTTAATTTATCTTCATTTATGTTCATTTATGTTGTGTATATTGAAGTATTGTAGTCTTTGACATGATCATTGCATGTATAATATTTCCCAATCAAAGTACATAGTGATGTCTCAAAATGTACAATACTGTTTCTCTCAGAGGCATTTACATTTAATGGAGCCTATGCCTAATGTTTCCAATTATTTCCTTCCCCTTCATTTTAAAATAAACAAAGGAAGAGCAGCTTTTTAAATGTAAATATTGGCAGCTATGTACAGCAAGCATGTTTGTTTAATAAATGCAATGATAAGAACACTGTAGTGTGTAGGCTCTGTCTACATTCCTGTATTTAATTGCTTTAACCTGCTGTTGTTGATTTTCAGGGCCAAAGTATGACAGCGGACAACCGTCCTATCCGGGCTTTGAGAGAGATGTCTTCAAAACAGTGTCTGATTACTTCTACAGCTTACCACAGCCATTACTCACATACGAGCTCTATGAACTGTTTATCAACATCCTAGGTAGGTCCCCTGGGGGGTATTATTTTAATTTGAGTGTGTCTTTGGACAGAATTAGGTGACAGGTGGAGTGTCAATCGGAAGGTTGACTATTGATCCTCCACTCAGCGGAGATTTTACTGTTTTCCAATTACTATTCGTGATGGAACAAATACAAACTATGCCTTAACGGTCCTGATCAGTCGTTGAGAGCAGAGGCTGGACCAGGACAACTGACTTGAGGCAACTGTGATATGGCATGGGTTGTGTATAGGCCTGGCATATAATTTCGTGTGCAGGGAATGATTGTCAAAGATTCCACCACAAGACGTTTGTGTTTTGATGTTTGCTCACTACTCGAAGCAGTCTCAGAAGTGTTGTATGCAAGAAACCAATGTAAAGGAATGACCGTGTTGCATTGAAAGCTCAGTTCTTTCATGCTGCTATTTGGTGACAAATAAATACATTAGATGTGCCAGCCAAAGACAGAAAAACAAATCCAAAAAACCCTGAGTCATTCTCACATTAACTCTGGTGTAAGTGGTGTCCTGACATTAACACTTGGTCTTACCCTACTATCTGTTACTAAATAAATATATGACCTGGCATCAAAGAGACTTCTAGCTGTCAATTAGGTGCACGTTGCTACTACAATGGGAATCATTTAATCTTGAAATTAGATTTTAGTCTGCTACATCCAGTGGTTACAGATTGATTCTACCTGTTGACAGATCATTTCACTGTTGAACGCATCACTGACTAGAGCTCTCTTAAAATGCCAGTTGAAAATTATGGATTTATTGGACTATATGGTGGGTGAGAATCTCTTGGGATTGGGAATATACAATTTTAGGTCTATATGACATTTAAAATAAATGTCTTAATAACTGTCTTAATAACACTTTTCCTACAGGGTTCTGGAGCACAAATACTCTAGATGTGCCAAGAGTCAAGACTATGTTGATGTTATTGTGCCTGGTGTTTTTTTGTTTGTTATGTATTAACAAAGATTTGGGTTATTTTCCTCATTGAGCCTTAACAGTAATCTCGGTGTGGGCCTGTTGTGTTGTCTGTCTGACAAAGTGATGGTCCTGTGTATGTATGTCTGCTTTGAAATGACTAACGCTGCCCCTCTGTTTGCCGCTGACGTTCTGCCTGCAAACTCTCTCTTTCCCCCCCCCCCTCTCTATCTTGCTCCACCTCGGTCTATTTCCCCCCCCCCCCCCCCCCCCCCAATGTCACGTACCAGTGCTATGTGGGTATGTGACAGCGCCCCCTAGACATCAGCGGGCAAAGCGCAAATTGTCTGACCCCCCTTCCTTACCCCCTCCCGCCAAGACGCCGTTCCACTCCACAGAGTGTCTCCTGCTGTCACTGCTCAGGCAGGGTTCTTGTGACGAGACCGACTCTCCAATGAAAGAGGTTTTCAGCACCGTGGTCCGGTCACGACTGCACGTTTTGAAAGGCAAGGCCAGCACAGACAACCGCCAGTTTGGAGGCAGCTGTCTGAGCCTGAACCAGTCACAACGCTTGGGTGGTCCCACTAGGCGTCGCCCCAGAAGCTGCTCATTGGTGGACACAGTCCTGGATGACTCTGCCCCTTTCTCCCAGCAGCTGCTTTTGTCAAATGACAGCCTGGCGGTCGTTAAAGACTTAAAAGACAGTCTGGACGATGATGCTGCTGCTGCCACCCTGACAACCCGTAACAGTCCAGAGTCTGCATTCCCGTTCTCCTCTACTAATGTACCAGGAGATCCCACCAGAGACCATGGTTCTGTCAATTCCATGGCAGCAATGTCATTCACATGGAAGTCCCGCCTCTTGCGGCCACGCAGTATGGGCAGCTGCCTGGACATTGTGGTGGAGACCAGGGAGGACGGTGCCATGGAGATCAAGGGCCAGAGTCGTGCAGCCAGCTGTTTGAATGTGAACATACCTGAAGACCAGCGACACTCCTCCTCATCTTCCCATCCTCCTTCCTCTTCCTCTCGTCCATCCTCGTCATCTTTGTCTTCCTCTCACGCATCCTCCTCCTATCCTGCCTCTTCTCCCTCCCATCCATCTGTCTTTTCCCCGCCGTCTGCCGTGGCCAAAGCACCACGTTGTGGTGCTAGGCCTCTCTCCAGTACTTCCAGTCTGTGGACCCTCCGTGCTGCAGCACCTAGCTCTGGTCCGGCTCTGGGCCGACGCACCCGCAGCTCTCTGGACGTGTCTAAGCTGTCCCGCCGGCCCGTTTCACTGTTCAAACCAACTCTATGTCTGTCCACCAGCTGCTCTCAGCTCACACAGCACAACCCTGAAAACAGTAAGACACCTCCACTGCCTGCCTGTTTGTTTTGCCCGACTGTCCGTGTGCTGTTAATGTCGATGCATGTCTAACATCATCTAACAATCTAACCACTCCTGCTAGTTAAGTTGCTCAAGATCACTCAAAAAAAACTCCTATGAAAAACCGTGTCAGGGAGTTGAATGGGAGAAGTGGATCAAGACGTAACTCAAGAAGTCGCTTAATTTTGACAGCAACAACGTGACTTGTCGTTAGCTTCAGACATAGTGTTATAGGTAGATGTACTATAAATCTCTCTCTCTCTCTCTCTCTCTCTCTCTCTCAAGCAAGTGAAACAACAGAACAGTCGTGAGAGTCAGATTATAAATTAAACTATAATTCCCATAATAAGGTTTTAAGACATGAGACATCAAATCGATTTGGTGAAAAACATGCCACTGCAAATCTGCCATAAATTCTGGCATGATTATTGACACCATACAGCTGTAGGGTGAGATTACAGGCTACTGGCTAAAAGTCATTTGGATTTGTTGGCATACATTTTGGTATGGTGGTTTTAATGTGTTGTGTCTCCAAGGATTATCTTTCCAAATATAAGAAATTCGAGGTAATCTCAATCTATTTACACTAGCTGTAAAAATGTAGCTCAGTTAGGGTGGAAATGTCCAGTGAAAATGTTACGGAATCAAAGGGAGATAGAGATTTAGGTGAAAGTGAGCTTGAATTTATATTAAACATTTATGACGTGTGTGTTATAACAAGTGTTTATTTATGAAGCATTATGAGTGCATTATAAATGTGATTATAATGCATTATAGACCCTGGTAGACTACCTGGTAGTTATAATGCATTATAGACCCTGGTAGACTACCTGGTAGTTATAATGCATTATAGACCCTGGTAGACTACCTGGTAGTTATAATGCATTATAGACCCTGGTAGACTACCTGGTAGTTATAATGCATTATAGACCCTGGTAGACTACCTGGTAGTTATAGACCCTGGTAGACTACCTGGTAGTTATAATGTGCTGTTCCACAGAGTATGCAATCATAGTATACTCAGTGGATACTATACCCATTTTGACCAGAACTTATAAATTATATTATAAGTTCATATACCTTAATGTTGTTAAACATTTATAACGAGTGTTGTGGTTATAACACATCATAGACCCAACCCAACCACAACATATTGTCATCACAGCTACTCTAATCAACAACAGATACTGTGATTGTGTGATATGTATAAGAGAAACAATCCTATAAATGTGTTAACAGTCAGCTAGCTTAGTGATTAACTATAACATTATAGTCCATCCATCCAGCCATTGTGTGTGTGTGTGTGTGTGTGTGTGTGTGTGTGTGTGTGTGTGTGTGTGTGTGTGTGTGTGTGTGTGTGTGTGTGTGTGTGTGTGTGTGTGTGTGTGTGTGTGTGTGTGTGTGTGTGTGTGTGTGTGTGTGTGTGTGTGTGTGTGTGTGTGTGTGTGTGTGTGTGTGTGTGTGTGTGTGTGTGTGTGTGTGTGATTAACCTGTCTTGGTCTCTGTGTGGCATGTAGGACTTCTTAAACCCCAGTGCGAACGCGTGGCCATCGAGGCGCTGCAGTTGTGCACCCTCCTCCTCCCCCCTTCTTCCCGCAGGAGGCTACAGCTCCTCATGAGGATGATGTCACGCATTAGTCAGAATGTGGACATGCCCCGTCTACACCACGCCATCGGAACACGCACACTGGTGAGACCATGGCTTCTGCTGTTCTTGTATTGAACACTGAAATGTATGCGTGCATGCATAGACATTTCTTGTCTATGTTCGCTTATAAGTTACTGCATATACACAATCAAGTAAACTTGCTTTTGTTTACTTTTACCAAACCTCAAACATGTCAGATGGTTGAGGTTGCACAATATGAATGGTGTGTTTTGCTTGGTTTTCTGATGGTATGCGTCTTCCTTATTCTGTCACTGTCTGTGTAGTAATGTGGTCGGGGACCACTCGTTCCAGGTGGTCCCCAGGTGGACTCTTATCTTTAACTCTTGGGAGTCAAATGGACCCTTACGAGTCCATTTGGTATCCCCCCCCCACACACGCACCCAAACTATTATTGAGAGGGCAAAGAAAACGTGTCTCAAATGCTGAATGAATAAATAAATGGACGTTGATATGAAGTGTTAAACCACTGATGTAGTATATCCATCATGGTCGCCCGTTTCCACCTAACCTGTTCTCCCTGTTGCAGATGGTGCATACATTTTCAGCCTGTGTGCTGGGCAGTGCTGAGGAGTGTGATCTGGATGAGTTGTTGGCTACCAGATTAGTGTCCTTCCTCATGGACCATCAGCAAACCATCCTGTCTGTCCCTGACTACCTGGTCCGTGCTGTCACTGACCATGTGCAGTACCTCCGCACAGCACAGGTATTCACACCATGTACATAGGCACACATTCCAGATCATATAGGACCCCCCAGGGGTCCGGGGACCCCTGGGGGTACTTGAGGGAGTTTCAGGGGGTACCTAGCTCAATTAGAGATAGAAACCAAATGGACCCTTATGGGTCTGTAACTCAGAGTGTACAAATGGAACCAAATGGACCCATTTGGAACGGGTCCATTTGGTTCCATTTGTACACACTCAGAGTTAAATTAACAGTGGTTTTACAATATAAATTGGGGTACCAGAGATAGAAATGCCATTAAATCGGGGGTCCGTAGCATAATGCGTGTGAAACTGGGGGTCCATTAAATTATTGTTTCGGAATCACTGCTATAGAGCCGTAAAAATTCTCCCTTATCGGGGTCACTGGCATAATGTTTTCAAATGGGGGGTCCGTGGCCTAATAAATGTTGATTTGGGGGTCCTTGACACGAAAAGGTTTGGGAACCACTGATATAGAGCGTCGCAGTCCCTCCCCCTACCCTGGACCAGGAAATGAAACCCAATGCATTATTCTCATAGACATTTCTTAAAGTATTTATTTAAAGACTGTTACGCCGCGGACAAAGCCAACTCGAGTCGTGACAACTCATGACAACACAAACAATATTTTGGACCAAACAAATAATTAGAAAGAAGAAAAAAAACGGCAGGTTACAACACTTTTTTTTTTGTTTTTCTTCTTTGTAATTATTTGTCCAAAATATTGTTTGTGTTGTCATGAGTTGTCACGACTCGAGTTGGCTTTGTCCGCGGCGTAACCGTCTTTAAATAAATACTTTAAGAAATGTCTATGGGAAAAATGCATTGGGTTTCAATTCCTGGTCCATGGTAAGAGGCGGGACTGCGACGCTCTATAGAGGCTATGCGTGTGAGATCATCATCACACCCGGACGTTATGCAGGACCGCCTGAGTGGCAAAACAAACATAACATAAAAGTCGATTGCATTAAACAACGTTAAACTGACTTTGCCACTCGATTTCCCACTGACTTCATGCATGCGCTTACCCTATATCGTCGCTGTCGGGCAGAGACCTCTTCATCTCCATATTTTGACGTTTTGTGATTTATTTTAATTTATAAATATAATACGGTATTAAAAAGGAAATGAATGCCCTACTTGGCCATACTACAGCTTTGCACAAAAGTAGCAGATCTGCAAACTAAAAATGTTTTGAGCTTGTAAATCTGCTACTTTTACTATTTTTTAATTTTAATTTTATTATTTTAATCTTTAAACGTAACTGTTTTGGACATATTCGGTGTGTGTGTGTGTGTGTGTGTGTGTGTGTGTGTGTGTGTGTGTGTGTGTGTGTGTGTGTGTGTGTGTGTGTGTGTGTGTGTGTGTGTGTGTGTGTGTGTGTGTGTGTGTGTGTGTGTGTGTGTGTGTGTGTGTGTGTGTGTGTGTGTGTGTGTGTGTGTGTGTGTGTGTGTGTGTGTGTGTGTGTGTGTGTGTGTGTGTGTGTGCACACTGCACATGGACCATACAAATGAATACCATCATGGACACACACAACGCATCATATGCTATTATTATGTTTGTAGAAGGTTTGCCTTATTTATTTTTGTGCAAAAACGGGTCTCGCAAAACACCTCCCCAGCAACCACACCACTCCCATGGTCTTTTCTGACTCCTTCTGCCCCATAGCTCCCAGCTGGTAGAGATACTGACTCTCCTTCTGCCCCATAGCCCCTAGCTGGTAGAGATACTGACTCTCCTCTTGCCCCATAGCCCCTAGCTGGTAGAGATACTGACTCTCCTTCTCCCCCATAGCCCCTAGCTGGTAGAGATACTGACTCTCCTCTTGCCCCATAGCCCCTAGCTGGTAGAGATACTGACTCTCCTCTTGCCCCATAGCCCCTAGCTGGTAGAGATACTGACTCTCCTCTTGCCCCTAGCTGGTAGAGATACTGACTCTCCTTCTGCCCCATAGCTCCTAGCTGGTAGCGATACTGACTCTCCTTCTGCCCCATAGCCCCTAGCTGGTAGAGATACTGACTCTCCTTCTGCCCCATAGACCCTAGCTGGTAGCGATACTGACTCTCCTCTTGCCCCATAGCTCCCAGCTGGTAGCGATACTGACTCTCCTTCTGCCCCATAGCCCCTAGCTGGTAGAGATACTGACTCTCCTTCTGCCCCATAGCTCCTAGCTGGTAGCGATACTGACTCTCCTCTTGCCCCATAGCTCCCAGCTGGTAGAGATACTGACTCTCCTCTTGCCCCATAGCCCCTAGCTGGTAGAGATACTGACTCTCCTTCCGCCCCATAGCTTCTAGCTGGTAGAGATACTGACTCTCCTCTTGCCCCATAGCTCCCAGCTGGTAGAGATACTGACTCTCCTTCTCCCCCATAGCCCCTAGCTGGTAGATACTGACTCTCCTCTTGCCCCATAGCTCCCAGCTGGTAGAGATACTGACTCTCCTTCTGCCCCATAGCCCCTAGCTGGTAGAGATACTGACTCTCCTCTTGCCCCATAGCCCCTAGCTGGTAGATACTGACTCTCCTCTTGCCCTATAGCTCCCAGCTGGTAGAGATACTGACTCTCCTTCTCCCCCATAGCCCCTAGCTGGTAGAGATACTGACTCTCCTTCTCCCCCATAGCCCCTAGCTGGTAGAGATACTGACTCTCCTTCTCCCCCATAGCTCCTAGCTGGTAGAGATACTGACTCTCCTTCTCCCCCATAGCCCCTATAGCTGGTAGATACTGACTCTCCTCTTGCCCCATAGCTCCCAGCTGGTAGAGATACGAACGACAGAGATCTCTCTGGCGGCCCGATGCTTCTCCACGCGTTCTGCCGGCAGATCAGCACCGTTGAGTTTGAAGAGCAAAGAGTGACATCTTCCCAGAAGGCAATGGCGGAACTGCTGGAGATCTTGCTGAGTGACCAAAACATCACTGAAAAGGACAGGCGCAAGAAACTGAAGCAGGTAACGCACATGCTTGTTTATGTTTGGCCAGAACATGTTTGCAGTAGAGAATTCGTGTGTGTGTGTGTGTGTGTGTGTGTGTGTGTGTGTGTGTGTGTGTGTGTGTGTGTGTGTGTGTGTGTGTGTGTGTGTGTGTGTGTGTGTGTGTGTGTGTGTGTGTGTGTGTGTGTGTGTGTGTGTGTGTGTGTGTGTGTGTGTGTGTGTGTGTGTGTGTTCGTGTGTGTGTGTGTGTGTGTGTGTGTGTGTTCGTGTGTGTGTGTTCGTGTTCGTGTTCGTGTTCAAGAATGATCCTTACATCTCTAGTCAATGCGACAGACAGACGCTCTACTGCTATGTGTGGTGGTGTCAAGTAGAGGGAATTTATGATTGTTTTGTTTCCCACAGTTCCAGAAACAATACCCAGACATCTACAGTCGTCGGTTCCCTTGCTCAGACCGAGACGACAAGAAGGACAGCAAACCAAAGATCAAACCTCCTCTCCTCAACATAAAAAAGACCAAAGTATTCAGTATAAGGAACTGAGAGTTGAACTATACACTGGAGCTGCAGTGGAGCATGTATGAAGAAGAAGAACAAAGTGCTTTATGAACTTGATCCAGATTCTTAAGCCCAAACCACACCAAAGGGTCGGGTTGGGACAAAACAGTTTTTAAGGTAAATCACACCAATGCAACTCAATGAGTTGTATTGGTGTGGTCTACCTTAAAAACAGTTTTGTCCCAACCCGACCCTTTGACGTGGTTTGGGCGTTAGAGTGAACTTAGCATGCACATTTGCAACCTTTACAGAGACCTGGAACCATTGTAGAATTGTCATCGTTGATTGTATATCTTAGACTTGTTTTGAGAAATCTGTCAGTTGGCAGACTTTATGAAGGAATATTTTGATTGCATGTAACTTTACGCAGAGGCGGGGAAAACATGCTAATGGAAACTAAAGCCTTTCTCTTCCTGGAATAGTATCCACGCTTGCAGGTAAACGTTCGAGCCATCCACTCCACAGCTGACTTCTGAGACAGTAGACTCAGACTGATTTATTTATGTTGCACAAATATTCAACTGCTTTATAACGGGGAGGTGCTAAATTTAACACGGTGTAAATTTGGATGGGATACTTACAGTGTGAGTGTTGGGGGGGGGGGGGGGGGGGGTTGGTTATGTGTCAACATGTGGTTAGAGCAGTTTGTGACCACAGTTCAGCTCCCATCATTTACAGCCACCTGTATTGCATTCTCAGATGTATTTATATGATATTGTTTTAATTGACAGTATCTATCCACATTTTACAGTATGTTTCTCACATCTGCCATTTTCTCATTTGTCTTCTGAGTCTGTGCAACACGGTAAATTCTTCAGTGTTGATCAGAATCTAAGAAAATGGTTATTTCAAATGGATAAATTATCACTGAGGATTTTACTGCATAGCAGTAACTGATGTTGCTAAGTTTGATATGTGTTTACATGATGTTTGGGATAGGATTTTCACTGGGAAAAATGTAATGATGGCTTTCTTAATTCGATAAATTATGTTGGGAGCCATGCTAGACTATCATTACTTGCTTTACATGTGGTTTACTAAACCTTTTTTTCTTTTTCTTATACAAGACATTTTTTGTTTTGTATTTTGTCTTTTAACTTATTTTCTTTGATGGTGCTCACTCTAGACTAGAGCAACTGTTTCACATTTGGCACTGAACTTTTTCTTCTTTTGAGTGATGTCTGTTTTTAACCATTTACACCATTGTATCATCTTTATTTAGTCCTCTGTACACCAAACGTTTCAGTGCAATTTTAGAGACATTTTACTCCTTCAGTTAAATTAAAACTCAAGATTTTCTTATCGGTTTTAATGGGATATTATCGTTGTGGCCTCTTCAGTTTACTACTTTTCCGTTTTCCCCCGCCCCCCTTTCTGTTTGTACATTTTTGTTGTCTTGATCACATAAACCTCCTGGCCTGCATATAGTAGTTCAGTGATTCTCAACCTGTCGGCCGTGAGGATATTGCAAGTAGGCCCCCAAATAATTGGCAAAAACGTTAAGAATAAATAACCTAAAGGAGTAGTTAACCACAAAAACTGACACATTTTCAATCGATTACACTCCTTTAAACCTTGAATTCACGATGACTGGTGGATCTCCTACTGCGATGACCCAGTCAATTCCAGTTATTTTTGGGGGGTGAACTACTCTTTTACCTTTGTAGTATGTTGCATTAGTTCCATTGATCCTAGGTGAAATACGGATGCTTATGTTAATGATTGATCATTAACATAAGCATGCTCTGAACTTTCAATATTTTCAAGTGGGCCTCTATCCAGAAAAGGTTGAGTACCACTGCTGTAGTTCATTGTTGCACTGAAGGACCTCAATGCTTACCATTGTGTGTGTGCTTTACATGAATAGTCAATACACACAAGAAATTGATACTAACCTTTTTGTTTGTTTTTAATCCGACACATTTCTTTACCAGGCACCTTATCTATTATATTGTCTACCTCAAAAGATGTACACCAAGCAAGTTTGTTCTAATGAAAGAGGATTCAGACCACAATAAGCCATAGTAAAGAATGCCAACAGGTTAATTTGTTAAAGGGGCATTCCACTCATTTTCAACATTTTACTATATGTCATTAATATACCTTAGAGCTGTTGTGTGGAAATAATAAAAAAGTCCCCCCATTCTGTGTTTCCTAGAACTGTAAGTATCAAAAAATCATTAACATGGTGAAACACATCTTGATGACATCAAGATGTGTTTCACCATGTTAATGATTTTGTTCAGACCTCCAGTTCTAGGAAACACAGAATGGGGGGACTTTTTTATTATTTCCAGACGGCTCTAAGGTATATTAATGACAGTAAAATGTTGAAAATGAGTCGAATGCCCCTTTAACCAATATTATGCCAAAAAAATTCCAATATTATGCCAGCCCTCCCAGAAGGAGCGAGTGCATTCTCCGGCAGCGGCAATCAGACGCTGGCGCTGCCGGGGGGCAAAATGCACTCGCTCTCCCTCACAGTGTCTGCTGAAGAAATGTGCCAGGCTATCATTTTTCTATTTATTTTGAGCTTTATGAAGTATTAGTTCTATACTCCGATGCATGTACATGTGTTCTTCAGATGGACTGTGTACTGTACATATGTGTGTGCATGTGACGTGGCATGTTAGCCCTCGGTGTCATTGTTATTTTTACCTAACATTTGTACAATTAATATGATGTATAGGCCTACTATGCAACAATCTTGGGAAATAGTCTAAAGTAAAGCTGTTTTATTATTAATGCCTCGTCTCTTTTGTTGGCTATTTGGCTGCATGTTGGATACCACTCATGATATGTGTTTGTGAACGCAGTGAGCACTAACTATAGAAACTGGCCTAAACTGTCTGTCTGTCTGTGTGTCACGCTGTAACACCACCGGCCCGCCACCAGAGGGCGCAGCTGTATCACAAAAAACACACAAAAAAAATGTAACTTTAAAGAAAACTTACCAAAAAAAAAAACACGCACGCACACATACAAACATTAAAAAAGAATAATAAAAAAAATAATTATTCTAATTGTTATTGCAATTTACGAGCTGCGGTGGCCGAACGGATTGCGGAGCGGTCTTGATACCGGAAGGTCGCCAGTTCGAATCAGCGGTCCGACACGTTAAAATTACCACCGCTGAAGTGCCCTTGAACAAGGCATTGAACCACTACGATGAAATGTTCTATGAGCAGGGCCTGGCTGGAAACAAGTTCTTGAGCTTAGCCCAGATACCCTGGGTAAATATAGTAATCATTTGATTTCATTTCACTTCCCGCGTTCGCGCGACTTAGTTACTTGTATAGGCCTATCTAAGGACCCTTTTCCATCAAAATAACTTTGGTTCCGTTTTTATTTTTCATGATGGTTCATATCTGCATCTTCCAACCTGAATAGTGACATGCTCACTTTGGTTCCCACTTCAGGGAAAGAAGAAGTATTTTTGGTTCCAGTTCTGATTGCAGGTCAGTTGCCCTGTCCTATCTGAAGTCCTTTGAGAAACTGACTTTGTTTTCAGTTTGGTGGCTACTGCCTACTTCCTTGACTTATTATTCAAACACTTTGGGCAGTAAATCTTAAAACTGAAACTACTGTGGCGTTGACTCTAGTTTGGTAGGTTGTTTCCTTGACCTCTCCAACTCCAACAGAGGGTGAGGGTGAATGAGTTCATCTCTCTCTCTCCCTCCCTGCAGAACCAGATGCCTAACTCTGACTGAAAAGGTGATAAGGTTAATTGGATTCATGTGCTGGTCATATTCTCTGCAAGAAGACCAAAGGTCAACCCCGCTTGCCACACATGTTTACATATTTTACCCAAAGAACTTCAAGTTCAACCTTAACGTCAATGTCAACTTTATTGTGACATCACACGCTTACAGGTGTAAAAAGAGTGCATGGGTGAAATGAAGAATCAAAAACACGACATCACAGTAAAGGACATGTCCCAACACAAAGAGATGTAATCACAGCCGCTATGGAAAATCCTGTTTGAACAGGCGAGTCTCAGTCTTTCAGAGGCCACAGATCTTAGGTCTAAAGATTATTCCATAGCCCAGGGGCAAAACTAGCAAGGCTTGATCAGCCTTTGTCTTATCTTGTGGAACTTAACAACCAGCAGGCCCTAGGATGAGGATCTCAAGAGTCCTTCTGGGTAAATGTGGGTGGAGCATGTCACATATATTGACATGGCCATGGTGGGTTCAGCACCAACACAACCTTAAAATGGATCCTAAAAGTTACTGGGAGACAGTGTAAGGAGGCCAGAATTGGGTTTATGTGGCAGGATATCCTGGAGCGGGTCATAAGAAAGTGTTGTCTGTAGCAGTTAGCTCTGCTAGTAGGCTAAGCAGTGAAAGTTCCCAGCAACAATTAAGGCCTAGAATGACACATTACGGCTCTGCCTAACCTTTATTAATAAACCATTAATTAACAGGACCCTTGTGCTTTCATCCATTCATCATTCTGTTCATCCCCAATTTCCCATTCATCCTTATGTCCATTCATCCAATCCGAGATCACAGAAGACAATATGTGTCATTAATGATGAATCTCTCCCTGTGTGTGTGTGTGTGTGTGTGTGTGTGTGTGTGTGTGTGTGTGTGTGTGTGTGTGTGTGTGTGTGTGTGTGTGTGTGTGTGTGCGTGCGTGCGTGCGTGCGTGCGTGCGTGCGCGTGTGTCTCACTCACTCACTTACTCACTAAGGCTGGCCAATTAAAGTGGATTGTTGGGGCTGTCTGTCTGGAACTGATTAGCTCGTCTTTGAGCTGAGTCTCCCTCCACATACCATACACAGTGCAAACCACACTGCACTGGCAACTTTAGTGTTACGTGCTTGCAGTCGTACACGTGTGTTGTGTATGTATGTTTGTGCGTGCTTGCGTGTGTGTCCAGGTTAGCAAGTACCTTGTTCAGGGCCTGGAAAACATTCTGTAGGGAGCCAAGGGCCAGACGACTGAAAGGAGAGGAGACAAAAGACAGGCTGTTCTAGTACGGGCTAACAGGACCAGAAAGGGGAGGAGAAAGGGAGCAGGGGAATGCATGGAGAAAGTGGGGGTCAATGGACAGGAAAACATACAGTCGGATATGGGAAAGGGGGAGAAGAGGGAAGGAATGGAGTGAAGAGAGAGAGATAGATAGATGGGAAGAAAGAGAAGGCTGGGTGGAGAGGACGTGTTGGGGAAAGGAGAGTGAAGGAAAGGAGATAGAGGTGATAGATGGATCATGAGGTGAGAGGTGAGAAACTAAAGGAGATGAGAGGAGATGGACAGACAAAGACAGAAATGGTGAAAGTTAGGAATGACGGGAAAGGGGAGCATAGCAGTGGAGAGTTAGAATAGAATAGAACTGGGGAAGGGAGACATTGAGAGGCAACAGAAAAGGAGGAGGAGAGAGGGGGAGGTGACGAGAGAAGGGGACTTTAGCCTCCATCTCTCTCCACAGGAAATTATTCTGTGGTTTGGTTTGAGAACAACACCAACCACTCAGCTGCTCAATGTGTGTTTGTATCTCAAGTTATTTGTGCATGTGGAGGGTGTGTGCATCCTTTTTGCTAAAGCAAGATGGTCAGTCGGTGAGTAGTTTTTTCCCTTTTCCTTTCCCACAACATTGCCAGTAAAGAAAGCTAGAGCTACTTCAGCATTTTCTTCTTCTTTCTAAAACTAAAAGGAGTACTCAGACGCAGAACTGTACCATTACCACTGATGATGCCGCATTAGTACGGTGTATTTCTTCCTATGGATTATTCTAGATGTTTCACAGGATTTTGGATGAAGATATAATAGTCCTTTTTCCAGTTGTTGTTTTTTAATCATTAGCACATCTTCTACATGTTGTATAACTGCTTGTGTAACTGCTTGAAAACAGCTCTAGTTAGCCAATGGGGAGTTGTGATTAGGTAGTGAGGGACTTCCAAAACTGTTAATATCCCAGACCCTCAAATAGACTGCCTTTTAGTTTACATATAGCCCCATTAGTTATGCAATACATATTTTGGTGCATGTCATTATAGGTGAAACATTTTCAAAACCTGTCAAAGGAAATTCAGAAAATCTCCAAAACACCTTCAAATTGGTGAGGATGTAAAAGTGGGCCACGACATTAAAAGTGGCCTCACTCGGCCTGGGCCATGGCTCAGTGGTCCAGGCACCTTGGCTGGTAATCCAGTCTGGCAGTGTGCCGCGGGTCTTCGATCCCGACGGCCTTTGCTGCATGTCTTCCCCCCCATCTCTCTCCTCATTTCCTGTCAGCCTACTGTCTGTCCCTCCATATAATATATACAAATAAAGGCGAAAGCCACAAAAGAAAAAACATTTAAAAAGTGGCCTCACTCTGTGTGTCCAGGCTAGAGCATCCCGCTGGAGGCTACAGAAAGATATTTGAGACGGTGGAGGAACTCAACGAACCCATATCCGCTGAAGTCACTGGTAGGAAAAGCGTCTGTGTTTCCGAGGCTACTGGTAGTGGTGGAAGAAGAACTCAATGTGTCTGTGTTTCCGTCTGTGTTTCCGAGGCTACTGGTAGTGGTGGAAGAAGAACTCAATGTTTTACAAAGTAAAAGTATCAATACTGCAATAGAACTACTCCGTTACAAGTGAAAGTCCAGAATTCAAAATGGACTTAAATTACCAAAAGTAAAAGTACTCATTATGCAGAATGTGTCATTTTACAAGTTTTCCAATGTATACAAATGTATAATGTAGATTGGCTATTTTCAAATGTCCGAAATGTATATAGGGCTAAACTGGTTGATGTGTTTTGTAATAATAATCTAAATCTAAAGTTTTCAAATAATTGTAATTAAGTAAAAGTGCAATATTTGCAAAGATAGTATTGAAAAAATACTGAAAAAATTAAACAATCATTCAAAAAAATCAACACCATTGCTTTTATCATACCAGAACCCTTACACTTGTATTAATGTTTATGTAAACAAAATGCTCTCAAAACAAGTTACTATATTATAATTATGTTTACACAGTGTGTGTGTGTGTGTGTGTGTGTGTGTGTGTGTGTGTGTGTGTGTGTGTGTGTGTGTGTGTGTGTGTGTGTGTGTGTGTGTGTGTGTGTGTGTGTGTGTGTGTGTGTGTGCGTGTGTGTTCATTGTGTAGGTATTATACCATCGTGGCTGGGAGGCAGTGTCCTGCGGATGGGGCCGGGTCTCTTTGAGATAGGTTCAGAACCATTAAACCACGTGTTTGATGGACAGGCTCTCATACACAAGTTTGACCTGAAGGATGGCCATGTGACCTACTACAGGAAGTGAGTACACTGCTCACACTACCAGGGGTCATTCACATGTCTGTACAAGGACAAATGTGCCCGACCGTGGCAAAGACTTGGTCTTGTCCATGGCAAAACAAATGTTTTTTGTTTTTTTGATAACATTATGTTCTTATTTTGGTCATAAGACCCAATTACTGAATGTCAGTCTCCAGGTTTTCCTCAGAATATGTATGACATAATATGACACTATGTATGACACATTAGGAGTCCACTAGGATAGTGGTTCTCAAACCTTTTATTTCCAATGAGCCCCATAGCTTATAGAGTTACAGACCTGCTCATTTAAGGCTCATTTGTCATGGCAAAAATAGAATTTTGACAAAGATGTCCACCACAAGCCAGCGTGGCAATAACCCCTGCTCACTAGTCACTACTGAATCTAGGTAGTTTAAAAGTTTCTTTATAACATATTTGCTAAACTCCCCTTTTATGTGGGATTCTGTGTGTAGGCCTATTTGAACCATTGACCTCTTTGACTGTAGCTGTAAATCCAGCAGCTGACTCCCCCCATGGGTTGGACTCCTACACTCTGTCAGCAGAATGTGTTTTAGTATGGATATTGGACGTACATGAACGTTCTTAACTTATATGACCATTTAGGATAACATCTCTGGGTATAAGAGGTGTCCAATAGCAATATGACACCTCAGGAGGCTTCTGCCCCGAGGGTCTGCCAGTCCATAAATGGTCAACACGTTTTTCTATAAGATAAGTTGCCCTTAGAGCGTGCACGCATCGGCCTGGGTGACGGCAGACTGCTGGGCGATTGCTAGCGCTTTGGCAAGGGGGGTCAGATCAACATATGGAATTAATTCTGTACTGGCCATATATGGAGCGTGTCACACTTGATGGATCGGCCACACTCTTCGCAAGCCTGCATCTAGCATCACAAGATACGCCCTGTTCTGGAACCCACAAGGGCCAAAGTTGGGCTATAGGCGTAAGTAAGTAAGTCTTGAGTGTACCGGGTTTGATGAGGTCAGATCAACATATGGAATGTCAGAACAGGTCAGCTCCATATATGGAGATCTAAGGGTGGCAGCGGGGGCAGTGCATTTAGTGTACAGGGTTTGATGAGGATCCAGGTAGGGCTGGGCCTTAATTTTGGGGCCTGTTGAGAACTTTAGTTTTCGCCGGCTGCCGGGCGCGGTTGGCGGTTGCACTAATAACTTTGGGGCGGGCCCGTCTAGAGTTTGAATGCACAGGTATCAGTCAAAAGGGAGACATCGAAGAGGAAGGACAGGTGGGGATGGATCAACATATGGAATGTCAGAACAGGACAGCTCCATATATGGAGATCTAAGGGTTTGAGGTTTGAGGTCAGATGTAGAGTTGCTGGCCGGCTCCATATATGGCTATATGCAGATCAAGGTGATGATCCCGTATTTTCCATGTATGGCTATCCAGGGTTTGATGAGGTAGTGTTGTGAATGATCTTCATATATGGTGACGGCCATATATGGTGGCCGGCGTGACATGTCATGAGGGACTGACGGCCATATATGGTGGCGTGACATGTCATGAGGCGTGAGGGACTGACGGCCATATATGGTGGCGTGACGGAGCGACGCGCGGGTTTTGCAGTTTTTCACAGTAATCTGCGGTTGCAACAATCTGCGGTTCAAGAGTTATAGGCCAAAACATGAAGCAGCCTGTTACAGCACCATAGCACCACCATGAGGCAGATTTGAAAAATGTGGGGTAGAGGCCGCCTGGGAGTCTGCATACAAAGTTTGATGATATTTTTAAATATAGTCCTATAATCTCCATGAGAGAAATGTTCAAACGGTAATGAATAAGCACATCCATATATTCTGTTGTGCAGCACATAGTAAGTATCAAAAGAAAGAACAAGTCTGCACAACAGTATCACCAAGACCATACTTGATTGAAACATGATGAAATTTGCTGATTTATTTAGAAAATTCTATAGGATTAGAAATGCACTGCCCACTAAAGCAGAGTCTCTCTAAGGAACGTGAAACAGTTCAATGTTGCAATTGAAATAATGTTTAAATAACTTGCTATGAAAACAAATCAAAAATACCATTTGTCACGAGACATAGACAATGAGCATTGTTGCATACACTTGACTACACTTGTTTTTTCCAATTAATCAGCCGGCCTGGAAGTGGCAGGTCAAGTTATGGATTATATGTTTTATCATTGATACTGTGAAATGCATTGCTGAAGTATACAACTTCTCATGGTTTTAAATATGTTTATTTATTGAATTTATTGTAAGTTACCTCTCCCCTCTGCAGTGGCAATCCTGTTGATTGGGAAGGTCCAAGTGCTGCAGAGGAGGAGGGGTGTTTTATTCAAGAGCAATCTTTGTGTTTGTGTTTGAATGGGCCTCCGAAAATTCATTTAAATTGATGGTAAAATCTCCAGTAAAGGTGTGTTAACTTAACTCATTGGCCTTGTGTTTGCTTATTGTGAGTTAATTTAATTGCCAATTGCTGTGATCGGTTTGGTATGTGGACCCTGAGATTCATTTTTACACACACAGGTAACAGCCTGAGTGAGAGCTGCCAGTTTCTTTTGTCACAATGTATAGACCAAAACTCCAAACATAAAAATTCCCATCCCTAATAGGCTACATTGCTTGCCTCGGCCAGATTTTCTATTCTGTGAATGCCCAGTGGGTGTTACTGGTGGTGGTAGGATAAGTTGTTTATCTTAGATTAGAAGAAACTGCTGGAACTGGAATGTTGCTGGGTAAAAACACACACACACACGCACGCTCGCGCGCGCGCACATACACTCAGTCAGTCAGTCAGTCAGTCAATCAGTTGCTGTTGGCCACAAAAAAATCCCTTTCCAATTCCATCTGGAATAAAGTGGTGTGTTATATTATATTGCGGGATTGGCTGTGTTCATGGATCCAAGCTGCATGCAGAAATAATGCTTAACCACAGAATGTGGATTGCAAGATCTTCCTGCAGCATTCATTCTCTGTGTGTGTGTGTGTGTGTGTGTGTGTGTGTGTGTGCGCGTGCGTGCGTGCGTGCGTGCGTGCGTGTAGGTTTCTGCAGTCTGATGCATATGTGCGTGCCATGACAGAGAACAGACTGGTCATCACTGAGTTTGGGACAGCAGCTTACCCAGACCCATGCAAAAACATATTTTCCAGGTACATATAAGCCCCAACCCCAAACTGTGTGCAGTAAGTAACCGCTTCGATGGGTCAAAAGGGTTTCCTGACCAACCCCAAACTGTGTGCAGTAAGTAACCGCTTCGATGGGTCAAAAGGGTTTCCTGACCAATTTGACCGACTTTCTACCCCCTACACTTATTCTACAGGATTAGGGCTAGTTAAGTGTTAGGACTATGGTTGTATCATTTTATACACAATATGTCAACTATAGCCTACATTGGGAACATAATAACCAGATTCATTTTACTTTGACTTTTAAAATTGTATATGAACATCTTTAGTGATTAGGTAGATTAGGTAGGTACATTTGATTTTGGGCCACATAACATTGAATGTAGAATGCCTTTCATGTTTCTCAATAGGGACTGTTTTTAGAGAAGAAAAATGAACTGCCTCGCGTGTGCGTGCGTGCGTGCGTGTGTGTGACTGTGTGCATCTAATATGTGTTTTGTAGGTTCTTTACCTACTTTAAGGGGATTGAGGTGACCGACAACTGCTGTGTGAACATGTATCCGGTTGGTGAAGACCTTTATGCCGTCACAGAGACCAACTTCATCACCAAGGTCGATCCAGAAACACTGCAGACCCTGAAGAAGGTGAGAGCACATGAGTGGCAGATTGGTACTATGCACATCATGATGAAACCTACAGTTGGGTGCCACCGATATTGTCCCTTATTATTTGACCCATTTAGGCCTGACCTCAAAATTTAAAAAAAATCCTTCTAAATCCTCCAGTTTTCTGAAATAAATATTTTCACGATTTTTCAAAAATAGCAGACCTACAAGCTTTTTCAATAGCTAAATTATAACATAATGTTTAAAACACCAAAAGGGGTTTTGCGCAGATGAGGCAAACCTCAGCAAAAAGAAAAGTACAATATCGATGGCCTCCAACTGTAGCTGACTCATGCACACAATTCCATTCATCATGAGAATCAAAATGGATTTTCATGATTTTGTGTTTTCTGATTACGACATTCACGTGCAGCCTGTGTGTCTGTGACAGGTGGACCTGTGTGATTACATTTCAGTGAATGGGGTGACTGCCCACCCCCACATAGAGGCAGACGGAACGGTCTATAATATCGGCAACTGCTTTGGGAAGAACATGAGTCTGGCCTACAATGTAGTGAAGATCCCTCCCATCCAGGAAGGTGGGCCGACGTCAAGTGGCTGCAGTTGTTCATTATTGATGATTGATTGTTTACTGATGAGCTTGTGACAGCTTTGTAGGCTACTCGTTTGTTTTGAGCACTTATGACATAAATCGTTTGCCAGCCAAGTCCATATGGACTTTGAAGATATTACAATGCTTGTTTAGTAACGTAAACCGTTTGCCAGCCAAGTCTATGGACTTTTTTGTTTTGTTTAGGGCACTAAATTACGACGTAAAGCGGGATCCATACTCCAGTTTTTGATGGGCGCTAGCCCATCCTATATTTAGCTATAGTGTAGATCTTTGTCCTAACACAAAAATTAAATTCCCATTGATAATGAATGGAGAATGTACGTCATAGAAAATCGACATGTTACGTCATGATGATGTACGATGATAAGAGCGCCCCTCACTTCACACAGGTGTGATTTTTAGGTGATAGCCTAACCACCACAATCACCGCGGTGGTTAGTAAACACAGAAAGATGTGCTGGGGTGAGATGTGAGTCTCTTATCACCGCGGCTCAGTGACGTCATGTTGTAGTTTTAGTAAACACAGAGAGATGTGCTGCAGGGGTGAGCGGTGAGTCTCTTATCACCGCGGCTCAGTGACGTCATGTTGTAGTTTTAGTAAGTTAGAGAGATGTGCTGGGGTAAGCGGTGAGTCTCTTATCACCGCGGCTCAGTGACGTCATGTTGTAGTTTTAGTAAACACAGAGAGATGTGCTGTGGTGAGCGGTGAGTCTCTTATCACCGCGGCTCAGTGACGTCATGTTGTAGTTTTAGTAAGTTAGAGAGATGTGCTGGGGTAAGCGGTGAGTCTCTTATCACCGCGGCTCAGTGACGTCATGTTGTAGTTTTAGTAAACACAGAGAGATGTGCTGTGGTGAGCGGTGAGTCTCTTATCACCGCGGCTCAGTGACGTCATGTTGTAGTTTTAGTAAACACAGAGAGATGTGCTGTGGTGAGCGGTGAGTCTCTTATCACCGCGGCTCAGTGACGTCATGTTGTAGTTTTAGTAAACACAGAGAGATGTGCTGGGGTGAGCGGTGAGTCTCTTATCACCGCGGCTCAGTGACGTCATGTTGTAGTTTTAGTAAACACAGAGAGATGTGCTGGGGTGAGCGGTGAGTGTCTTATCACCGTGGCTCAGTGACGTCATGTTGTAGTTTTAGTAAACACAGGGAGATGTGCTGGGGTGAGCGGTGAGTCTCTTATCACCGCGGCTCAGTGACGTCATGTTGTAGTTTTCCCAATCACCGCGGCTCAGTGACGTCATGTTGTAGTTTTCCCAATCACCGCGGCTCAGTGACGTCATGTTGTAGTTTTCCCAATCACCGCGGCTCAGTGACGTCATGTTGTAGTTTTAGTAAACACAGAGAGATGTGCTGGGGTGAGCGGTGAGTGTCTTATCACCGCGGCTCAGTGACGTCATGTTGTAGTTTTAGTAAACACAGAGAGATGTGCTGGGTTGAGAGGTGAGTCTCTTATCACCGCGGCTCAGTGACGTCATGTTGTAGTTTCCCCAATCACCGCGGCTCAGTGACGTCATGTTGTAGTTTCCCCAATCACCGCGGTGAGTAGGTTATCATCTAATAACTGGAGTATGCATCGCCCTTGTAAGACGTCATGTGGCCGATATACAGTAGGTGCCCCTCAATTCACACAAGTGTGATTTTTATCAATAATTTAATTGTGCAAATCGGTTATATGTGTGGGTAAGCAATGTTGCCTTGTGAAAAATATAATCTAAGAAAAAGAAATTACAAGATACATTTTATTAGATGTGGATGTTATGTTGGTCTCTTTATTCTTTGTGAATTCAAGATCATGTTGAGTCCCTTGTTTAATGTTTACCTTGTGCGTGATCCAGACAGGTCAGATCCCATAGAGAAATCACAGGTTGTGCTACAACTACCCAGCAACGAGAGATTCAAACCCTCTTATGTACACAGGTAGGTTGCACATTCTAAAACCATCCTACATTCACAATTCCGTTATGAATTCTAAAGCTTCCTCACCAGACCAGTTGGTGATCATTGCAAACTCTCTGGGTATGACTTAATTAATTACTCCCCTTATAATCACTTTTGAGCTGAGCTAACCCTAACAAAGGATTCTCAGGAAATAAGAGAGACAAGAAAATAACAGATTGATTATTTCCAATCTCATATTCAACAATAGTTTTCAACACAAGTTGTTTTGTGATATAATATACACTGCATCAACACATCTTTGACACATATTTAATCAAAAGTAACTAGTAGCCCACATGTTTGTTATCTCGATATGTTGATAATGAGAGCTGATCATGTTGATGAAGATGAGAACCGTGGATATTATAACATCAATACTACATGGTGCTGTAGTGCATCAGCATTATAGAATCTGACAAATACTGCAAAGATACTTAAAATTACAGGTGTTTTGCCTGACTCCATAAATGGATGATAAATGGATTGTCTGCTTGTCTGTTGTCTTGTTTCTTTTTAACCTGCCTGTCTCTATCAATGTGTCCGTCTGTCTGTCCGTCTGTCTGTCTGTCTCTGTCCACTGTAGTTTTGGTATGACAGCGAACTACTTTGTGTTCGTGGAGCAGCCAATAAAGATCAACTTGTTGAAGTTCCTGACTGCATGGGCCATCAGAGGAACCAGCTATATGGACTGCTTTGAGTCCAACGACACCTTAGGGGTAGGAGAGGAGTGAGTGGTTGTGCGTGCGTTCGTATATGCATGATTGTGTGCCTTTTGTTAACTGCGTTTTCCTGTGTTCCTGACATTTATACACACACACACACACACACACACACACACACACACACACACACACACACACACACACACACACACACACACACACACACACACACACACAAGAGAGCCGAGAGGCTTGAAACGTCACGTCCATAGTGTAAACTAAAGGAACCATTACGTTTTGGAGCGTCATCCAGTGTGCGGACCTTATCTTATCTCCATCATTCTAACTTTGGCCTGGCACCTGCTTTCCAGTGAGTGGATGTGTGTGCTTTATTGTGCTGTTCCATTGCAGACATGGATCCACCTGGCCAGCAGAAATCCAGCAGAATATCTGAGCAGCCACAGGTTCAGAACCTCAGCCTTCAACGTGTTCCACCACATTAACACCTATGAAGACCAGGGATTCATTGTAGTTGACCTCTGCACATGGAAAGGGTGCGTATACGGCGTGCATGCTCGTGATGTGTTTAAAGGGTGCGTATACGGCGTGCATGCACGTGATGTGTTTAAAGGGTGCGTATACGGCGTGCATGCACGTGATGTGTTTAAAGTAAATTGTGAGCGAGAGAACGCTTGTCTATCTACACAAATGTTTATTGTGTATAGTAACTACACTTTGGGGGGCGCCAGTGGCTCAGGGGTAGAGTGCTCGGTAGATCGGCCGGATGGCAACCGCGAGGCTCCCAGCTCGATCCCAGGCTCCCCCAGAGTTGGTGTCAAAGTGTCCTTGAGCAAGGCTCACTAATTGCTCCCGATGTGCAGGCTGGTGCGTTGCATGGTTTCCTCCGCCATTGGTGTATGAATGGGTGAATGTAATGCACAGTCTATGTAAAGCTCTTTGGATAAAAGCGCTATATAAATTTACCATTTTAATACTAATCACTCCGAGTGTATGCCTGCAGTTTTCTAACGAAACATGTGCGAATGACTTCCAGTGACTAACCTATTTCCCTCTCTCTCTCTCTCTCTCTCTCTCTCTCTCTCTCTCTGTCTCTCTGTCTGTCTGTCTGTCTGTCTGTCTGTCTGTCTGTCTGTCTGTCTGTCTGTCTGTCTGTCTGTCTGTCTTGTCTGTCTTGTCTGTCTTGTCTGTCTGTCTGTCTGTCTGTCTGTCTCTCTGTCTGTCTGTCTGTCTGTCTGTCTGTCTCTCTCTCTCTCCTCTCTCTCTCCTTTCTCTCTCTCTCTCTCTCTCTCTCTCTCTCAACGTCCAACACATGTCTCTAGGTATGAGTTTGTTTATAAATACTTGTACTTAGCTAACCTGAAGCAGGAATGGGAAGAAGTGAAGAAAGCCGCAATGACAGCTCCACAACCTGAGGTCAGACGATATGTTCTGCCTCTGGATATACACAGGGTAAGCACACGCACACACACACGCGCGCACGCACACACACACACGCACGCGCATACGCACGCACATACTCATACTCATACACATACACACACACACACACACACACACACACACACACATGCATGCACAGTTGCACACACGCGCGCACACACACAGTTCTTGTATTGTTCTTTGGGAGGCCAAAAGCCTTTGCATTTTAGTAGGTGCTGTATAAGTGATAATACTAGTGAAAACAAAAAGCTTTTGTTAAAAGTTTAAAGCTTTATATTCATCATCAATCATTGCTGTCACGGGTTTGTTCAGTAACAGGGACCTCACCCTCCCTTCAGCCGAGTGTTTGTTCAGTAACAGGGACCTCACCCTCCCTTCAGCCAAGTGTTTGTTCAGTAACAGGGACCTCACCCTCCCTTCAGCCAAGTGTTTGTTCAGTAACAGGGACCTCACCCTCCCTTCAGCCAAGTGTTTGTTCAGTAACAGGGACCTCACCCTCCCTTCAGCCAAACAAACATTAAAGTGTTTGTTCAGTAACAGGGACCTCACCCTCCCTTCAGCCGAGTGTTTGTTCAGTAACAGGGACCTCACCCTCCCTTCAGCCAAACAAACATTAAAGTGTTTGTTCAGTAACAGGGACCTCACCCTCCCTTCAGCCAAGTGTTTGTTCAGTAACAGGGACCTCACCCTCCCTTCAGCCAAACAAACATTAAAGTGTTTGTTCAGTAACAGGGACCTCACCCTCCCTTCAGCCGAGTGTTTGTTCAGTAACAGGGACCTCACCCTCCCTTCAGCCGAGTGTTTGTTCAGTAACAGGGACCTCACCCTCCCTTCAGCCAAACAAACATTAAAGTGTTTGTTCAGTAACAGGGACCTCACCCTCCCTTCAGCCAAGTGTTTGTTCAGTAACAGGGACCTCACCCTCCCTTCAGCCGAGTGTTTGTTCAGTAACAGGGACCTCACCCTCCCTTCAGCCGAGTGTTTGTTCAGTAACAGGGACCTCACCCTCCCTTCAGCCGAGTGTTTGTTCAGTAACAGGGACCTCACCCTCCCTTCAGCCGAGTGTTTGTTCAGTAACAGGGACCTCACCCTCCCTTCAGCCGAGTGTTTGTTCAGTAACAGGGACCTCACCCTCCCTTCAGCCAAGTGTTTGTTCAGTAACAGGGACCTCACCCTCCCTTCAGCCAAACAAACATTAAAAGTCCTTAGACGTGGTTGTCACATGACGTCATGTTTAGTACTCTATCAAACATTGAAAAAGTCCATAGACTTGGCTGCCATATGATGTAATTTCCGAAAGCCAAACGTTAGAGGGGATAGCGCCCCTAAAAAATACATTTTAGGTGGGTTGTCAGTTGTCGGTGGCGCGCTATGAGCTTGTAGATCTGCTATTTTTGAAAAATCGTTAAAATGTGCCTCAAATCTTTCAGAAAATTGTCATGATTTAGAAAACATTTTCTTTTAATTTCGACTGGAGAGACAGGGAGATCCCTCTGAACAAACACGGTGGAAGAATATAGAGCTATTTCAAACCACCTTTAAGCCTAAACCTAATCCTAAACGTAACCTCAAAAGTTCTATATCCCTAACCCCAACATTTACCTATTTGTAAGCCTACAGTAACTCCCTAAATATTTCATAACCATAAAAATGGCCCGTACGTTCCCTCATAGGGACCAGAAAGATGTCTCCATATGAGGTCAATTTGGATTAATATTCCTATCCCTGTGAGGATTCTGGGTCCCTGTGAGGATAGTAATACATGCTACCACACATAGGGATGGAGCTCGTTAAGTTTTATTGATAATGATCACCTTATCGATCAGGCTTATCGAGCCGGGTTCTTATCGAGCCCACTATCGAGCATTTTCTATTATTTTGTGGAAAGACGGGAGACAATAAATTCTGAACAGAACCAGTATATTTTACTAGGGCTTTCAAATACAGTACTTTTCTAACAGACAGAAGGCCGCTATGCTCAATAAACAAGCTTGATAAGCCCAAAGCTTATTGATAACGGGTACTCAATAAGCTTATCGGATTTTTTCGGGTATCGGTTATCGAGCTCCATCCCTAACCACACAGTAAGGGCATATGTCGACCCCGCCCGCTCACCTCCGCCCCACCCCCTCCTGGTGCTGCGGCCATCTTGGAAACTAAACACAATATAAACAATGGGAGAGGGTGGGGCCGAGAAAGGCCCTTATGAATTCCTCCTCCCATACATTTGTTGTATCCTACTGACTCACCTGCCAGTGAGGAGCCCCCACCGGGAGGACATAGAGCCTTCATTCCCTTATTGGCAAAACGACTTAATTGGGGGAAAAGGTGTAATATGCAACAAAGAGGAAAAATTATAAAGTGACTGGCTGTTTTCAAATGTACTGTATATCGTGTGTGTGTGTGTGTGTGTGTGTGTTAGGAAGAGCAGGGCAAAAATCTGATTTCCCTGCCATACACCACGGCAACAGCTGTTCTCTGTAGTGATGGAACAATCTGGCTGGAACCCGAAGTTCTATTCTCTGGACCTCGACAGGGTGAGACAGACAGACAGACACACACACACACACACACACACACACACACACACACACACACACACACACACACACACACACACACACACACACACACACACACACACACACACACACACACACACACACACACACACACACACACACACACACACACACACACACACACACACACCACACACACACACACACACATCTTATTACGAGATATTATGTTTCTAAGTAAATGTGAGTAAATCTTCAATTCTCCCTCTTTCCGTCTCGTGTGTGTGTGTGTGTGTGTGTGTGTGTGTGTGTGTGTGTGTGCGCGTGTGCGTCCGTGCGTCTCTGTCTTTATCTGTCAGCCTTTGAATTTCCCCAGATCAACTATTCAAGGTGCAATGGCAAGAACTATCAGTTTGCCTATGGCCTGGGACTCAACCACTTCATACCAGACAGGGTATAAGCATATTCATTGTTGTAGCTTGGTTCTGCTTGACTTGTAAATGATTACAACGTACATAAGAAAATAACCTAGAAAACCAATGCAGGAGCTGTGAGAAATTTCTGGTTAAAATTATTTGATTGATTATTTATACAGCTACAATGAGAGAGATCTTTCTCAATTTCAAAAATTAAGTTTGCATAAGTTACAATGTTTTCAGTTCATAATGTCCACCTCCTGGCTAAATAAGTTAAAGTGTGCAGCTGCCCTAACATGGCTTTGTACACGAGCAAATACAAATGTGATTGTCCTATGGCCAGGACTGGAAGACCGAACATTTGTATTTGGATTCATATATATCTTCCCAAAAGGACTTTCAAACTAGGAAGGTTCAAAGTAAAAATATTTAGGACGACCGATTCTACTCTATGGCTCTGAGACATGGACACTTTCAAAGAAATTAGAGAAACGGCTGGATGGCACTGACACCCGCCTTCTAATGAGAGCGCAACCCGTGTTTCTTCACTAGTCCGATCCAGAAATACACAGTTTGCTGGCCACTGCTACAGAGCTGACAATGAGGTTATATCATCTCTGCCTCAAAGCAGACCAGAGGTATAAAACTGTCGTTCCCTGATGTCATCGCTAGGGACACATGCATGGCAATGAAGAACCGGGAAGTCTGACGTGGCATTGTGAAATCCATGATCTCGATCGAAAAATGATGATGATGAACATTTACACATTGATAGTACACATACAGGAGATTGATATTTGTAATGGATCGTAAAAAAAAAAATACAAATACAAAACAACAATTGCTGACATGGTTGCCTGTCATTGTAGATCGTTAAGCTGAATGTGCAGACCAAAGAGACATGGGTGTGGCAGGAGGAGAACTCCTACCCGTCAGAACCATTGTTCATACCAACACCGGAAGCTACAGAGGAGGACGATGGTAAGAGACACAGTCACACAGTACAGCTACAGAGGAGGACGATGGTAAGAGACACAGTCACACAGTACAGCTACAGAGGAGGACGATGGTAAGAGACACAGTCACACAGTACAGCTACAGAGGACAATGGTAAGAGACAGTCACACAGTACAGCTACAGAGGACGATGGTAAGAGACAGTCACACAGTACAGCTACAGAGGACGATGGTAAGAGACATTCACACAGTACAGCTACAGAGGACGATGGTAAGAGACACAGTCACACAGTACAGCTACAGAGGACGATGGTAAGAGACATTCACACAGTACAGCTACAGAGGACGATGGTAAGAGACATTCACACAGTACAGCTACAGAGGACGATGGTAAGAGACACAGTCACACAGTACAGCTACAGAGGACGATGGTAAGAGACACAGTCACACAGTACAGCTACAGAGGACGATGGTAAGAGACATTCACACAGTACAGCTACAGAGGACGATGGTAAGAGACATTCACACAGTACAGCTACAGAGGAGGACGATGGTAAGAGACACAGTCACACAATACAGCTACAGAGGACGATAGTAAGAGACATTCACACAGTACAGCTACAGAGGACGATGGTAAGAGACACAGTCACACAGTACAGCTACAGAGGACGATGGTAAGAGACATTCACACAGTACAGCTACAGAGGACGATGGTAAGAGACACAGTCACACAGTACAGCTACAGAGGACGATGGTAAGAGACACAGTCACACAGTACAGCTACAGAGGACGATGGATGGTAAGAAACACAGTCACACAATACAGCTACAGTCCGGAGTCACCGGAGGACGTCATCATGTGGCTTGCTGGGTTAAAGAAAAAAAGAATACCCAACACTAAAATCGAAAATGTCACAGATGCTTTCCCGGCTTTAATGGGTAAACACTGGAGATTGTGTGTATACTATAGAGACAAACATAGCTAGTCTAACAGGCTCGTACTACACAGGCACACTCTACTCTGATTAATGTGTTTCTGTGCTCTAGGTGTGCTGCTGACCGTCTTAGTAAAGCCGGGGGCAGAGAGGCCAGGCTGCCTGTTGGTGCTGGACGCCAAGCAGCTGAAAGAGCTAGCCAGAGCAGAGGTCAACACTATGATACCGCTCACTCTCCACGGGATGTACAAACCATGATCCTAAACCACGGGATGTGTACAAACCATGATCCTAAACCATGGGATGTGTACAAACCATGATCCTAAACCATGGGATGTGTACAAACCATGATCCTAAACCATGGGATGTGTACAAACCATGATCCTAAACCACGGGATGTGTACAAACCATGATCCTAAACCATGGGATGTGTACAAACCATGATCCTAAACCACGGGATGTGTACAAACCATGATCCTAAACCATGGGATGTGTACAAACCATGATCCTAAACCACAGGATGTACAAACCATGATCCTAAACCTGAACCACATCCTTCAGTCTAACGTCCTTAGACACAGGCTAGAACGAGGACGGTTTAGACGGCACCTTTGGCCTTAAAACGTTTACCCTATTTCACACAAATGTTTTCACTGCTTGTATTTTATTATTATTATTCTATTATTGTCAAAGCACCACACCATTCTGTAACAGTTATGTTTATGTAATGTATGTATAATATATGTATTTTCCTTCTAAATTGGTTATAGGTTTATTATGAAATAGTTTCTTTTTTTAATCTACATTGAGGAAGACATGTTTCTGAGAACTGTCAAAACAATTGTTATCTTGATATTAAAACTGTTTATTAAAACCCCCTTCTACCTATAAATCAATATTATCACTAATAAAAACAGGCACATTAGCTACAGTATGTGATAGGCTGCTTACATAGTGTCCATGACATTTATTTACAAACTTGTATTTTTAATTTTTATACAAATAAAAAACAATTACATAAGGATTGTGTAATCATTACAGTACATTTGTCATATAGGCATGGACATAACATCTCCACAGATATAAAATTTGAAAAACACCATGTTTAGTTCAAGTTAGGATTTTCTCTGTAGTACATCAAAGCGAAATCAATTGTGATAAATATTAGTGCTACGCTCCATAGCGTCAATGAAGATGAATTCATTATTTCCCTTCTACGGTCTTCTGTGATGTACCAATTCAAGTTTGCACAGACTATATAGGGAATTGGAAATGAAAAGATTTAAGACAAATTAGGGGATTGTTGAGGCTATTGCGTGTAATACCAACAGCAGTAACATTTTATTTAGATTAGAATATAATCACAAATTACTTTAAAAATGAAGAGAAAATCCCACTTGTAAACAGTCCCACCAAGTGCAGTGTTTTTCTAACAACCTTCACAAATATGGTGGGGATTGGCTGGACTTTACCACTGGCCAAGGCATTGTTCTATACAGTTTGTTTTATACAACCCAGATCAACCCAAAACGAGGTAGTCATTGGTTTCTGTGGACAAAACCCCCACAAAGGCAACGGTGTATGATTCCTGGAAGTAATGGAGGTGGTGCAAAGTCAACCAACACAAACATAGGCAACAACTGGAAGCAAAGCCAGAAATTAATGGAAACGAATGAGATCATTGAGCGCAAGACTGAAACCATGACAAGTTACATTTCTGTGAAAGGATCAGTTAAAAGCCAACCACCTTCTCATCATTCTTCAGTCTGTATTAATTTACAAGCAATGGGAAGACACCACTTTTAAAATAAAAAATAGTAGAGAGACAAACATACAGGGCACATTAGTGTTGATTTTGCTAAATAATTATAGTAATCGTACATCGTAACATGTATTTCACTTCACAGCAGTAGTTACGACAGATCCTGTGTATTAGTATAATCATGTTATATAAAATAAATAACAAACCAGGCAGATACCATCCTCTTCCAACAGCCTTTCGAACCGTTCTTGCTTGACGAGAAATGGCCGCCAGGGACGGACAGGCCAGGTGATCCATGATAGATGTTTCTACTTCCTAGCCTGTAGATGAAAAGGAGTAGGAAGGTTCTAGATGCGAAGTAGTGGAGTCTGCAGCCTCTCTGTGGACAGTTGATACCGCTGCTGATTGATGATGTCCAGGCAGGCTCTGAGAACCTACAGACAGAGGGGTGGACATATAGACAAGCATAAACAAAACAGAAAGAACACAGAGTTAAATATGGACAGACATACAACATAAAGGCAACAATATATAGCCACATCAGTACTAGTTTCCAGGTCTTGAGTCTGTTTCACTGTGTGTGTGTGTGTGTGTGTGTGTGTGTGTGTGTGTGTGTGTGTGTGTGTGTGTGTGTGTGTGTGTGTGTGTGTGTGTGTGTGTGTAAAATAAGTGTATAATTGAACTACATTACCTTCCTGGTGTCCTGTGGCAGAATGACTCCGTCGTCCCAGAGTCGACCAGAGGAGAAGAACGCTGAGCTTTCCTCCTTCAGTCGTTTGTTCAACTCAAGCTCCATCACCTGCTGTTCCTTCTCCTCTGCGCCAGGGGGCAGCAGCGAGTCACAATGGCCTGGAGCCACCACAGACACTCTGGCATTGGGCCACAGGAACAAGAAGTTGGGGTCAAAGGCTCGCCCGCACTGGAGAAAGACAAGCAGAGGGATTCTAATGAAAGCCATGTTGAACTTTGGTACAACTTTGCGTGTAACCTGTGCATGACTTAAGTCCAGAAATCTTTTTATAAGATTATTTTTGTGTAGAGAGAGACAGAAACGGTAAGAGAGCGAGTAGGGGAGGTGTCGATCATATTTATATTTGATATGCCACTCACCATGGCATAACTGTCGGCACCATGGCACCCTCCTATCACTACTCACCATGGCATAACTGTCGGCACCATGGCACCCTCCAATCACTACGGTGATTTTGGGGACGGAGGCGCATGCCACCGCTGACATCATTGATCCTTGTGCCTTAATACGGTTGCTGTTGATTTCTGCCTGAAGGACAAAAACGCACACGCACACATGCACGTACACCCACACACCCCCGCACGCACACACACACACACACTTTAACCCATTTTGATTTGAGATCAGATTATAAAATGTCTTCTACATCCTGACAGTTTTCTGAAAAAGCTATGTTTCTATGTCAGTGGTTCTTCGATTCTTCAAAAATAGCAGACCTACAAGCTCGTAGCGCGCCACTCGGTGGCACGCTATGAGCTTGTAGATCTGCTATTTTTCAATAGCTAAAGCATAACATAATGCTAACACCAAAAGGGGTTCCCGCCCAAATTGGGTTAATATGGCAAGGTAATTAATGTTACCATTAAGGTCACGTTTTAGAGTCTAAAGCCTGGTGTGGGTGCTGTGTCACTTGAGACAGAATAATACCTGTGGGGTAGAGAGAGTGAGCCCTGGCGTGGGGGCTGTGTTCTGCAGGAAGATGAGAGGGATGTCTCTCTGGTCGCATAACTGGACAAAATGGCAGCCCTTCAGGCATGCCTCGTTCGACAGCTCCCCGTTACTTGCCACTATGCCCACCTGGTTGCTAGCACAGCACATATACAGTAGTACACACACACGCAATCACGCATACATTTAGTAGCATACACAAAGTACAGGTTTGTACACAACTGTCAACACACACATAATCAAATTAGTATTATTGTGTGACCAAAGCCCATTACCACAATAACTGTGGGTAACTGGGGATAAAGGGGACATTTTAAGTTAACTAGCTGTTAACCCATTTTGGACTGAGGCCGATTCTAAAAAGCCCTCTAAATCCTGACCTAAGAAACTTAAAATATTTATATAGCAGCATCAAAGTGTTTTAATTTTTGAATACTGTACATACAGTACCTTACAGAACCCCAAGAGGGGTTCCCATCCAGAAGGGTTAGAACACCAAAAGGGGTTCCCGCCCAGAATGGGCAGTCAGTTAAGGTTTGGTTGCTGACGTTACTATGATAATCCGATTAGTAGTTAAGTAGGATGGCGGCTCCTAATCTCATTAGGGAGTGGGTGGTCATTGTGTTTGTGGGTGTGGGGTAGGACTGCAGCCTTCTTTTAAGTTTTGACAGGGTCCAGTGAGGTCTATAAGCCGATTTCATTCTGTGAGCCTACATTCTGTTAATTGTGTATAAATGTACTGATGAGTCCTCTTTATTGTCTTGTAATCTTTTCCACCATAGATGAGAGAGACTGCATCTAGTCCCTGTGTGTCAGTAAATGCATATCACAAATGTATAGACAGACAGACACCAGTTTCACAAACACATAATTGTATGTTAATTGCTTGTTGTAGTGTTGTCCCGAGCCGATCACGTCATTTTCAAATGATCGGAAATAGATCAGGAGCAAAAAAAACATGATCGGGACATATATCCATATCATGATATTATACTGGATATTGTCTGTGATTTTGGATATTGTACTATCGTGATATGACATAAGTGTTCTATAAAAATATCGGCTCGGGAAAAATCGGTATCGGCAGATACTCAAAATCAAATGATCTGATCGGGAGCAAAAAAACGTGATCAGGACATCCCTAGCTTGTTGCTATGCTTGCAATATATTTACATAGATTTTTATGATTTAACAGACCAATCATTAGCATAAATGTATTATCTCAAAGTGCAAATACAGAAGAATAAATAATATTGGAAAGAGACAAAAAATGAATTCAACATCACCAATTGTTTTGGCGGAAAGCGTGTGTTACTCTTGCTCTCAATGTCAAAATAGGTACACGTGTACGTTTACCTTTGTGTGTCCATGTACTGTGTGCATTCCTGGGAGACTGTGTGTGCGTGCGTGCGTGCGTGCATGCGTGCGTGCGTGCGTGCGTGCGTGCGTGTCCTTTACCCATGTATTTTAGCGAAGCCGGTCACCAGTGTGGTTCCGTAGCGAGCTTTAAACTCTTGGAATCGACTCCCGTCCGTCAGCCGACTAACTACCTGGACGGACAGAAACAATGACATTATCACTGTGTACAGGCACCAGTGGTGGAAGGTAATTCAGTACATTTACTCAAGTACTGTACTTTCGACCTGAGATCAGATTCTAAAAATGTCTTCTACATCCTGACAGTTTTCTGAAAAAGCTATGTTTCTATGTCAGTGGTTCTTCGATTTTTCAAAAATAGCAGACCTACAAGCTCGTAGCGCGCCACTCGGTGGCGCGCTATGAGCTTGTAGATCTGCTATTTTTCAATAGCTAAAGCATAACATAATGCTAACACCAAAAGGGGTTCCCGTACCATTGTGAGGTTTTTGTACTTTACTTGAGTATTTCCAATTATTTTACTCCACTACATTTCAGAGGCAAATATTGTACTTTTACTCCACTACATCTATTTATAAGCTTGTAGATCTGCTATTTTTGAAAATGCTAAAGTGAAAGTGGTTAACTGTCTGTGGGTTTATACAGTACATATGAACAGCTAGACATTAAAATAACTACATTGGATCTATTGGAACAGTTGTTTTTTCCCCCCACTTTCTGAAAAGTAACCGTTTTGGACGTACAAGTTTCCCACCCGACAGCAACGATATGTATCTACCTTTTTCACCAGCCAGACACATATTTATTTCTCTGTCTGTGTAGTGTGTGTTACAGTATGTTATGTACCATTTTTACATCCAGGCTATGGTTATAGTTTAGAGGAGCCAGTCCCTGCAGCTCTTCTGAACAATTAACAGGCTCCTCCTCTCCTCTGCTCTTCCTCAGCGAATCCTCCTCCTCCTCCTCCTCAGGGAGTTCATAGTTGAGGGTGGATATGATGTTTCTGGTGTACTCATACGCCTCCTTCTCGTCCCAGGCAAAATGGTCCACACAGCCGCTCACCCTGAAACAGAGAGACATGGCGAGAGGGAGAGAAGTGGACAGACAGACACACAGGTAGAGAAATGGCATGAGGTGGCTTGATAAGGATGCTCTGGATAAGGATGTTGGCTCAAATTTACATTTAACTTTAGACAAGCAGAGGCACAGTTGAGAGGTTGAGAGTTGAAAAGGTTGTGCAGCATGTCGATGGCTGCATAGACAAACTGGTTTGTGGAGCTTGCACTCCACTGCTACAATATATGAACTCATTACACTTCAGTGTAACACATTCCTTTGCCTTCTTGGCTCTTCAACTTCAACATACTTTATTTTTTTCCTTTTGGAGACTTCTTTTGTGCAGTGGTTAAAAACGCATCATGTGACCGCCCGGACAGGAGGGCTCTCTGGGTTCCTTTTTATTCATTTATTTACCATTTCTATTTATTGACCTACTTACTCGGCGTGAAGTGTGGCCCCTCCTAAGTCCTCTGGCGTGACTTCCTCTCCAGTAGCAGCCTTGACGAGAGGTGGTCCACCCAGGAATATGGTCCCTATTCGGTGTACCATAACAGTCTCCTCGGCCATGGTGGGGATGTAAGCTCCACCGGCCGTACATGACCCACACACTACTGACACCTGCAGGGCACACAGGGAATTGTCACTCGTGGTGACTGCGCTTCATGAGCTTTTATGTACACAAGCACTTGAGGGCTGTATGCATTCACTTATATAAAGTATATTGCACAAGTATGCTGTGTTTTATATATTGTTTTACCTGAGGGATCTTCATGGCTGACATGATGGCCTCGTTGTAAAACGTCCTCCCTCCCTGGTTCTTGTCCGGGAAGATCTCCGACTAGACACACACACACAGACACACCAGTAGAATACATTGTAAAGATTGCCAGTATGACTGAAACTCAAGCTGTAGTTAATGTAGTTGTATATTGTATACCTATTGAACCATGCAAAAACAAAAGAGTGGATATCCAAATGGAATTCAATGAGATGTAGACAGCTTAATTTATACAATTTTGTAACTCAGAGTTTACAAATGCAATAAAAAGTTAAATGAGGGTTATATTTATAACCAACTTGCATCTCTCTGGCACAACCAGACTTCTGTGTGGCCCCTTTTCCACCAAAAGAACTTTGGTTCTACAACTGGTTCCGTTCTAGATTCTTGGAACCTCGGTGCTTTCACAGAACCGGTTCTGAACCAATTCATTTTCAGTGGAAACACTCTGAACTGGTTTAATATTAGGCAGGAAAAAATAACCGGTTCTTTTTTTTGTGCCTCTGTGTGTGTGTGTGTGTGCGACGTGCATGTGTGTCTGTGTCTGTGTCTGTGTGTGTGTGTGTGTGTGTGCGCGCACACGTGCACACGTACCTGGAGTGGTAAGAAGGCCCCTCCAGAGTCAACCAGGTAGACGCAGGGGAGTCGGTTCTGCATTGCCACTTCCTGTGCCCGCAGCTGCTTCTTCACTGTGATTGGATAAGCCGTGCCACCTTTCACTGTGGCATCATTGGCGATGAAGACACACCACAGACCATTGATCCTGCCTATGCCTGGATGGACACGGTCGCACACACGCGCACGCGCACACGCACACGCACGCACACACACACACACACACACACACATTGCTGTCGGGAGAAAACCACCCAACTCCATTTTTGAGTTTTTTGATTATTATTTTTTCCATAAATCAATGCTATTTAACACCCTTTCGTTTACGACGTCTGTGTGTTGGTTCAAAAAATTTGGAACCAATGAAAAGTATTAGAAAGTTCTTCGGACAAAACCTCTTAACTCCATTGGACCCTCAAACTGTCTGCTAAAGCAACTCCACCACCTCTCCCCCTCTCATGCAAGTAATTGCCAATATATAAATACCAACTTTGATGAGGCAATATTACTTTGTTTTAAAAAAACAATATATATATATATATATAAGGTTTTCTTCATTTAATTTTCAAAACTGGTTTCTTCCCGACAGCAGAGATATATTTGGCTAAACACTCAAACTCGTAACTCCCCTAACCCCATGGCTGGATGCGATTCCTAAAACCCTGCGTGTTTTGCATTTGGGTTGGTATGTATCATCATCGGTGGGCGGTTACTACTAGTCACTGACCAGTCAGACAGCCAGCTGAAGGGATGTCCCCATAGGGCAGTCCCAGACCAGCGAATGGAGACAGCTCCAGGAAGTCTTCATCGTCCAACAGGAGGCGGAGGCGATCCTTGACCAGCAACTTCTTGTTCCTCTGAGTGTGTCTCACTGTGGCGTTTTCCCCACCTCCTTTCTGGATTTTCTCCCTTAACTCCACATACCTGTGTGTGGGTATTTGTGAGAGAGCCGGGGAGAGAGAGAGAGAGAGAGAGAGAGAGAGAGAGAGAGAGAGAGAGAGAGAGAGAGAGAGAGATTGAATGTAGTACTGTACAGTCAAATCCTTTACAATCGGTTACAGTGCACCCTCAGAGTTCAATCTATGCTGAAGACTTGACGGCGTAATAACAAAATAACAACAGTCATCATATTCCAAGGGCTTAACTATTGGCCTGTAACAATTGAAAGGATTGAAGGCAATTACTAAACATTAGTGCTCTCCTACATAAACAAGTACTTAGTATTCATGTTTCCCAGTGTAGTAGTCTGCTCTCTGCTGTTGCCATAATGTTCTGCTTTAGAACATCTGCTTTAGGCCTCGACAGAGTCCGTTTTAGCTTGCGTTGGGGTGAGAGAAAACCAAGTTACTGCTGAATCCATGGTTACTATTTGAAATAGAAAGCTAACTTAAGTTATGTTAGCTTGGCCCTGCCAGTTGGCACATGAAACCGGTCATCCCACAGAAGGTCCAGGGATGTCATTTTTGACAAACCGGGACTTGTGTCTAAACCAGCATGTTTATAAAAAAAAAGAACAGAGTAGAAACAATATACATTGAAAATAATATACACAGCATAAAACAGAGCAGGAAAGAACTGAACGTACTTGTTTTGGCAGGCAATACTGTTCCGGAGGTTAGCTTCATATACATGTTGCTGTACAGGCTGGAGGGGTTGTTCCAGCACTGGGAAGGCACTGGGCAACGCTCTCCTCCTCCTGGCTACAGAGCCCATGGAGCGAATCACACACTGGCCCTGCCCTGGACCTAACCTTAGAGCCATAGAGGGCAACAAAAAAAAGTGTCACCAGCACAGATACAACAATGTGTATGAAGTTAGAACTGGACCATAATATAGAATCTGAAACTTCTGTTTGTTTGACTTGCACTAGTGTGTTGCCAGGTGGGTGTGGTTTGCTTCAATGATTGCCAGACGAAAACAGATTCTGCCATTCTGTATCAGAGTAATCTAGTGGGGCGCCCGCTGGCCAAGTGGTCCAGGCGCATGCCACATATAGGCTTTGGTCAGACAGCGCGTTGCGTGTTCGAGTCCCATTCATGACGACCTTTGCTGCGTGTCTCTCCCCTTCTCTCTCTCCCTCTTTCCTGTCTATCTTCACTTGATACTATCAATAAAGGCAGACAGAGTAATCTAGTAAGAGAGTGATGACACTAGCGTTGACTACCATTGGAATGCGGAAGTGCTCATTCCATCTCAATGGGATAGTTCCAATGTTTGGAACTATAGCGCATAGGCATCCGCTTTGCGGCGAGATCAAAGCGTGTCGCCACTCTCTTACTATTCCACTCGGTTCTGTATATAAGAGTCCAGGAATGTAGTTTTCTGTCTGTGTATTTCACTTACGAGCATCATTGTCATCACTCATCGTAACAACTAGTTTATTTCACCGTGGTCTGATATTAACACTGCAAAAAAACAACAGACTTGATGTTTCTAGGGCTAATCTATCTGAACCTTTTGTTCACAGCAACACACATGTAAGCCTCCTGCTCACTCTCTCTCTCACACACACACACACACACACACACACACACACACACACACACAGACACAGACACACACACACACACACACACACACACACACACACACACACACACACACACACACACACACACACACCAATGTTGTGTTTGGTCTCTTGTGATTCTTTCTCTCCATGATAGAGGCTGACAGTAAGGCGATAGCAAGGCAGGACACACTCTCCCTCTGCTGCATAGATTCCTGACAGGGAGAAGCATAAATGGGGTGGCGGTTATGGTATGTATTCATTTAGCCTTAAGACATTAAGGCTAAATGATTTTGAAACACAGATTTTGACATTTTTATATCTACGTGAGTCTTAATGGCACTGGACCCCCCCCCCTTTGGTCCCTACACTTTCACCAGTCAAGCCCACAGTTCTCCAAACAGTACAGATGCAAAATATAAGGTGCTTATACCTGGTTGCCCCAAATATAAACTAGCGCAGTCTTTCTGCATGTATTGTATGTATTAGTCCATATTATTATGCTTATAAACATATCCTATCATCAGTGGTGCAGAGGCAGGGTACTATGTACACTGGCATAGGCTATCATCAATTAGGGCTACGTTTGTAAGTAGTCAACAGGCATAAAAGAAAGTGATCACTACACAATGCAGAGTCAAAGCAGGCAGGCAGGAGGTCATGTGGGGTAACTGTTTTGCTCTGCCACATACAGGCTGACTAACATATAGAATTGATTTATTACAGTCCTATTGCAAACTGAACGCAAAAGCTGATGTTTACACCTAGTTTATACACCAACTTGTTTGCCTATAATTACAACCATGGGTCAAACAGCATAATGTGTAAAGTAAATCTATGCCAAAGGTCATGTGGATATATTAAAGGCGATTGACATAAAAGCGAGTACATAAATGCACGCCTGTGTAATATAAGTGTAGTAGCTGTAGCTCTTACCTTGATATGGAGCTGTACATGGCAGTAATCTTCTTAACCGTAACGAACTGCACAAATTAGAAATTCACAACACAAAATAACTACATATTCAAGAGGTGTCACACCGAAAATTGCTGTTGCGGAAACAATGGTGAGCGTAGAAGTTCCATTCACCGCAGAACTGTAGAGAGAGATCTTTGCCACTAGAGGGAGGTGTTCACTAATTAACGGTTGTGTCTTTTCCCCCCGGCAGTTGGTCGAGTTGACCTTAGTATAACTCTATGGAGTTGACAGTTCAGGGGGAAATTTGCCTGGGAAAAAAAGGATAATTTCCAAAGATTAAAATTGTTCTGATATAAAAAATTATAAAAAAGGTCCTTCTGAGGCAACCTTATCCATTCTATGTATGTATATCTGCAAACAAACACAGACTAGAGGCTGTATATGTTCTAGTCACGTGTAAAAGTATATCAGTTAAAGTTCCATTGAAAATATTCTCACATTAGGAGTTGCACCAGAATGTGTAAGATATACATAGTCATTTAGATGATAAACATTTTGACACCCTTCTTTTGATTTGGGGGCCTTTTTAAGACTTTCAGCCTCAGGGGTCAATGTTTTGCCTTTGTACACAGAGTTTCACAGGAACCTACCTATTGATTGATTGATTGATTGAAGAATTTATTAACAGTTTGCAGAATTACAGTACATTTCAAGCACAAACTCAATACAAAGGCTGTTAACTGTGAGTGGACGACCCAATTAAGCATTACACTTGTTTCCAATAGGGTCCACCATGTTTAAATCATCAAAACATTTAGAGACGTACAAATAGACACTTCTATAGACAGAACAGGAATAGTCACCCTGGATGGATGCTGTTCCATCTCTGGTTGAGGCAGTGACAGAGCTGAGAGGTGTAGTAGTAGTAGTACTAGTAGCCTATATGTACAGCTCTGGCTGAAGGCAGGGAGAAGGGAGGAGTTGAGAGGTGAGGTGTGTGTTCATCTCTGAGGCAGTGAGGAGGGAGCTGAGAGGTACATCTCTGACTGAGTCAAGAAGGGAGGGAGATGAGATCTCTGACCAGGGCCACCTCGCCCAGTCGCCCTACTCGTTTGTTTATCTTACCCATGATTGGTTCGGGGCCCGTCCTTTCAAGATAATAATAATAATAATAATAATAATGATAATAATAATAATAATAATAATAATAATAATAATAATAATAATAATAATAATAATAATTGCGACCGGAGGTCGCAGTTAACTATGAAACCGTGCGTTTTTGACACCTAACCCACAATCCCCGTCACTCTGTCACGTCACCTAACTCAAATCCCTGTCGCTCATCCCAGGCAAGCCCCCAGGTCATCGTGACATCACGTGACATCAGCCCCCTGGTCACCCCAGGCAAGCCCCCAGGTGCCCATGTGTATATAATTCGGTCCTCTCATATTTTAAGCATTTACTTTTTTTGAATAGTGTGAATGATGCATAGTACCGGTATTATAATACCATGGCCCTATGGCTATTGATAATTCTACCTCAATATAATATTGTGACACATTATTATATTGTGTAGGCTACTACTTTTTCTAATATCTAAATATCTTTCTATTGGTTCCTATATTCTTGCTGGCTGGGGCTTGACACATTGTGAGCTTGTAGATCTGCTATGAAGTAGGCCTAATAATGCTTAAAATCCTCTCTGGCATTGTGAGCTTGTAGATCTGCTATGAAGTAGGGCTAATAATGCTTATAAAGTCCTCTCTGGCATTTTGTAATGCAATTTTGGCTCATGGCTGCATGGAATGGCCGACTTGGAGGCATCATTCCTAGATATTAAAAAAAAAACGCGCCTCACGATTATTCAATTAATCGAAAAAGTAATCGATAGAAAGTTAGAAACATCTCCAAAAAAATAATCAATTGTGGCAGGCCTAATGAGGACAGGGCCCCCCCGGCCCCCGCCCCAGACCCCATTAGACTTTTTGTTTATGGCCCCCATTGCCCCAAGAACCGTACGTGGGTCGGGGGCACGGTCTCTGACTGGGACTCTGGGAGGCCAGGAGGGGAGGAGGAGGAGGAGGAGGATAGCGGAGCTTGTGGCCAAGGAAGTGACACACACACACACACACACACTAGTGGACTGGGAAGCCAAGCCAAAGCCAAGCGGCAGCCGTGGCGAGTTTGAGCGGGGAGTACGGCGTCAAATCTGGGGAGAACTTATAAGTGGAAGCCGCGATGAGTTGGGGAACGGAGCTCTGGGTATGTTTGCACTGTTGTTGTTAACCTGTGTGTGTTTGACAAACTGCTTCGCTGTTTTCTTTGTTGATGTTGTTCAGGTTTTTTTTTTTTTTTTTTTTGCACGAGCAACACAGGGCAGGCAGACTTGGGATCCAGGGAAGGAAGGAAGGTGCTGTGTTACCTTTTAGCTTTGTGTGTGGAGCGGGCTAACGTTAGCTGGCCCCCGCCCGGATAGATAGCAGCCCACGGACTACTTTAATTTGTGGCACGCCAAAAAAAAGTCACATATTCTCCACTGAAATTGCACTTTACTGTTGAAAATACTTAATTCTCGAGCGACACGGCTGTGGGACGAAGTCTAAATGAAGCCAATGCGCCGTGGTAGTCAGTGGTGACCATGGTGGTGTGACAGCGGGCTGAACAATAGACACGTCCCGCACACTGAAATGTCAAGTGTGTGTGCTGTGTGGCGGCGAATGCTTTTTGGCATCTTTGTCAGATAGCTTCTTGTTGTCTTTTGGTAGGGGAAAAAAACGCGTTGCAGTGATTTTTGGCTGCGAGAGCAGCAGCCATGCATGGAGTATATGTCTTAAGGCGGATTTGTGGATGTCACACCCTGTTTCAGCGATGGGGACTCAAGACAAGACAGAAAGAATACCGTTAACGTGTGCAGATATAGGGGAGAGACAGACGGTGGGTTTGGGTAGAGCACCTATCCCCAGCCCTTTTAACAGTCATCCACAATGGAAAATGCAGCGGTATATATTTGTATTTCTTATGGATTTACTGACTGGCCTTTGTGTGTGCGTTGTGATGTGATCAACAGTCCCATGATTCTTTTCCCCACAACTTTGAATGTTTAAAAGCAGCAGGGAATGGAATGGATGGATGGAGCCGAATCATCCGACCCCCCTCATAATGCATATCCTGCCCCCACCCAGCCCATTATAAGGAGGTTACTCATCATTGATCAGATGGTACTTTACTCACTCGACTATATAGACCCGAGTCAAACTCTGCTCTTGGTCATATTCACAGTAGATGTCAGACTTGTGTGTGTGTGTGTGTGTGTGTGTGTGTGTGTGTGTGTGTGTGTGAGTGTCTCACTTTCATCCCGACTTACATCAGCCGGCTTTTTATTGGGTTGACATCATTTTTATGATTATAATTTTTATTTTTTTGTTTTCTTAATCAAAATATGTGGTAGGTGGCGTTGCCATTCTGGATATTTGTGAATGCTTTGCCATTCATTGGAATGAATTGAATTAGAATTTATATTTCATTTTAAAGGATAGTAAGTATGGCAGCCTGTCCTGTCCTGGATGCTGCTGGGGTGTTAAAAACTGTGGTCAGTCACCAGTGGCAACCAGCAGTCTCTTAAATCGTGTGTGTGTGTGACACACACACACACACACACACACACACACACACACACACACACACACACACACACACACACACACAGTGTTCCATGTGCAATGGGAGCTTACTTCATTTTTGTGTCCTTGGTTCTGGAATAATATTAGTTGTCAGGCTGAGACAGACCGAGAGGGTACTAGACTAGAGGAATGAAGCAAGAAGATTTTCAACTTCCTTCATATTAATGTAGCAAAGCTTGTGAGTTCGTTCAGTTCATTTTATCTGAAAGTAATTAGATTAACTTTTTACTTTTCCTGGACCTCAGGTTTCAGAAAGAATGTATTAGCAGATTAGGCTAATAGTATCTTCAGACATACAGTAAAAATATTGGGTTGGACGGTATCATTTAGCATATTTATCACTTTATTAGAATACTTTATATGGAGAAAAGTACTCAAATTAGGGCTCACTACTTAAGATGACGTTACCATGTGTTCTTCTCATTACTAAACAGGATTACTGGCCAAAAGTGTCCCTTGGCTTCAATGACAAAGCTAAACCATAAACAAAAACAAAAAATATAAACCAAAGGTGAAGTAAGTAAGTAACCTTTACCACACAAGACAGATAGATAGATAGATAGAGTGATCTGCCATGTGGAAATCATCATCAACTCATTGTTCAGTGTCATTTTTGTGATTGACACATGTATAATTATATAATAATAATAATATAATACTTTAATATAATTTCATTTGCACGATAAAACATATTCTAGTACTGTCTGAAACAGAGTTCAGACAATGGGTAGACTTCATAAACCCTAATAATTGATTTAAATCTGACGCAAATGCTGTTATGTAAACACTTTTATCTGTTCATCCTCATCAGATTAAACTAATATTTGTTTACCGGTAAATCATAGCCCAGTAGACTCAACAAAATTCACTTTGTGGGTGATAATATAGAAGACTGTAAACAGGTGCTCTTTGGAGAGGGTTTTTTAGTTTTAGGACAAGAGCACTTTTAAAGTTCTATAAAAATCACAGTTTAACCCTTGCTTTTCTTAACGGAATAAAGGATATTTCTACTTGAACTTAACAGAGTTGCCTTGGACCTTTAAGTTTGCCACCATCATTATTTTCCACTGTGATTCTTTTTACAAGGTATAGAACTTTAAAATAACTCTTGTCCTGACACCTTGACTCATGTTCTAGCCTATAAGCTGTGTTAAAAAAAAACCAGTGATCTTATTTCTCTCAACTTGTTAAATGTGTGCATATGTCAAAAAAGGCACAGCAAGTTGAGGTAGACCTGTTATTGCCGTATATGGCATCATTTTGAACCCAAGTACACCGAAGAAAATAAGTGTTGTGTGTGTGTGTGTGTGTGTGTGTGCAACAGTGCATGTGGAGGACATCACCACTGAATTGGAGATTTACTGTACTTCAGGGACTCGGAAAGTGTTTGTTTTTCGTAAATGATTCACAAGTTCACAGACTATATGATTTATAAAATATGCCGATATCTTTGGAGCACCACTTCGCATGTCCTCGGAGACTTATCATTGTCAATAGAAGATGGTATACTATACTGGTTCTCTGTTCTAACTAACTTTTGTTGTTGGAATGGAATAAAATAACAGGACTTGGCACATAGGCGAAGTTCTGTTTTACTGTGGATTTTTACCTTTGTTACCTGTGTGTGTGTGTGCGTGTGTGCCTGTGTGTGTGCGCGTGCGTGTGCATGTGCACACCAGGCACGTTGCCAATGAGGAACATCCTATTACTGGGCTGGCTTCCTGCCGCCTATCATGCAGACATGCACACAACAACGCGCACACACATACACCACACACGTGCATGCATGCACAGAGGGAGGGTGTCTGTCTGAATGGAAGCTCTGTGTGCTGCCACTGAGATGCTGCCATGCTGTGACCTGGTCTGTCTGTCTGCTTGAGGTGAGCTGTGGCCCAGTGAAGTGAAGTATGGCTGTCTGACTGACAAGACAGGAGGTCCTGACTGACTGGTCAAACTGAAAGAGAGGCGAGAGTATGCGTAGGGAGTCCACTCCAAACCCAAACGTTTGATTTGCCACAGTCACCATTTCAGTCTCATTTAACTACTTAAGCCCTATTTCATGCTTTATATTATACGATGGCGTCACGCAGAGAAAATAGCCGATCTAGCTGCTTGAAGACTGAGACCTTGTTAATCAGCTAATCTCTTTATTCCTTTTACATTTTGAAAAAGTGAAGTGGTTACATTTGTTCAGTTCAGACTCTTCAGAGTTATTAAAATCATGTCACCAAATGCTACTAAAATTGTTAGTCGAAGATAACTGCAGTCAATGACTCATGGCATTTTGTTATGAAATCTTTTCTCTAGGGACTGTAGTTTAGACAAAAACTTACTACACCTTTATATTTAGTGTGTTGGATGAATCACCTATCCTATCTCGAGCAAATTTCAAATGTCTGCAAGTTGATTTTCACATACCGAATGGCTGCGTTCCTTGAAAAACAAACAAACTGTGCTTTGGTAAACGGTGGGCAGTAATGTCAGTGTACCGTCCGTGAGTCAGTCGATGAGATAAACATGGCAGTAGAAGGTTTCTGTGTGGTTAGTCGGGCAAGTCAGTGCCTAGTTTCTTAACTGGTTGCAGAGGGTGTGTGAACTTGTGAAGTCACGTGATGCAATGTATAAGGGCATGGGTGACGCTGTTAATGCACCCAGTCAAGCCATGCTTGGGCACTCTCAATAGGGGTTTATGTGTGTAATGTACCGTACATACTGTAATATAGAGAGGGGTTGCTAAGAATTCAATTCAAATTCAATTCAACGGAACTGTATTGGCATGAGAAAACAGACATTTACATTGCCAAAGCAAGTGCCAAAATATGATAAAAACAGTGAAATTGGGGAAAGTACTGTATACAGTTGGAGGAGGTACAGTGTTTTGTAAACAGAGCTATGTCACATAATTGCGTCGTTATTTACATGTTATACAGGGTATAAAGCTTTTTTGAAACGAATAGCAGCAATGCTTTGCAGTCACTTTGGGACAAATAGCAGCATTTCTTAAGACTATTTAAATAGCATACAAAAAAGCCTTAGATTTAAGATGTGTTTAAAGGTAGCAGCTCTGTTTACATGTGCAGTAGGTCTAGCGGTCTACTTGGTAGTAGTCTTTAGGGAGGTTGTATTCCATTGGCTAAACCTTCTTTTGTCGCAACAGTTAACAAATCTTGCTGCCGTGTTGTTTGCACATTGTTGTATTTCTCCTGGTGGGTATAGGAGATTTTTGTCGTTTGCTAAACAACTAACTCTGTTTTAGTTTTTGTGAATGTGTGTTTTTTGTTTGATTGCACATGTGTGCGCTAATAATTTAAAAGGTGAAGTAAAGAGCCCAATGGATCAAGGGCATGTGTGTGAGGCTGTGAGCTAGTGTGTCTCCGTCAATGTGTGAGGGTGGATGTCTTTCTTAATTAAGGATGTTGTGTTAATAAAACAAATACCTTGCGGGCACATGGAGAGTTGGAGTGAGGGAGGGAGGGAGAGGTGTGTAGATTGATGAACACAGGGAAGGAGAGACGATAATGCAGACAGAAAAGTGCGGGTGAGGTGACAGGGAAACAGGTGTCTGTATTGATGATGAATGGAGAAAGTGAATTCTGAAAGAGAACAATGCTTTTCTTTTGGAATCATAATGGGCATTAAAAAAAAAGAAAAAGAAAACCTATCCAGTCTGCAAGGACCTTTACTGTTAAGCATTCAGTATTACATAGATTAGATCGTCATCATCTTCACATTGCATGCTGAGCATCTATTATCTATAAATGCACCACCAATGACGTCTCTGTACGTCTGTCTGTCTGTATGTGTGTACGGCTGTAATGCACATAACCCGAGAACCGTCCGCCCCACCGACTTCAAATTCGAAACACACGTTCCGGTGTCGAGTCGGTCGGACCCACGGTTGTCCAGAACCGCCACTAAAGGCCTCTGCCCGGGCTCTGGAGCTGGCCTGTTATGACATCACAACACTCCATATTTGGGTATGCCTGACACAGAACTCCATCTATAGGAATAAAGGAACACAAATCTTCATATATGGGCATAAAAGGGACACAGACAGATGGGTGGAACGGGTACTCTGACACGGGTACAACAGGTATTGCATAACCGGGTGGGGAATGGATCTCCAACTTCCATCGTTACCGACTCTGTGCTCTACAGCCGGACATCGGTCTAGTTATACCAAACAAACAACAATAGCAGCTTGCATTGGATGGATTGCATGTGCTTAAGTTGCAACACCAAGTTCTATTCAGGCTCCGGCTTAACCTTGTTTCTGGTCAGTCACCCCCCCATCCCACCCTTTTCTCCCCTAGCTCCCTTGTCCATTTCTCCCTCCCAGCCCCAGAAAACACAGCTGCCTGTCTTTTCCGGTTGACTCCTCTTAGAATGTGTTCCCCTCTCCTCTTCTTCTGCCCTCGTCATCTCCCTCTCTCCCTCCCTCCCTCTCCCTCACATCCCCTGTCCTCCCTGGTTGCACATCTCCCTCTTTCCCCCCCTTCCTCTCCCTCACATCCCCTGTCCTCCCTGGTCATCTCCCTCTCTCCCTCCCTTCCTCTCCCTCACATCCCCTGTTCCTCCCTGGTTGCAGTGAACGCTGGATCAAACCCAGCCAGCTGTTTGGCCATCAAAATGTCCAATACAGTACTTAACATAACATTCTAAGAAACGGACGCAATCCCAAATACTCAAAGCCGGTCAGTCTGAACGGTGAGGCTAAAGATGTAGACGGTGAGGAAGATGTAGAGTTTGTAAACTACAAATGTCATCAATGTCATAAATTCTAAATGCACATGAATGGATATTAACATTTGTTTAATCCCCTGAGTCTCATGTGGAGCAACAGCAAAATCTTTCAGTTTTTGGTTAATTGCTGAGTAATAAGCTTTCTTTCCAGACCTTTCAGAACAACAGCCACTAGACACAAGACCCCTTTACTGCAGGTATCCACTGTTATATCTGTCTCTCTTTTTGCCGTCTGTCTGTCATCTGTTTATACATTTTTTCTATTAGACAGTGTATAAAAATGCAGGCTTTAGGGTGCATGGAAAATTGGAAGATGCCGTGATTTCTTTTCTGCTGAATTTTCCCTGGATTCCAAACCAGTCATTATGCTAAACCTCTGCTGGATGGTGAATCGTGAGCATACCATAGTGGTGTAACATGCTTACACACAATAACCTCACCATCTCCCTACAGTGACCATACAAATGGGTACTAGGTAAGGATGATGAATATATGATGACCTTTTGATGGCATACTGATACTCTATTACAGCACTATGCTCAAGGGGTTAAACGTAGCCGTGACCCTGCCATGGCTAGAGGCAACACAAAAATGCAGTGCAAGCTAAATGGTGCATTTATATAGCGCCTTTATCCAAGGCGCTTTACAGAGATTGTGCATTTCATTCACACACATATGCCGGAGGAAACCATGCAAGGAACCAACCTGCATATCGGGAGCAAATAGGGGTTCAGAGTCTTGCTCAAGGACACTTCGACACTAAGTCTGGGGGAGCCCGGATTCAAACATCCGGTCACTCTACTCCTGAGCCACTGCCGCCCCACAGATAAGCTACACAGATACAAGCTGATGATGATATTGATATGTATCTTTTCGTTTCGTCTTGTGTCTAGCTAAAGCTACACACTGATAATTATTGAGAATAGGTAAGATAAACAGCAGTATAATATTTGTTGATTGTTTTTGTTCATCTCATGACGCTTTTTGTCTACCAAACTGTAGGTTCTTGCTGTACCAAAATTGCTCTCTCTCTGAGGGCCCAAACCGCACTTACCACTCCTTACAACAAAACTGTTTAAGGAGATTCAACTCCTTGTTGCAACTGCCATTGGGGATAATAGTTTCATGCAACTGGTTGCAAGGAGTTGCATGGTGAATCATTGGTGCGGTTTGGGCCATGGTCTAAGAACATAGCAACTGAAACCTTTTAGACAAATTCACAGTCTCAATTCAGAAACTTAGACCCTGTCCTTGAAGAACACAGGTTGTACGTATGACTGTACAGTATATCGTAAATGTGGAGATCCGTGTGACATCAGCTGATGTTCTTACTGTGTATGTACTAAAAACACATCATCAGCTGCCTGATAAACCTGCTGAGCTCGGCTGTTTTGATGCTGTGCAGCTTTATGATAACGAAATTACAGATTGACAGACTAGTGTAAAATAAATGACCACTCGTATAATTGGCGTCAGAACCAGCTGACTGACACATGAGCAAAATAATGACTCTCTCTCTGGCACATAGTAACTAACTACAAACGGCCTGATACATGGGCCGAGCAAAAGAGTAGAAATCTGCTTAGTCATTCTGTCAAATTCTCAAAAGAAATCCAGTAAACCAACCATCAAGTTTCAACAGGCAGTTATTGTGTGCTGCTTTCGTGATTTAGCTAAATTCTGGGTAACGTTCCAGTATTGTGTGAACGAGGGTCACTGTGGCTATGTGTACACTTCCCCTAGCAACCATTGTACCATAGATCTACGTGCGTACGTGTGTGTGTGTGTTGTGTGTCACTGTGTGGCACTGCTGCAACCACATAGGCCTTAATAATATGCGTGGATGATGCACGTATTGTAATGTGTGCCAGCCAGTGCATGCAGTGAGTGCACACGGGTGATAGTGACTGTAATATGTTTCATTTGACGGTTGCCTCTTGTCCTAGATATAGAGATGGTTAATAATTGTGCCCCTTTGTTTCATCTCCCCCGGCCTGTCTGGGCCTTGGCTGCATGCCTGCCCGGGCTCCTTGTGGACTGTGTGGGCCTTGGCTGCATGCCTGCCCGGGCTCCTTGTGGACCACATTAGTCCTACATCCGATTGGTCCGACTACGACGTGGCCGGTTTCCGGTCACCCCGTGGCGTCCACGTGCGATTAGGGTTTGGGGTTGGCCTAATGAGTGGTCGGACCAGTGCCACACTACCCCACTGTCTCCTTACCCTCCCCATTATTACTTCCATCAGAAACAAGTTTATGCCAGCATTGTCTCAAGTCATCATTGGGTATTTTTGTGGTGGTGTCTGGCAAACACACACACACGCGTGCGCGTACACACACGCATACGCATACACACACACACACAGGCGAGGCAAGGTTGTCGTGTGTCCTCCGAAAATCAGGCAAAGGGCAGAAATCCACTGAAATTACTGATTCACCAGTTGCTTGTCAAATTGTCATTAAACTCCACTTTATTAAAAATCAACAACCGCATCGCCACAAACATTTTTCATTGAATGTACACTGACTGTACAGTATGTTTGTCTCCAATATTGTGGCGAGCTGCCAATGAATCCATGTACGGGAAATTGTACAGCTTTAGGACTTTCCTTCATACACCATACACAGACATTATGTGACATAGTTCACATAGTTTATACTGTATACAAGAGACGAGTATAAGTAGGACATTTCCTCTACCCCCTCGCCTCTGCTCTCACTCCTCCCTCCCTCCACCCCCCCCCCCCTCTCACTCCCTCTCCCTGTTTCTTCTCCTCCTGTCCTACCGTGCTCCCCTCCCTCTCTTCTCTCTTCCATATACCCCCAACATACATTCTGTTTACATGGGAGAGAACAATGTCATTCTAACAGCCACAGCTTTCCCAGGCAATTTATTTGACGGCTCCCGTTTCAGACCCCTATGAAATGCCTTGTCGTGTGTGTTTGTGTGTGTGTCTGTGCACATTTGCTGTGCTGCATATCAACACATTCTCCAGTCCAGAGCTGTTCGGGATGGAGGGTTGTGGGTTACCCAGGTAACAAGGTCACTATGCTGCCCGTCCCTGCACTAAGGCTACACAGTTTAGACAAGATACCCGGTAGTTACCCCAGCGTCTCAGACCATATAATACTGTATGTCAGGTACTTTACGATGGAAGTCAACACTTCCATCGTGGTGGCAGTGGCTAGTGGCTCAGGGATAGAGTGGGCGGTACAGCCGATACAGCGGCCGCATTGAGAACGTGGGCTCCCTCAGAGTTAGTGTTGAAGTGTCCTTGAGCAAGACTTTAGTCTGAACCCCTAATTGAGGTGGTTTGAGCCTTGCATGGTTTCCTCTCCATTGGTGTATGACTGTGTGTGTGTGAATGGGTGAATGTAATGCACATGTAATGCATATGTAAAGCACTTTGGATAAAAGTAGGGATGCTCCGATCAGGTTTTTTGGGACCGATACCGATCACCGATTGGTTTTCTCATGATCGTCGTCCGATACCGATAGGTCTGATACCGATACTGATCTCGTGAAAAGTTGAATATTTCCAAAATGATTATATGTCAAAACCTACGTCAAAACTGTTCCTGTGTGTGGGGAGGAAGGGGAGAATGTTTAGGCCTGTCACAAAAATGCAAAATGATGTTATAATGACATTTATACCACTTAAATGGTGTAAAAGATCAGTTTCTCCAGTTAGGGTAAATTGCCAATCATAGATGGGGTAAATGCTGATTACCGATCAGAGTGAATATCGGCCGATATCACAGCTCGCTGGCCGATTATCGGAACATCTCTAAATAAAAGCACTATTGATAAAATAGTCCATTTAACACTGAGATCACCTTTTTTGGGGGCAAAATGCTACTGCATTTTAAGCAAATGTCAATTATCAAAATGATGGAACTTTGCTAAGATCCTTCAAAGGAGTAACCTGCCAGATGTGGCAGCAGAGAGTACACAGGGCGGAGTCAGGTTATCAAAGGAGGGCATGATTGTGGAAACAAGTATTGCTTGATTGAGATTCCATAGACTTTACAGTAGCTTTGCAGTGCAGACCTGTGTGTCCAGAATGTTCTAAGAGTAAGATAAGATAAACCTTTGTTGGTCCCTGGAGGGAGATAGCCCTGCTGTGACCCACCTGGTCATAATGTAGCTCATTCTTGTTAACAATTTAAAGTTTACTACTGGGAAAGTTTATTAACATTCATGAGATTAGAGCCTTAGAACAACTTGGATAACCAGTATGCTGTTTTGTCACATATTTTAAGAAGCATTGGCAGTTGCAGTAGTAGAATGTAATATTAGGCTACTTTCAAATCCTCACAAAATGATAAGCTTTATATGCTTTAATACATTATAATTCCCCCTCTATAACTAAAATAAAAAATGTAATGTTATTTATTTTCTCAAAATCCCGTTGATGATGATGTTCGTCCATCCGTGGTCCAACCTATGGAATGCATGAGCTAATAAAAAGTGTTTAAGATCTTGCTTTGATGCTCATATTAACCGTAGGAAGAATTGCGTTTGTTTTTATTGGCACATGAATTCATACATTCCATGGGGCTGAGCCACACATGGACATCAGTTTGCGACGTGAGTTGCATTCAGTGAATTATTAAACAAAAATAAATGCAATGTTTAAGGTGTTTTTTTTTTTTTTTTAATTTTAGTTATATACTGTAGGACAATTATAATGTATTTACTATATTTACTATTTAGACTTTTAAGGAGTATTAGCCAGGAATCCTTAAGTTTTAAGCAATGTTACTGTGTAGTGACAGAAGTCCTAGCATTATACACAATGCAATGAGGTGACATGGGGTTAACAGTTAATAATAGTAGTTGACTTGCGTACACATACAACAAGTAAGCCATATTGACCATCTTACATTGTTCTGTTTATTCAAACACACAATTCCATGTGAAAACACTGTATGTGCCACCGATCTGGCCTATTCCTTGGTCATGGGAATGTAAGCACATTAGAAACTGTTGATGCTTTGAATACGTTTAAAACTCAAACACTCAATTAATGCCCTCTATCCCTTTTCAAGGATCATTTTGTGTTTTTGTCTGTAGTATAGTCAGTGACAGTGATACAAAGTAACTAAGTGCATTATTTACTCAAGTACTGTACTATATACTGGATTATTTCCACATTTCAATACTTTCACGTCTACTCCACTACATCTCGGAGGCAATTATATTAAATCTTTAGTTACTTTGTAGATTTTGATACACACTAACCACTTCAGCACTATATATTTCAGACATTTGAAAATAGCAGATGTACAAGTTCACATTCACACTGCGTTGCGATGAGACACATTCTGAGCTTGTAGATCGGCCATTTTCAAATGATTATTTTTTTGATTTTGAACTTGTGTAATGGGACATTCTGCAATATGAGTACAGACAGTGCTTTTACTTTTAGACAGTACTTTAAGTATATTTTGATGCCGATACTTTTATACTTTTACTCAAGTTCGTTTTGAATTTGGGACTTCTACTTGTAACAGACAAAACAGAGTGGTGGTGGCTCAGGGGTAGTGTGTGAATGGGTGAATGTAAATAATGCACAATCTATGTAAAGCGCCTTGGATAAAGGCGCTATATAAATGCACCATTTACCATTTAACAGAGTATTTATTGAATTGCGTATTGATACTTTTTAGTTTTACGTAAGTAAAACATTGCAGTATTGATAAATTTACTTAACCCATTTTGGGTGGGAACCCCTTTTGGTGTTAGCATTATGTTATGCTTTAGCTATTGAAAAATAGCAGATCTACACGTGCGCTACGAGCTTGTAGGTCTGCTATTTTTGAAAAATCGTTAAAATGTGGCGCAAATCATTTAATATATATTTCAGAGCGAACATTTTAACTAAAATATTGGCTTCTGGGGGGTCCCTGGAACTACATATTTTGAGATGGATATATATTCTTAACACAAATATTTTCTTCTTGTGGTTCCTGGAACTAAATATTTTGAGATGCGTGTCGGCAGCTAAATATACATATATTATTGTGGGGGTCCTTGACATGAAAAGGTTCATGAACCACTGATATAGAAACATACTGTTTTTCAGAAAACTGATATAGGATGTAGAAGACATTTGTGACTAAATTTGACTGAGGGACTGCCATTGGATTGTTTTATTTTTCGTTTTTTTATGTCATATGAAAGCAGGGAATCATAGCTTCAAATTGACATATTGGTTGTTCAGTTTGACCCACCAGTTTTGGAGATATGGCTTATAGAGTAATGTCTGGCAGAGAAACAGCGAGTTGAGAAAACAGGCTTGAAAGGTTCACTTCTGTAGTCTCTAACATTACACATAGCTACATGTTTAAGCATTTATTTCATATTTACATGTCGATTTCATCTCTGACACTTATTTCAGACATGCTCTAGTATGTGAAGAGTCTCTAGTATGTGAAGAGTCTGCCTGTGCTATTAACTAATTTAAAAAAATAATAAAAAAATTCTCCTCTGGTGAAAAGCTGTAATTTTGTCTCTCAGTCAAATCTGGTCACATTCTAGAATCGAACCTTTTGGGTCTAAATGGGATATATAGCTCTATGCTGGCTGGTGTTTACTTTAGTTTGGAAACTAGGTTGGACCTCAGCAGGTTGGCTAGATCTACAGTAGCTGTCTTTCTGTCTAGGAGGGAGTCATGTGTTGAGGGGTCAAAGTCTCATGACTGATTTAGATCATTTCTCAGTCACTCGCTGCAGGGGGAACAAGGGATCGGATTCCACCAAACATATAAAGCCGTATTTATACTGCTGCTGTAGAGAGTTATGTCGAGGGGATATTTCCGGATGTTTCCACTAAATACTGACTGGGAGATTCCACCACAGCTATAAAAGAGATTCTATAAAAGGGCAATTCCGCTGAAAATGAGGAAACGTTTCATAATTAACCCATTTTGACCTGACGTAAAAAAAAAAAAAAAAATCTTCTGAAAGAATATTCAAAATATCAAAAATAGCAGACCTACAAGCTCGTAGCGCGCCACTCGGTGGCGTGCTATGAGCTTGTAGATCTGCTATTTTTCAATAGCTAAAGTAGAACATAAAGCTTTTAAAACACCAAAAGGGGTTCCCGCCCAAAATGGATTAAAGTTATTGTAATTCCGCAGGAAATATTAAATATTTAAACTAAGGAATTTGTTGTAATGAAGGAAATTCTCAAATATACTTTATGCATATTTAAACCACTGATTAATAATGACAATAAAGGGATATTCCACACAGTCCACAGAATTATTATATAGACCTACTGTGTGTACTAGCCTAACACAATCACTTCCTGGTTTGGGAGTGAACAAATCGGCTACACACAAACTAACCTTCAAGGTTGTGCTTTATTGCTACATCTTGTGACTTGTGTACAGGTACATAATAAGAGTACAACCGCGTATTTTTGTTTGGCTTCCTTCAGACAATGCAGCAGCATAGATAACACCACACAGCAAAACACGGCCAACAAAGAGATGGTATAAACCAGCGGTGGGAAACTGTGACGATGGAGAGAGCCACTATATTTCCACACTCACTCCAGAGTAGCCTGGCTAATAAGCCAGACCGAATCCGTTGGCAACTCCAGAGGGCCACATTGCATATTACTGTCGTAGCAAAAATAGCCAATCTACAAGCTCAAAACGTTTTGAGCTAGCGTTTTCCTTTTCCCTGTTACGCTCTGTTTCTTATCAGTTCGTTCTATATTCTTACTCTGATGATTCATAGAACCTGTGTGTGTGTGTGTGTGTGTGTGTGTGTGTGTGTGTGTGTGTGTGTGTGTGTGTGTGTGTGTGTGTGTGTGTGTGTGTGTGTGTGTGTGTGTGTGTGTGTGTGTGTGTGTGTGTGTGTGTGTGTGTGTGTGTGTGTGTGTGTGTGTGTGTGTGTGTGTGTGTGTGTGTGCGCGCGCATGAGCGAGCAGGATGTAATGATGATAGTAGAGTAGACCTGTTCGACAGTCCAACAAGCTGTGTCACTAGACCACACACACCACACTCGCAGACTCGCTCAAGTAATAATAACACTCATACTGTCCCTCACTCAGGAAATGGTGTGGCAAATAGTAGATATTGGATAACCACTGAAACTGTGTGTGTGTTACAGTATGTAACTTAGATTGAATGTCATGTAGACATAGCACTCCATAGTTTATACGCATAGTTTCATTATTATATAGATATTCCACGGTTAGGTTCTTAGCTTACGTATGATTCTTGATGATTTTTTTTATGCATTTGATATATTACCATGTTTTGTTCTTGCCTACTGTAAAGTGTGTGTGTGTGTGTGTGTGTGTGTGTGTGTGTGTGTGTGTGTGTGTGTGTGTGTGTGTGTGTGTGTGTGTGTGTGTGTGTGTGTGTGTGTGTGTGTGTGTGTGTGTGTGTGTGTGTGTGTGTGTGTGTGTGTGTGTGTGTGTGTCGCCTCAGGATCACACAATTTCTTTATTTTCTTCCATGAGAGTGTGTGTGTGTGTGCGTGCATGCTTTGGTGTGTTACAGGGGTGGGTGTGACTGCGAAGGCTTGCCTTCCAGCTGTTTATGCATGGATCAGACAGTGTTGGCATAAGATGAGATTTGACAAGACTAGCCAGACGTAAATCCAACATGCTCAGTATACCGTATCACCCATTTTCTTCCCCCTAGCATGAATTACGCTAATCTGCACCGAGTATGTTGCTGGTGTGCTTTGCGTGAACCTCGTGTCATGAATTCATCTCGCCTTGAGAGACACAATCTGTCACTCTGTCATATACAGTAAGTCCAAAGAGAAAGCCCTTCTGGTCGTGATCTTCAGGGGTGCTTCTGTTGGAGAGACAGACGGATAACAGATGCCACATTCACCTAGCATCTTCTATCTATATCCATCCATCCACCAAGTCTCTGTGTGTGTGTACGTACTACGTATACGTCTGTAATCCACATAACTCGAGAACCGTTCACCCCGCCCACTTCAAATTCGACACACGCGTTCCACACACACACACACTGCACAAGGGAGTGCAGTGCCCGGTGACGGTCGGACCCACTGTTGTCCAGAACCTTCCCAAAAAGGCCTCTGCCCGGGCTCTGGACAGGACCCCTGCCCAGTGTCCATATATGGAACTGGCCTGTTCTGACATCATTCTGACGTCTCTGCATAGACTCCATATTTGGGCATGCCTGACAAAGAACTCCATATATGGGCATAAAAGGGGGGCTCGGGGGGTGACTGGGAAGAAGAGTGGGGTCCAGGGGGGGCGGGGGGTGACTGGGAAGAAGAGCGGGGTCCAGGGGAGGCGGGGGGTGACTGGGAAGAAGAGTGGGGTCCAGGGGAGGCGGGGGGTGACTGGGAAGAAGAGCGGGGTCCAGGGGGGGCGGGGGGTGACTGGGAAGAAGAGTGGGGTCCAGGGGAGGTGGGGGTGGGGGGTGACTGGGAAGAAGAGCGGGGTCCAGGGGAGGCGGGGGGTGGGGGGTGACTGGGAAGAAGAGCGGGGTCCAGGGGGGGCGGGGGTGACTGGGAAGAAGAGTAGGGTCCAGGGGAGGCGGGGGGTGACTGGGAAGAAGAGCGGGGTCCAGGGGAGGCGGGGGGCTGGGGGTGACTGGGAAGAAGAGCGGGGTCCAGGGGAGGCGGGGGGCTGGGGGTGACTTGGAAGAAGAGTGGGGTCCAGGGGAGGCGGGGGGTGACTGGGAAGAAGAGCGGGGTCCAGGGGAGGCGGGGGTGACTGGGAAGAAGAGCGAGGTCCAGGGGAGGTGGGGGGTGACTGGGAAGAAGAGCGAGGTCCAGGGGAGGCGGGGGGTGACTGGGAAGAAGAGTGGGGTCCAGGGGAGGCGGGGGGTGACTGGGAAGAAGAGTGGGGTCCAGGGGAGGCGGGGGGTGACTGGGAAGAAGAGTGGGGTCCAGGGGAGGCGGGGGGTGACTGGGAAGAAGAGTGGGGTCCAGGGGGGGGCGGGGGGTGACTGGGAAGAAGAGTGGGGTCCAGGGGAGGTGGGGGGTGACTGGGAAGAAGAGCGGGGTCCAGGGGAGGCGGGGGGTGACTGGGAAGAAGAGCGGGGTCCAGGGGAGGCGGGGGGTGACTGGGAAGAGGAGCGGGGTCCAGGGGAGGTGGGGGGTGACTGGGAAGAAGAGCGGGGTCCAGGGGAGGCGGGGGGTGACTGGGAAGAAGAGTGGGGTCCAGGGGAGGCGGGGGGTGGGGGGTGACTGGGAAGAAGAGCGGGGTCCAGGGGAGGCGGGGGGTGATTGGGAAGAAGAGCGGGGTCCAGGGGAGGCGGGGGGTGGGGGTGACTGGGAAGAAGAGTGGGGGGCGGGGGGTGCGCTGCCTCGTCTAGTGTAGAAACGACTGCTTCGCGTGGTCAGCACCTCCCCACTATTGGTCAGTGTGTGTGCTCTTACCTCTTTGTTTGTAAAGAAGTCAAAGGGAAAGGATGAACTGTAAAATCAATGTTGAGTGTTAATTTAGCCACTTCATGCCCTACTTTATAGTTTATACTTTGTCATATTTAGTTTAGTTAAGTTTAGTTTAGTTTAGTTTAGTTTATTAGTTTTTTTTTTTCCCATACAAAACATTCTTAGTTCATCACTTTTTTTTCTTAGTCTGGGGAAAAAAAGGTATAGACTGAAGCCTAAGCTTATTACGTCTACCCTTTTTGTCATTTAACTTAAAATAATAAAACATTTAAATATATATGTATACCCCTTTTACAGGTTTTCAAACAAAAACAGTTCATGTGTCTGTCGCACAGCGAAAATAGGCGATCTAATACGCTCACAGTGTGTCTCATCGTGATGTGTTGTGAGCTTGTAGATCTGCTGTTATGGAAAACCATTGAGAAGACTTGCCTATAATGACATGCCCAAAGTAGTAGGGCCAGGTTTAAAGTGGTAAATTCTCAGAATACTAGAACCAAATGTTTGGGTTCTTCCTCCAGATAGATATTGTGTGTGCAAGTGGAAATTGTGGCCTAATGCCGGCACTAGAGGAAAATGGATAGGATATTGGGTAACCAAAATCAGTAGGGGTCATCCTCTGGGGAGCCTGATGAATGCACAGTGAATTCCATGGCAATCTAGGAGGCAGTATGTTACTATGTTTCATTAAATCTTTGTTAGAAGTCAAATGTATGCTAGTGAAATACATTTAGAGAAGAACCATGGGGTCACCAAACAGTAGGGCCCATTGTCTTGGGTTCATGAAGCTGCACAGATTGTCATGGCAGTAGTTTTGGAGAAATGTTCCGACCGACAGACTGACATGGTTGTAACTTAGCCACGCTGCTAATGGAGCAAAAAATCACACCCGTGTAACTGAGTGGTGCAAATCTATGCACCACTATGCACTATCTCTCTCTCTCTCTTTCTGGCACAACAGCGCCACTTTTGGTACTCATTGGTACTGGTGCTCATTAACGTCACACACAAACATAGTCACACACATAGTCACACACATAGTCACACACATAGTCACACACATAGTTGAACACGGACATTGCTGTTCCTTGGAGTGGTTGCACCACTCAAAAAATATACACAAACGAATTTTACACTAGTAAAGCGATAAGGTGCTCTCTTCAGCATGGTACTGTAGTAATACTAGACAAAATTAAAATCCAATGCTCTCTGATCTGAAAAATCCTTAATTATAGCCTGCCTGGATTTGGAACCAAACTTAATAATATCATTTTGTATTGAAGTTGGAAGCAAATGAATGAGTACAGTAAATGCTTTGTTCAGTTGGCATAATGTGGTTGCACAGGCAGGCTACCATGGACAATAATATGACAACCTTCTGTTCTGCCCTGACCCAAGACTGAGTAAAAAGCTCAAAGCAGGATGTAATGAGAGGTACGAAAGTTAAAAAGTCCCAGCTGGTCATTTTGTTGGCTGTTGATCTTTGGAGACGGAGAAGTATTTTGGTTGATTTGTGCACTCGGCAGCTGTGCACTGCAGAGACTGTTTATATAAAGCCGTTTAGTTGAACCAAACATGATGGCCACTTGGCCAGTCAACTGACCAGTTCTTCCAGGGCCAGATAGTATACACACAAAGATCTTCCTGCCTCAGTCTCCAGAGAGCTAAAAGGGGTGATCTGTAAAAAGATGTTATCCATAGCTTCATCGCAGCGAGATGGACATACTAAAGATCTGGTATAATTATGTAATGATTCATTCATACATTCCTTATGACGCATTTTTTGGCCATGATACTGTTTTTACTAACCACTGAAAAACGCAAAACCTTGTATTTGGGGCTGTTGCTTCTGCTTTATGGAATAAGTGTTGCGTTCCCCTGAGCTGGCCACGCAGGGCACGATCCCAGCTGGATTATTTGTAGAAGATTATAATTATCAACTATCTCCGAGATAGATATCAAAACTCTTATTCTAGCCTCTCTCCGTCTCTCTCCCTGTCTTGTCTAACCAGTCAGTCAGGGTGTGTGTATGTGAGGCAGCAGGGGAACAAGACAATAGAGGAGATCAGGTTGCTATGAAACCTGACCAGCTAACCAGAGAGAGAGGTGTGCCCAGGTGTGTGTGTGTGTGTGTGTGTGTGTGTGTGTGTGTGTGTGTGTGTGTGTGTGTGTGTGTGTGTGTGTGTGTGTGTGTGTGTGTGTGTGTGTGTGTGTGTGTGTGTGTGTGTGTGTGTGTGTGTGTGTGTGTGTGTGTGTGTGTGTGTGTGTGTGTGTGTGTGTGTGTGTGTGTGTGTGTATTTTCCACTGTATCTAGGAAGAGCTTTACACAGACATGGGACTGGGTTTACAGTAGGGTTTACAGTAGAGAGGCAATGGCAGACTCAGTGGGAAATCTGTGTCAATCGTTAAACCCATTTTGACCTGAGATCAGATTCTAAAAATGTCTTCTACATCCTGACAGTTTTCTGAAAAAGCTATGTTTCTATGTCAGTCGTTCTTCGATTTTTCAAAAATAGCAGACCTACAAGCTCGTATCGTGCCACTCGGTGGCGTGCTATGAGCTTGTAGATCTGCTATTTTTCAATAGCTAAAGCATAACACAATGCTAACACCAAAAGGGGTTCCCGCCGGTTAACGACCGTCCAAGTCCAACCCCACTATTAGTTCTCACCTATATCCATATAGCCTTGTAGGTAAAGTCATTTGATATTGTGCTTTACTAAAAGACAATACTAACAACCATTGTGTGCGACATGCCGGATCTAAGCTACTTGACTTATCTACTTCACACATTAAAGGGCATTGATATCACAAATGGAGATAAATTGGATTATAACTGATCCGTTTGTCCCCCGACGGTCCATTAGTAGTAACGGTCTGTAGCTGAATCCTCTACTGTTCTCCCTCGCCATTATTAAACAGTTTGGCCTATATATATATATAGTCATTTCCTGTTGCGTGCACTACAGTACAGTACAGTATGTAGTAGTATGTAGTGTAGTATGTCCGTCCGCGCATATGTTTGTGTGTGTGTTACTGTGTCCACAGGCCGCATTAACAGTGTGTTTATTGTGGTAACAGGGGTCAGATGATTAAGTCTGTGTCATCCATGATGTTTATCTCCAGCACATGACACACACATGTTCTTCTCTCCCCGTCTCCATCTCTTTCTCTCTCTCTCTCTCTGTCTCCATCTCTTTCTCTCTCTGTCTGTCTGCATGCGTCGTCTATCTTCCTCTCTGCCAAGTGCCAACTGTATCAATACAGTCTTGCTCTTTGCTGTTGAATTCGTTCCATTGTTTTCTAGCTGGCTATCTTGTGCATATTTCACATTGGCTAATACTGGCTGACTGGTTAAACTTTAACCGGCAGTCACTCAGTTTGTGAATGACATCATGTTGAGAGAACTCAGTCTGTTACTGAAACATTGTTTTGACCTGAGATCAGATTTTAAAAATGTCTTCTACATCCTGACAGTTTTCTGAAAAAGCTATATTTCTATGTCAGTCGTTCTTCGATTTTTCAAAAATAGCAGACCTACAAGCTCGTAGTGGCGCGCTACGAGCTTGTAGATCTGCTATTTTTCAATAGCTAAAGCATAACATAATGCTAACACCAAAAGGGGTTCCCGCTCAAAATGCGTTAACCATCAGTGGAATTGGTCACAGCGGCAGTGCACGCACAATCCCTAGTTTGCAGTGACAGTTGCGCAGATTGGTTAGCTGCTGTATTATTATCCCTAGGGAAGATACGGCCCGGAACACACCGGAAGCATCACCTCTGCGTCATGGGTAGTGCGTTGCTGCAACGTGTCTGGCTGTGAGTGTGTCCAGTCCGCACAATCAGCGTTTCTGGTGTGAATGAATAGTTGTAAAAAATTATATTTTACATAATGTCTGTGTGGGCCATTGAGGAGAAGAACTGTCATAGGCGAGATTACCATGAAATGTCGTTAGAATTAGGACTGGGACCTTTACAGTATGTTATTTAGACTAGCCCTTACCCGTTGTGAGATATTGCCCCCCCCTCCCCCTTGTGGCCGTTGGGGGTACTGCGCCCTGGGTGCGTTTTCGCATGTTTAATTCACTAATAAATTCATTATTAATTTATAATTTTTTAAATTAGAAAAAGGGCTTCGTTAAGACCTCCATATTATTATGGTCAATGCCTGTGTGAAAAGTGGGAGTGATTGGTGCAGGCAGTGAGGAGCTACGGCAGTGTTTCTGACACACATTCAGACAGACACACATTCAGACATTTGGTTAATTATAGTATGATTATAGTATGATGATGATTATAGTATGATGATCGAATCCGTCTCTAAATGCTTCGTTCAACCAGAAACATTGTCAGTTTGTAAATCGGCTATTTCTGGTGCCTCGACACACGTGTGCAACCAAGTATACATCACCACCACCCTTAAAGTAATCTTGTCTTATTTCTAAAGCGGCTCACTGTGACTCACACAGTGGTCATTCTATGATTCATTCAGTCCATTCGTTTGGTCAGGCAGTGCCTTAATTGCTTTCGTGTGTGTCGTTTAGCACCGCTGTGCTGCCATGAGAGTAGCTCAGGATCCCAAAATATCATATTTTATTTATTCATCTTTTTACCTTTTTGTTTTTTACCAGGCTCAGTAGGTCTCAGACGTCCTGGTCCTAGACTTAAATACTGGTTGCAAAATGTAAAAAAAAAAATCTAAATCAAACTCTTGAACACAAGATATCCCTGTTAACCCATTTTGACCTGAGATCAGATTCTAAAAATGTCTGTTTGAAAATTACAGTTTTCTGAAAAAGCTGTCGTTCTTCGATTTTTCAAAAATAGCAGACCTACAAGCTCGTAGCGCGCCACTCGGTGGCGCGCTATGAGCTTGTAGATCTGCTATTTTTCAATAGCTAAAGCATAACATAATGCTAACACCAAAAGGGGTTCCCGCCCACACCTGGAATGGCGTTTCTGGTCAAAATAAGGTTTATTCAACGGCCGATAGCCGGCGCTGTGATAGTCGCGGTCAGGTTTTTTATGCACAAAGTGAGAGATCAACAACCGGTCAAGACATAACACACACCATTACATCATCGTAACATCCGGTTACGGGTATTTGGCTCTTCAAAATAAGGGTTGAAACAAAGGGGAAAAACCTTGGCAATACGAGTTAATGAATTAAGTCTAGCGGGGGGAAGCTTTTTCTTAGCTATGCCCCCTCATGTTTTAAATGTGTTTTGTTCCCGTTTCTACTTTCTAGTTAAGTGGTGTGATGATTCTTCTTTTATTTTATGCATTTGCTTATTGTAGCACTTTGAGATTTTCACAAATGTGAAGTGCATTATAAATAAAATCCATTATTATTATTATTAAGTGATGATCTACACGCTATCTGCTAACCCCCCCTCCCCCCCAAAAGACCCCTGTGCGGTAGTTGGTTGTATTATCTCCACTGAGTAAAGGTTACAGTGGTTTTCTGAAAAAACTAAAAGAAATAAGTGTAGATGAAAGTCAACTGCTTCCTTCCTCCTGCGTGCCCCAGCATCTCACATTACAGCCTCACATTCACAGGCTCTCAGGATGCCTTGCAGCAAGCCCCAGATACTGTACTACTATACAGCACTGGTTCCCATTCACAGGCTCTCAGGATGCCTTGCAGCAAGCCCCAGATACTGTACTACTATACAGCACTGGTTCCCATTCACAGGCTCTCAGGATGCCTTGCAGCAAGCCCCAGATACTGTACTACTATACAGCACTGGTTCCCATTCACAGGCTCTCAGGATGCCTTGCAGCAAGCCCCAGATACTGTACACTACTTAATACAGCACTGGTTCCCATTCACAGGCTCTCAGGATGCCTTGCAGCAAGCCCCAGATACTGTACACTACTTAATACAGCACTGGTTCCCATTCACAGGCTCTCAGGGAGCCTTGCAGCAAGCCCCAGCTACTGTACACTACTTAATACAGCACTGGTTCCCATTCACAGGCTCTCAGTCTCAGGATGCCTTGCAGCAAGCCCCAGATACTGTACACTACTTAATACAGCACTGGTTCCCATTCACAGGCTCTCAGGATGCCTTGCAGCAAGCCCCAGATACTGTACACTACTTAACTCTTAGCCTGCCGCCATTAATTAATCCCTCGATTGCGTATTGCCATGGTTTAATCACGCGTGACACTTACTTTGAAGAGCCAAATATCCGTATCGCATTTTACTATGAAACCATTCCGTGTGTGTTGACGAAGCTGGTGCTCGTTCTCTCGGTCGGTGGTGGAAAAAGTGGACCGCGAGTATCACAGCGCCTGCTACAGGCCGTTGAAAACGCTTGTCTGGGACAAAGCGTCCTCTGCAATGTCGCTTCTGTGAGATAAAGCCGTCTGAAAACAGAGCCGGCAATGTTAGTGGATGCGTGCGCATTTTCAAAATGGCCGCGCCCATTGTGTCAGAAGCATAACAAAGCTAACGGACGGTAGATTTCGATACGATCGTATTAAAACATGCATTAATGAATACATCGCTGTTAAAACGGCTTTTCCGTTTGTGGCAGGCTACAAGATTCTACGTGTTAATATTCCTATGTTCCTGGCGGGTAAACGATTAATACAGCACTGATTCCCATTCACAGGCTCTCAGGATGCCTTGCAGCAAGCCCCAGATACTGTACACTACTATACAGCACTGGTTCCCATTCACAGGCTCTCAGTCTCAGGATGCCTTGCTGCAAGCCCCAGATACTGTACACTACTATACAGCACTGGTTCCCATTCACAGGCTCTCAGTCTCAGGATGCCTTGCTGCAAGCCCCAGATACTGTACACTACTATACACTACTTAATACAGCACTGGTTCCCATTCACAGGCTCTCAGGATGCCTTGCAGCAAGCCCCAGATACTGTACACTACTTAATACAGCACTGGTTCCCATTCACAGGCTCTCAGTCTCAGGATGCCTTGCAGCAAGCCCCAGATACTGTACACTACTTAATACAGCACTGGTTCCCATTCACAGGCTCTCAGGATGCCTTGCAGCAAGCCCCAGATACTGTACACTACTTAATACAGCACTGGTTCCCATTCACATGCTCTCAGTCTCAGGGTGCCTTGCAGCAAGCCCCAGATACTGTACACTACTTAATACAGCACTGGTTCCCATTCACAGGCTCTCAGTCTCAGGATGCCTTGCAGCAAGCCCCAGATACTGTACACTACTTAATACAGCACTGGTTCCCATTCACAGGCTCTCAGGATGCCTTGCAGCAAGCCCCAGATACTGTACACTACTTAAACCCATTTAGGCTTGACGTCGAAATTTTATAATTTTACAAAAATAGCAGACCTACAAACTTGTAGCGCGCCACTCGGTGGCGCGTTATGAGCTTGTAGATCTGCTATTTTTCAATGGCTAAAGTATAACATAATGCTTAGTTAAAACACCAAAACGGGTTCCCGTCCATACAGCACTGGTTCCCAAATACTGGGCCAGGACCCATTTGTGGGTCACGGACACATTTTTATGGGTCCCATTTTTTTTGCTAAATTTAGTTTTTAAATTATTATTATTTCTAAACAGTTAAAAAAAAAACATTCCCAAAAAGTCAAAAGATTTTCATGAATTAAAAACCAAAATTCCATGATATATATTTTTTCCTCAGTGATTTCATGAAGTAATCAAAGAAAATTCAAAGAAAACCCATAAAACATCGGGAGCAATTAGGGGTTCAGTGTCTTGCTCAAGGACACTTCGACACTAACTCTGGGGGAGTCCGGGTTCGAACTGGCAACCTTGCGGTTACCATCCAGCCACTCTACCCCTGAGCCACCGCCGTCCCTGGGGTTTCTGGAAACAAAGATCCTATTGTGCCAGTGTTGTTGTTATTATTATTATTTTTTTAAAGATATTTTTGGGCCTTTTCTGCCTTTATTGGATAGCACAGTGAGTGACAGGAAACAGGGAGTGAGAGACAGGGAGTTACACGCAGCAAAGGCCGCTGGGTTTGAGAATGAAACTCGCGACTCGCTGTCAAGCTGCATTAGAGCCTATATGTGGTATGCGCCTTAACCGCTAGGCCTTCGGCACACCATGCCAGTGTTGTGAACTCCTACCCTATTGTTATACAAGATACATTTAATACACAGCAGAATCCTTTCCATAAGGCTCCACTCAAAACAAACAAGAAAAAAAAATCAAGAAAAAGAAACATTGTTTTATTTCATAATTTTGACCCTTTTAGACCTGGTGTAACCTATGATCTTGTTATACTGTTAATGCCTCTGTGTCTCATACACCTCTGTCTCTCATATAGCAAGATAATAATTTTTTTTGAGTGGTGCAACCACTCCAAGGAACAGCAATGTCCGTGTTAACCTATGTGACTGTGTGTTAACCTATGTGACTGTGTGTTAACCTATGTGACTGTGTGGCTATGTGTGTGGCTATGTGACTATGAGTACCAGTAGGGGCAAAAGTGGCGTGCCAGAAACAGAGAGAGAGAGATAGTGTTGCACTGTTGCCTAGTGCTAATTACAGAGAGAGAGAGAGGCAGGGGGAGAGGGGAGTTGCACCACTCAGTTCACACAGGTGTGATTTTTCTTTTTTAATAAGAATTTGAAAGTTTTCAGAAAACCTTAGGTTTGGTTTTAGAAGTGCGTGTTTTTGAATCGGTCTCGGCTCTAAATGGGTTAAGCCCCATTTCTTTGACAATCCATTTAATTTCCTCTTCATCTATTCTGTATTAAGGAATGTAAGTAACGCCAGTAGGAGGTCTGCCTGTACAGTTCAGCAGGCAGGGGGAACAGTAGGAGGTCTGCCTGTAGAGTTCAGCAGACAGGGGGAACTACTCCGTGTGATATATTGTACCATAGCAGCTCAGACTTGAGGAGCCAGTGCGTATTGTCTCGTGCACGCATCAGTCACTGTAACGAGGATGGCAGCTTTTCACTCGGAACACACTGAACAGTCCCGTGATCTACACGCAGAGACACTACTCTGAAAGGAACAGTCTGTGATTTACACCAGTGGTTTTCAACCCTTTTCACATCAAGGCCCATTATTTATTGTGCATTTGAGCCACGGACCACCATTTGAGGACATTTAGCCTCTCAGACCCAGAACTAAAGCACAGTTTGTTATCGTTGACACACAATTCCATGCTGTTGGCAAACGTTGATCAAAATAAAAATTATTCTACATTCTCTAATTGTGTAGACATCTTGTAAATTAAGTAAATGCAGAAGTTTAACAATAATGTAACTCTTCAGAGTGTAAAATGAAACCAAATGGACGCGTACCGTACGGGTCCATTCGGTTTCATTTTACGCTCTCAGGGGTTAAGTAAGGGATAATATCTGGCTAGGTGGTCATTGTCGGGAGATAATTCACCGACAGGGAGTTTAACCACCGAGGCGAAGCCGAGGTGGTTACACTCCCTGAAGGTGAATTATATCCCGACAATGACCACCTAGCCAGATATTATCCCGCTTATTACATGGCTAACTAACATAAATTAATCCATTGATCCAAAAAAAGTATTCCATAACTTCGCGCTGGCTGCGTCTGCCCAGCTGCAGGGCTGAAGCACTGTCGGAAAACAAGGAAGTGAGTTGATCAAATAGAATCCATTTTCGGGTCCAGCTGCTTCGTCTATTTCTCGCTCAAATGTTTTCAAAAACATTTTTAAGAGCAATGTTTAGCTGTAAATTACATTGTGTGTGAGTAGTGTGTGTGTTTACATGGCTGTTATGTTGGAAACGGCAGTAAATCAAGCGGGCGCAGCCGCGCAGCTGGTGGTGCTCAGAGGGTTTGATTAGGCAGCGGTCATTATACAGCGGAGCGGTCATTATCATGAGATAACTCACCGCTGAATTAAGCGATTGACCAATCAGAATCAAGCATTCAACCAAGCCATGTAATAAAGATCTATAAGTCTCCATTTGGTTACCAACTCTCCATCATTTAGCTGGGGATCATCACATGGAACCCCCTCAAGGACCACTGGTTGAAATCCACTGATCTACACAGAGACACTACTCTGAAAGGGACAGACGGAGGCAGAGAATGGGAGTGAATGATGACTTGTTTTAGGCGTAGCGTGGGCTACAGAAATTGCAGTACCGCACTAGGTGACAATCTGATTTCAGTAGGGATGCACCAATATGGGAATGGAGGGTATGCGCATACATAAAGTTAGTAGCAAAGTGAGTTTAACGTAGTTTAACGTAATTTAATGCAATCCGATGTCAAGGCCAGAAAGTAGGTTTTTTGCCACTCCGTAACTTCCGGGTACGATGATGATGTCACACGCATAGTTACCCTCTATTCTTGACCGATACCGATGTTTAATATAACAATTTATCCATTCGCCGATACTGATACCGATATATGTTTATTTAGTTCTTGTTGTTTTTATTTCCCTCTTGTGTGCCTGTTGCGCAACGTCCGGTGGGACGTCATCGAAAATGTCCCCCCCCCCATTTCAGCCGATGAGATCGAAAATCTTAAAACGTTAATAACTCTTGATCTAAATCATTCCGTCCAATTCTAAGAAAAGATTATGTGCTAGACGGCTACTTCAGCCACACCCGGGATAACATCCGGTCCGTCCCGTCGCTAAATGTGCTCCGCTGCTATAAATCGCTGGCCGCTATGGTTTAAAGGTATATTCAGTGATTTGACTTAATTCAAATATCACTTGTTTTTTCTTTTTTTCTGGATAATCCCACCTATAGAGTGTGCTGACCATATAAGGAGTTCCTCCCTGTCCCCAGTGGGTCAAAAAACCCTAGTTTCAGTTTTGGTGGCGGGTGGCAAAGCCTTCATCCAATCAGGATGAGAGGGGCCTTCCTCCAATCATAATCGAGTGGGGGCGGGCTTTGGTGCACATGCTGTTGGCCTGTTGCACTTCCCCCCACTGTAGAGCGTGCATGTGCACATTTTGTTACCGGGGCGGACTGGGTGGTTTTCCAAATCACCCAAATCACTGAATGCTCCTTTAATGGGTTAAATAACCCCGGGCGTTCGGGGTGTTGATGCCAGTTTTATTTGCTGATACCGATAATGGCAAATATTGTCCGATACCGATACGTGGACGATACACCAGTGGCGGTGTACATTGTGACACATATCTCCACCTATATGAGCAGTACACTTGTGTATTACATGATATTGTATCTAAGTAGTATTTGTATAGGTACAGCAGTGCTTTAAAATGAATTGAACTTGACATGAAAAGGGAACACAGTATACAGTGCTTCCTTAGTTACAATCTCCATCCCTGCTATAATTAACAGTACTGTGTTAATCTATAATTCTATTGGCTCTTACCGCACATTGGCTACATTCTGATTGGTTCGTTGAAACTTGTGGTTTAAGCATCGCAGAGACAGGTTGTTGTCTGCTTCTCTGTACACAAACACAAGATGCACACACACACACATACACACACACACACACACACACACACACACACACTAGGCGTATTCCAGGAAGAGTCCGGTGGTCTTCAGTGTGATGCCAGTGTTGTTGCAGACAAGTTGACATTTCCCACCCCATCCCAACTGTGTGTGTGTATGTGTGTGTGTGTGTGTGTGTGTGTGTGTGTGTGTGTGTGTGTGTGTGTGTGTGTGTGTGTGTGTGTGTGTGTGTGTGTGTGTGTGTGTGTGTCTGCACGTGCGTGCGTATGTACGTGCGTGCGTGATGCTCTGGAATGCCATAGTGTAATGAGGCTTTTGTCCTAGTTGAGGTTTCTATGCTAATTAACCTTGCCTTCCCCCATGGAATGCACAGCTAGGAGCTTAGGGTTGTCTGTCTGGCTGTTTTGATTGGCTCTGGAAGACCAGTCCAGTCGTCTGATTGGTTGGTTATAGGTTTAGAGCAGTGGTTCACAAACTCTTTAGCCCATGACCCAAAAGAGAGGTTTGGGTCTCCCCGGGACCCAAACTAGTGAAAATAGCCAGATCTACAAGCTCACAGCGCGTCGCTCTGCACCGCGGCGCGTATAGTGAGCTTGTAGATCAGCTATTTCTGCTGCTATTTAAACATTTGTTTTCTAATGTATGCAATTTCTTAGATTTTTCTTTGATTTCTTCATGAAATTACTGAAAAAAATCATTGAATTTAGTTTTTAATTAATGAAAATGTTAGCATTTTTGGGGGAATGTTGTTTTTTTGTTTTTTTTTGTAATACAAATTAAAAACTAAATGTAGGAAACAAATATAAAGGGACCCACAAAAGTGTGTCCGCGACCCACCAATGGGTCCCGACCCAGTGTTTGGGAACCAGTGGACTCTAGAAGAGTGTACAACGAACAGAAGACAAAACAATTCCATGCTCTCTCCCAGTCTGGGAGCCAGAGGACCATTTCATTGTCTCGCCCTCAGACTCATTAAAAGGAACTAGCATCCTTGTAATGTGGGAACACTCTGGTGACCCATTTAGTGTCTCTCGATCAGGACAGGATACTCACTTTATAATGTCTTACTCTGGTGTTTTTCCCAGAAGTTTGCTGCAACGTAATACAATTATGATTAGCTTTGATGTAGCGTTACTACGCAACATCTATGTTTGTCGACTCGTCGTCCGGCCCAAACTGAACTTTTACGATAATAATCACGGCTTGGCAAAGTCGTGACCTGCCTCTGATTTGACTCACTGTTAAATGAGTTTAGATTAGAATAGATTCCAAAGGAAAACCCAGATATAGAGCAGAGATACGTTCAGAGCAACTCTCTCTGCACACTCTGGGGCTTGTGAGTGTGTGTGTATAGATGCATAGATAGACCTGTATTGATCCCACAGGGGGAATTTTGGTTGTCATGGTGGCAGCACAGCAGTTAACCCCTTTTGGACTGAGGTCGATTAAAAAAAAGGCTTCTAAATCTTAACATTTTTCTGAAAAACCTATGTTTCTATGCAGTGGTGCTCAACCTTTTTCATGTCAAGGACCCCCAGAATTATCTCTATTGGGCCACGGACCCCCATCTCAAAATATGTATTTCCAGGGACCTCCCCAGAAGCCACTATTTTAGTTAAAAATGTTCGCTCTGAAATATATATTCAGTCACATTTTAACGATTTTTCAAAAATAGCAGACCTACAAGCTCGTAGCGCGCCACTCGGTGGCGCACTATGAGCTTGTAGATCTGCTGTTTTTCAATAGCAATAACATAATGCTTGAAACACCAACAGGGGTTCCCGCCCAGAATGGGTTAAAAAACAGAGAGAGGATGGATACAGTCATACAGAAGACGTCATCCTTTTGTGTACACGTGCCGTTTCGATAGTCGCGTCCCACTTTCCCTTTTCTAAATAAATAATACTGCACATTGTTTTTGGAGTTTACAAGGAGCTCCCAAACACGTGAGTGAGGCTCTTGTCTCACGCTATTGTTGACATCACTTCCTGTGATTATCAATGCAACAGGATGTTGTGGTGACGTTAACCCATTTTAGGCGGGAACCCCTTTTGGTGTTAGCATTATGTTATCATGCTTTAGCTATTGAAAAATAGCAGATCTACAAGCTCATAGCGCGCCACCGAGTGGCGCGCTACAAGCTTGTAGGTCTGCTATTTTTGAAAAATCGAAGAACGACTGACATAGAAACAGCTTTTTCAGAAAACTGTCAGGATTTAGAAGACATTTTTAGAATCTGATCTCAGGTCAAAATGGGTTAACCTGGCGTGTACTGATAAGACGCGGCACGTTTCCCTACACTGACAGAGTAAAAGGGCATGGGTTAGAGCAGGATAACTGACATGGGTTAGAGCAGGATAACTGACATGGGTTAGAGCAGGATAACTGACAGAGTAAAAGGGCATGGGTTAGAGCAGTATAACTGACAGAAGGGCATGGGTTAGAGCAGTATAACTGACACAAATGGGCATGGGTTAGAGCAGTATAACTGACACAAATGGGCATGGGTTAGAGCAGTATAACTGACAGAGTAAAAGGGCATGGGTTAGAGCAGTATAACTGACACAAATGGGCATGGGTTAGAGCAGGATAACTGACAGAAGGGCATGGGTTAGAGCAGTATAACTGACACAAATGGGCATGGGTTAGAGCAGTATAACTGACACAAATGGGCATGGGTTAGAGCAGGATAACTGACAGAAGGGCATGGGTTAGAGCAGGATAACTGACACAAATGGGCATGGGTTAGAGCAGTATAACTGACACAAATGGGCATGGGTTAGAGCAGTATAACTGACACAAATGGGCATGGGTTAGAGCAGGATAACTGACACAAATGGGCATGGGTTAGAGCAGGATAACTGACACAAATGGGCATGGGTTAGAGCAGGATAACTGACACAAATGGGCATGGGTTAGAGCAGGATAACTGACACAAATGGGCATGGGTTAGAGCAGTATAACTGACACAAATGGGCATGGGTTAGAGCAGTATAACTGACAGAAGGGCATGGGTTAGAGCAGTATAACTGACACAAATGGGCATGGGTTAGAGCAGTATAACTGACAGAAGGGCATGGGTTAGAGCAGGATAACTGACACAAATGATCACCACAATTATTTTTGAAATGATCAGTATAATCACAATGTATTATGACAAGTTTGGAAACCTCTGATGATGAGGATGATGAAATTAGTTGTTATGTTAATCCTAGGGTGGAGACAAGGGCAAGTTGCAACAGCTGACCAAATAAGATGTTATACATTTTCAAGTTTAAATATTATTATTTTGGTAATCTCAGACAGTCTAGGGCAGGGTTCCCCAATAGGATGCCCGCGGGCCATTTGCGGCCCGCGGAGCGCCCCCTTGCGGCCCGCGGAAGAAATTTAAAAAAAATGTCCGGGGTCCCAGATATAAATGGCATTAAATGAGGGTCAGTAGCCTATGCATGTCAAACTGGGCATCCTTTTCAAATGGGGTCTTGCCCTGAAAATGAATTTTCAGGGCAGGGGAGTAACAATAAAAACGAGGCTAGAAAGGCATTCAAGGACCAATTATATCATGAACAAAATAATGAGTTAAGAAATGTATAAAACCACTGAAACAACTATGTTCTGAAAGATGGAAACGAAATATATATTTTCTAAAGGAAGAATGAAGATAAACCGGCATAACTGCTGGACACGTGGACGACAACACAACATCGTAAAACCTCCTCCTCCCGTCACATGTAGCCACCCAACTCGTTGCTCACACAGACCCACAGCAGGCCCACAGCACAACACACAACATAAACACACTCCCTTCAAAGGGGAGTTGCCACTGAACCCAGTGTACACACACAACCTGAGCATTAGCTCTGTTGTGTTGTGTAACTATATATAAGACTGACTGGTTCACAGGCATCGGCCTGCTGCTGGCCCCATCTGCACTCTTCTCCAAGTTGTTAACCGGCAGGCCCTGATGACATAAGTGAACAGTAGTGGAAAAAGTACTCAAATGTTTTACTTTTAGCAAAAGTATCAATACTGCGATGTAGAAATACTCCCTTACAAGTGAAAGTCTGCAGCTATATTTGATACTATTTCAGATGTGTTACAGTTGCCCATAGAGCCATCCCCTATTATTTCCCTATTTGGTGTCCTTCCTGAAACTATCCCCCTGCCTAATATCAATCTGACCTTGTCGCTTTTGTGACGCTTCTGGCAAGACGTCTTGTTCTTATGCATTGGAAAAAAACATACCCCCCTTCACATTCCCGTTGGATATCTGACATACTATATTTTTTAAAATTGGTAAAAATTAAATGCACATTGCGTGGCTCAATCTCCAAATTCAGTAAAGCTTGGCAGCCTTTTCTATCTCATGTTGACCGCCTTACACTTGTGCCCCCGATTGAACCTGAATAGCTGTCGCCTGACTAGCCAACCTGTCTTGTCTGGATGATGTTTGTGACCATGAACTGCTTTGTATATTGACTATATTGGAGTTGTTTTTTTATTTTTAATATATATTTTTTTAATTTTGTTTTGTTTTGAATGTTCTTTGGCTGTCTCCATTAGACAACATCAGAGTCGACTTATATTCGAGACAATACGGTAATTGTGAAAACTTGATCGTTTTTGATTAATCGTGGAGCCCTAGTAGTATGGGTACAGTTTTACACTCTCAGAATTTAAAAGAACAATCTGGATGTTACTGTGACTGTATATTGTAGGTATGGTTAAAGGTGCAGATATGGAGCCGTCTGTGGCTTTGTGAGCCAGACTGCGGCTCTCTCAGAGGTCCCGTCAGCGACGCTGTCATAATCCTCCCCACACCATCCTACAGTCCCGCAAGCTGAGAGCTAAGCTCCGCTCGGTAACCATGCTGTCATCTCCCCAGTGAGTGAGTGAGTGAGCCCATTGGACTGGCTGGATCATTCAGCAGTAGCTACAGCCCACAGGATGAGCTCATCATATCCTTATTAATTCATGAAGACACCACTACAGAGGCCCAGCTGACCTGGAACGCGTCTGTGTCACCTTATAGCTTTTAACCACTTCTTTAACCCATTTTGACCTGAGATCAGATTCTAAAAATGTCTTCTACATCCTGACAGTTTTCTGAAAAAGCTATGTTTCTATGTCAGTCGTTCTTCGATTTTTCAAAAATAGCAGACCTACAAGTTCATAGCGCGCCACTCGGTGGCGCGCTATGAGCTTGTAGATCTGCTATTTTTCAATAGCTAAAGCATAACATAATGCTAACACCAAAAGGGGTTCCCGCCCAAAATGGGTTAACCATTATTTTAAACTTTAGCTGTTGAAAAATTATGAATTATAAATATGTAAAGTAAGCCTTGCCATGATGTCATGAGGCCCGGCCGAGCCATGGCCGAGCCATGCCCTATGGCTCCAGCCATAGGAGCAGGAGCCTATCTCCTGTTTCTGTGGTGTGAGGCAGCTTTGATGTACAAGTTCACCAACTGGACATGACGCTAGTATGTCGCAGGGACTTACACCCAATCCAACCCCTTGATGCTGAGTGCCAAGCAGGGAGGCACTGGGTCCCATTTGTAGAGTCATTTGTGATCCGGCCCGGGGATCGAACCCCCGACCTCCCAGTCTCAGGGCGGACACTCTAACCACAAGGCCACTGCCATTATTTTAAACTTTATTTTAACCATTATTTTAAACTTTAGCTGTTGAAAAAATATTAATTATAAATATGAATACCGGTAATTCATTATTAATTAATTAATTATCTCCAATGCACTGTCCATATTGATGCATCACATTATGGCGGTTACTGTTTCACGTGATCAAAATTGTCACCACAACATATAAAATGCTATGTACAGAGGAGAAGAAAAAAGGAGGGGGGGGGGTGTAAAGAGAGGGGGGGGGGGAAGCATGCAGCTTCAATAGGCCACTGTGACTGTCAGTCCAAAATGGTCAATATGGTGATAAATATCGTCTCCACGATACAATGTCTCCACTCTCCACGATATGCCTTGTCATAGATATCGTCCAGCCTTCAGACACTGAAGCAGAAACGACGGCTTCGTTTGCCAAAAATAATACGTATTTTGGTCTAAATGGTCTGTTACTCCATTTTCTTTAGTTTTTGTTACCTTGTGGGTGGTTGTACTGTTGAGTAACTTGAAAAATAACCCTAAAAAACATCATGAAAAAGAAACGTGCATCACTGATGCTGCTTGAAAAATTATATTATATTATATCGCCCCAAGCAAGACACTGAACCTCTGGCTGCTCCCGATGAGCAGGTTGGTGCCTTGCTAGGTTTCCTCCGCCATCAGTGTGTGAATGTAATACACATTGTAAAGCACTTTGGATAAATGCAGGTCACCATTTACAAAAAGTTAATTAGTTCTGCTCTGTGATGCCTTACGAGCCTGCTCTGCTGTCTTTGTGTTTGAAGAATATGATCACCGGATGGACACACGGTCAAGGAGGCAACCATCTCGTGTTTCTCTTGCTCTCCCTATCTGGTACAATCTGGACCTTACAGGCTGATTTTACGGCTCCTTCTTTTAAGATAGCTGACCTCAGGACAGAACTAGGCTAATGTATGTGATTCTTCTTTTCCTCCAATCCAGCGTCCTTTCCTAGAATTGATGAGTAATAAAGGCAAAAAAAAACCTTACCAAAACATTCAGGCTTACTTCCTGACTGATGTTTTTAATCGTGCGTCTCTCCTGGTGTAGTGTCAGACAAAATTGAATTTAAATACATTTTGCAATCAATCAAATTCTATTTCTAACCCTAACATGCTCTTTATGTGCAGTACCCAAAATGATCTTCTTATAAACATGCACATGTTGGCTACCGTGCACACACAGCGTGGTGCATGGTGGCTACTGTACCGAGTAGGGGGCTGTGTGTGCAGGGGGCTACTGTACCGAGTAGGGGGCTGTGTGTGCAGGGGGCTGTAAAACATGGGGTTTTTCCAGTTGAGTAGAGCTATTGCTACCAGCATATCTGCCCTAGAGATAAACACACACTATGACCTGATGAGAAACAGGAGGGTAGATGTCAGGTTAGTTGGTGGGAATACAATGGATTTGTCGAATTGTGATCGATCATTACCTTGCGGAATCATCTAAAGACGTCATCAGAATCACAAAATAACTAATAAAGAATGAAGTAGTAAAATATGAAACATTTAGAATAACAGAGCTATTTAATCGCAGCATCCACTAAAACATGGATGCTTGGAACTTGTGATCCTGACCAGGTTTATGAAACAATTCAAAACCCTGGGGGTGCAGACCCTTCCCACAACATCTCACCTTCACCGTTGTGATTGTGAACGATGCTGCCATGTTGGCCTTTCGCCTCTTTGGCTCATTCCAGGGCAGCCTACCAGGTGATTATTAAAATCTGCCCGTCTGCCCGTCAAGTTTCCATGCGTTGCTAACAATCAAATAAAGCAACATTGCTGATTATAATATCTGCCACGCGGATAAACGAGATGAATATGACTTCCTCTCTCTGTAAAGAGTAGTGGAAAGGTGGCCTTTTTGTGTGCTTTGCCTTTTATCATTTGTACACTTGTGGACGATATTCTGTGGGAATGAATGACACTTCTATTCTATTCTCTGGTTACTGTTGTCCTCCTCCTTGCACTCCTGCTTATCACCAACATACTGTACATGGTTAATCCATTGAGACCTGGAACGCATCCATGTCACGTTAGCGTTTAACCACATTAACCATTAACCCATTTTTGGGCGGGAACCCCTTTTGGTGTTTTAAACATTGTTATAATTTAGCTATTGAAAAATAGCAGATCTACAAGCTCATAGCGCGCCACCGAGTGGGCGCGCTATGAACTTGTAGGTCTGCTATTTTTGAAAAATCGTTAAAATGTGCCTCAAATCTTTCCGAAAATTGTCATGATTTAGAACACTTTTTTTTTTTTTTTTAATTTCGACGTCAGGCCTGAATGGGTTAAGTGCATTAATCTGCTGTTGGATTCATTTAATTTAGCCTCGGATGAGACTGCCAAATGCGTAGAATAGGATGGAGAGGGACAGACGAGCATGTGGAAAGAGGTGTGATTGCGTGCGTGCGTGCGTGCGTGCGTGCGCACGTGTGTGTGTGTCAGAGAGGAAATGCCCCACTTGTCGAGTCACTGGCAGAAGAAGTACATCCATTTTATCTTTATGTTTCTGCCCACTCAGCTGAACCTTGGTTTTTTTAATTACCCTGATCGTAGAGAGAGAGAGTTGACATGTTAGTCAGCATGTTTTGCCTGCCTCTCTGCATTGCTTCCGCTGCTAGGCGTTCACCTTGGGAACTGAGGCTTGTGTACGCTTGCCTTTCAGACATCAGACTTGTCACCATAGACCAATTATCACAGTAGAAACCTCAGGGTTGCTAACTCGGAGTGTAATAAACATTTTTTACAGTTACATTAACATTGAAGATTTGACTATGTTGTTCACTGTCAAAGGTCACATTTTGGGTAAGTCGTTCAATTTCACCCACATAGTCTAGTACACATTTCACATCCTCAGTGTTGATACATTTTAGAGACGACCTGATAGACGACCCCGAATAGACGAGTGGTCAGGGGCCTCAGGGCTGCGTACCAGTGTCTATTTAGAGAGAAGCGGTGGCGGAATAATTAATTAATTAAACCCTGGCAATCAATGTGTTAAATTGTTAAATGGTGCATTTATATAGCGTCTTTATCCAAGGTGCATTACATAGATTGTGCATTTACATTCACCCCATTCACACACCGATGGTGGTGGAAACCATGCAGACACCAACCTGCAAATCGGGAGCAAACTGGGTTCAGACTCGGTCTTGCTCAAGGACACTTTGACACTAACTCTGGGGGAGCCCGGCATCTAACTGGGAACCTAGCGGTTCCCAAGCGGCCGCTCTACCTCCTGAGCCATTGTCCCTAAAGTACTAACATTTATCTCCATCTTTCATCTCCTCCCCACTTCTGCCCTCCCTTCCCCATCCATCCACCTCCCCCACCACTATTTCCCCCCCTCCTTTCTCTCGCTCGCTCTGTCTCCCCATATCCTTCCTTTCTCTCTTGACCCCCCACGACCCCCCCCCCCCCCCCCCCCCCCTCTCTCTGCTCCAGGACCAGTTTGATAATCTGGACAAACACACTCAGTGGGGGATAGATTTTCTGGAGCGCTACTCAAAGTTTGTCAAGGAGAGGTTGGAGATAGAGCAGTACTATGCCAAGCAGCTACGGTAGGTGCACGCACGCACGCACGCACGCACGCACGCGCGCACACGCACACGCACACGCACACAACCTTGAAGTCGCGGTGGCCAAATTGTTCAACAACTCTGTTCTGAATGTGTCCACATTGAACATGCTCAACACAATAAACAATATAACCCTTAGTCTTGTGCACAGCCACAGTACACACACACACACACACACACACACACACACACACACACACACACACACACACACACACACACACACACACACACACACACTCCATTCATTTAAGCACACACTCTGCTCGGAGTGAGTAAAGGTTAGCGCTACAGTGTAGCAGTAGAACTCTCCACTGCAGGGTTTATTGTTTTCATGTCTGATATCAAAGGAAGTCCCTGCAGGGTAGGATATACAGTGCTACTGCATGTCTAAACAACCATCAAACATTCAACTCCCAGAAGTCTTGTGCGTGCGTGCGTGCGTGTGTGTGTGTGCGTGTGTGTGCGTGTGTGTGTGTGTGTGTGTGTGTGCACGCACATGTTCTAGTGTTGAAAGAGCAGTAGACACACCACACATTCTGCTCTCTAGTAAGGCTACATCTCTTTGCATCCTGCTGCTTCGCCTGAATTGTTGTCAGCCTCAGGGGATGGAGAGAGAGAGAGAGAGAGAGAGAGAGAGAGAGAGAATCTGATTGTTAAATATTTGATTCATCCTCAATAATGCTCTCACATCGTATCAATCTATGCTTTTCTTCTCTTCCTGCCACTGTATAAATTTCACTCACCTATATAAAAAAATATATATTGTATATTCCACTTGCTTTCCACGGTACCCATTTGTCCAACACTACTTCATTCTAACCTGCTTGCCTTTCTGGGTCTCTCTCTCGCTCTCTCTTTCTTTTCTCTCTCTCTCTTTCTTTTCTCTCTCTCTCTTTCTCTCTCTCTCTCTCTCTCTCTCTCTCTCTCTCTCTCTCTCTCTCTCTCTCTATCAGGAACCTGGTAAAGAAGTATTGTCCAAAGCGCTCTAAAGAAGAGGAGCCGAGGTGAGTACAGTACAGTACAGTACAGTACAGTACAGTACAGTACAGTACAGTACAGTACAGTGGTTTCATGGCAAGCTCTTTTAACACATAATCTTGACACAATAGGTTACCAGTGGAATCAGAACTTAGTAGTATAGGATAGTGTCACAGCAGGTCAATCCAGACCAGAAGCCAGCTTTATTTAACATTGTTACGTCTAGGGATTTTCTGGTGGTCTAAATTGACTTGAACATGTAGTTGCGATACAACCAACAGCTCACTTATCATCCAAACATTCACGTATGCTTTTTCCACAACACACAATCGATAAAGCATAAGCACCTACCATCTTCCCCTGACTCTGCTGCCACCTCGCTTGCACTGCGTCAGCACCATTCTGCCGGTGTGTGGCGCGATGATGCGACCTTCCACTGTCCTGTCGGTTTCACGCAAACTAAACGTAACACTAACAGTCACGGGAGAACGGGTCCTTGATGTCGTCTCTGCGTGCGCCCGGGCCCAGCGGCGAGTGTTCCTGAAAATCCACTGGCTCACACGCCACTCTCTCTCTCAGTGGTGTATCGCCGACCTCGCTGCATTCCTGTTCCACAGTACTGTGTCTGTCTGTCACACAGCTTCCATGGCCCACTTCCAATGTCCTCCCTAAAGCCTAAAGCGCTCAACCCTCACAGACTTTAATTGACGTCACCCGTGAGTGCCTGAACATTGGAGGCTGCTCAGAGGGCTCAGAATGGTCTAAACGGGGGAGAGAGAAAGCACTTTGAAACAAAGTCCTTCGGACAATTTCCATAACTTTTAGAAGTCGTACTGTCCATAATTACAGTCAGTGCTTTAAAATGATGGGGGGTCTTTCGGAGGGCCGACGAATCTCTGTGAGTTTGGGGCTTCCGTGATTGGCCAAATCGACCCAACGGCTTCACGGATTGGTGAAGCTTTTGTGTCACGTTTTGTACCTCTTAACCAGTATAAGTCCCCGGTTGGCCGAGCTGACCGTCTGCTCATCTAATTGGCCGAGCTTCACTTTGTTACGTGGCAATGGAAGAGGATGTAAGAGTGAGTGAGAATGAGAATAGAACTCTCTCGTTACAGTGTGCGAGTGACTTAGAATGACTATGACGATTAATTTTTTTCAAAGGAATCGGAAAGTCACAGTGTTAACTCTATAACTCTCGCACTAAATATCACTCAGGATTTTACTGTCTAGCGGCAGCAGGCATAATGGGACATGATGCAGCCACGGCGCGTGACTAGTTTTTGTTTATGCGTTAACGCGCGTGTGTGTGTGTGTGTGTGTGTGTGTGTGTGTGTGTGTGTGTGTGTGTGTGTGTGTGTGTGTGTGTGTGTGTGTGTGTGTGTGTGTGTGTGTGTGTGTGTGTGTGTGTGTGTGTGTGTGTGTGTGTGTGTGTGTGTGTGTGTGTGTGTGTGTGTGTGTGTGTGTGTGTGTGTGTGTGTGTGTGTGTGTGTGTCCACCATGCAGGTTCACGACATGCCTGTCCTTCTACTCCATACTGAACGAGCTGAACGACTATGCAGGTCAGAGGGAGGTGGTGGCGGAGGAGATGGGCCACCGGGTGTACGGAGAGCTGATGAGGTACAGCCTGGACCTCAAGGCGGAGAGGAAACACGTGAGTGCTTTTATTATTAGGCCAGTGGTTCCCAAACAACATTTTAGCCTGGCTGTGACCCAAGATAGTAATTTGATGTGCCCCCCCCCCCCCCCCCCGGGACACAAACTAGTGAAAATAGCCGATCTACAAGCACACACTACTACTTAAAACATTTGTTTTCAAATGTATTATTTCTTTGATTTTTGTTTTATTTTATTCATATAAATTATTATAGAATTTGTTTGTTTTTAATAATTAATTTTAATCTTAGCTTTTTTTGAGTGGTGCAAACCACTCAAAATAACCAGCTTTGTCTGTATCTATGTATCTATGTATGTGTGTACCTGTACGTGGGGCCAAGTACAGATGAGCATGGTTGCTATGTGTGCTATGTGTGTGCTATGTGTGTGACGTAGTGTGTGAACAGTTGCACCACTCAGTTCACACGGGTGTGATTTGAGTTTTGAAATAATAATAATTAAGATCTTAATGTAGGAAACAAAAACCAAAGGGACCCATAAAAGCGGGTCTGCGACCCACTAATGGGTCCCAGTGTTAGGGATGCATTAGGCCACAGACCCCCAAACACGTACCTCCAAAATCCTTAGTATTAATTCAACCACTTTAACCATAGAAATATAATAAATATAAATGATATAAAATAAAATAAAACGCTGATCTGCAATGAATCTCACAACAACGCGTCCCGCTGCAACTCATTATGCGTCGTGACTGAGCCAGCTTGTCACAGCTCAAGCTCTTAACTAGTTTCCTTACATTTCACTTCCATATTTTATCATACTACTTTTAATACTACAGTTAATTGCACTGATTAAACATTTTCTGGACCCTTTTCTAGATTTTTGCAACCCACATTTGGAACCCAAAATGTGTTAAAAATCCCTCCTTTATGAGGAACAGATGAACACAACTTATTTTTTATTATTTGTGTAAGACAAAAATAGCCGATTTGCTCAGACACTATGACGTAAAATTCTCCATTCCATTGTCAGTGGGAATCTAATGTTTGTGTAAGACGAAAATCTACACTAATAGCTGAATATAGGAGGGGCTAAAAAAACACAAAGTTATAATATGGAGTAGTAATGCACCAAATATTCGGTCGCAGAAAAATATTCTGCAGAAAATGGCTAAAAAAAGCATTTTCGGCCTTTTCGGTTTCGGCCCGAATAGGCAGAAATTATATCACCGAATAGTGTATGCAATTAATGCATTCAAAAGAGCTGAATAAATGTTTTATGGACCCATAATAGTGATTAGGTAGGTACGGCCATGACAGCAATGGTAGAAAAAAGATATACAGTATAATATTAGCCCATTTTGGGCGGGAACCCCTTTTCTTTTGGTGTTAGCATTATGTTATGCTTTAGCTATTGAAAAATAGCAGATCTACAAGCTCATAGCGTGCCACCGAGTGGCGCGCTACGAGCTTGTAGGTCTGCTATTTTAAAAAAATCGAATAACGAGAATCTGATCTCAGGTCAAAATGGGTTAATCATATTCGGATATTCGGGTATTTGGTTTTCGGCCAACTGTTTCCTATATTCGGTATTCGGTTTCGGCCAAGAATTTCCCTTTCGGTGCATCCCTAATGTGGAGATAAGAGGTTTCTGACCGAACAGCAACGGTACAGCTGCCCTGGGTTCAATGAACTTCAGTAGATCTGTGGTTTGGGCCTCAGTCTCTTGTTGATCTCAGCACGCTGTCTCATGTCCTGCTATGTATTGATTATTATTATTTATTATTATTATTATCAGGCGTTCCCAAACCTTTTCGCCCGTCACCCAAAAGAGAGATTTCATTTCTCCCCAGGACCCAAACTAGTGAAAATAGCAGATCTACAAGCTCACAACGATGGCGCGTTGTGAGCTTGTAGGTCGTCTATATCTTCATTACTGCTTAAACATTTATTTTCTTAATTCTAATTTCTTAGATTTTTATTTTATTTCTTCATGAAATTACTGGAGGAAAGAAAATTGGTGAATTTGTTTTTAATTCATGAAAATGTTAGCTTTTTTTGCGAATGTTTTTTGAAAATGTTTTGAAATAATAATACCGGTATAATTAAAGGCAAAATGTAGGAAATTAAAATAATAAAGGGACCCATAAAAATGTGTCCACGACCCACAAATGGGTCCCAACCCAGTGTTTGGGAACCAGTGCAATATACTGTAAATGTATATTATACATAATAATATGTGAATGTTTATTTACAGTACATGTTACTTTCATGTGTGGGTCTATGCACACGGCGTTTGTTTGAATGCTTCTCTGTGTGTCTGTGTACGTGCGTGTGTGTGTGTGTGTGTGTGTGTGTGTGCGAGCAGCATCTACAGGAGGGCAGGAAGGCCCAGCAGTATTTGGATCAGTGTTGGAAGCAGATGGACAATGTGAGTACGGACGGAAGGAGGGAGGGAGGGATTCAGGGCGAGGAAGAGAACCAGATCTAAATGTCATGCATCATGGTTTTGCAAACGTAGTCCTTTACACCGGCCACGTCGAGGAGCAGACCGGTGTTACAAACAAATTAATTAGTTCTATCACACTGTTCAGACAAGTTGAAACACCTTAATATTTACCATAACCCATTTAGGCCTGACATCGAAATTTAAAAAAAAATCTTCTAAATCCTCCAGTTTTCTGAAATAAATATTTTCACGATTTTTCAAAAATAGCAGACCTACAAGCTCGTAGCGCGCCACTCGGTGGCACGCTATGAGCTTTCAATAGCTAAATTATAACATAATGTTTAAAACACCAAAAGGGGTTCCCGCCCAAAATGGGTTAAAATTAAAATGTACCCCCAAAAAAGTATATTATGGGCTATATCTTAACCCTTATCCCTAAACTTATTTGCCATTTTTTACTATTTAAAAAAAACCTTTTGTAATAGTTCTAATAGCCGATCTACAAGCTCACAGCGTGTAGATGTAGACCGACTAGTTTTAACTATTTTAAAATGGTTTATGGATAAGGGATAAGGGTGGTGCAATATAGAGCCCATAGTACAAGATAATGAAAAATAAATAATATTATATATTTTTATACATTTTCTTTTCGTGAAGGTTACTTTCATGGACTGTCCTAATAAATGGAATACATAATGTTCCAAATGTGAACACACTGGCAAACCGCCTGGCCTACTGGGACCAGGGAGAGGGCCAACCCCCTCCCCCCTCCCCCCTCCACACACACACACACTGCCCAAACTAAGTACGTCCAGGGACAGGGCCAATTCCCCACCCCCCCTCCCCTCCACACACACACACACACACACACACACACACTGCCTAAACTAACTATGTCCACGGTAGAGGCCAGGGTACCAAATTTTGCCCGTATCAGAATTTGTTCCAGAGTGTGATTTTTGCACAATGAAAACACATTGAAAAAGCTGTTTAACTGCTACGCTAATTCAAGATAACTTTTACAAAAGCATATATTAAAGATTGAGTGCCGTGATTTTTTTCCCCCCACCCTAAAACATGATCATCAGATATTATTATATGATATAAGGAGGAAGATCTTTTTCCAAAAAGTGTACAGTATTTGTTAAAATGTCGTTTTTATGTGGACACGCCCAGCAGTTCATTAAGTATGCCTGGTTTGGCTCACCAAACTCACCAAAACGCATGGTTTCATTTCCATCAGTGAAACGTCAGATTCTTTTTTTTATTATTATTATTTTTTGTAAGATATCTTTGGGGGCTTTTTATGCCTTTATTGATATATAGGTATACAGTAGACTGACAGGAAATGGGGAGAGAGATGGGGGGGGGGGGGGGGGGATTGGGGGGCTCACACATAGCAAAGGTCGTCGGTGATCGGGAGTCGAACCCGCGCCACGCTGACTGGCTAGATTAGCAGCCCACGTGCCCGGACGACTACGCCTGCCGTCTGGGCCCAAACACCCGTCCTGTTGGCTAGAATGGCTACTGTAAATGTCATTATCCGCGAAAGTAGCTGCTGTATTTACAGGAAACACTTAATAATATGTGTAATCGAATGGTATTACTGCTAGTCATCTGCTAGACATTCATGAGGCCTTTAGCAAACCATGATGTCAGTCAGACCACAACATTTCTGGGTTGTAGCCTACCAGTCATGTTCCCCACGGTGTTACCCCAGGTGTACAATGTATTTATGGGTTGTAGCCTACCAGTCATGTTCCCCACGGTGTTACCCCAGGTGTACAATGTATTTATGGGTTGTAGCCTACCAGTCATGTTCCCCACAGTGTTACCCCAGGTGTACGTAGCCTACCAGTCGTGTTCCCCACGGTGTTACCCCAGGTGTACAATGTATGGGTTGTAGCCTACCAGTCGTGTTCCCCACGGTGTTACCCCAGGTGTACAATGTATGGGTTGTAGCCTACCAGTCATGTTCCCCACGGTGTTACCCCAGGTGTACAATGTATGGGTTGTGGCCTACCAGTCATGTTCCCCACGGTGTTACCCCAGGTGTACAATGTATGGGTTGTAGCCTACCAGTCATGTTCCCCACAGTGTTACCCCAGGTGTCTATGGGTTGTAGCCTACCAGTCATGTTCCCCACAGTGTTACCCCAGGTGTCTATGGGTTGTAGCCTACCAGTCATGTTCCCCACGGTGTTACCCCAGGTGTCTATGGGTTGTAGCCTACCAGTCATGTTCCCCACGGTGTTACCCCAGGTGTACAATGTATGGGTTGTAGCATACCAGTCATGTCCCCCACGGTGTTACCCCAGGTGTACAATGTATTTGTGTGTTTTGTGCATCTTTAGCAGTGACTTACTGTAATGTCTCAACTATTCTGTCTCTGCTTCCTCTACTAATGCAACCCAGATGGGCTGGCAGGAAGATGTGTCCCTGTGTGTGTGTCTCTCTCTCTCTCTCTCTCTCTCTCTCTCTCTCTCTCTCTCTCTCTCTCTCTCTCTCTCTCTCTCTCTCTCTCTCTCCTCTTGCTCCCAGTTCCTGTCTCTCACCCCTCTTTTATGAAAATGAAAAGGAACAGAGACAAAGCATTGTCTCTAAGACCAGGGGTTCTCAACGTTTTTGGCCGGGGACCCCCGAAAATGCTTTGGCAACGTCTCGGGACCCGCCCCGCCCACTCTCGACCCCCAATATAAATGGACTGCTACAATAACCTTCATAATAGAGACAATACACCATAAATAAATACTGAAACCAGATATAATCATTAGGGAAGGTGTATGCATGTACTATGTGTACTATATGTAAACTCTTCATTTCCATTTTACAGCCATTCAGTTGCAAAAAAAAAAAAAAAATTGGCGACCCCCCGAGGGGTCGCGACCCACGGGTTGAGAACCCCTGTCTAAGAGGATATCAATTATTTTTCTTGTGTCCATGCAGAGTGCCCTGTCTTCTCTCTCTGTCTCTTGCACTTACATCTGCTTCTCTGTTCGCCCTCCTTTCTCTTGTTCTGTCTTCAGAGTAAGAAGAAGTTTGAGAGAGAATGTAAGGAGTCAGAGAAATCTCAGATAAGCTACGATAGGTTGGACAATGACATCAACGCCACCAAGTCAGAGGTGGAGAAGGTACGCTGGTTCCGTCTGCCACACAGACACTCTTAATGGTTATGCAAGGAATCTGTATATGCTTTGATTTGACGGAGGTTCAGTGTGATTCAATAAGGAAATTCTGACCTAGATTCAAACGCTTGACAGTCTCTTTATTGGCCTATATCTAAATTATAGTGGTGTAACAAGCTCAACCTCAACCAATTACACTGTGATTGCAGTGAGTAAATCATGTTCATAATGTTTTACATTTTTTGTTTCTTTGCTCATAGTTATTGAGCAACTACAACCAAACATGGCCTTTTATATTGTTACTAGTCAGCTGAAACATACTTTATTGTTTACTGGTTCTCTACCCTGCTTGTGAAACAGTGCTCTCAAACAAACACCAACCCCCTTGAAAACGAGAGGTCCATTCCTAATAAAGAATTTCGATTATCCTAAACCACAGTTGGTAAAGGCTGGGGGATATTTTCATAACATAACGGCTGCGTTGTTCGTATTTTTTGTTCAAGGCCAAATCTCAATTCTATCTGCGAACTCACATGGCTGACGAGAGTAAGAACGAGTACGCTGCCCAGCTCCAGAACTTCAACGCAGAACAGTGGAAACACTTTAACAACGCCATACCACACATCTTCAAGGTAAACCGCCAGCACGGATGAAGCCACTGAGCTATACAGAAATAGAAACCCTCTTGGATTCAAGTTCTCAGTCTCCACGACTGATTTCAGTCATTTCCATTCCATAGAAGCCAAGCGTGTCTTCTGTGAAAGCATGCTGCCACCGAAAATAGCAGCTCTACAAGCTCACAACACGTCGCAGTGAGACATGTTATGAGCTTGTAGATTGGCTATTTTCAGTCATTAGCCTAGTTATTTTAAGATGAAAGAGTATTAAGAGATCAAACTAGCAATAGAATACAAGTTTAGAAGCATCTTCCAGAAACATGAATGGTCTCATAAAAGCAACCTTGGTGCCTCAAATCTGTGAGTTCTTCAGCTGGTCGGCCTAAAACATCATCATTACGTCTTGAGATTTTATTTTTGCTTTATTCCATGAACCCTGAACATTGGCAGTGTTATTGCCATGCTGTAAGACAAGTGTTAAGCCTGCCAGTCCAGACCTTATCGCAACAGATCCCATCCAATTTGGCTCTGACACAGAATCAAACATTCCCCGTGTCTTTTTCATTAACTGGCCACCCAATTCAGCTAATTATATATTTTTGTATTGGCAGACTAAGTGTTTGTTTTGTTTTCATTATATAATGTAATGTAATCAAACCACATTGGCTACATGCCAAAGAGGCCAATACAATACCCACTAGTTGGTTACCACCAGACATAAGAGCTAGTACAGCTAAGAGACTATGTCGGGAACCCCTTTTGGTGTTAGCATTATGTTATGCTTTAGCTATTGAAAAATAGCAGACCTACAAGCTCATAGCGCGCCACCGAGTGGCGCGCTACGAGCTTGTAGATCTGCTATTTTTGAAAAATCGAAGAACGACTGACATAGAAACATAGCTTTTTCAGAAAACTGTCAGGATGTAGAAGACCTTTATAGAATCTGATCTCAGGTCAGAATGGGTTAAGTTGAGCAGCGTTTTGCTAGTAGCTGGTGTGGATTCCTTGCTTTGTGCTACAGAACCTGCAGGACATGGACCAGCGGCGGACGGTCAAACTGGGAGAGACGTTTCGGAGCTTCGCCGAGGTGGAGCGAAGGGTCATCCCCATCATCTCCAAATGCCTGGAGGGCATGGTGACCGCCGCCAAGGCCGTCGACGACCGAAAGGTAAGTCCAAATGCGTGGAGGGCATGGTGACCGCCGCCAAGGCCGTCGACGACCGAAAGGTAAGTCCAAATGCGTGGAGGGCATGGTGACCGCCGCCAAGGCCGCCGACGACCGAAAGGTAAGTCCAAATGCGTGGAGGGCATGGTGACTGCCGCCGCCAAGGCCGTCGACGACCGAAAGGTAGGTCCAAATGCGTGGAGGGCATGGTGACTGCCGCCAAGGCCGTCGACGACCAAAAGGTAAGTCCAAATACCTGGAGGGCATGGTGACCGCCGCCGCCAAGGCCGTCGATGACCGAAAGGTAAATCCAAATGCGTGGAGGGCATGGTGACCGCCGCCGCCAGGGCCGTTGACGACCGAAAGGTAAGGACAGGGGGCCGGAGAAAGACGAGAAAGGAAGGACGTGAATGGGGGGGAAAAGGAAAGGGGAGAAAGGAGGAGGCTTTGAACCTGTAACGAAGGGAGTAAGGAAGACAGGCTTATAATTATGTTTCTTTATCCTGTCGGTGCATTTTTCTTAGGTCTGTATTGTCTGACACACTCACTTCTCCAACAGGATTCCGTCATCGTGGTCGAGTCCTTCAAGTCCGGCTTTGAGCCACCGGTTGATTTCCCCTTCGAGGACTTCAGTCAGAATCTGAGCAGAACGGGTTCGGACGGGACCATCAGCACTGCGTCTAAAGGGGACAAAGACGGGGGCACGCCGGGCCCACGACCTGACCCCAAACACGCCATGAGCAAAGCCAAGAACAAACTATGGCTGTTTGGAAAGAAACCCAAGGTACGGGCCGGGGGGTCACCTGGGGGTCACCTGCTGACCCAAAAAGGCTAAGATGCACACTCAATTCTGACCATATGCACATGGCGGCCAGTTTGCTCTCACGTCATGCTCGGGTTGTAGGTGTATGACGTAAGAGGGAAAGGGCCTCCCGTGTGAAAATGGTCGGAAAACACGCAACGACATGACTTTGTCTCCTGTTATTGTCTACTGTAATCTGGTGAAATGAAGTGGATGCGCGTCAAAACGACACACTAAACGGTACACTAATGCTGGTGCACGTGCTACAGTACATGGCACTGAGGCATCGTGGGTATATAAGTGCTTACTGGTGCATGACACGCCCCTCTCTGTCCAACCTGTTCTGTCTTTCCTATGTATAGTAGTACCTAAAGCCAGATTTTTTTACTCGCGGTATAAATTAGGTGTAACAAACACAGGAGGAAGTAAACTATGCAACACATACATTCCCGTCTTTCTCATTCGACGCGTCACTGCGACCCGCTTTCTTTATGGCAAAGTGCTTTCACAAAATGTCTTTATTTCCTCTCTTTTTCCCCTGCCAATCGTGTGCTCCGTCGGTGTTCTGTGGCTGGTTTAGCCTGTGATTTATACTGTGTTTGTGATGATAATGAAACAGGGCAAACCTAGCCTGTCCCGATGCAGAGTGGACCTTGGCCCTCTCCATAAAGGCTGTCGGTCAATCATTAACTATACCATCATGTGACTGTTAGCCGACTAACAAGGAACTTGTCCATTTTTTTTTTAACACTAAAACAACACTTTAACAAGATAGATTTTGTGTATAGTTTTAATGAAATGATATTGTATAAACAGCATACAGAAGTAGTCGTAGTAGTATTTCTCATGCATAAAAGCTTCTGTTCCAGAGAGGTCACATGGGACTGGCGTTCATGCAAAAAAAAAGATGATGTCACTCGGACAGCTGAGACGTGTCTAATCAATATTGACCAAAATTAACCGCTCCCTCTTAAACTCATGAGCCAGAGAGCTGCATTTGCAAGGGTGATGTCATTGCAGAGAGGATGAAAGAAAGAAAGAGGGAGAGAGAGAGAGCGAGAGCAAATTAAATCCAATGGGCTCTATGGTGTTACCGATGATACTAATTAAGGCTCCGTTCCATTTAGTGTGCAGTGGTTCTCAAACCTTTTAATTTCAAGGACCCCCATAACTCTGAGAGTGTACAAATGGAACCAAATGGACCCTTACGGGTCTATTTGATTCTGTTTGTACACTCTCAGAGTTACACACCCGTACCCGGGCCATTTGGAACCCACTTAACCCATTTTGGGTGGGAACCCCTTTTGGTGTTAGCGTTATGTTATGCTTTAGCTATTGAAAACTAGCAGATCTACAAGCTCATAGCGCGCCACCGAGTGGCTTGTAGGTCTGCTATTTTTGAAAAGTCGAAGAAACATGGCTTTTTCAGAAAACTGTCAGGATGTAGAAGACATTTTTAGAATCTGATCTCAGGTCAAAATGGGTCAAGGACACTTTGAGACCCACTGGTGTAGCAGAGTGTTTCCAGTGAGCCAACATGCACAACAGCAGCACCCTGTCTCTGTTTGACCAGAATGGAACAGAGCCTTCATTAGCATCATTAACACTGACTCTGTTAGACCAGAATGGAACAGAGCCTTCACTAGTATCATTAACACTGACTCTGTTTGACCAGAATGGAACAGAGCCTTCACTAGTATCATCGGTAACACCTGTGAAGTAGGGACGGGGCCCAAGTTCTTTTCAAAATGGCGTGTGTGCATTGAGCCCATTCATTCAGTATGTGGTTCTCCTGACCTTCCCCTTGTATCTTCTGTTCATCCCGCTACCAGCACCCTTTCTCCTCTCCTCCCTCCCCCCCTCCACCTCCCCCCTCCTCCTCCTCCTCCTCCTCCCGCCCACACCGCCCTCGATCTGCCACGTACGTCCCCTATCCCCCTCGGTTCAGCACCGACCCCGTAGGCTACTGTCTGTCGGAGATAAAGACTACAGTACCCAGAATTCCATCTTTCAGGGTCCTGAGGAGAGGGGTGAGCCGGCCGTTAAGGTGTTAGAGTGAAACGGATTGATGTGATTTTTTCCCCCCTCCTCCTTCCTCTCGCTCTCCCATCTTTAGTCTTAGTCCCTTTCTTTGTTTCTCGTCCATTCACTGGACTTTCTCTGACTTGCTCGTTCATTCTCTCTCTCTCTCTCTCCCTGTCCTTCATTTCTCTGTCCTGCTGCCTTTGTTTAGACTCAGACACGCTTGTGTGTTTCAATCACAGGACTAGGGATCCTTGCTGATGGACAGTGTGTGCAGTGTGTTTAAATTTGACGTGTGTGCTGTGTTTGAAGTTGGTTTGATGTGGTGGATTTCGGGGCGTGGGCTTCGGCGTCGACACTGACATTTCAGCTGTGTGTGTGTGTGTGTGTGTGTGTGTGTGTGTGTGTGTGTGTGTGTGTGTGTGTGTGTGTGTGTGTGTGTGTGTGTGTGTGTGTGTGTGTGTGTGTGTGTGTGTGTGTGTGTGTGTGTGTGTGTGTGTGTGTGTGTGTGTGTGTGTGTGTGTGTGTGTGTGTGTGTGTCGCACGTCGCGCATGCATGCGTTTAAACATGGCTCTGCTAATGATGTGTCAGTGTGCTGTGAAACAACGCCGGACAATTTTAACACCAACTACTCAGTGTCACCCCAGCTCAGTTCCACGTACGCTCAAGCTGTTGTTTGCTCAAAGTCATATCAATCCTGTCAGACCTACTATATGTGATTAGTCATTCTTTGCCCGCAAGTAGATTTAATCTGTCTAATGGCACTCAGAGAAGAACTGGCTGGCTGAGTAGATGGCTGGTTTGGCTGACATCCTGACTGTATAAAGGGCTGGCTGGCTGCTGACATTGTGCCCACCGTGCTGGCTGGCTTCTTGACATAGTATAGTACTGTTACTGGCCGGCTATCTCCGTTGTTTGGCTTAGTAGCTGGGTGGCTTTCTTACTCCATGACTGGCTGATGTTTGATGTGCTGATGTTTGGCTAGTTTAATGTGCTCTAGCTGGCCCGACGTACTGACCACTAACATGCTGTCCATTATTGTCTGTCTCTTTGCCTGGCATGGTTCACACACATTACTGCTCAGTGGTCAGTCAAGATGGTAAGTGTATGTGTGTGTGTGCGAGAAGTGTTAATCCCGTATTTAGACCCACCCAAGTGCATGTTCCCCGTTATAGCCGTTAGCCAATAGAGTCAACCCTATAACCCTAGACGACTCCCCATAGTCTCTATACAGTAGTGTGAAGCTGTAGTGGTATATATATATACCTAACTAGTGCCTTCCAACACCGTTAGAATAGGTTACATCCTCACTTCAGACTGACAGACAATATATTCCCTAAAGGAGCTCCAAAACGGTGTCTCATCATTGGGTGTTTTTAGGTTTTCTGAGGTTAGTTTGAGAGCTAAAGGAGGCAGCGCTGAGTTAGTGTGGTTCATGGACAGCAGTGCATCCCTGGCCTAAAGCGATGTTGAAGCTTGTGGATTGTTTAGCTACTTGGACATGATATAAGTCAACATACTGTCATTTTTATCTGTTGATTCTGTGATCTATGAGCAAGTAACCGGAAATAGCAATTCATTTCACTCTCATTGTATTCTAACGTGACAGTTCTGAAAACCAATTAAGCACATAAATGAACATAGACAAAGTGCATTTCGCTGCTAATAATAAAACGAGTAACACAAGCGGAGGTGCTCGTGTTACACCCATTTTGGTGACCTAATCGATTTGTGTTGTGCTAGAGAACTTCTGTCAAGGTAAGTTAACATGGATACAGCCATTTTGCCTCCCCAAAATGAAGTACCATGATGTCATAATTTATTTTTCTATTTTTTCATAAATAATAATAATACACACAAAAGTGTGATTTTCTTTCTTCATCATACAATGAGATTGAATAGAATCACTACTGTCAGCTCCTCTTTCACAGACCCAAAAGATAAAGATGATCAACAGTATTTGGAATTATACCATGACCAGGTAGCAGTACAACTCCAAACATCTGCCAGAGTTCAACTTTGCATTAACACTAAATTGTCTGAACTGACACATAGGAGTTGTCATCCTGCCTCAAAGGATTTAACCACATGAACTCTAGCTATATTCTTTATCCGGGGTCCCTCAGGGATCTAAACTTGGTCCCCCCCTCTACACCAAATCTCTTTCAAGAAAATAGGCGATCTACAAGCTCACAAAGTGTCACAATGCGACCTGTGAGCTTGCATGCCTGGTAGGTATTTTCACAGACTTGTTTGTTTGCCCCCCCCCCCCCCCCCCCCCCCAGAAGAGGGACGCCAGGGTTCATGTGGTTAGTTTAGTGCTGCTGGCTTCAATGAAATAAAGCACTGGAGTCACATGCTATAAATGCTGTGTCAGAAAAGCCTTCCAGGATACTGTACAGAGAGAGTACAGTATGTATCCCTCTCCGATTAGGCATGATGGCCTATACAGTATGTGAGTTAGTGCGTGAAGTGTGTGAAGAAGAAGCCCTACTTCAATGTCTTCTCCCCACCATGCAGGCCCTACTTCAATGTCTTCTCCCCACCATGCAGGCCCCGTCCCTGGAGGACTTCAGCCATCTGCCTCCGGAGCAGAGGAGGAAAAGACTGCAGCAGAGGATCGATGAGCTGGGCAAGGAACTCCAGAAGGAGGTGGATCAGAGGTATGACGTTTCCTCCGTAAAAAAGAAAAGAGTCCTATAAACGTTTAACCCATTTAGGCCTGACGTAGAAATCAAATAAAACGTTTGCTCTGAAAGAATATATACCTATTCAAAGATTTGTGCCGCATTTTTACGATTTTCCAAAAATAGCAGATCTTCAAGTTCATAGCACGCCACTCGGTGGCGTGCTATGTGCTTGTAGATCTGCTATTTTTCAATAGCTAAAGTACAACAGAATGCTTGAAACACCAAAAGGGGTTCCCGCCCAAAATGGGTTAACTGCCCGCAGTGCTGGCTTTAACTCTTAGGGCTCCATTTTCGTCTACTATTTTGAAAAACATTTTAAAATACTTCAAATAGCTTTGTAGATCGGCTATTTAAACTACTCTGGGCTCTGTACACATTTCGGATATGGCCGCCCCAAATAGGGGTAGTAGGGGAGGCTTCTCAGAATGGCATATAACTCCGAAAAGGATTGATGTAACACTTTCCAGAAAGCTTCATCATGGGGAAAGAATAGATTTTTGTTTGTTTTTTTTCCCTTACCGATTGGTGGTTGACCGTCCCAGGCCACACCCACTTAGGTTTTTAATTGTATTTTTAATTTATTTTTATGTCGCCAAAAGGTGGGGGGGCGGGGGGGGAATGGCAATCAGTCATATCTAAAGTGGAAATTTAAATTAAAAAAATTGGCAACCTGTACCGCTTGCAATTTGGGCCATTTTGGGCTATTTATTTGGGCACTTACTTCCACTACTCTGTGTAATGCCAGCCACCCATCAAGCAGCACTCCTCAGTGAAGGGCTCTAGAAAGAGGTCAGGCACACTGAAACCCTGCTGCATTTGGCGCAGCGTTTGAAGGACAACGTGGCCTACAAAAAAAACCCTGCAGCTGGTCACATTTGTGTGTGTGTGCGTGTGCGTGTGTGTGTGTGTGTGTGTGTGTGTGTGTGTGTGTGTGTGTGTGTCTGTGTGCACGTGTGTGTGTCTGTGTGCGTGTGTCAGAGATGCCCTGAACAAGATGAAGGACGTCTATGAGAAGAACCCCCAGATGGGAGACCCCAGCAGCCTGCAGCCTAAAATATCAGAGACCATGTGTAATATGGAGAAGCTACGCTCTCAGATACACACGAATGAGGTAGGAGACCATGTGTAATATGGAGAAGCTACGCTCTCAGATACACACCAATGAGGTAATATCAGAGACCATGTGTAATATGGAGAAGCTACGCTCTCAGATACACACCAATGAGGTAATATCAGAGACCATGTGTAATATGGAGAAGCTACGCTCTCAGATACACACCAATGAGGTAATATCAGAGACCATGTGTAATATGGAGAAGCTACGCTCTCAGATACACACCAATGAGGTAATATCAGAGACCATGTGTAATATGGAGAAGCTACGCTCTCAGATACACACCAATGAGGTAGGCAAGAAGTAGAGCTGTGCGTTAGCAGCACTGACTGCACTCACAATTCAATTACGGTTCACCAGGAAACGATTAATTCTACGATGCATTGCAATGCATCACACTTTACTATATCACTGCACAACATGGTACATTTTTCATCAGTCAATACAAGCAGTCAGATACTGTATACTGAACAACATATTTTAAGTGAAGGGAGGGGTAGAAACGATCCACGTTGTAACTTGTAAGATAGAAAGTAAAGAACTGTACGTTCACAGCCTGAAGCATCCTAGACCGGCGATTCTGGTGTGTGGAAGTGGGGCCCCAAATAATATTTGTGCAACACTTAACATTTTAAAGTTAACTTTAATGTTTAATATATAACATTAGTATTAAAAATGTAATATTGAAAAAAAAGTTAATGGTACAATTCTTTCTTTAAAACCTTGAAAATGTTGTTTTCATTGTGATACCGATGAGAAACAAATAAAGCAACTTAAAGTATATTATGTTAGTTGCATTTGATCTACGGCATAATACAATCGATTGATTGATTGATCATCAAAATACACCTGCTCTGAGGATGCATACGTGACCACTTTGCACGGCAGCCAAAATGCATGCATGTGTTGCGTCATCATCTGGGCCCTTGCCCATAGAGTAATAAAAGGATAGAGACCGAACCGGAGCATTAGCCCCGCCCCCCACTATTCATTTCAGTGGAAGTTGCTCAGTGGCGTTTTGAAGCACCCGGAAGACTTCCGGAAGTATAATTATAACTCAATGGCTCGAGCGAGCGAATGTTTAGCCTAGCCTAGCCCAAGGGGCCAGTGAGGCTATTCAACGTTGAAGCTCTCCTCCCTAGTGGTAGGAGGAGGGACTACAGGCGGACCCGTGGATTCATGACCGGGAAACCCCGTGCAGCTGGGCTTTAACATTGAGCGCTCGGTTGCACTTCCGCATTTGACCACCAAAATTTGGTGGTCAAATGCGGAAGTAGACGTTCTGAGACGGTACTTCCGGCAGTCTTCCGGGTGCTTCAAAACGCCACTGAGCAACTTCCACTGACATGAATAGCTGGGGGGGCGGAGCTTCGCGCCAGTTCAGTCTCTATCCTTTTATATACTCTGTGGCCTAGCCCAGGACCTCAAGGGTCGCATGTGACGTCATGAACGTCCGTCCACCTCCATGAAAGTGCTGCAGCTTCAACGTTGGATAGCCTTATTGGGGGCTTGGGCCCTGCCTCATGCATGCATTTTGGCTGCCGTGTGAAGTGGTCCGACACCGAACGCTTTTCAAGTAGGCCCTGATCCAGAACAGGTTGGGAACTGCTAGTGCTGTACCTGAACTAAGCCAAAGTGCTACACTATTGAACAACAAGCAATCTAAAACACAAGAGGGAGGATGGACGGACGAATAACGGGGAGGTTACAAGCCCCCCCTTTTCTTCTGCCAGTTAACCCATTCTGACCTGAGATCAGATTTTAAAAATGTCTTCTACATCCTGACAGTTTTCTGAAAAAGCCATGTTTCTATGTCAGTCGTTCTTCGATTTTTCAAAAATAGCAGACCTACAAGCTTGTAGCGCGCCACTCGGTGGCGCGCTATGAGCTTGTAGATCTGCTATTTTTCAATAGCTAAAGCATAACATAATGCTAAGTATTATCTTGACCTCCGTTTGTACCCCAACCCGAGTCTGACTGGTGCTTGGTCTTTCATGGAACGTGCAGGATTGGAGCCCCCTGCTGGACAACTGCAGTAACTACAAATACAGATGATAACGTTATCAGAGTGTCAGTGGCTGGGATAGTCGTGTGTTTTTGGTCACAACAGGTACTTTGTTGTACGCAACATGCATTAAGTCAAAGACTTGAGGCACAGGAGGCCATTTTCCAAAATCCAGCATGAGTGGCGGGCTGCAGAGCAGAGCCCACTGCTTACAACAACAATAACATGCTGGCAAACACACTGTCAGTCTGCCTCTCCCTCATTCTCTTTCACTTCTGGTCTCTTTTATATTCAAATTCACATGGAAATGTCTTCACTGGCATTACAGGAATTACAGGAACTGCCAAAGCAGGATATTATAAATACGTCTTGGCTTATTATTTTTATATGAATACATGCATTACATTTTCTCATCATGCCACATCAACAGTAAAAAACATAATAAAAAATTGTTATTGTCAATTGCAATATTTACCCTATATTCCACCTCAGTTATACCTTAAACATTGTGTTGGAATCAATAGCCTGGTGCACATTCATATCATATCATATCATATTCATACCCCACACCGTCCACCTCCAACATATAGTGCATGAACGTGTGTCACGTGTGCACGCTCGCACGCACGCACGCATGCACACATGCGTCTTATGACACTGTGATCTATGAAATGGGTCTAAATGTCTTGTGATTAGGCAACTCCCATCCTGCAAGCACTGACCAGCCTTCGATTAGCACCATGGAGGACAACAGCTGATGTGGCAAATGAATAGCCTGCCCTATTACTAGTGAAGAAACACAGGGAAGGTTGCCGTATATTAGATTAGTCGATGGGTGGCTCTTCCAAAACAGATTTTGCGCTCTCATTAGAAGGCGTGCAATTCAACCGTTTCTTTGAAAGTGTCCATGTCTCGGAGCCATAGAGTAGAATCGGCTCAACGGTCGTCCATAATGGCATTAGCCAGCCTACCAAGATGACACACTGTCAAACCAAGATACTCGATACTTGGTTTGACATATATGTAGATAATATATATGTAGATAAAAAACATTGAACAAATTGCTTCCAAAAAAACAACACACTGAACACAGTAGGCATACACAATATGAAACACAACTGCATCTGGTCACACAATCACTAGCATTTATTGTATGTATACAATTATTACTCCATTACGCTATCATTGGCACAGTGGCCAAATATATTGTCACAGATTAGTTTACAGCTGGTGCTCACTTTCTGACAGACATTTTATAGGTGACCGCCAGTCCTGATGGGCTCTTGTTGGTGCAGTGGCACTGATGACGCCGTGTTTCCAGTTACACCATCGGTTGTTGTGTGTTTTTGCAGTACAGTGTTTGCATCTCCGTCTGTCCTTTCACTCCTCAGTCCTGGCTATCGGAGGTAGAGGGAAAGCAGAGCTCTAGAGGAGACAGAAGACACAGTGCAGACAACCACCAACACACCCCTCAAGGCAGAGAGAGGTACACACACACACACACACACAGTCCATTCATAAAATTGTTTATGATTTATGACATGTATAACTACATACATAGCGGACGGCGGTGGCTCAGAGGTAGAGTGGCCGGATGGTAACCGCAAGGTTGCCAGTTCGAACCCGGGCTCCCCCAGAGTTAGTGTCGAAGACACTGAACCCCTAATTGCTCCTGATGTGCTGGTTGGTGCCTTGCATGGTTTCCGTCGCCATCTGTGTATGAATGTGTGTGTGAATGTAAAGCGCTTTGGATAAAGGCGCTATATAAATGCACCATTTACCATTTATACCACTATCATTCCTCAGCAGTTTCTCAGGTTGAAATAAAGGTTGATGATGAAACGAGTGTTGATTGAATTCTGCTGCCTTCACGTTACCCTCTCTCTCATTCCCCAGTCCTAAAGGCAGTTACACAGATTAACGTTACCCTCTCTCTCATTCCCCAGTCCTGAGGGCAGTTACACAGATTCATGTTACCCTCTCTCTCATTCCCCAGTCCTGAGGGCAGTTACACAGATTCACGTTACCCTCTCTCTCATTCCCCAGTCCTGAGGGCAGTTACACAGATTCACGTTACCCTCTCTCTCATTCCCCAGTCCTGAGGGCAGTTACACAGATTCACGTTACCCTCTCTCTCATTCCCCAGTCCTGAGGGCAGTTACACAGATTCACGTTACCCTCTCTCTCATTCCCAAGTCCTGAAGGCAGTTACACAGATTCACGTTACCCTCTCTCTCATTCCCAAGTCCTGAGGACAGTTATACAGATTAACGTTACCCTCTCTCTCTCATTCCTAAATCCCGAGAGCAGTTACACAGATTAACGTTACCCTCTCTCTCTCATTCCTAAATCCTGAGGGCAGTTACACAGATTAACGTTAGTCTCTCTCTCATTCTCCACTCCTGAAGGCAGTTACACAGATTAACGTTACCCTCTCTCTCTCATTCTCCAGTCCTGAGGGCAGTTACACAGATTAACGTTACCCTCTCTCTCTCATTCCCAAATCCTGAGGGCAGTTACACAGATTAACGTTACCCTCTCTCTCTCATTCCTAAATCCTGAGGGCAGTTACACAGATTCACGTTACCCTCTCTCTCTCATTCTCCAGTCCTGAGGGCAGTTACACAGATTCACGTTACCCTCTCTCTCTCATTCTCCAGTCCTGAGGGGAGTTACACAGACGACACCACCAGTCAGGAGCACGGTCACCACGCGCCCCCGCAGCACGGACCGCCCCCAGCCGACCCCCACGAGTTTGACGATGAGTTCGACGAAGACGAGCCTCTTCCTGTCATCGGACACTGCAAGGCGCTGTACTCCTTCGACGGTACTGGGGACTCGCTCTGTAGTGTACAGTCACAATGTTGTCGCGAAAAAAAACAGGAAAAAAAAAACAGCATAGTATGCAAAACCCATCAGGGTATGTCGCAGAAACCTCTTATCTCCATATTCTAACTTTTTTTTCTTATTTTTTTTGTAAATGAACGGCGTTGAACGCCCTATTTGATCATACTACAGAGTCAAACAAAAGCATCAAACGTAGCAGATCCACAAGCTCTAAACGTGGCGCCAAGCGACACTTCTTGAGCTTGTAGTTCTGCTGCTTTTGAATTTGAACCCTAAAAAGTAACGGTTTTGGACATAATGAGGTTTCCACCCGACGGAGACAATATACAACCCAGCATCAAGCATACAGTGAAGCTGGCCTGGGCCATGGCTCAGTGGTCCAGGCACCTTGGCTGGTAATCCTGTCTGGCAGTGTGCCGCGGGTTCGACTCCCGATCCCGACGGCCTTTACTGCATGTCTTCCCCCCCATCTCTCTACCCATTTCCTGTCTACTGTCTGTCCCTCCATAAAATATATAAAATAAAGGCGAAAGCCACAAAAAAAAAAGTTAAAAATTAAATAAAATGATTTGGCAAGATGAAACCAAACAAGTTCTCTATGGACAACCTTGTTTCATACGGTTTGAGTGATGGAACGTTAGACTCCAATTTTGTCACCTGGATCTCCGCTATTTGTTTTCGTCACCCACTGAGCCTCGAACCACTGCCAAGATGAACACCTAGGCAGTGGAATGCGTTGGTTTGGTTTCTCAGCATTTTGTTCTCACCACAGTTCATTTCCGCAAGGAGGAGTATGCTGAGTGTCATAAATACTGTGTATTGTTCTGATAACACATGGACTGGCGCTCACTGTGGTTTCACTGATTTCCAGGTCAGAACGAGGGGACGCTGGTGATGGCAGAGGACGAGGTGACTGTCTTTTAACATCTCTTTTAATTCTCCTCTTGTTTTTCATTCCCCCAACAATTTAGTTACTGTACATACAGACACGTGTTGTTGACCTCATACAATACTAAAGTTGACTTAGACAAAGTACGTAGCCCAATCCTTAGTGTTCATTTATTGTGTAGCTCCCGGGAGTGTATGGACAGTTCCAGGGCAATAGGAGTGTATGGACAGTTCCAGGGCAATAGGAGTGTATGGACAGTTCCAGGGCAATAGGCTCACAGCAGCCATATTGGAAGGAAATTGGGCCTCTTCCTTACTTCCAGGACAGGAGTGTACAGGACAGTCTATTTGGTTACAATGTGTATTTCTGTTTGCCTTTTAGGCTTTGTAATCACAAATTGCACAGGGCAGATATGACAAAGAAATATACAAAGAAATCATTGACACATACTTACTTACTTACTTACTTACTATACTTGCATAATATTTTTTTTCTTTCCAAAGAATAGCGGAAATAGTTGATGTACAAGCTTGTAGATCTGCTATTTCTGCTATTTTTGAAAAATATTTGAAAATGTGGACATCTTTCAACATGCCATGCATGCACGCACAGGCCTGTCACAATTATTGATTACATAATCGCAATTATTTGAGATCATCACATTTTTTTTTATAATTAATTAATTATTTTATAATTAATTATTTGCGATCTCAAATATACGATTATGTAATAAATAATTGTGACAGGCCTGTGCGTGCGTGACGCCCCCTCTTTATCAGCTTGAGTAACCAATCCCCGACTCTCGTTTTGCGCGGAACGAACGCAGGTGCTGTACATCATCGAGGAGGACAAGGGGGACGGCTGGACCCGAGCCAGGAAGCAGGGCGGACAGGAGGGCTACGTACCCTCCTCCTACGTAGAGATCACCATGGAGAAGAACAGCAAAGGTGCCGTCACCTACATCTGAATGAAGCTACTGCACCGCACACACCTACTGTCAAACCTACACCTGAAGCTACTGCCTGTCTGTCTGTCCATCTCTTTCCACCTCTCCTCCCTCTCCCTGTGTCCAGTTCAACACTGGAAGGAAGGGGAGATGCAGCGCCCGGATAACTGCATGGACATTCACCCACCCCCCACCCCCCCATTACCCCCATTATTTCCTCCATCCTCCTATCGCTCCATTGTTCCAACCAGTGGCGGGCACAGATAGACACTAGGGGGTGCTTCTTTTTTTTTCTTTTTTTTTGTACAGTGTACAGTATGTGGACCATGGTGACATTGATCAATTATTGATAAACAAAAAAGCTTCTAATATATTATTTATGCCCCAAAATCTATAAATCTCACACTATTAACCCATTTTGACCTGAGATCACATTCTAAAAATGTCATCTAAATCCTGACAGTTTTCTGAAAAAGCTATGTTTCTATGTCAGTCAATAGCAGACCTACAAGCTCGTAGCTATGAGCTTGTAGATCTGCTATTTTTCAATAGCTAAAGCATAACATAATGCTAACACCAAAATGGGTTCCCGTCCAAAATGGGTTAAGGCAACCGGCCGGTTCGACGCGCTGCACAAGGTGCCCTTTTTCACTTGAGCACCTGCCCCTCTAAATGTCTGCACGCCACTGGTTCCAACTAAAGGCCTATTCATATTCCAGTTTTAGGACGACGAGGTGACCACCGTTTCGATGGTCACCACCTCGTCACCTAAACCTGGAGTATGAATAGGTCTTAACTATCCAACCCTGCATCCCTTTGTTCTCGCCCCTCTTCCTCTCTGTGGAACGGGTATTCTCTGAGTGTGTGTGTGTGTGTGTGTGTGTGTGTGTGTACAGTACCTGTGTGCGTGTGCACCCGAGTGTGTGTGTGTGTGTGTGTGTGTGTGTGTGAGCACACGGACAACCAGAACGACGACAACCACTCTCTTGGCAGTGTTTGAATGACTTTTATCTTAGTGTGTGTGTGTGTGTGTGTGTGTGTGTGTGTGTGTGTGTGTGTGTGTGTGTGTGTGTGTGTGTGTGTGTGTGTGTGTGTGTGTGTGTGTGTGTGTGTGTGTGTGTGTGTGTGTGTGTGTGTGTGTGTGTGTGTGTGTGTGTGTGTGTGTGTGTGTGTGTGTGTGTGTGTGTGTGTGTGTGTGTGTGTGTGTGTGTACGCGCACGCGCGGGAAAGAGACATTCCCGCTGTGCTCGTTGGAGCTGCTTGTATAAAAGCTACACCTCCTATCTTATCGATCAAGACATTTTAGAATATTTTATTTAATGTTTCAACAGCAGTGTATTGTTTTTACTCTCTTTTTTGTGTCAAATTCTGTCGTTTTTTTTCTTCTTTTTTTTAAGCGTTTGTTTTTTGTGGGAGATATGTTAGACTCCCTGATGTTAAGCTCATTGGATCAATGTAGAGATGGAACCTAAGACGTGTGTGTGTGTGTGTGTGTGTGTGTGTGTGTGTGTGTGTGTGTGTGTGTGTGTGTGTGTGTGTGTGTGTGTGTGTGTGTGTGTGTGTGTGTGTGTGTGTGTGTGTGTGTGTGTGTGTGTGTGTGTGTGTGTGTGTGTGTGTGTGTGTGTACCTGTTTTATTCCTGTTATTCACTAAATGTAGACACTTGTTAATTTTGATCAGATTAAATTATTAAGCCATCCCATTCTATTTGAGAAGAGCAGGATGAAATATGTATGTTAAGGTTTTCTTCCAATAACATGCTGCTAAAACAGTGTTCAAGCCGTACACCAGTAGGTCAGGTTATAGCTGAGGTGTAAGGCCACGTGTAGTACGGCAAAGTATAAATTAATGCAGGAATATAGTCTGTAAAATATACCAATAGGATTTTTTTTTAGTTGGCCCAGGGCTGAGAGCCCCGTTGTTCGCTTAAGTTAATTAATATCACAATTAAATCTTGACAACTTAAGCCATTACAATAGTTTTAAGTAGAATTGTACATTTGTATAAAAGTAGTTCCAGAAATCTGGTGGCGTTTGACCGCTGCCTAAATGTCTGCTGTATACTGTCGAGAGCACCATGTCTGTTATCGTGCAGTCATAGAGCACTGAAGTCTGACGTCAATATCGCTACAGGTCCACGGGTTCGTGTATTTATTTATTTGTATTATAATCCCCATATAGGGGGATCTTAGATCGCCTCATATAAGAACTGTGTTTGAAAAATAAACAGATAGTCCCGTCAGTTTCACTCGTATGGATATGAAGAGTCAACTGACTCTAATGTTACTGCTGCCGAATTAGTCAAAATGTCACTAAAACAGACCGGTATCAACTATGAGTGACTGACTGTCTTAAACGATACAGAGACACCTCCCCGACAATATCACAGAGACAGTTTGCTGTATTTTTGGACCACAATTCTCATATGAGACGATTTTAACCCAATGTTATTCTCCATAGAGAAAAACCTCCGCGAACCCCTTGGTGATGAGTGAGTGGCGTCAGGACTTCGGCGCTCTATACCTGTATGACTTCTGTGATTGTTTGTGTTTCACTCTTTGATTCATGCATGCGTACAGTTTGGTTATTAATGAGCCATCATGGCTGGAGTGGTTCCGTTTGGGTTCGCTCCAGGGGCCGGACCTAGGCATTCACCCTAGTGCATTTTCAAACATAGAGCCACCAATGCAGAGAACGTTCCACATGTATTCAATCATATTTTACAGTTTTTTTTAAATATTTCTTACATACATTCCAGTGAAATTAAAGGTGAGCTGAAAGTGACTTGTCTGTACATGCATGATGTGATACGGTATGTGTTTGACGACAGCGCTACTTAGATCAGGGGTTCTCAACGTTTTTGGCCGGGGACCCCCGGAAATGCTTTGGCAATGTCTCGGGACCCCCGCCCCGCCCCCTCCCGACCCCCAATATAAATTGACTGCTACAATAACCTTAAACCATTTTGGGCGGGAACCCCTTTTGGTGTTTTAAGTATTGTTATAATTTAGCTATTGAAAAATAGCAGATCTACAAGCTCATAGCGCGCCACTCAGTGGCGCGCTATGAGCTTGTAGGTCTGCTATTTTTGAAAAATCGTGAAAATAAAAATTAAAAAGAAAATCTTTTTTTTTTTTTTTTTGAAAATAATTTGGGGACCCCCTAAAATATTTTGGCGACCCCCCCGAGGGGTCGCGACCCACGGGTTGAGAACCCCTGACTTAGACAGTACCTCTGTACAATACAAATATTACATACAGAACTACTTTCCTTCAATCTCTGGTAATGTGTTCCAGTAAATCTTCTTCTTAGGAAATGGCGGTGTTCTGCGACTGTTAAAACATATCCGGTCATGTTATACACACCTTACGCTGGCGCCTGTGTGTATGCTCTGTAGAGTATGCATTTGAATGTGTGTGTGAGTGAGTGTGCACATGCGTGCGTGAGCAGACAATGAGCACATAGTGTGTGTGTGTGTGTGTGTGTGCGCGCTATCGACGGTAACACTGTCTTTCTCCCATGTGACTGCAGGTTCCTGAGGTCTGCAGGGTGGCCAGGCTGATTTTGGTTGGCTGGTGGAGGGGCTCACGCTGATTGCTGATTGGTGGTGGTGGAGATAGGGGTGTGTGCCTGACAGAGAGGGGAGGAGAGAAGGGGGGAGAGAAAGAAACCGAGGGAGAGAGAGAGAGAGGGGGTAATGGCTAGACAGAGAGAGGCCAGCTTGGAGCCAGGTTGCATGTCTGCATGCTCATACATCCAACAATGGCCAGTAATGCAACTGAGGACATGGACCTCAATAAGGGCTTGGTCACGCATAATGTATGCGGAAGAGAGCAGAACAGGTTTATTGCTAAAACAAGGCACTGATGTCAATACACATTTTGGAACAGGAAAGACGATGGTAGCCATTTTAGAAGTCAGACCCTACAATAACCCTGTATTACAAGCAATTCCCTCTTGGTGCAGGACCGGCCATCTTATAAAAGACAGGTCAGGTCGCCTGTGATGGCTGTAACAGCATTAGTTTTATAGCAGTAGAAGACAGGTGCAACTCCCCCCGCTTCATTCATTCAATCAATGTCATCCATTTCCTTGATGAAGGTATGCCGTGGCCTTTTTTATATATCTTCGACAGGCATCTGTCAGATTGTGTGTAAAACAGTAAACTGTTTGTCTTTAGCCACAGCTGCCTTGAAAAACATTGAATAGCCATGTAAGCATTCCTCATTTGAACCAGTGGTTACCACACACTTGAAACTAGCATGTCAACCTGCAGTTTGGAGCCAGCATGGGTTTCAACAAGGTATGATAAGGGCACGGTCACACCGCACTTTTATTCTATCTATGAGGGGGTATTCTGCCAATGCATTTGGCTTGCTGCCATTTGCGGATTTCTGCCAAAAAAGGAAAACGCTCTATTCCCATTGAAATGCAGTAGCAGAATCCGCCCTCATGGGTAGAATAAAAGTGTGGTGTGACCGTGCCCTAACATGGCTTATTTTTTCTTCAGTTAATTGAAGTACAAACATAGTATTTTTACCCTTGTGACAAGTGCCTGTTGAAGACAGACTTGCTGACTAAAATGCCAGGGCATGCCTTTGAGGTTGATATGATGCTGTTTGTCTGGCAGCATGTTAAACTACCACTAACAATGGTTAGATAATATTCCATCATCTGTGCTCTGTTGGTGATGTCTGTCTGCCTGCCTGCCTGCGCCACTCTGCACCTCATGCCTGCTCTAATGTGTCACCTACATACCTCTAGCATGACCGTAGCGCGTTCTAAACGTGTCCTAAATGTGATCCTGTTTCATTACACGCCATCTTTGACAGTGACACCAAGGACCGTGTGTGTGTGTGTGTGTGTGTGTGTGTGTGTGTGTGTGTGTGTGTGTGTGTGTGTGTGTGTGTGTGTGTGTGTGTGTGTGTGTGTGTGTGTGTGTGTGTGTGTGTGTGTGTGTGTGTGTGTGTGTGTGTGTGTGTGTGTGTGTGTGTGTGTGTACACGTGTGTACACACGCGCACATAGCCTGTGGGAGTAGGTTCACAAAGTCAGGAGTAAAACTGGTTAAAACCCAAAGACGGACGAGGAGGCCAAACTTTTAAGGATTTTAAATCAGCCTGGGAGAACACGATCAAGAAACTAAACACATTACAGGTCGGTTAGAGACCTTGACAGTTAATAAATTGGCAGGCTGCAGGCCTTCTGAGAGCCAGACCCAAGCAAGCACCTGGCCCTGGTACCCTCTTTAGACTCGACCCTTCAAACTCTAAAGGGCCATAAACACCGTAGTCAATTAACTTATTAACTTACATGATCACAATTGGCATATCAGGCTGCGGCCATGGTATGGCTGCGGCCACAAATTAATTCCACACATTACGTTATGAATTGCTTGCAATACCTGATTGTGTTTAACCTTTAAAACGTGTTGTTGATAAATAGTGTTCAATAACCACATCGCAGTTTGTACTGTGTGCATTTTATTAGCTGGTGCGAGTGTGTTTGTGCAGTGTCATCATCCGTTGGTTGCGCTCTGTGTTGTCTGTGACATTGAATGCCATATAATCTATCTAATGAGGTTCCAGCATGTCGTGTGGCCTGGGTATGCCAACTCCTAACACCATTACCATTTAGACAGACGAGAGCAGTGGACAGTCACAGACAGCAGGACTGGGAATATATAGGACTACCTTTCTCCTCTCTCCCTCGTCCCTCGCCTTCCGATTATCTCCTCTCCGCTATTCTCTTCTACTTCCTCCTCTTCAGGCCTCTCCTCTTTCCCTTGTATCCCACTCTCCTCCTCCTCCTCCTCCTCTCGCTGGTTGTTATTTTACCAGCTGACCAGTGGGTGGCGTCCTTTTGTCACCGCACCACCATAGCTCAGAATTGGATGTGATCGATGAACCAACAAACACTGCAGCAGCAAGAGCTTAGCTAACCAGCAAGAAGAAGGCGAGAAGCGTTCCAGTGTCCTTGCGGTCAGACTCTGCCTTAAAACTTCAACTCGTGTCTGCAGGGGAACTGTTACTGAAGACATGTACACACTCAAAACAGCAGGTTACCCCCCTCCCCCTTCTGAACTACATCTCCCATAGTCTCTGTAGGCTCCACACCACAGCTCAACCCCACCTCCTAGTGGCTGAAAGTAGCATCTACATCACAACATTCCTTTGTTTAATTGGTTGTATTTGTGAATGTGTGAACACGCATAGATTACACACTAATGTGCATATAGACATCGAGAATGTGTGTGTGTGTGTGTGTATGCGTGTTTAGTTTAGTTTTTACCATTGAATGATTTGTACATAATTAACATTTGAATGTGTTTCCATGGTGATTGTTTTTAGGGTTGATGTTTTTTTTCCATAGTTTGACGGGCGGTAGCTCCTATCATACCAATGGCAACTGCCACTCTACAATGCATTAGAGACAACAAGGTTCGAATGGAACCGATGCACTTTGCCCTACAGTACTAAAAGCATTTGAACACGACTAAATAAAGAAATGAATGAATGACCGAACAACGTATGAATGAAATGGTCTGTTATTTGCTGAGAATGTTGTTAATCGCTGTGAATGACCACTGTAGCTATAAGAGATCTAGAGTGAGTGAGAGGAGTCTTAATTTTCTTGCTTAATGTTATTTTTTTTAATACTCTGAAGCCTTTTGTAACTTTATGAGCAATGTCAAAGTTTTGGTTTTGCATGATTCTTTTCAAATGATTGTCTTGACGTTTGAGTTAATTCAGAAAGATTCCCCTTTTGTTCCCCTGACTGGTTCAAACCTGTAAATCTCTGGCGATGACACTAAACCCCACATATACTCTATTTCTATATGCTGTTGATTCAACAGGTCGGTCATTGTAACACACCCAACATAAAGTCTGATTCATAACATTCCAAACCCAAATGCCAGTGGTGGTTCATTTCCCGAGGTCATTTGGAGCAGTGAGGCCCCTTTTCCACCAAAAGAACTTCCGTTCTAGATTCTTGGAACCTTATTGGTGCTTTTTCAGGGAACCGCCGGCCATTTTTTTTTTGGTTCCAGTTCCAAATCGACTGTTCTGAACCAATTCATTTTCAGTGTAAAAACACTGGTTCAATATTATATTAGGCAGGGGGGGGGGAAAAAGAACGGAACCGGTTCAACCTGGGTGGAAAAGGGGCCTGAATGAACATATAGGCTGTGTTGGTAACCTGTGTTTCTTCATGAGAAGCTGTGAAATGTACAGAGTGATACTGTAGTGTAGAAAACTGTTCTTTACTGTCTTCTACATCCTGACAGTTTTCTGAAAAAGCTATGTTTCTATGTCAGTCGTTCTTCGATTTTTCAAAAATAGCAGACCTACAAGCTCGCTATGAGCTTGTAGATCTGCTATTTTTCAATAGCTAAAGCATAACATAATGCTAACACCAAAAGGGGTTCCCGCCCAAAATGGGTTCAACCTGGGTGGACAAGGGGCCTGAATGAACATATAGGCTGTGTTGGTAACCTGTGTTTCTTCATGAGAAGCTGTGAAATGTACAGAGTGATACTGTAGTGGTAGAAAACTGTTCTTTAACTTGAACTTCAACTCCAACCTTGCTGTCGTACCAACCGTGCTCTTATTGGGCCTGCTTCTGTCTGGGAGCGTTCTGCCTCCTCTACGGCACGGGTTCTCAAACTGGGGAGGTCCCCAAAATATTGGGGGGGCCCCGGGTTCCCAGATGATTAGCATAATGTGCAACAATGTTTTCTCACTGGATGGTAAACAAAGCAACATACAGAAGTGTATACAGGGTATTTGTCCATTTATAAAGTTACAATTCACAATTCAAGACCTTTTTAATACCAAATTATTTTCGCAATGAGAGTGAGACGAATAACCATTTAAGTCCATAGTAATTATCCATAATGTATAAATCATGGATAAGGGGTCAGGGCCGATAGACCTTTTCGGGGAGGGGTCAGAATAAATTATGGACTTAGATGGTTATTTGTCTCGACTGCATTATCTGTGGAACCAAGTCAAACTAAATGCAATATGCCTACCTACAGTTCCAAGTGCTTGTCCGGGGTTCAAATGTGATTATTTTGGGGAGTCACGGCCAGAAACAAATTGGGAACCCTTTGCTTTAAGGCAGTCTGGGAACATCACGCTGCTAAATATACTAAGGACCCCGGGTGGCCTTTAAGGGGTTCCAGGGGGTCCCCAGCAAAATTAATATAGCATAAAAATCTGTTTAACCACTTTTACCCTACTGTATATGCGTTGGTTATTTGAAAAATAACTATAACCGTACAATATTTTTTTTATCTTGACATTTTTGAAGCGTTTTAACAATACAAATCTTGTATGAGGGTCCCTGGCACACAATCCTTTCACATGGGGGTTCACGGCCAAATGTCTGTTGAAAAGGTGTGGGAAATGCAAAATAGTGAAAATTATAAAAAGCAGTATTAACTAACTGGCCAAAAAATGTAGCCTATAGTAAGTTTCACTGGCCTCAGTTGGTCTACACAGCAAGTTCTTCAGTACCCACAAATGGATTGAGGATTTTACTGTGTACCTTTTTTACTATTTTGAAAAACATTTAAAAGATGTTCAACTAGCCGGTCTACTTCAACACATTGTGAGCTTGTAGATTGGCTATTTGAACTATTCAACAATGTTTAATAGTAAAAAAAAAAGAAAAAAAAAAAAGGCAAAGAAGTTTAGGGATAAGGCACTGGTGAAAATCTAGCCCAAAGTTCCAAAGACTTGCTCTTGGTGATTGTCACTACAGTGGGTCAGCAGTGAGGAACCTTAACCTGGGTGATTGTCACTACAGTGAGTAGCAGTGAGGAACCTTAACCTGGGTGATTGTCACTACAGTGAGTAGCAGTGAGGAACCTTAACCTGGGTGATTGTCACTACAGTGAGGAACCTTAACCTGGGTGATTGTCACTACAGTGAGTAGCAGTGAGGAACCTTAACCTGGGTGATTGTCACTACAGTGGGTCAGCAGTGAGGAACCTTAACCTGGGTGATTGTCACTATAGTGGGTCAGCAGTGAGGAACCTTAACCTGGGTGATTGTCACTACAGTGGGTCAGCAGTGAGGAACCTTAACCTGGGTGATTGTCACTACAGTGAGGAACCTTAACCTGGGTGATTGTCACTACAGTGAGGAACCTTAACCTGGGTGATTGTCACTACAGTGAGTAGCAGTGAGGAACCTTAACCTGGGTGATTATCACTACAGTGGGTCAGTAGTGAGGAACCTTAACCTGGGTGATTGTCACTACAGTGGGTAGCAGTGAGGAACCTTAACCTGGGTGATTGTCACTACAGTGGGTCTGCAGTGAGGAACCTTAACCTGGGTGATTGTCACTACAGTGGGTCAGCAGTGAGGAACCTTAACCTGGGTGATTGTCACTACAGTGAGGAACCTTAACCTGGGTGATTGTCACTACAGTGAGGAACCTTAACCTGGGTGATTATCACTACAGTGGGTCAGTAGTGAGGAACCTTAACCTGGGTGATTGTCACTACAGTGAGGAACCTTAACCTGGGTGATTGTCACTACAGTGAGTAGCAGTGAGGAACCTTAACCTGGGTGATTATCACTACAGTGGGTCAGTAGTGAGGAACCTTAACCTGGGTGATTGTCACTACAGTGAGGAACCTTAACCTGGGTGATTGTCACTACAGTGGGTCAGCAGTGAGGAACCTTAACCTGGGTGATTATCACTACAGTGGGTCAGCAGTGAGGAACCTTAACCTGGGTGATTATCACTACAGTGGGTCAGCAGTGAGTGAGGAACCTTAACCTGGGTGATTGTCACTACAGTGAGGAACCTTAACCTGGGTGATTGTCACTACAGTGGGTATAGCAGCCGTGAGGAACCTTAACCTGGGTGATTGTCACTACAGTGGGTATAGCAGCCGCGAGGAACCTTAACCTGGGTGATTGGCACTACAGTGGGTATAGCAGCAGTGAGGAACCTTAACCTGGGTGATTGGCACTACAGTGGGTAGCAGTGAGGAACCTTAACCTGGGTGATTGTCACTACAGTGAGGAACCTTAACCTGGGTGATTATCACTACAGTGGGTATAGCAGCCGTGAGGAACCTTAACCTGGGTGATTGTCACTACAGTGAGGAACCTTAACCTGGGTGATTATCACTACAGTGGGTATAGCAGCCGTGAGGAACCTTAACCTGGGTGATTGTCACTACAGTGAGTAGCAGTGAGGAACCTTAACCTGGGTGATTGTCACTACAGTGAGTAGCAGTGAGGAACCTTAACCTGGGTGATTGTCACTACAGTGAGGAACCTTAACCTGGGTGATTATCACTACAGTGGGTATAGCAGCCGTGAGGAACCTTAACCTGGGTGATTGTCACTACAGTGAGGAACCTTAACCTGGGTGATTATCACTACAGTGGGTATAGCAGCCGTGAGGAACCTTAACCTGGGTGATTGTCACTACAGTGAGTAGCAGTGAGGAACCTTAACCTGGGTGATTGTCACTACAGTGAGTAGCAGTGAGGAACCTTAACCTGGGTGATTGTCACTACAGTGAGGAACCTTAACCTGGGTGATTGTCACTACAGTGGGTCAGCAGTGAGGAACCTTAACCAGCTGGGCTGGACTGTCTGCACTGCAATGTGTTATTAACTTTAATGAACTGTGATGAGTCATGACTCTTAGGGGCACAGGCCACATATTACTGTATCTTAACTACATTTTCTCTAAAAGTGAACTCATGGGCCTTGTCCATTGATACCAGTCGAAACGGGTGCTTCATCATACTGCCCTATACCTATATGCGACATACAGTAGGTACTGATGTCAACACAGTGATGGATGAGCTATACTGTGTGTATGACACAAATGTGATGATCCGCCAAATGCCACGTCTACAAACATTTCACCCCGTTTGAAAACTGTGAGCCGCATATAGCAGCATATCCACTGTGCTGTAATTCTGAATTATTATGCAAAAAAAAAAAGTTTTTTCAACAGAATGTCTTTGAAAACGCTAGAGAATATTAAGTAGGAATTGTGCAGCAAATACTTTCTGTATGTACAGTACAGTACAGTACAGTACAGTACAACCAGTGCTCTTCTAGCCTACTAAGCTACTGAGGGCGTGGTGCTGTTTCAAGTTCAACCATATAGACTGTGCTATACACAGCTTAATCCAGACATGTTCTCATCCCTCCTTGTTTTGACCACTTAAACCTCATGAGTTGCTGAGCGGAGCCGGAGTCCCTCAGGGCTCTTTACTAGTGTATACTAGAGTACAACACGGCGCATTCTGCGAAAGTTTTCCAAGAATACAGATATAGGACTGTCACAATTACAAATTTAAGTTGACGATTAATTGTCATAAATAATTGCGATTATCGATTTTCTTTTTGAAACGTTGCGATTTGTGTTTCTGTTTGCCTTTTAGGCTTCGTAATCACAAATTCCACAGGGAAGATAATGACAAATAACTTCAATAATAAGAACTAACTGATAATTATTGAATCTATATATTTTTCTTTCCAAAAAAATTACAAAAAAGATCTATTTATGCTATTTTAAAACTATGAAAATCTGTCGTTTTTCAACATGGAAACGCAAAAGTAATTGCGATTATCTCAAATAATTGCCATTAGGCGATTATGTAATAATTGTGACAGGCCTAACATATGCTATGGTTGAAGAGGTTAAGTACATTATGTATCATCAGTGTCCTGCAGAATCTGATCATTCATCTTTTCACATACTGTATGCATTCTTATATTTAACCGACTATCAATACATTTAGTTTTTTTGCTGGATGCTATAGGGCAATATGTCAAAACCCTCTAGCGTGTATTTATTGTTGTATAATAGGCTACAGTACATTGTAATAATAACCAATGGCAGTATACTTTTTCTCCATGTTGTGTACATCACTTTTTACTTTGAATGTTGTCTGACACTTTGTGAACAAACTGCTCCCCCCCCCCCGAGATATTGTTTTAATAAAACAAGCTCAGCAGTGAAAAGTGGATTGGTTTAGGCCTCTTAAATGTTCCATTGGCGTACACGTATACTGTAGTGTTGGATGGTGACCGTGCACCACTGTACACCCAGGACGTATGTGGTACCATAACTCTTTAATATAAAGCTGTACATTCAGACGTTAAGTTCGTGTCAGGCATGTGACTGACTTCTCAGGTTTTGTGCCACTGGAAAACAGTTCTATATTAATACATGAGAAATCTTTTTTTTTTTAAAATAATTTATATCCCACGATTTTGCAACTCATTTTTTCACCCAGTGTCAATTATCTAATGTAATCCTGGGCGCTACACTTCCTCTGCCAACCTGGGGGGGCAGCGGACTGACCTCATGCTTCCTTCTATGCATGAGGAGTCCAAGCTGCTTCTTTTCACCTGACAGGGGGGAATTTCCCTGGCCGGACGTAGCGCGTGGAAGGAACACGTTATTCCGACCAGTTCCTTTCAATACATGAGAAATCTAAATGAATGATTCCAACATATTTATGAATCTACTGTAGGATATATTTGCCGTTGTTGCATCATGTATTCGTTTATTTTTTGCATTTGTCCACCTCAAGACAGTTACTAATACAACCAGGGCTTATAAATGTGTCCATGTGGCAAAGACTTGGTCTTGTCCGTGGCCATTTTTATATTCTCTTTTATTTTACACACCATTATAACAATCTTATTTTGATCATAAGACCTAATTACTGAATGTCTCCAGCTTTTCTTCAGAATATTTATGACACTGATTTGCTATGACATTAGTAGACATATTAGTAGCCCCATATGTGCCCTCAGTCCCTACGCTCATTCTGTACTGTAGGTCCGAGGAGCCACAGAATGAGCCTATAGGGACTGAGGGCACATACTGTACTCTATGGGGCTAGCATATTAGGAGCCCAACTAGTACTACTAGTGGTTCTCAAATGTTTGATTTGCCAGGACACCCTTAACTCTGAGAGTGTACACACATGTCCCATCTTTACACTCTCAGAGTTACAGACAGGGGTGGGACGATATGGGTTCCTCACGATACGATATATATCGCGATATTAGGCCCTCGATAACGATAATATCACGATATTCGATATATTGTGATATTTGCGATATATCGATATATTGTATGAAATACAAATGAAACGATATATCACGATATCTGCAACTACAAAATACTTGGAACTGAAAAAATGCAGCATTTTGTATTCCCACAAAGCTGTTTGGAGACTTTGGACAAATCACCATCCAGTAATTCTGGTTGCTGTGGAATCTGAGTGGGATTTGCTTTATTTTAGCTGTCATTTCCTCCTTTTCTAAACATGTTGTTCATCACTTCATTATGAACAACATTTCAATTTTTTTTTCCCGATATCCATATTTTAATAATCAATATTGATTATTTATCGCGGGAGGACGTATCGATATATATCGCCATATCAATATTTCAGCACACCCCTATTACAGACCTGTTATGGTCATTCGGGGCTAGTACTTTTGTGTTTCTGGTAATAATTGATGTCCACTCATTCTGTGTGTCCAGTGACCACCGCAAAAATGGAAATTTGACAACAATGTCCACCACAAGCCAGCATGGCGATGATGTCATGGATACAACACATAAAGAAGGTTCCTCCTCTACAGATTTATGTTGTATATTTATTATGTATTTAACATTAGAATTCATCAATATCTTTTTACAGTAAAGTCTCCTAGAGAAAATATATTACAGTCTAGTATCAACATGCCGATGCTTACAAATATGTACAGCTTTAGTACTTCACACAATGACATACTTTTACCAGTTGTTAGACCGTTAGGTCTCTCTTTACATAAAGTACAGAAAGTCTGATTTGTAAACCTGTGATAGTCAGATCTGATGTTTTCACAACAGAAGGTCTGGATTCAGTGGACTGAAAATCAGATTTTCCATATTTGTATACACCCAGTCTGGGACAGGGATAAAAAAAATGTAAAAATAAAAACAATGTGTTAATGCTGAGATAACACAAAATACTCGTCAAGGCCATCAAAATGAAAATAAATCACTTCAATTTTCTTTCTTTTTTTGTTGTTGATTTGTGCAAAGGTTTTTGCATAAATAATGCTTATAAGGGTTTTTTTTCTCGTCATTAGTACAATAGGACAAACCAGATCTTACTATAAATGTCACACTATTATATCACACAGAGTCATTAAATCCAAGTATTTACTATCTCACCGAATATGAGGCTGGTTCACTTTAAACTCTATTAATTGATCAGATGATTTATTATATTTAGCTATCAGCAAAAAGGATAAATCACAAAAAAATGGGTCACATGAATTAAATATGATGTTCCCATTTGAAGCAGCCAAAGAATCTCCATAGGGGACAAAAACAACTAAACCTGTATAATTACATTAACATCATTAAATAGTTATTTTTCTTACTAATATACAGTAGCACTGGCTCCGCAGGAGTGTTTGTCCTCTTACAGCGTTCTTATTCCATAAAGTATTTTTACACCAGGAATAAAAAACACAATTTGAGTGTTTAACCCATTTTGACCTGGGAACGATTCTAAAAATGTCTTCTACATCCTGACACTTTTCTGAAAAAGCTATGTTTCTATGTCAGTGGTTCTTTGATTTTTCAAAAATAGCAGACCTACAAACTCGTAGATCTGCTATTTTTCAATAGCTAAAGCATAACATAATGCTAACACCAAAAGGGGTTCCCGCCCAAAATTGGTTAAAAGGGATGTACTGATATTTAGAATTTTACTACCGTTTTATACATAGCAAAAACCATCCCCTGTCACTAAGGTGCTTGTTGATAGTTGGAACACTTTGGTACGAAGGATAATGCTCTTCATTGGAGTGCCAATGTAAACACATTGTTTTTTAATAATAATAATAATAATCATTTTATCCAATGTACCTTGGTGTGAAATAAATAGACTTGAACTTGTTTCAGTAACACCAGCGAATCCCTTTAAAAAGCTATCCATTTCTGCTACTAGCTGGAGCGAAAGTCAAAACGTGACTTTCATAACAGATTCGGGGGAAAAAGAGGAAGGGTTGCATTTTGTACTTTGCTGACATTACATCCAATTACATCCAGTCTCAGAAGAAAATGGGTAATAATTACCTGAGTTATGCCTAATGTTAACATACAGTACTGAACGACAGCAATGATACATTGCTCTGTATACGGACTCAGACTTGCTACTGTATGTTGCAGTGAAATGTTGCATGTGAAAAAGCTGCTGTCTGTTTGAGAAACACTCAGCTGGTCTCCTGGTGGTGGGTTTACACTGCTACAAGAATGCTCTGCATTTTAACTCTTCGACAGCCAGACAGATGATCAGGGTGGAAATACATATTACTGTCGTTCCAGAGTAAATCTAAATGTTTTAGAAGCGTTCAGATCTTGAGTAAGTATTTGTGGTGTACAGCAGTGGTTCCCAAACCTTTTCATTTCAAGGACCATTTGGTTCCATTTGTTCACTGGCAGTGTTGCCAGCCATTTAGACAGGGACCCACTGGAAACCACTCAAGGACCCCTGGGGGTCCCCCAGACGCCACTTTGGCCCCATTTACACTGGCAGACAAATTTCGCCTGAATCAGATCTGTGCCACATCAAGATTGAAATCCGATTGGTTTAAATGGTCACATGACTCATTTGGACAAATCCGATTCCAATCTGGATGTGGCTCAGATCTGATTCAGGCTGGATTTGGCTGCCAGTGTAAATGGGGCCTTAGAGAACCACTGATGTACAGTACAACCCATCACAAAATAACATTAATAACTACAGTATGTTTGTCTGTACGTAAGCCACAATATAACAATATATAAACTCCACTTTACTGTATATATATATATACTGTACATTGACCATGTGTGTCAGCTACATAGGCTCTCTGGCTAAATGATCTTCAATACCCCACAGTATATACAATGATCCTCAGTGTTTAAATGATATTACATCCTCACACTGCGAGATGTCCCACATTTAAAATAAAATAAAACAAATCGGCTGGCATTGAATCATAAGCTACATAGAAGCTACAGGTAGGTAGGGGATCAGGTGCATGATGGAACAAACATGGCTACGACTAAATTTTTCCAAATTCAGTCCATAATATACCTCCGATTCACTATCAGTGGTTCTCAAAGGCCCCATTTCCACCTAAAAGTTGGTTCGGAAGTGGAACCAAACAATGTCCGCCGGTTCTGTGAAAGCACCAAGGTTCCAAGAATCTAGAACGGAACCAGTTGTAGAACCAAAGATCTTTTGGTGGAAAAAAGAACCTCAGGGTTCCTTGGGGCGGTTCCAAAGGGACCCTTACAGGTCTGTAACTCAGAGTGTGTACAAATGGAAGTGTACAAAACTACAAATAGAACCAAATGGACCCCTACGGGTCCATTTGGTTCCATTTTGTAGTTTTGTACACTCGGAGTTATGTTTTTTTGCACCACTGCACCACAGAACAGATCCGACCTCGGACACAGGAGTGTATGTTACTGAGTAACACACTGTCCAGAGTGTTTCAGAACACACTGTGGACCAACGGAGCAGCTTGCAGAATGTATTGTCCACTACTGCTAACGCTACTCCAACAAACGAGGAGAAAAGATCTCTGTCAGTGTCCGTCTATCCGTCCGTCCGTCCGTCCGTCCGCTGGGCTCCTCAGATCTGGGTGTGTGTCTTGGCCGGGGGCTCCAGTTTCCGGGACAGCGCGGTGAGGATGAGGGTGAACTTGTTGAAGCGATCGGACTGGTTGACGGTGGCTCCGCGACTCCCCCAGAGCAGCCGCAGCTGGAAGTCTGTCTGGAACACTTCCAGGAGGTCTTCATCGCACTGGAAGCCTACGCACGCGCACACACACACACACACACACACACACACACACACACACACACACACACACACGCACGTACACAGACACATTTAAATAAATAAATAGTCTTCCCAGATCTTAAATGTTATTACCTAAATCTCCACTCGGAATTCCACACCTAATGTACACACACAAACATGGAGTCCATGTACATACAAGACACATTACAGTACTGTCAGGGAGAAACCTTGTATGTCCATATTTTGACTTTTATTCTTTTGTATATTCATGCCTTACCTCTTCATACTACAGTATCACACAAAAGTAGCACAAATAGCAGATCTACAGGCTCACAATGCATCGCATTGCGACATGTTGTGAGCTTGTAGATAGGCTGTTTTTGAGTGAAAGCCAAAGTGGTCAAGTCTGTCTGTCTGTGGGTTTCATGAACACTGAAGCAATAGACTGTACTGAAAAGTATTAACAAGAGCTTGTGACTATAAACTGCACTGGATCCATTGGAACACAGGTTCTTTTTTCCATTTATTTCCTGAAAAGTATGTCCAGTTTTGGATATACAAGGTTTCTAGCCGACAGAGACGATGTAGTTTGTGTAAGATCAGATAGGACAGTAGTTTTCAACCTTTTTCATATCATTCGGCATTTGAGCCACGGATAAGATTTAACCTCTCGGACCCAAAACTAAAGAATATTTCATTAAGGATAAGATTTTGTCCACAATTCCATGCTGTATTGACATGGTACTATTAGGAGAGATAACAGGCAAACGTTGATCAAAATAACAATTCTTCTACATTCTCTAATTGTGTAGACTTCTTGTATTTTAAGTACCGGTATTGCCCCGTAAGGGTCCATTTGGTTTCATTTTACACTCTCAACAGTTACCAATTAACTCTCCATCATTTAGCTGGGGACCAGCTTGAAAACCACTGGGATAGATAACCCACAGGAGCAGTGAACCACAAAGGGGCATACATACCTTGTAAAGCCGTGTGTGTGCTGGCCGTGTAGCTGTGTGCGTTGTGCGCAACGCTGCGCGCGGCCTGCAGGTGGCGCAGCATGATGTCACAGCCCTGCTCGCTGGTCTCCCACAGCTCCGCCCCCTCCAGAGTGATTGACGGCCGCTCCATGAGCGTGAGGAGGGGCAGCAGCAGAGGCATGCACACCACAGGGGGGAGGGACGCTGGGGAATGACAAGAATGTTTGTTTGTCACAAATCAGAGTGTGTGAGTTGCCTCGGCTAACCTTTATCTACGCGTGTGACTTTTATTATGTGTGGGTGGCTGGGTGAAAGCCCTGAATAATATTCCTTATTGCAACCCCCACACTCTCTCTCTCTCACACACACACTCTCTCTCTCTCTATTACAGGGTTTGTACAGGGTTTATATAGAGCACTGAAGTCTGACGTCAATATCAGTAGAGGGCGCTAAGTCCACGGGTTCATGTACTTTTTATTTGCATTGTAATTTTAGATCGCCTCATATAAGAACTGTGTTTGAAAAATAAACAAATCATCCAGGCCGTTTAACTCATATGGATATGAAGAATCAACTGACTTAAACTGTTACTGCTGCAGAATTAGTTAAAATTTTGCTAGAAACAGACAAATCAAATCAAATTTGAGTTACTGACTGTCGTAAATGATACAGAGACACCTCGCCGGGACAGTTTGTTTAATTTTGGACCACAATTCTTATATGAGACGATGATCCCATGTTATTCTCTGTAGAGAAATGACTTCCGTGAACCAGGAGATGAGCGAGTGACGTCAGGACTTAGGTGCTCTATTGTTGTACACTCTTTGTTCATCATCGATGGTACTTTTTGTTTTCTTTCCTGCTCATTATATGAGCTGTATTCTCTGTCTCTCTCCTCTGCCTGCTTTAGGAGTGGAACACCTGCTCATTATATGAGCTGTATTCTCTGTCTCTCTCCTCTGCCTGCTTTAGGAGTGGAACACCTCATTATCTGAGCTGTATTCTCTGTGTCTCTCCTCTGCCTGCTTTAGGAGTGGAACACCTGCAGGTAATAACAATCAGGCTAAAGAGAGCACTGTTTACTGTTGTTCTGTATTGACGATAATGTGCTTCTTATTGTTTTTCTTAACCTTTGTAGTTTGTATTGCTGTATACGACAGTGTAGTTTGTATTGCTGTATACGACAGTGTAGTTGTAGTTTGTATTGCTGTATACGACAGTGTAGTTGTAGTTTGTATTGCTGTATACGACAGTGTAGTTGTAGTTTGTATTGCTGTATACGACAGTGTAGTTGTGGTTTGTATTGCTGTATACGACAGTGTAGTTGTGGTTTGTATTGCTGTATACGACAGTGTAGTTGTAGTTTGTATTGCTGTATACGACAGTGTAGTTGTAGTTTGTATTGCTGTATACGACAGTGTAGTTGTAGTTTGTATTGCTGTATACGACAGTGTAGTTGTAGTTTGTATTGCTGTATACGACAGTGTAGTTGTAGTTTGTATTGCTGTATACGACAGTGTAGTTGTAGTTTGTATTGCTGTATACGACAGTGTAGTTTGTATTGCTGTATACGACAGTGTAGTTTGTATTGCTGTATTAACGACAGTGTAGTTGTAGTTTGTATTGCTGTATACGACAGTGTAGTTGTAGTTTGTATTGCTGTATACGACAGTGTAGTTGTAGTTTGTATTGCTGTATACGACAGTGTAGTTTGTATTGCTGTATACGACAGTGTAGTTTGTATTGCTGTATTAACGACAGTGTAGTTGTAGTTTGTATTGCTGTATACGACAGTGTATGTTTGTAGTTTGTATTGCTGTATACGACAGTGTAGTTGTAGTTTGTATTGCTGTATACGACAGTGTAGTTGTAGTTTGTATTGCTGTATACGACAGTGTAGTTGTAGTTTGTATTGCTGTATACGACAGTGTAGTTGTAGTTTGTATTGCTGTATACGACAGTGTAGTTGTGGTTTGTATTGCTGTATACGACAGTGTAGTTGTGGTTTGTATTGCTGTATACGACAGTGTAGTTGTAGTTTGTATTGCTGTATACGACAGTGTAGTTGTAGTTTGTATTGCTGTATACGACAGTGTAGTTGTAGTTTGTATTGCTGTATACGACAGTGTAGTTGTAGTTTGTATTGCTGTATACGACAGTGTAGTTGTAGTTTGTATTGCTGTATACGACAGTGTAGTTGTAGTTTGTATTGCTGTATACGACAGTGTAGTTTGTATTGCTGTATACGACAGTGTAGTTTGTATTGCTGTATTAACGACAGTGTAGTTGTAGTTTGTATTGCTGTATACGACAGTGTATGTTTGTAGTTTGTATTGCTGTATACGACAGTGTAGTTGTAGTTTGTATTGCTGTATACGACAGTGTAGTTGTAGTTTGTATTGCTGTATACGACAGTGTATGTTTGTAGTTTGTATTGCTGTATACGACAGTGTAGTTGTAGTTTGTATTGCTGTATACGACAGTGTATGTTTGTAGTTTGTATTGCTGTATACGACAGTGTAGTTTGTATTGCTGTATACGACAGTGTAGTTTGTATTGCTGTATTAACGACAGTGTAGTTGTAGTTTGTATTGCTGTATACGACAGTGTAGTTGTAGTTTGTATTGCTGTATACGACAGTGTAGTTGTAGTTTGTATTGCTGTATACGACAGTGTAGTTGTAGTTTGTATTGCTGTATACGACAGTGTAGTTGTAGTTTGTATTGCTGTATACGACAGTGTAGTTGTAGTTTGTATTGCTGTATACGACAGTGTAGTTTGTATTGCTGTAATTACGACAGTGTAGTTTGTATTGCTGTATTATTACGACAGTGCTTTCCTTATTCTGTACCTTGAACCCTTCTGCTGTGCTGCCTCTGGGGGTCTGACATTCCCCCTCGGGATCAATAAAGGTATATCTATCTATGATTCTACCTATCTACTGCAGTCGTGCATGCACACAGACAGACACTTGCTTTACTAAGCAACACATGCTTGTGTGTGCGTGCGTGTGTGTGTGCGTGCGTGCACGTGTGTCCACTAGTACCTGTGCCTTCGTACAGGTTCTTGTAGAAGGGTTTAAGTGTTTTCTCGTAGTTGATAGCCGTCTGCGTGTAGCTCCTTCTCAGCGCGGTCCATGTCTGCTCCAAACGGCTGATCTGCAACATGGACAGACACCACAGACAGAGATAAGCACACTTTACTCCGTGATGAAGATGCATCTACATCTTGACAGTTTTCTGAAAAAGCTATGTTTCTATGTCAGTCGTTCTTATATAGCAGACCTACAAGCTCGTAGCGAGCCACGTGAAAATAGCCGACCGGCAACAAGATTTGGTGTAGAGGGGAGAAAATGAGAGAGCCAATGATAGACCCTTGGGGAGACCCTGTGCGTGCGTGCGTGCGTGCGTGCGTGCGTGCGTGCGTGCGCTACCTGGGGCAGGTCCAGGGCCTTCATCAGGGCAGTGAAAGCGTACAGGTCTCCCACGGTGTCCTTCAGCTCCATGGCCACCAGGATGATGCGGTTGAGCGTGGACGCCCGCTCCTCCACGCTGCCCGTGCATCCCAGGATGTCCACGGCAACGCCGATCGCCATGGTGTGATGTCTGATGGGAGAGAGAGACCAAGGAGAAGGTGGACATTTAACATTAAAGCCCATTAAGACCTGGAACGCATCTGTGACGCCATAGCTTTTTAACCACTTTAACCGTTATTTTAAACTTTAGCCGTTTCAAAAATAGCAGATCTACCGAGCTTGTAGATCAGCTATTTTTTTTTATCGCGAAAATGTGTGCAAATCTTTTTGAATATATATATGCACACAAGGTAATGATAAAGTAAATAAAATGTAATGAATAACATTTTGTATAGTTGTATATAGGCCTATTCATTTGTGGCTGTCTGGATGTGGCACTGCTGGACTTTTTCTCACTGCACACGGTTTTGGAACTACTGCCATAAGTCAAATAAATGTATGTTTTGTGCACAACTACAATGTAATGCATCTGAGTCACAAGTCATAAATATGACAAGTTGGCATTCAGATCTACGACACACACTGCACTGCATGGGCCAATCCAAGTTAAAACTAAACCCAAGTCAAGCCAGCAGGCATGAAAATTAAATCAAAGTTGAATCATGAGTCCCCATGGACTCACTCGCACGTGTGTGTGCGTGTGTGTGTGTGTGTGTGTGTGTGTGTGTGTGTGTGTGTGTGTGTGTGTGTGTGTGAGCAGTATAGTAAAATTCTTAGTGTTAATTCATACTTAATTTAACTCAGCGTGTAGCCTACAAAAATTGAACTGTTGAACTGACTGTGCACAGACATAACCTTGAATGTCCAAAAACTGTTACTCTTCCAAAAATAAAGAAACCTGTGTTCCAAAGGATTCAATGTACTTATTTAGTCACACGCTCTTGTTAATGTTTTTCATTTGTTCGGTGTTTATAAAACCAGACTTAACCACTTTCACTTTCATGAAAAAAGAAGCAGGTCTACAAGCTCACGTGTGGCATGATTAGCTTGTAGGTGGACTATTCTTTGCTACTTTCGCGTGACACTGCAGGGCAGTGTAATTTATGAAAAACTACTGTTATTATTGGCTATTCACAAATAGCAGACACACACGCTCATATAGTGCGTCACTTTGTGCCGCGCTATAAATCTTGAACATTTGTGCAAAAAAGTTGAAAGATGTATGTATACATTCACAGTGTATGTTACAACAGTACAAGTGAGAAAAACTGGGCGAGGAGCGCCCGGTTCTGTTTTTCTCCTTTAAAGGTCCAACAGGTCATTCACAGTGAGTGTGTATGTAACTATCCAACAGGTCAAAGGTCATTACCTCTCCAACAGGTCCAGTCTCAGCTGCTGACCGTGTGGCAGAGTCACCAGTTCCAGACCTGAGGCCACGCCCATCTGCTCCTTCAATTCCTCGGACACACCCAGTATCCTAGCAACCTGACAAAACAAAAGACACATCCAACCAGGGTTTACAACACGTTGTATGGAGTGGACCCCCTGGGGAAGAGTTTGCATTATTTTTGAATTTCTTAAGACAAATCTCAGTCTCTGGCACAAAACATTTTCAGATGTCAGATGTCAGACTGTGGCTCAAGAGGTGGTTCAAGAGGTAGAGCAGGTCATCCAATGATCCATGGGTCGGCGGTTCGAATCCCGGCTCCTCCTGATATCAATTTGGTGTTCCTTGGCACAAACAGGTTCTGAGAACTACTGTGTCTGTCTGTCTGATAATCTGTCCTTTCATAGTTGTATTGTGGTGGTAAATGGTAAATGGTGCATTTATATAGCGCCTTTATCCAAGGCGCTTTACAGAGATTGTGCATTACATTCACACACCGATGGCAGCGGAAACCATGCAAGGAAGGCACCAACTAGCACATCGGGAGCAATTAGGGGTTCAGTGTCTTGCTCAAGGACAGTAACTCTGGGGGAGCCCGGGTTCGAACTGGCAACCTTACGGTTACCATCCAGGCACTACCCCTGAGCCACCGCTGCCCCGTGGTGTGTGTGAACTGCATGTATGTCAGCGTGCGGTTGGACTATGGCTGCATGTCTCAGCTGCGTTGTTTTTTCTTCTGGGCTGTTGATGCTTGTGGTGCATCATGCGATTCTTTTTAATGTGAGCAGCAACAACATGAGCAGCAGGCTAGTTTTAATCTAATTCTCTGCAAGTCGGATGGATAGAGGAACCGTTTTTAAGATCAGCAGTAAACATGTTTTCCTGCTGATTAGATGGTGTCTTTGTGTGTCTGTCTATGTAAGAACAGTGAGAGAACACGCATGTGTTTGTCTGTCTACCTGTACACTTGTATGTCTGTGTTGATGTATGGCTTTTAACCCATTAAGACCTGAGGCCGATTCTACAAATGACTTCTAAATCAGTAGTTCTCACACTTTCACGATTTCTCCAAAATGTTCCAAAATAGCAGATGTACAAGCTTGCAGCGCGCCACGAGCTTGTATATCTGCTATTTTTGAATAGCCGACACAAAAATCTAAAATGACACAGATTCTTTCCCGGTATTGCTGCAATAATGCATGCTTGTTATCCCCACCTGCTGGTGGTGCCCAAAGGGCAGAAATTATAGTTTATAGTTTCCGTCGTGTGATTCTGTCTGTCCTTCTGTCTGTCTGTGAACAGCCAATCTCGGACACCGATCGGCATGAGACTGTGCACACACACTCCCAGAAGGACAAGGAAGAACGCACATTTTACAAATCAGCCTGATATAGCACCACCATGTGTTTTGGTAAAACTTTAGTAACTATTTGTTAACACAAATCTCAAAGTATTATGCAACTATGCGTACCAGGCAGTCGGCCATCAGCAGGTGTCTGGCTATGCTGTGGTGGTCGTGGTCGAGCAGCAGCTCTTTAGCTTTCTTCAGAACCACCATCTCCAGCGGCTTGTTCTCCGGCGGCAGAAGACGAGAAGTGAAGTCCGACGGCCGGAACGCCGACTCCGTCTCAAACACCGGGCACCGAAACGCCGTCCTGTCCTCCTTTTCCCTCCTCTTCTCGTCCTCTTCCTCCCTCCCGCCACCACCGCCGTCCTCTTCCTCTCCCTCGCTGCTCTCCAAGGCGGCGATGGCGTGGTGATAGGAGCTCCTGTCCAGCGCCCTCCTCCCCACCTCCACGCTGTCCTCCTCCCTCCCTGCGTCTTCTCTCCTCAGACGCTCCACGTAGCTGCAGGACTGTGGCTGCAGGCCTTGGCTGTGGTCTGTGATGGGAGGTAAAAATAAATTAAAAAGAAAAACATTTGGGCTAACTGAAATAAAAATGAGGCTTCTGTAAAAAAAAACGAACTAAAATCACAGAGATAAAGTGTCCTTAGTTTTAGTCAGTATCCAATAATCCTCTTTAAAACATACTGTAGCAGATCTGGTATTTTCAGAGCTGTTTTAATCTCGCCCGTGACTAACTAAACTAAACACACAACTAAACTAAAACTAAGCCTTTTCACAACACTAAATGAACTAGCAACCCCACAAAAATGAAATGGAAAACATGACGTCAAAACGAAATGAAAATAAAAACTACACGCTACAGTATAATAATAACCTTGGCAGTTATGGGTGTGGGGGGCTAGTACGTTTGTCCCCTCCCAGGGGACAGGGCTGGGCGGCTGGCTGACCCTGTGCTCCGTGTCCTGCTGTGAAGCAGGTAGCTGGTCCACGCTAGCAGGAGGCATCATGGGACTCTGGGGGTGGGCTGAGATCTGGAGCTGATGCTTTAACTTCAGTGGCTTGGCTGGGGGCACAGGGGGGACCATGGAGGCTGTGTGGAGGCCATCAAAGAATTAAGTGTCTAACAAATAAATAGATACATAAACAAACCAGGGATGAAAATGCATAATGTCAGAGTATGGTAGTTCATCAAGTATCATTCAATAAACCCAAACATGAAAGTATTTTAACCCATTTAGATTCATTTTTTGACTGGAGGGGTCATATTTTGACAGCAGGAATTGCCTGTCATAATTTGACCCCCATAATTTGACCCCCATCAGCCAACACTCCCCACTGACAGGTAGTTACCCCCCCCAGAGAGGACGTATAGGGCCTTATAGGTTTCTGAAAATCCTATGTTTCTATGTCAGTCGTTCTCAAACATTTTCATGTCAAGGACCCCTAAAAATATATGTAATTGGCCGCCGACCCCCATCTGAAAATATGTTTTTCCAGGGACCCCGTCCCCAGAAGCAAATATTTGAGTTAAAAACGTTCACTCGGGCCACATTTTCCAAAAAATTCAAAAATATTTTCAATAGCTAAAGTATAACATAATGCTTAAAACACCAAAAGGGGTTCCCGTCCAGAATGGGTTAATGACCGAAATGTCACATAATTCCTGTATGATGACAATTTTTTTTAAAGGAAAGTATAAGTGGTTCTACCTCCATTCCTCCAAACACAGCGGGAGGTGTCTAGCGGAGGAGCTGTAAGGCCAGTGGAGGGTGAGGAGGAGGAGGAGGAGCAGTCCAGGGGTTTGGAGGAGGAGGAGGAGGTGAGGGAGGGCTGAAGGTGCAGGGAGTGAGGGAGCCGGAGCATGGGCACCTTGCTGGGTTTGGGGGGCGGTTTGGGACACAGCTGGCTGTCTGAACCCCGGATGGCCTGGCCTGTAGACAACAAGAGTACAACAGTATCTATCTCGGCCTCTGGACTGTACCAAGGACTATTAAATGAGCACAGGAAGCGAAGACCGTACGGTGGACTCCATGTTGCTCCCTGGAAGGAAAGAAACATGCGCAATGGGCTATATGCAGCCAACACTTCCGCGTTCAGCTTCTTTGGTCTCAATAGAGCGTTGCAGTCCCGCCCCCTACCATGGACCAGGAAATGATTCTCCGTTCCTTTTCCTCATAGACATTTCAGAAAGTATTTATTTAAAGACGTTTACGCCGCAGACAAAGCCAACTCGAGTCGTGACAAATCATGACAACAAACACATTTTTTTGGGCCGAACAAATAATTAGAAAGAAGAAAAAAACGGCAGGTTACAACACTTTTTTGTTGTTTTTCTTCTTTGTAATTATTTGTTTGGTCCAAAATATTGTTTGTGTTGTCATGAGTTGTCACGACTCGAGTTGGCTTTGTCCGCGGCGTAACCGTCTTTAAATAAATACTTTTTGAAATGTCTATGGGAAAAATGCATTGGGATTCATTTCCTGGTCCATGGTAGGGACTGCGACGCTCTATTGCGCATGTTTCTTTCCTTCCAGGGAGCGATATGGAGTCCACCGTACGGTCTTCACTTCCTAACCTTATTTAATTAACTGTACTGAACCTAAAGATACGGTGTGTCAGAACAAGAGCAACAGGACACAGAGGGAGGAAGAGTCACAACAGTCTCAAGGCCAAGAACAGGTTTTTTTAATAACATTTCGACATTGTCTGAATGTAGCCGAACCAAAATACGTTTTACTCTTATGTACCTGTACACCAATAAAGTACAGCATCAAAAACATAAAAGACAAACAAGAAAAAACCTGTAAGAGGGAGGATGAAAACTCTGCTGCATACTCAACAGTTAGAGTCTAACTAACTGATGTCCGAAATGTGTTGGGACAGCAGGGTAGGTAATGAGGACAAAATGATGTCATTAAGAACTTTGCCTGTCAGAACAAAGTTTGGACATTCTTGACCTCTGAGATGTTCTAACCAGTCGAAGAAACACAGAACATTGTGTGAACGGGCAGAAGTTCAAGGTGTGTGTGATTTATTTAGTTTTGTGTCTGCATTCTGCCCAAGGCTTCTGATTCTGCTAGCAGTGAAAGCAGCGATAGTTTTGAAGAGACGTCAGATCAGGAGGTTAGGATCTATGACGGACCACAATGGAAACAAGCCACATTCTGTAGGCTTTCTTGGGTTTAACACTCCCCTTAGCAGACCTTGTACTGTACTGTGCTTTTTTCCCTGCAAACTGTTAATAAAGTAATCAATCAGTCTGATTCTAATCAAAACTAGTCTCACAAGCCAACCTCCAGGAGGTACAGACACCTCTGGAACCATGCATAAACACAACCGCAAGTCGCAAGAAATGGCAAACTCTGCCAATCAGTTAAGCCGGCGGTTTGGGTTGGCCAATCAGGGAAGCCGATGCATCAGACCCGCGGATCTTTCGGTTCTCGTAAGCCGTAGCACCTCACATTATATGAGACACACACACACACACACATACGCGCACGTGCACACACGCACACACAGACACACCCACACACACGCCATGAATTATAGTTTTTTACATATAAAGTCAGTTATCTTGCTTATCATAGACACTTCCATAATGTCATATCCAGACCCTTGGCTCAACATGGTGGCTTGTTTATTATCTGAAATTGAAATCACTTGCTGAAATATGGAACCAAATATGACCCCAGGACACTTTTAAATTACATTTTCCATTCACATGCTAATCATTTTTGGGAATTCCTAGGGGTTTGCCAAGTGCCTGGAGTGGACAGTTGGACAGTGGACAGTTGATTCCTTTTACTTGCCAGTGTGTGGACAAACAAGCACACTGACCTGCCAGGGGCTCTGTGGGTCTCCGAGGGAAAGTGGGGCTCAGGACTGGCTCGCTGCCCGTCCGATATACTGGAGACTTGGGACCGGGGCTGGGAAGGAGTGTGTCTGAGTGCTGGGGCTGTGGTCTGGACCCTACGGAGAGGAGGAGTTTTTCATTGATTAATTAATTGATTGATTGATTGATTGGTGTCTTTATTTGCCAACCAAATTTTGGTTGGCAAATGCGGAAGTGCAAACGAGCGCTCAATGTTAAACCCCAGCTGCGCAGGGTTTCCTCGTCATAAATGCACGGGCCCGCCTGCAGTTCCAGCTCTGACCAGTAGGGCTCAGTGCTTCAACGCTGGCCAGCCTTTCTGGGGGCTTGGAGGTGACCCGTTACCTACCAAGAGGGAGGAAGCTTTCTGATTGGTGTGTCATAAGGGGGCGTCACCTACCAAGAGGGAGGAAGCTTTCTGATTGGTGTGTCTTAAGGGGGCGTCACCTACCAAGAGGGAGGAAGCTTTCTGATTGGTGTGTCTTAAGGGGGCGTCGTCGCTCCTGAACCTGGTTGAGGCTTGCTGGTTGGCTGCCACACCTATCCTTCAACCTGAGTGAAAAGGGTTAACCATTAACAAACATTTATTAAAACAAAAAAGAAGAAATGCATTGGAAAACAATATGCATTTTGGATATTAAAAAGTGGCTGAACACGCGTGCCAGGAAATAAAGGAAGAATTTGAAAAACACACGATTTGAAATGCAAATATGTATTTGTACTTGACTAAATCAATGTTCAAGTAGGCATTTATTTTATTGAAGTATAGTTGTTCAATGATACATTACTGAGTGTGTGCACGTGTATGCTCTAACCTGAGCTGGTTGCTTCTGCTGTCCTGTATGTGCGTGTGGTCATGCGTGTGTGTGTTGTCATGACAGTGGCCATTGGTGATGTTGAGGCTGAATCGTTTCTGGTTCCTCTTCTCCGTTTGCCCCGCCTCTCGGTGGTTGCCGACCAATCCGTACTTCTCCTCCAGGCAGCGCAGCGGTAGTGCTCGGTTGATAGGCTGGAAGATAATGGCCCCCACCACCTGCCAATCAATCAGAATCAATGAATGAACAATCAATCACACACACACACAACTAAACTTTTTTTAATTGTCCAGTTCAATCAGTTGAACTGCACTGTAGCGATCTGTATGGCTGCACAGTTCCATGCATCACAAGTTAATGAATTGATTGCTGAACTTCATTGGAGAATTCACCTTTTGAGCCGTACTGGTCAGTAAATACTGAATAGTACTTTTACTTGGAAAAAGCAGATCCTTTAATTTCAAGGGCCCCCATAATTCTGAGAGTGTACAAATGGAACCAAATGGACTTTTACGGGTTAATTTGAGACTTTGAGAAACACTGGTCTAACAGTGTTTCCAGCGAGCCAACAAGCATGCACAATGTCAGCACCCTTAGCTCTGTTTGAATGGAACAGAGCCTTGATTAATATAATTGGTAACACCTGTGAAGGAAGAAAAGAAAGAGCCCAATTTCTTTCCAACATGGCTGCTGTACAGGATCACGTACGCACCACAAGACCACAAGTCTCAGGGAGAACTAATGTGATGTTTGGACCATTTCCCCCTTTCCTTTTTGTTGTGGAGTAATTAAGGAATTTAATCTAACAAAACAATGAACTCTTTATCAAGATCACAAGTTTGAAAGTATGGCTTAATTGGACTGGTCCAGTGATTGCATGCAGTATTTGGGATCCACGCCAACAAAACAAGAGCTACAGGTAATCCTGCAAAAAAAAAAAAAACACCTGTTTTTGTGTTCACCGGTTGAATAAATTACGTTCACTGCTGAAGGTTGTCTAGAGCAGGGGTTCTCAACCCGTGGGTCGCGACCCCTCGGGGGGTCGCCAAATTATTTTGGGGGGTCCCCAAATTAAAAAAATAAAAATAAATAAAATGGAATTTAAGAGTTTATATAGTACGTGGTGCATGCATAAACTTTCCTTAATGATTATATCTGGATTCAGTATTCATTTGATATATTTTCTCTATTATTAAAGTTATTTTTGCAGTCAGTTTGTATTGGTGGTGGGGAGGGGGGCAGGGAGGGGGTCGCAAGACCCCCGGAAATTTCCGGGGGTCCCCAGCCAAAAACGTTGAGAACCCCTGGTCTAGAGAGACAAGTCTTAATTAGTTTGCAATTGCTGATATTATGCAATTGATATGATTGCATAACAGAGTCTTTGGGCAGTGACTCTGTGCTAAAACTACACAAGGATATCTAAACTCACCTGCGAGACAGGTTTCCTGTTGCCAACGTAGTATCGTATGAGGGCGGGGACGCTGTCAAAGCCCTCCCTCTCCAGCCGGTACTCCACTCTGGAGTACGCTTCGTTCAGTGTCACCACCTAAAGAGGAAAGGGCAGACATATAGTTATTTACTGTCTGTTTGCCTGTACTGTCGTTGAGGAGCATGTTCAGCCACAGACATATATCCCTCCTCGGCACACCACATAGTCACTAGGATAGTCCTTTGTGCCCGCAGCCATCAGGCTCAACCACAACCACGCGTGATCCCTATACTGTATATATATATATGAGGAGTTAACACCTGCTTTGTCAGTTACTATTGATGTTTGACTCCTGCACGTGGACTGGCTGGCAATGATGTACATACAATTGTCCAACATTGACATGCAATGCTTGTTAGGATAACTGTTGACAACGAGTACATATTCATTCATACCGCATATATTTATTGACTATACATAGTATACCCTGTCGTACCTGCTTGTTGATTTTAAAGTGCTGAGCGGCATTGCGCCATTGGCAGGTCAGGACGTAACATCCTGGACTGGACAGTGAGTCGCGGAGGAGGAAATCTCCATCCCTCTGCACCAGGTTCTCTGCCACCTAGAAATGAGAGCAGGCGTGTAATTAATTAAGAAAAAAAGCAATGTGATAGTTGTCTGGCTACGCGAGACTATACTACAATAGGGACAGCAGGTTGAGACTATACTACAATAGGGACAGCAGGTTGAGACTATACTACAATAGGGACAGCAGGTTGAAAACAGACGAGAGACAAACACAAGTCTATAACACGTCTCATGTGGATGGCCCGACGTGAATGTGCTGATCTAAAACCAGATTAATCTGCTCAACACTTTCAGATCTAAAAGCAGATTAATATGCAGAACACTTTTATAGGTGGAGAAAATGAGAATGTGAGGTATTGCCACCCTCTGCTGGGACCCCAAATGTCCACCCTGGAAGAGACGCACAGTTTTTGACCTTGTGTTTATAGTGCTAACATTTCATTAACTCTAATAATGGTTCACCGCAATACTGCTGGTTGTTTTATGAGCACAGTGCCAGCTGTCTCTTAGTAGTTAGATTATATTAGACATAATAGTTATGTGAGGAACCTCTTCATGGTGGTTTACTGTAGAATTATTAGTCACCCCCCCCTCTCTCTCTACCCCCCCCCCCCCCCTCTCTCTCTCCCCCCCCCCCCCCCCCTCCCTCTCTCTCTCCCTCTCTCTCTCTTCCCCCCTCCCCCCCCTCTCTCTCTCTCACACACACACATACTTTAAGCAAGTGTTTTTATTGCAGGCTGTATGATGTTAGTTTACTTTAGACGGAGGAAAGGGCTTATTAAAATTGATTACATCTCTGTGCTGAGCTTGATGAAGGCTGGGCTTTCACATGGCTCTCTCTCACACGCATGCACACACACACGACGCACGCACGCACGCACGCACGCACGCACGCACGCACGCACGCACGCACGCACGCACGCACGCACGCACGCACGCACGCACGCACGCACGCACGCACGCACGCACGCACGCACGCACACACACACACACACACACACACACACACACACACACACACACACACACGCACACACGCACACACGCACACACGCACACACACATGCACACATGCACACACACACACACATACACACACACAGCGCACACAGGGCTGATGATGTTATAACCCCAATTTTGCGCGCTCGTGTGTGTCTGCCGACATTCTAATAATAGATGATCTGGTTGGACCAGTCACCAACCAACCACATTGTTAAACAGAGGGAATCACGTCTTAGGTGTGTGACGTGTGTGGTGCGTGTGTGTGTGTGTGTGTGTGTGTGTGTGCGTGCGTGCGTGTACGTACCTGTCTGGGTATAGCTCCATGGTACCACGCGTGGCTCCTTGGTTCTTCTGAGCTCATCTTCAGTTCCTCCTCCAGTTCTCTGTGGAGCTTCTCAGAGGAGCAGTCCATGATGAACTGGTCCCTGGAGAACTACACAAACACACACGCAAAATGCTTAATTAATCAGTGTCCATTTTGGGTGCTGATGAAACTTATGACATAACATTTAAGGCATACACAGTGCATAGACAGAACAGCTCAGAGAGACAATAATAAAGAACAATAATAGAGAAATAATACTTAAGTCTGCAACGAGATACTGTAAGCTGCAAGGAGGGGTAGAGAGAGGGAGATGGGATTTAAGAGGAAGATGTGGCAGACTTTAGCGGGTCACTTCACAATGTGTTCTGTTAGGTTCCATAGTTACTGCATTACTGCACAATAGCATGGTGAAGGTGAAAAGACCTGTACAGTGACAGTGTGAGCCAACACAAAAGGAGCACAAACAGAAGCCAGTCCAAATGTCCTCCAAGGAAACAAACGTATAATTCTCCAATGTTAAGTTCCAATCCCATATACTGGATATAGAATCCAATATAATATATACAGCAATGATTGAAAGAACAAGACACACGCACGCACGCACGCACGCACGCACGCACGCACGCACGCACGCACGCACGCACGCACGCACGCACGCACGCACGCACACACACACACACACACACACACACACACACACACACACACACACACACACACACACACACACACACACACACACACACACACACACACACACACTTACATGACAACTGCTGGGCCTCTGCATTGTTCCCCCATCCGTCTTTTTCAAATATAAATTATAAAGAGAGACACTAGCTTTCTCCTTCACTCTTTCTCAAACACGCACCATTCTCATTCTCTCTCTCTCTCTCTCTCTCTCGACTCATTTGTAGTGTGTAGTGTGTGTTTTGTCACGTCGCCCCTCCCTCCTTTGTGTTTTGACCCAAAGCCTTGCCATGACGTCAGCATCTTGCCACCCTTACCTGCCTCACCTGTACACAGAACACACCCTGACCCCCCACACACACACACACACACACACACACACCCTGACCCGACACACATAATGACACCTCCATCACACAGACAGAGACTCCATGACGCAACCAGCTCTGTCACATCAGGTGCCTGCAAATAATCATGTTTTGTGTTTTGTTTTGTTTTGTTTTGCGTTTGTGAGTAAAGCACGTGAATCTGATTTATATTTGTTTTTAGTTTTGAAAATCTCATCGTCTGTCGTGTTATCTGCTCACATTACTTTGAACAATATGTTATATGTGTGAGCTTGTAGATCAGCTATTTTCATTTGTGCTTGTTTTCATAGACCTGGCCACTTGTTTCTCTTGCAAAACTGGCAACACAGCAAGAGAAAGAGGAACTTATGCACACACAAACGCAATGCACTATATGGGCTGTAAGAAGAAGGTGAATAGCAGACCACATTTGAACACAAACATTAAGGTTCGTGTCTGTCCACAAGGTCCATGCCGGTACAGTGTGTGTGTACATGGACTATGTGTCTCCGCTCTGTACTTTTCCTGTTTACTCTATATTTCCCTATCTCTGACTCCCATTAGAGACCCCATGGCCCCATGTCTCCATACAGTACATGACAGGAAGCCATTATATGACATTACACTCCCCCTTGTAAATTAGAATACAGGAAGGAATAGAATATTTAAAAAAACATGCTTTTATAATCTCGTCCCATGCAGGATTTTATTCATTCTAAACTTGAGACTAATAGCATAACAGAAATAAATGTGGTGTTGTATGCGTGCATAAAACGCATACAGAACTACATTAACCAATTTTGACCTGAGATCAGATTCTAAAAATGTCTTCTACATCCTGACAGTTTTCTGAAAAAGCTATGTTTGTATGTCAGTCGTTCTTCGATTTTTCAAAAATAGCAGACCTACAAGCTCGTAGCGCGCCACTCGGTGGCGCGCTATGAGCTTGTAGATCTGCTATTTTTCAATAGCTAAAGCATAACATAATGCTAACACCAAAAGGGGATCCCGCCCAAAATGTGTTAAAGGGCAAGGTTACATGTACTGTACAATAATGTAGGCTACTTATTGATTCCACTGTACAGACAGAGCAGTATTGACTCCACGCATGATAGAATCCAGAAGCACTCATAATATATTAGTCACGTTGTCTTGATACAGTATACCTTAACCCATTTTGGGCGGGAACCCCTTTTGGTGTTAGCATCATGATATGCTTTAGCAGTTTAGCTATTGAAAAATAGCAGATCTACAAGCTCATAGCGCGCCACCGAGTGGCGCACTACGAGCTTGTAGGTCTGCTATTTTTGGAAAATCGAAGAACGACTAACATAGAAACATAGCTTTTTCAGAAAACTGTCAGGATGTAGAAGACATTTTTAGAATCTGATATCAAGTCAAAATGGCTTAACAATCCCACCACACAAGCTTTGCTACTGCAGCTGGGTATTGGGTAAGTGCTGATTCTATCCCATGTCGGTCACTCATCTCACCAGAGAGTTGTTTTTGTTTTTGTTTTTTGTCCTTTATTTTTGATCAGGTCAGTGTAGAGCGGTAGTTCCCAAACACTGGGTCGGGACCCATTTGTGCGTCACAGACCCATTTTTATGGGTCCGCGATAGTAAATGTCACTTTTGTGTCCTACATTTTGTTTTTCATTTCTATTTCAAAAGATTACTCCCAAACAAATCTATAAATTACATACATTAGAAAAAAATAAATTAACTTTAAAGAAGTAGTGAAAATGGCAGATTGTAGCGTGTACTTTTGACTAGTTTGAGTCCCGAGGAAATTACTTTTGGGTCTCGAGCTAAAACATTTGGGACGTTTGGGTGTAGAGAGACAGGAATGGTGGAAGAGAGAGTAGGGGAGTGAATCGTGATGAGGATATGGTCCTGGCCTGGGAAACAAACTGTTAGGATATGTGGTACGCTCCCTAACCTGGGAAACAAACTGTTAGGCTATGTGGTACGCTCCCTAACCTAACTCGGCTATTGGGTCGCTCCACCATAGTGTCTTTAATGAAGGGCATTGTCACATGAACAGCCAGACATTCTTACTGATGAACACGGGACAGATTACATAACGGCAGTCACACAGCATCATCCTCCACTCTTTGGCTGAGGTCTCTATTTGATATTGATGTGAAATGGTTGAGCCAACAGAGCTGGATCAATAATAGTGCTACTGTTAACTGTTCAGTGTGTGAGCTAATAGAAATTAATGGGGGGGGGGGGGGCATTTACACATGGTTCACAGAACACACACACACACACACACACACACGTGTGTGAGGCCCACGCACACTAAACGGCCTCATATGAATGAATATGAATGCACACGACCATGAATGCACAAAATACTTTTTGTGTATAGTACACAAGAAACAATGACATGGACACATACTAGGTAGACATAGGAATTGATCATATTTTATTGATACCAATGCCATTAGCGATTCTGCTTAACGGTCCGATTCCTTATCGATTCCCTCGTCCTTTCCTGATCATTCTGATTCTGATGAATGCATGATGCATGCATGCATGCAATCACACAAACACACCCTACGGACAGAAAGACAGCCGTCGGAACACAGTCAAATCCTTAGTGTTCATTTATCTATTCCGGATTTTACGGGAGTGAGAACGTCTTGTCTACTAGTCACTTCAGTAGAACGTTTGTTTGTTGTCATCCATGTATAACTTCAATTTGGATTATAAATAAGACGTCACATGGAAAGGCAGGCAGGCAGGCAGGCAGTTCTTTATTCATCTGCACTTGACTTGTGGCTTGTGGGACGGACCAGTAAATCTAGATGCCGATTTAACTGACGCCACTCATCTCATACACTCATCTTTTACTGGCAGAGTCCCCACCCACAGCCACCCACCCACCCACTCATCCATCTATCCGTTCATGCACAAAGGACCGGACCACATGCATTACAGTAATAACCCCCTGTGCAGTGGCTCTGTACGTCATCGCACAGGTTTGCCCCCCAACCCCCCCGCCCCCCCAGCAGTCAATATGAACGATCTCCAGTGCGGGCGGTCAGGTTGGGGGCGAGATGGTAGGGGCGGTGGAGGGAGAGGGGTGTAGGGGCGAATGGAGGGATGGGATGAAGGTGAATAGGAACAGGGTAATTTGATAGGTGACACTAAAAGGAAGTAAGATGATGATGCCGTGGCGTGGGAGGGGAGAGGTGGATGAGTGACGGAGGTAGAGGGGGTGGAGGTACAGTAGAGAGGGGTGGAGAGATAGAGAAGGATGAGAGATAGAGGATGAGAGATAGAGGATGAGAGTGACGGAGAGGCAGAGAGGGGTGGAGAGATGGAGAGGGTGAGAATGATGGAGAGATATAGGGATGGAGAGGCAGAGAGGGATGGAGAGGCAGAGAGGGATGGAGTGATAGAGAGGGATGGAGAGGCAGAGAGGGATGGAGTGATAGAGAGGGATGGAGAGGCAGAGAGGGATGGAGTGATAGAGAGGGATGGAGAGGCAGAGAGGGATGGAGTGATAGAGAGGGATGGAGAGGCAGAGAGGGATGGAGTGATAGAGAGGGATGGAGAGGCAGAGAGGGATGGAGTGATAGAGAGGGATGGAGAGGCAGAGAGGGATGGAGTGATAGAGAGGGATGGAGAGGCAGAGAGGGATGGAGAGATAGAGAGGGATGGAGAGGCAGAGAGGGATGGAGAGATAGAGAGGGATGGAGAGATAGAGAGGGATGGAGAGATAGAGAGGGATAGAGAGGGATGGAGAGGCAGAGAGGGATAGAGAGAGAGAGGGATGGAGAGATAGAGAGGGATGGAGAGGCAGAGAGGGATGGAGAGGCAGAGAGGGATGGAGAGATAGAGAGGGATGGAGAGGCAGAGAGGGATGGAGTGATAGAGAGGGATGGAGAGGCAGAGAGGGATGGAGAGGCAGAGAGGGATGGAGAGATAGAGAGGGATGGAGAGGCAGAGAGGGATGGAGAGATAGAGAGGGATGGAGAGATAGAGAGGGATAGAGAGGGATGGAGAGGCAGAGAGGGATAGAGAGAGAGAGGGATGGAGAGATAGAGAGGGATGGAGAGGCAGAGAGGGATGGAGTGATAGAGAGGGATGGAGAGGCAGAGAGGGATGGAGAGGCAGAGAGGGATGGAGAGATAGAGAGGGATGGAGAGGCAGAGAGGGATGGAGTGATAGAGAGGGATGGAGAGGCAGAGAGGGATGGAGAGGCAGAGAGGGATGGAGAGATAGAGAGGGATGGAGAGGCAGAGAGGGATGGAGTGATAGAGAGGGATGGAGAGGCAGAGAGGGATGGAGTGATAGAGAGGGATGGAGAGGCAGAGAGGGATGGAGTGATAGAGAGGGATGGAGAGGCAGAGAGGGATGGAGTGATAGAGAGGGATGGAGAGGCAGAGAGGGATGGAGTGATAGAGAGGGATGGAGAGGCAGAGAGGGATGGAGTGATAGAGAGGGATGGAGAGGCAGAGAGGGATGGAGAGATAGAGAGGGATGGAGAGATAGAGAGGGATGGAGTGATAGAGAGGGATGGAGAGGCAGAGAGGGATGGAGTGATAGAGAGGGATGGAGAGGCAGAGAGGGATGGAGAGGCAGAGAGGGATGGAGAGGCAGAGAGGGATGGAGAGATAGAGAGGGATGGAGAGGCAGAGAGGGATGGAGAGGCAGAGAGGGATGGAGAGGCAGAGAGGGATGGAGAGATAGAGAGGGATGGAGTGATAGAGAGGGATGGAGAGGCAGAGAGGGATGGAGAGGCAGAGAGGGATGGAGAGATAGAGAGGGATGGAGAGGCAGAGAGGGATGGAGAGGCAGAGAGGGATGGAGAGATAGAGAGGGATGGAGAGGCAGAGAGGGATGGAGAGGCAGAGAGGGATGGAGAGGCAGAGAGGGATGGAGAGATAGAGAGGGATGGAGAGATAGAGAGGGATGGAGAGATAGAGAGGGATAGAGAGGGATGGAGAGGCAGAGAGGGATAGAGAGAGAGAGGGATGGAGAGATAGAGAGGGATGGAGAGGCAGAGAGGGATGGAGAGGCAGAGAGGGATGGAGAGATAGAGAGGGATGGAGAGATAGAGAGGGATGGAGAGATAGAGAGGGATAGAGAGGGATGGAGAGGCAGAGAGGGATAGAGAGAGAGAGGGATGGAGTGATAGAGAGGGATGGAGTGATAGAGAGGGATAGAGAGGGATGGAGAGATAGAGAGGGATGGAGAGATAGAGAGGGATGGAGAGGCAGAGAGGGATAGAGAGAGAGGGATAGAGAGGGATGGAGAGGGATAGAGAGGGATGGAGAGGCAGAGAGGGATGGAGTGATAGAGAGGGATAGAGGGATGGAGAGATAGAGAGGGATGGAGAGATAGAGAGGGATGGAGAGATAGAGAGGGATGGAGAGATAGAGAGGGATGGAGAGGCAGAGAGGGATGGAGAGGCAGAGAGGGATGGAGTGATAGAGAGGGATGGAGTGATAGAGAGGGATGGAGAGATAGAGAGGGATGGAGAGGCAGAGAGGCAGAGAGGGACTGATGTGAAGTTTATAGGCTGGTGTTTAATTAAATCCTGCCTGATGATGTCATTCTTAGAGGGCACCTGCGTGTTCCCTTACCTCCATCACCGTATATATGCCTGCCTTGCTGTGTGTGTGTGTGTGTGTGTGTGTGTGTGTGTGTGTGTGTGTGTGTGTGTGTGTGTGTGTGTGTGTGTGTGTGTGTGTGTGTGTGTGTGTGTGTGTGTGTGTGTGTAATACACATACACACACACTGTATGTGCGTGCGCCGTGCGCATCTGGTCTGGCTTTATAGCACCCTTTCCTTTTCCATCTCCTGGTCTCTCTAGTGTTAGTTCTTACTGTGGTCTCCTCTACTGTTCTTACTGTGGTCTCCTCTGCTGTTCTGTCAATGCACGCAGACGTCCACTCTGAATGAAGTGTTAGTTCTTACTGTGGTCTCCTCTGCTGTTCTGTTGTTCTAGTGTTAGTTCTTACTGTGGTCTCCTCTGCTGTTCTGTTGTTCTAGTGTTAGTTCTTACTGTGGTCTCCTCTGCTGTCCTGTTGTTCTAGTGTTAGTTCTTACTGTGGTCTCCTCTGCTGTCCTGTTGTTCTAGTGTTAGTTCTTACTGTGGTCTCCTCTGCTGTCCTGTTGTTCTAGTGTTAGTTCTTACTGTGGTCTCCTCTGCTGTCCTGTTGTTCTAGTGTTAGTTCTTACTGTGGTCTCCTCTGCTGTTCTTACTGTGGTCTCCTCTGCTGTTCTTACTGTGGTCTCCTCTGCTGTTCTTACTGTGGTCTCCTCTGCTGTTCTTACTGTGGTCTCCTCTGCTATTCTTACTGTGGTCTCCTCTGCTGTTCTGTCAACGCACGCAGACGTCCACTCTGAATGAAGCCGCAAAGTCACACAAATGTGGTCGCCGACCAAAGTCAACAATCAAATGATTTTTCATTGGTGCTCAAGCTTTGACAGGACACCTCCAGAGACATGAAGTTTGGACTTTGGACAGAGATTTATGGTCAGATATACTGTAGGTCGACGAGCATGCTGATGATGAACGTACATACTGTACAGTGGTGATGATAATGGTACTAGTGATGACGATGACGATGAAACAAGTGTAATGCTTAATTGGGTTGTCCACTCACAGTTAACAGTCTTTGTAATGAGTTTGTGCTTGAAATGTACTGTAATTCTGCAAACTGTTAATAAATATTTCAATCAATCAATCAAAACGATGATTATAACATACAGTATATGGTATGATAGATTCAAAGATGGCTCATGACTCCATGTTCCTCTCCCCCCCCCTCCCCCCCCCCCCTCTCGCTCTCTCTCTCTCTCTCTCTCTCTCTCTCTCTCTCTCTCTCTCTCTCTCTCTCTCTCTCTCTCTCTCTCTCTCTCTCTCTCTCTCGTATTTTCCACTAGCATACAATCAAACTGAAACGCCTTAGAAATAAACGTTTTCATCACTGCATGGATGACGTAGGAACTGCCAACTTAAGAAAGATGCCAACAGCGGAAGGCATTGCTGAAATGGGTTTTATAAGTTATTGGATTTTACAGAGCAATCAAAAATAAATAAATAAGCCGGGTCTACTGCTCCTGTGTCAATCCAGCCTTGCCGTTGACCGATCAAATAAGCCACCGGACAAAACAATAAGAGGATTGTCCTTTAACCATAAATCCCTGGTCAGATTGGTCTGGCACTTCTCAGTTTGAATTACATGTCTCTCGCCCCAGAGCTGTGGGTGACCAATCAGAGCCCACTATTCAAAGTGAGACGTTTCAATCTGTTTGTAACCGCACCTTGGAAATTAATCTTCCAACACCGTGACCGAAGTTCCAGACTAATATGTACGCAGTACGTGATATTAGTCTGACCATGCCAGGCTAGTGAAGAAATCCAGCACTCACGGCAATAGCTTTTAAGGCACTTATTTATTTTACCATAGGTAGGTTAGGTATATTTGCAGCATTTGCAGACAAGCAGCACACAACGAACGCGTTGCGGCCGAAGCCTTCGTCAGCGTTGTATGCCAGGCTAGTGAACACATGGTTGACTAGGTGGATACCTGGACTTTTTTGATTGATTGATTAGTCAGACAAAAGTCCTGGGGACTTCTTTCCATTGTGGTCCTATATGTGCTGTCCAATACGCCACTGCCATGTGGGAACATGCGACTGATAAGTAATGAATAAAGGCTAGAACACTGCCTGAGGAAAAATGGGGCAAGCATGCAAGAAACACAAGCCACTCTTCTTCCTTCATCGAAAATGAAAGTGAGTGTTAACCACTTGAGCTTGTAGAGATATTTTTGACAAATAAATGTGGTGTAAACGGGAAAAGAAAAGTGGTCTCTGAGTACAGTGGTAACTCAAGTCCCACTTTACACTGCTGGAGGGTTTGAGTGGTTAATGTGAAAGCTTGCGTACCCAAAGGAAATGCTCTTGCTGTTTTGCGGAAAGAGAGATAATCATCAAATCGTTACATGAAAGCCCATCAATATCATCCTCCCTACATCACTAAAATAACAAGCATGTTTATGTGCCATTTCCTCTACTTGGTCACTGTCTGTCTCTTTCTGTCCACTCTTCTGCGTGTGTGTGTGTGGGTGTGTGTGCGTGCGTGCGTGCGTGCGTGCGTGCGTGCGTGCGTGCGTGCGTGCGTGCGTGCGTGTGTGTGCGTGCGGTACATCATGAGATGATGAAAGAGGAGAATCATAACGCTAAAAGGTCATATTTCGTCACCTCACCATGGTTAAAGGACAATCCTCGTATTGTTTTGTCCGGTGGCTTTGATTGGTCAATGGCAAAGGCTGGCTTGACACAGGAGCAATAGACGGAAGAGGGTATACAGTAGTGCCAGCCAATAGCAGGGACGGCTCCAGGGACGTCCCCTAAGACCCCCTCCAAAATTGACTGACTTCTATGTAAACCAAGATTCTAAATAGCCAGCCCCTTCATAGCACCCCCAGTCACAATTTTCTGGAGCCGTCGCTGGCCAATATTAAGGGACCTGTTGATCCATGTTCCAAATTGTTGGGTCTTTAATTGTAACGCTCCCACCTTTTCCTGTTTACATCCATCTGAGCAGAAACCACTTCATGTGTGTGGGACTAGACGGATCTAATTGCTCAATTTAGAACTCATCAACTAGACCCATCAATACTATCACCAAGCTATTGAAGCGTTGCAATGCATGAGCACCCACATGTGTGGGTGCGCGTGCGTGGCAACAACAGACTGAACTTGACCGACGGAAAGGCATCCAACTACTTCAATGGAGCTGTTCAGTAGTCAGCCGTAATGTGGCGGTCACAGTGTCTGCTGGCTGGCTGCAGCCGTAGTGTGGTGGTCACAGTGACTGCTGGCTGGCTGCAGCCGTAGTGTGGCGGTCACAGTGTCTGCTGGCTGGCTGCAGCCGTAGTGTGGCGGTCACAGTGACTGCTGGCTGGTTGCAGCCGTAGTGTGGTGGTCACAGTGTCTGCTGGCTGGCTGCAGACGTAGTGTGGCGGTCACAGTGACTGCTGGCTGGCTGCAGCCGTAGTGTGGCGGTCACAGTGACTGCTGGCTGGTTGCAGCCGTAGTGTGGTGGTCACAGTGTCTGCTGGCTGGCTGCAGCCGTAGTGTGGCGGCCACAGTGTCTGCTGGCTGGTTGGCTGCAGCTGTAGTGTGGCGACAGTGACTGCTGGCTGGCTGCAGCCGTAGTGTGGTGGTCAGGTCACAGCGTTTGCTGGCTGGCTGCAGCCGTAGTGTGGCGGTCAGGTCACAGCGTTTGCTGGCTGGCTGCAGCCGTAGTGTGGCGGCCAACAGGGCGTGTGATTAAACCCTACTACACAACTCTGAGAATGTAAAAATGGACTGTGTGTAAGGCTGTGGGCTCAGTTCATGCCACGAGCATGTGATCACAGTGTAAGAGTAATAATTGTGCTGTAGGTTTTTGAATAGAAATGATAAATGATGTATTTTGTCGCTGTCGGGCGGAAACCATGTCCAAAACTGTTACTTTTGAGGATATGGGGAAAAAAATAACCTGGATCCAACACAGTTCTTATTTAGTCACTAGCGCTTGTTAATGCATTGCATTGGTTTATAAAAACCACCAGACAGACTTAAAAAGAACAAAAAAACTGCACTTTTCAAATAAAAAAAATAGGAAAGTAGCACATCTACAAACTCAAAATGAGTTGCTTCATGCCACGTTTTGAGCTTACAGATCTGCTACTTTTGATCATGAAAACACACATCCAGTTTCACAGTGATATACATGACAAATAAACCTCATGTGGACGGATAGAGATGAGCAGACAGAGATCATGAGCCATATGGCTCTAGATAACTGGAGAGCTCCCACAGAGACAGATGGAGATAGAAGAATAGAATATAGAAGGTCACAGAAAGAGAGAGAGAGATATATTATTGATTACATATATAGTAATTAACTGTCTGAGGGAGGGCAAACAAAAAATAGTTTTGCTCTTATATGAACCTGTACACAAGATGTAACAATAAAGCACAAGTGTGGACCTTAAACCTTCCTTTGTTTTCTTTAAGGAGAGGAAATTGACGTTTAAACAAGCATTTACCTTTACCGTACCATAACAGTGTCAATGGTCAATGCATGTCATTGTCAATTCACAGCTTCAGCCGTATATACGTGTGTGTGTGTGTGTGTGTGTGTGTGTGTGTGTGTGTGTGTGTGTGTGTGTGTGTGTGTGTGTGTGTGTGTGTGTGTGTGTGTGTGTGTGTGTGTGTGTGTGTGTGTGCGTGTGCGTGCACTTTTTTGTCTGAAAAGGGAGAAAGCACATAACCTGATCAGCCCATCCAATCTAGTTGCATTTCACCAATATCACAATTTAAGAAAATAAACTATTAGGTATAGTTTATCATCCTCATCTCTATATCATCTCTCTGCCTCTCGTACTCAGTCTCTCTGTGTCTCTACTGTATCTCTATATGTGAGTGTGTTTAAGTTGTCATTGTTATTGCAGGAAAGAAACCATATGCTGCTAATGCAATATAGTATATCAGATGGCAAGTAGTAACTAAACGCACAGCACCTCTCTCTCTCACACACACACGCACGCGCGCGCTATCAAATGCTGCTCTGTCTGTTGGACAGCCCGCTTTACTGAAGCCAGCTATAAAACTCACACACACACACACACACACACACACACACACACACACACACACACACACACACACACACACACACACACACACACACACACACACACAGTCGCTCATTTATGAGTATGTCTGGGCACAACAATAAAAGCCCAGTGTCTGCAGCTCAACTCAGACTGACAGACAGACAGACAGGACCAATGGACCATATTATGTATATTCTACTACTTAACAGCTACAATAGGATCAGTGCAACCGTGCTTATTTTCCAGCATGTTCATCTATTTAAAGGAATTCTAGTGCTTTGCTTTTGACTGAGTCAAAGAACAGATTCAAGCCCCATGTGACCTTCATTACACCAGATTATAGAAGAGCTTCTGCAAGAAAGTAAACTTTTGACAGGACAAAAACAAATGTCCCGTCCCGTCCCGTCCCGTCCCAGAACCAAACCACACTCAACCTATGGACCATAGTCACCATACCATAGACACTACAGGTTCTGCAGTGGAGACATGCATCGCTGGGTTAAATTGGGGTTGTGCACAAATGCATGCACAGGAAATCCCAGGCTCACTCGCACAGTTCTACACAATACATACGTCTAACGTATGTCTAACCAAACACATAAACCCGTATATACACCCCCCCCCCCCCCCCCAACTCTCTCTCTCTCTCTCACCTTTGCTGAGATGACAGAGTTCTTGTGGTAGAAGCAACAGAGGGTGGCGGTCAGGGACTTGAGGTGACATCGGTCCGACATCGCGGCGATCACAATCCTGACCTATAGTCTTTCTGTCTCGAGTTATCAACCACCTACTTTGCCTTCATTTAATGACGCCGGCATTGCTATATTTGACTATACTGTTGGATATAGACAATAATGAACTGCTCAGTACTACTGATGTATTGTACACTACACACTAATGTAAACCAAGTAGGTACATAGGTAACCAGATGCAGTTATGATCAAATGAAATAAACATGATGCTAGCCGTACAATCACGCAGTCAAAAATAGACCAAGTCAAAGTGACTGAAAATTAACTAGGTTAAAGTCAAAGTTAACTAAGCAAGCTCATGGTAGGATAATTCTGGACTCTAGTAGGAGCAACATCATGAGCTCTCTCTCTCTCTCTCTCCTCCACACTAGAGTGGACAACCCAGCGTCACTCCTGTCTCGCTCTGCCCTTCCCACAGGCTCCATATATGGATGTGGGGAAGACCCATGTGACCTGGACTCTGGCCAATGAAACGCTGAGGTGGGAGGGGTCCGAGAGAGAGGCACTGTGTCTTCCTGACAGATAACTAACTGTACAGTAGGTACTGTAGATGACTGCATGCTCACACACACATGCACACATGCAGAGATTCCACTCCATTTGTTCTGAGTTGCACAGGTGTCACAAATTGTCTTTGGTTGTCAAAGTACAGTCAGTCTGCTTTCCCAAGCAGACTGACTCTAGGATGTGTTCAGTGTTTGTTTGTTTTTGTATGTACTGTAGTGTAGCATTGGCTAAGATGCTAATGAGTAAAGCAAAGTATTGCTGGCATAAAACCTTGTCTTTTTCGTGTGTGTGCGTTGCGTGCGTGAACAGTAAAGAATCTAGAGTGCAGTTGATAAGTGGCAAAATGTTTGTGTTGCCTAATGACAACTGACTGGGCAATTACTCCCACACACTAATTTACTGCTTCAACTTTCCCACCAGTCTCTCTCTCTCTCTCTCTCTCTCTCTCTCTGTCACACACCCACACACACACACCCACACACACACACACACACACACACACACACACACACACACACACACACACACACACACACACACACACACACACACACACACACACACGAAGGCTGGCACTCCAGTGCCACCTACAGTAGTTAGAGGAATACCCCGCCGCCACAGGAAGCGGAGCCACTAATTACAGCATGAGGTCCCTGAGGATCTGTGAAGGAAATACATCTCTAGAACATTCCCTGGATAACCACAACACACACACACACACACACACACACACACACACACACACACACACACACACACACACACACACACACACACACACACACACACACACACACACACACACACACACACACACACACACACACACACACACACACACACACCACTGCCGCCACCACCACAGTGCCCTCAAATCACCAGCTAGGCTAAATGTCCACCTTAAAATACACGGTCTGTCACTCGAGGAATGCTCTGGAAAAACAACGAGGGACAGAAATTGTCCTCCTGACCTCATGCTGGAGGTTCTATCCTACGTTGTTCTATTTCTATCTGTTGTTCCTGTCCCAATCCGCTGAGAAACAAGACGGACATCCATCTCACTGACTTCAGTTTCTGTCAGGCAGCAACTTCTGATGTCCATCCTATTATAGCCTTTTTTATGGGTTTATTTTCCATAAATTAACGCCCTGCTTGATCGTACTACAGCGTCACACGAAAGCCTCAAAAGTAGCAGATTCGCAAGCTCGAAGATTTTGTAGATCTGCTACTTCGGAATTTGAACCTTTAAAAGTAACAAGGTGACCACTATGTGAGTCAGAGTGAGTATTCTGGTCATAATCTTCTAATGTGTCCAGTTCTAATACACTTAGCTACGCTGGACCACTGGGGTTACAGCAGGGGCATAGTTTCTCCAAAAATGAATTGTTGCATTAGTGTTTGAGCTTCAGTAGGGCTTGCATGTCGTTACTGTGGGGAAGAAACCTTTTTTCTTTTACTTTTTGTGTTTTTGTATTTTTGTAAATGAATGCCCTACTTCATCATACAAGAGTGTCGCACAAAAGTAGTGAAAATAACAGATCTGCAAGCTCACAACACGTTGTGGTGTTAAAGATCGCTATTTGTCAATTCATGAATATTTTCAATTTATGAATATTTTTTAAAATTGTAATAAAAAAGGAACAGTTTTGGAGAACTACGTTTTCCAACCGACAGCGACGATATGTTGGAATTGATTACTGAATGTGAGATCAGCCTAATGTTGTATTACGCTATCCAGATAGAGTAATACAACATTACACCACTAGAGAGAGCCAGAGTGTTGCTCTAGTTTGCCATAAAATAGCACACCTGCTTGTCCACAGCATCAGCATCATACAAAGCCTGTTGATGCTGTCTATATACTGCAACAATATTCACAAAGTTGACCCCTGTCAGCTACTTAAGGTGTACCGTGTTACACTGTATATTGTTACAGTAGGCTATATTGTTTTTGTATTGTGGGAGCCGTTTTTCTCAGCACTAAAGTCTTAATCTTTCATAGATCTTTCATGTGTGCCAGGTCAGTGTGTAGTCAGACCACACACATGCACTGCACACAATTGACTGTAGCCTATATATGGTGCGAGCGCACACACGCACGCACGCACGCACGCACGCACGCACGCACGCACGCACGCACGCACGCACGCACGCACGCACGCACAGAGCATCATTGTTCCGTAAAGCTCTCTCATGAGGGTTGAGCAGCTTACTGTCAGATAGAGGAGGTTGTGGTGAGGGGGGATTCCACAGGGCTACGGTTTCAGACCTGCACATACTGCCACCTAGCTACTGCACACTGAGGCATAAGGTCTATACGTTGCTATATAAACCAGTGATTATAGTGGATAACCTCTTGAACCCCAGCCAGCGTGCTTATTCTGGGGGAAACATTCTCCAAAAGTAGCACAGATCTACAAGCTCAAAACACGTTGTAGCGCGCACGTTTTGAGCTTGTAGATCTGCTATTGTGGCGAAGACATTTGAAAGACGGAAAAAATACAGTTCAGTTGTAAGTTACAGGTAAGAAAAGAGGGTTTAAGTGGTTAATTAGAAGCTTTTCTACCCTTACAAAGAAATATCCTGCTTACGACCCATAAACATGGGTTTATGGGTCATGAGCTACAAGCTCATAGCGTGCCACTGAGTGGCGCGCTACGAGCTTGTAGGTCTGCTATTTTTAATATCGTGAAAATGAGGCACACATCTTTGAATATATATTCTTTCAGAAGATTTATTATTTTATTTCGACGGAGCCCAAGATCACATTACATAATTGACACAGGGGTGAAAAATGGGTTACACAATCGTGGGATAATTTTTTTTTTTTTAAAGTACATTTTTTGAGGTTTATTTTATTTTATTTATATATTATGCAAGCTTAGCCTCTTTGTTTTAAATAGAAATACTGTACTTTTGACTCCACCACATTTCAGGGAAGGGACTCGACATGAGACCGAGTCAAAAATATATTCATATTATGAATCATCTAACACATTTCTGAAACTTTCGGAAAATGTACTTTGTAATTTGTGGCTCTTCAGTATTTATTTGAGTATATGTTCTAGTCAGTATAATACGCAAGTAGAGAGGCTGGACTATCGGGTCGCAGTTTTGACCCTCGGTCAAAGTGCCCCTGAGCAAGACACTTAACCCTTAACCCGCCCTCATCTGAGCAGCCAGCTGCTGGGTGAAGGCAGCAGAAAAGTATTTCCCCCTCCCCGACCCCGGGGAGTGGACCAGTAAAACACTCCCTTTCCTGTCCCCTTACGTTAAGTGTTTTATAAGCAATCTTAAGGGTGCTTTCTACCAAAGATAAAATACCAAAAGGCAAAAGAAAAGCACTCACTTTGATTGCAGTCTTTGATTTAATCTTTTTTAAGCAACAGTCCAAAAAACACAAACGTTGGCCTTGAGCCTTTCCTCGGCGCGAGACAGATGCTTTGAGTACAGAGCGAGGCCAAGAAGGTGTACAGTACTGCATGTGATGTCAGCAAATTTACCCATTTTGACATGAGATCAGATTCTAAAAATGTCTTCTACATCCTGACAGTTTTCTGAAAAAGCTATGTTTCTATGTCAGTCAAAAATAGCAGATCTACAAGCTCGTAGCGCACCACTCGGTGGCGCGCTATGAGCTTGTAGATCTGCTATTTTTCAATAGCTAAAGCATAACATAATGCTAACACCAACAGGGGTTCCCGCCCAAAATGGGTTAAATTACAATGGAGTTGTGGACGGATATATAACGCATGAATGTCCCCAACTCTCCATCCATTACAATCCATTCAGTTTTTGTTTTTGTTTTCAGTTCTCCTTCAAACCCACTTACAGTACACAGTAAAATGGATAAACAACAACAAATGGATAATGTAATTTGTACTCTCTGAGTTTCAATACGTTCAGCATGATCGTTGTTGGCTGGGGGGCAGAAACCTTGTATCTCCATATTTTAATGTTTTTTTGTTTGTTTGTTTTCGTTTTCGGCTATTTTCACTATTTTAAAATGTTCTTTAAAATGACAATAAAAAAGGAATGGGTTTGGACATCATGGTTTCAACCTGACAGCAGCAGTACAGTATGTACTTTGTTCCCTATATACTGTAGTTTCCTTCCATCAATATCCCTTTCCCTATTCTCTCCTTTCCTCTCTGCCCCTCTCCTACAGTACATACATCTCTCCTGCCTCATCCCTCCCTCCCTCTCCCTCTCCCTCTCCCTCTCCCTCTCCCTCTCCCTCTCTCTCTCTCTCTCTCTCTCTCTCTCTCTCTCTCCCTCTCTCCCTCTCTCCCTCTCTCTCTCTCTCTCTCTCTCTCTCTCTCCTGTTCTCTCTCTCTCTCTCTCTCTCTCTCTCCTGTTCTCTCTTCCATCACTTAGCTCATGTGTTTGGATGCTGTCACCTTGGTGTGAAGAACAAACCTCAGCCTTCCCATGAGAGCAGCTCACACACACACATAAGCAAGCCCACGCACTACTGTACACACACACACACACACACACACACACACACACACACACACACACACACACACACACACACACACACACACACACACACACACACACACACACACACACACACACACACACACACACACACACATGCAAAAATACACAAACAGCACCTGGATCTCTTTGGTCAAATGTGGTTAGTCCGTAAATGTCAAGTGTGTGTGTGTGTGTGTGTGTGTGTGTGTGTGTGTGTGTGTGTGTGTGTGTGTGTGTGTGTGTGTGTGTGTGTGTGTGTGTGTGTGTGTGTGTGTGTGTGTGTGTGTGTGTGTGTGTGTGTGTGTGTGTTGAGTGAATTATGGGGGCTATTCCACAGGTTATATAATGCGTGTGAAATTGTAGCTGTCATCTCTGGCCCTCCAGGTGTGTTTGCGTTTCCACTGTCCACATGCACAGTCATGGACACACACTCCCACGCACGCACATACGCAGTGTAGTAGACCGCAATGTTGCAGCAAGTATTTTACCATGTCATATCCCGTGTGGTCAGGGTCAAGGTGTGTGTGTGTGTGTGACAGGGAACGGGGGAGAGAGATGGGGGGGGGGGGGGGGGGGAGACACGCGGCAAAGTTCTTCGGGATCGGGACTTTCACTCATAACAGAGTATTTCTATAATGCATGCAGTATTGATACTTTTACCACCTGGGACCCAGGTGGTGGGTGGGTGGCCATTGCACAGTAGCAGACAATGTGATTTATGACATATTAGGCGTGGAAGCCCAGGAGCTATCAGATTACCGTAGCCTAGTACAGGAGTTCACGGTGACGGATGCTCATTATCGAGGCCTGCAGTGACAGATGATTGGGGCTATCTGGTGTTTTTAGATAGATGTGACTTCATATTCCTACATTAATTCAGTTACAGAATTCAGAGATTTATTTCACTTGTTCAACGTGAGGGGAGGGTTGAACGATCACATTAACTCTCTCTATAGTGTACCACGTCGATTTTCACTCATAACGTTAACAAATAACAATGCAAAAATATTCAGGCCGCGGGAAGTACTTTACACTCGCAGGGGCTGAGCGTCTAGTAGGGGGTGCGCGCGCGTAGTGCGCGCCGCAAAAATGCGCGTGCACGCGCATCATGCACGCGCATTTTAGCGCATTTTCACGCGCAAACGTGGCCTTTACTTTCCCTCTCCACACGCAAGTTATATGAACAAACTGACACAGGCAATTAACCAGGATAAGGTGCCAATACTGTGATACAGCATATTTATTTATCTTTTTGTTTTCTTCCCCTCCTGTTCGAGGGGGGGCTGTGCCTGGGGGGAGGGGGTGCTACAGCCCCCCCAGCACCCCTACTTCCCTCAGCCATGAAAATATTGCCGCCTAGAAAACAAACACCCGTGACCCTGACCCTAATAATAATAATAAGTGAAAAATGAAACTAAAACTGGAAATGTTTAAGCTCATGTGAAGTGAGGGGCAATCTTATCATCGTACAAAATCATCACATCTCATTCCGGCCAATCAGAATTTGAGTCCTCATCTTCGTCTTCAATGTTTGTATTACTAGTACGTAATGTTTGTGTTTACACAAACACTTAAAATTGTCCATTCATTGTCAATGGCATTTAATGTTTGCGTTAGGACAAAGCTGGACATAGGAGGGGCAAAAAAAACACAGGCAAATCAAACTGAAACAAAAAATCACACCCATGTGAAGGGGGGGGGGGGGGGGGGGGTACAGACCCACAGGAACACACCCAGGGTGCCGGGCCAGTTCCGGCGAGCCGCTCCGCGTCCGAAATGGTAGAGAAATGACAGTTACCATGTGACCCCAGTAAGGGATCGGGAGTCAAACCCGCGGCACACTGCCAGACTCGGACTACCGGCCAAGGTGCCTGGACCGCTGAGCCACGGCCCAGGCCAGGTAGTGAAAAACAACCATGCTGTTTTCGTGCTCAGACCCAGCCAGCTAGCCAGACAGCCACACACATAGCTCCGTAAGGGAGTGGTTTCACCACTCAAAAACCCACAGATGAATCAAACTGAAAGTAAAAAAACAAATCAAACTGAAATCAAACAGAAAACAAATCAAACTGAAAGTAAAAAACAGATGAATCAAACTGAAAGTAAAAAAACAAATCAAACTGAAATCAAACTGAAACAAATCAAACTGAAAGTAAAAAACCCACAGGTGAATCAAACTGAAAGTATGTTCCCTCTAATTTGTTTTTGGTCTGAGTAAACACTCAAACCTCATGAGCAGACATCAGCAACTGCTGAGCAAACATACATCACCTTGACACCAAGTAGCCCAACATGAGAGAACACTTCACACAGGTGTGATTTAACCCACAGGTGAATCAAACTGAAAGTAAACTGAATTAAAAACCAAGCGAATGGGGAAAATATATAAAAATGTAACCTTGACATGATGCATATCCAGAGTATGAGGCAAAAGAGTTCAATAATAATCCCAATCATTCTGATGGATTGTGAGGGAATGGAGATGGAGGAGTGCAGAGGTGAATGTGTGAGATGGTTGGTTTTGTATCAGATATTAACACAGGTCTGTCTCGCATGGTTGTATTATTAGTAAAATAAGATGAGATCCTCAGACAGAGGGAAATTCAGATGTCAAAGCAGCAACAGCAACAAGGTAGAAACACAGTAGAACATGTGATAGAAGTAATTGTTCCTACCTTGACATAGTCCACTGTGGTGTCCAGACCGGCTGGACTGGCTGGCTCTCTGGGGAAGACAGACATAGACATGGCCCGGTTCAGTGACATGGCCCGGTTCAGTGAACACATGGTTCTGCTGGGCATTCAAACCAAACCGCTGCCTAGTAGTAGTACTGTTGTAGTAGTAGTACTGCTCAAAATGGATCCTTGGACTATAGATGTGATGCTGATCCTTGGCTGCTGCCACCAGTACAGTACAGTTCTCAAATGGCTCTGCTTCTACTGGTCCAAAAGAATGTTATGTAGTCTACTGGTCCTGCTCGCATGCATGGGTCCTCACAGGGTCCAAGACCCTAGTGACTCCTTGACTGGTACCGACACAGGTTCATTATTGGCAGGATAGGAACACTCCTCCACTCTCTGAACAGAACCTGTCCCAAACAAGTGTAAAGCCGGATCCAGTTGCCAGGAATTCTAAGCAAATTCTTCTACAGTTCCACAGGCTCCACATATAGGTCCCAAACTTCAGATAGTTTGCTGGTGCGATTAAAGAGCTGTCACCGGTGTCTATAAGCTAAATGTGATGCTAATGCTACTAAGAAGACTTGAGTAGTAGGTCCCAGCAGTTTGTCAGTGTCCCCATGAGAGAGAGGGATCGAGGCAGGTTTTGGCTGCAAGAGGGAACACACAGAACTGCTGCTTTCCCTCTGAGGGTGGACTGAACTAACTGCCATGGGATCTCTCTCTCTCTCTCTCTCTCTCTCTCTCTCTCTCTCTCTCTCTCTCTCTCTCTCTCTCTCTCTCTCTCTGCTTCTCACAAGTTTTTTCCTCTCTCTCAGTTAGTGGTTAACATGTTCACTCACTGCACTGGCCGCCCTCCCTTCCTCCCTCTCTGTTTCTCTCTCTTTCTGCCTCCCTCTCTTTCCCTCCTCCTCTCCCTCCCCCGCCATAACACACATCACAGCCACATGCCTGCCCTTCTGAGCCCACTGACAAATTCACAGAGAGGTCAGAGTACACACACACGCACGCACGCACGCACGCACGCACACGCATAGACACACAGAACTTTATTTCTGTAGTCTTTAAATACATTCAGTTCCAGAGCATATTGTTCGTATTCTTTGTCTCTTTTCATGTATGTCCATACTATCGTCTGCGTCTCCTATTCTTACACACACACACTCTGTCATTTAAGGGCTGGGACAACATTTTTGAGGCATCGCACATTGGGCAGGTTTGCCAACTCCTTTGACCGGCAGAATTCAGAGCTTTCACTGTCAAATCTTGAGCATTAATTTAACTCTGAGAGTGTTCAAATTGGGGCCAAATTGGGGTGCATACTTAGTTTAGACTAGTCATTGGTTAGACATGGGTTAAGGTTAGGTTTAGGTGTGCTGCCCCGTGGGAGGTTAGGTTTAGGGTGAGGGTTTGAGATAGGTTGTAGTTGTAGGACTAATGACTGGTCTAACCAATGACTAGTCTAAACCAAAAACTGTCTAAACTAAGTACTGCACCCTTCAAATTTGTATGCAGCCTATACACTCTCGGAACAAGGGTTGAATTAACACTAAGGATTTTACAGCGTAGCAAAGCCTCTGAATGGGTATGGTGGCTTCATTGTATGGTATTGTATGTAGTTTTTATGGTATTTGCGGGCTAATTCAGTCTTTCTATCTGCAGGAGGCTTTTACAACCATGGACTGAATGAGAGAGGTAGTTACAAAAGCTACAAAAACCCTCACAAGTGAGGGGATATACAGTGGTGGTAAAAAGTACTCAAATGTTTTACTTGCATAAAAGTATCAATACTGCAATGTAGAAATACTCACTTAAGTAAAAGTACGGAATTAAAAACATACTTAAAGGGGAAAACCACCCATTTTCAACATTTTACTATGTCATTAATATACCTTAGAGCTGTTGTGTGGAAATAATAAAAAAGTCCCCCCCCATTCTGTGTTTCCCAGAACTGTAATTATGAAAAAAAGATTTTTTTCAGACCTCTAGTTCTAGGAAACACAGAATGGGGGGGACTTTTTTATTATTTCCACACAACAGCTCTAAGGTATATTAATGACATAGTAAAATGTTGAAAATTAGTGGAATGCCCCTTTAAAGTACCAAAAGTAAAAGTACCCATTATGCAGAATATCCCATTTAACAGGGTTTAGGATGGCCTGGGCCATGGCTCAATGGTCCAGGCACCTTGGCTGGTAATCCAGTCTCCCGATCCCGAAGGCCTTTACTGCATGTCTTCCCCCCCATCTCTCTCCCCATTTCCTGTCAGCCTACTGTCTGTCCCTCCATAAAATAATATAAAATAAAGGCGAAAGCCACCAAAAAAAAACAGGGTTTAGGATACAACAATTGTGAGCTTTTAGATCGGCTATTTTCAAAGACTGAAGTGGTTAATGTATGTTTTGTAATAATAATAATAAAAATCTACAGTAAGTAATTGGTAACTAAAGTACAATATTTGCCTCTGAGATGTAGGGTAGTAGAAGTAAAAGTATTGTAAATCGGAAACACACCAGTAAAGTAAAAAAAAGAAAATCCTCGAAAAAACAAGTCGCCTACACAACAGTACTTGAGTAAATGTACTTAGTTACTTTACACCACTGGCTACAAACAAACCCCCCACAAGTGAGCGGGTAGCCACGTGTGTGTGCGTTCCCACGGGAACGTGTACACAAAAACCCCAAAGAAAATGTGTTTAGCTCTAAAACTAAAACCCCCCGCAAGTTTTAATACGGTCCCTCGCAGTAATGACTGGGATTTAGTTATGGAGTTATGTAACAGTACAGGAGCCTCCATTCATAGTAACAATGCACTCACTAATCATAGGAAGGGGGAACGGGGGGGGGGGGGGGGGGGGGGGCTCAATGGAGCACGTCCACCATGTCCCTCACTAACGGCCCTGAGCACACACAGTTCTAATGTAGATTTATGTTTGCAGTAATTATGGCGAGGAACATCTCCTGTTTACTCTGCAAAGCCCCCGATGGAGGATGTTTGTCCTCTCTGCAACCCACCGAAAGGTGAAGATCTGTGTATTTGCATTGGTGCTATCCCACTTTGTGTCTCTATACAGATCTGTTAAATTAAACCAACATCCTCTGTTGGTTTGGGTTATCGTTTTGTTTAGCCCCCAAAGAAAAACTAACACGGTGACATCATCATCTACACTAGTACGTCGCCTCATATCACCTCCGTTGAAAGGAGAAAGGGCCTCCTAGGGCGCCTGTAGCTGAGTAGCTGAGTACAGAGGCCATCTGGGGATCAAAGGATTGCTGGTTCGACCCTTGGCTCACCCATATCAACACGTCTCCCTTTCCCCTTTCCCTAGGTAGTGACAGAGAACCTCAAACCACAAAAGTATGCCAACATTCTGGCTACAGAGGAGTATGTGGCCTTTCTGTTAAAGGAGCATTCAGTGATTTGGATAATTTGGAAAACCACCCAGTCTGCCCCGGTAACAAAATGTGCACATGCACACGCTCTACAGTGGGGGGAAATGCAACAGGCCAACAGCATGTGCACCAAGGCCCGCCCCCACTCGATCATGATTGGAGGAAGGCCCCTCTCATCCTGATTGGATGAAGGCTTTGCCACCCGCCACCAAAACTGAAACTAGGGTTTTTTGACCCCAGGGGCTCACTGGGGACAGGGAGGATCTCCTTATATGGTCAGCACACTCTATAGAAGGGAGGATTATAAAAAAATAAATAAAAAAATAAGTGATATTTGAATGAAGTGAAATCACTGAATATACCTTTAATATATCCATGTGCTCATGCTCTTTTATTTAGTGTTATGAATTTGCATTTGATTTAAGTTAAACTGCTGTTTGTGTCATGAGTACATCCACTGTGGAATGAGTACATCCACTGTGGAATGAGTACATCCACTGTGGAATGAGTACATCCACTGTGGAATGAGTACATCCACTGTGGAATGAGTACATCCACTGTGGAATGAGTACATCCACTGTGGAATGAGTACATCCACTGTGGAATGAGTACATCCACTGTGGAATGCAAGTATCACGCAGAGATACAGTGAGAACGAGAAATGAGGCATCATCAACAAATCCTGGCGTGTATAAGAATTAAGGACCTGTTGATGTAAATGTACCTACGGGTCCATTTGGTTACATTTGTATACGCTCAGACTCTCAGGAATGTACGGTGCAATCTGTCCGTCTGCACATCTAAGGAGGAATGCAGGAAATTGGTGTGGTCAAGAGTGTGTGTATATACTATACATGCAAAGCTGACCACAAACTATTATGAGTTCCTGAGCAGGTGGAGCCTGACGCCCCATTTGTATTTCGCCGTACGGCTGTGTCGCGTGCCAAAGATAGCCAGCCTTAAAGCTCACAATGTGTGGCGGATACGACGAGTTGTCAGCTTGTTTTAGTAGGTCGGCTATTTTTGCCACGCGACACCGTTGTACGACGGAGCATATACATTAGAGCAGGTTCTCAACCTTCAGGCTGTGAGTGACCCCCCCCAACATAATTATATTTGAACTGGGGACCCCCCACCCTGATTAGCACTTGGAATAGTTGAGGCATTACATTTAGTTTGACTCTGTTCCACAGACAAATATTGTGAATACTGAATATAGCTGTCTGATCTACAAGCTCACAATGAGGCGTTGTGAGCTTGTACCAGTTTTTATAGCATAGTTTGTTGATTACATTTGATGCAGTAATGGACTTTTCTTTACTTTCTCTACAAGCGCATTGTGAGCTTGTATTTTAATACTTGAAATGGGACATTCTGCATAATGAGTATTTTCACTTTTGGTACTTTAAGTACATTTTGAATTCCTGACTTTTACTTTTACTTGGTTGTAATAGAGAGTATTTCTAGTAAAAGTAAAACATTTGAGTACTTTTTACACCACTGCAACCTGCTCTTCATTATAGTCAGAAAGTGGAAACACACAGAAAATACATAATGTACTGCACACACACACACACACGCACGCACGCGCGCGCGCGCGCGCACGCACGCACGCACGCACGCACGCACGCACGCACGCACGCACGCACGCACGCACACACACACACACACACACACACACACACACACACACACACACACACACACACACACACACACACACACACACACACACACACACACACACACACACACACACACACACACACACACACACACAGAGAGAGAGAGAGAGAGGTCTATAAAGGCTGACCTCAACAAGTCTCTCTCTCTCCCTCCTTCTCTGCCCGTAGTGCTGATACAGCTGTGGTCTGGTCAGAGTATTTTCCTGCTGTAGTGACCACAGCTGACCTGACCTCACACACAGTAAAATACTCAGTGGTCATTTAGCCCCGGAGGAGTGTTCTCTGGGTCCATCTCTTTACACTGTGTCAGGATGACCGGTTTTAGTATTACATAATATAGTATTATAGTAATAGTATAGTAGTAATATAGTCTTTCTCAGATCTGTCACAATGCACGCACGCACGCACGCACGCACGCACGCACGCACGCACGCACGCACGCACGCACGCACGCACGCACGCACGCACGCAAAGTAGAAAGACAGCACGGAGAGAACGAGAGAGAGAGAGCGAGAGAGAGAAAAGAGAGCGAGAGAGAGAAAAACAAACACCTCTGTCTTTTTCTAGCTCATGCTGTTAGAGAGAAGTGACTGACTGACTGTGACCACAGTCTTTTTCTGGCTACTGTTGTTCTTTTTGCCAAACCACACAACTGTGTGTGTGTGTGTGTGTGTGTGTGTGTGTGTGTGTGTGTGTGTGTGTGTGTGTGTGTGTGTGTGTGTGTGTGTGCGCGCGTGCGTGTGCGTGTGTGTGTGCGCATGTCAAATGTAACATAGAGGAACAAAGACAGGAGAAAAACTGACATTGAGAAAGAGTAAGCAACTATAGAGGTATAAGAGAGCTGCAGTGTCTATAATCAGCCTACAGAGGTCAGCATAGTTCTATAAAATAGGTCTTTAAATTCAGTGTCTAATTGTGGCTTTCTCATCATCATCACAGTTTCACAATAGGATGAATGCAGTATCAGAAACTACCGGATCTCAATTATCTGGCGATATAATTTAATTGGAATGGACAGAATCATCACTTTATGATCTGCTGTATCCTGTATGGCAAGTGTCATTAACCCATTAAGACCTGGGCGGCTGTGGCTCAGGAGGTAGAGCAGGTCGTCCAATGATCCATGGGTCGGCGGTTCGAATCCCGGCTCCTCCTGTCTACATGTCGAAGTGTCCTTGGGCAAGACACTGAACCCCAAATTGCTCCCGATGTGCTGGTTGGTGCCTTGCATGGCTTCCACCGCAATCGGTGTATGAATGTGTGTGTGAATGGGTGAATGTAATGCACAATCTATGTAAAGCGCCTTGGATAAAGGCGCTATATAAATGCACCATTTACCATTTACCTGAGGCCGATTCTACAAATGCCTTCTAAATCAGTAGTTCTCAAACATTGTCATGCCATGGAGCTTGTATATCTGTTATTTTTGAGAATCACTGTTCTAAACCACTTACTTATGTTGCTATAGCCTATATATAGATGCTTTCCCTGTTTTAATGGGGTTTTTTTTAGTGTTTGCCAGTGTTGTAGAAGAAATTGGCCCCCGTTTGTTTTCATTCTTTTTAGCTTTATTTTGGCAGAACACTATATGGGCAAAGTGGGGAGACGTAATGCAACACATGGACTCGAACCAAGGACTTTAATCAACTCCACGCTCCAACTCTAGCCTAGCCTGGCTAATAAGCCAGACCGAATAAGCCGTTGGCAAAAAAAAGATTGCCTGCCGGCGGATTACGATCTGGAGAGGCTCAATTGTACGCCCATTTCCTACACCAGAGAACTGGTGTGGCCAATCGCGACACGGTATGCAATATGGGCGGGCTTTGGTACAGTGACGTTCAATGCTTGAGACCTTTGACTGACAGTAGCTCTGACCAATTGCGTCAAAGAGAAAATGTTTGAACCCGCACGCCGGGAAACAAGATCCATACACAGCATCTCCAGACTCAAATACCACACGACAGTGTGATTTGAGTCTGGCTTATTAGCCAGGCTAACTCTAGCCTACTAGGCCTACTAATGTTTACTGTTTTGACAGTACAAAGGACTGAAGAATCTTGCGATGCTTAAAGGGAAACTTTGTGGATATTGAACCGAAACCCTATTGTTCTGATTTGAGGAGATCATATGTAAAGTGTGGCAATAAATATCCTATATCTTCTGTGTACTAGGGCTTGAGTGCTCAAATGTCTGGAAAGGTATGCGCGATGACATCAAACTATATGTTGGAATGACGTCATGATGTAATTTATTCCCCCCAAATGCTTTTCATTTAGAGATGTTGATGATGTGCTTGTTTGCGTATTGCATATATTCAACAATCATTACAGAATGTACCTGAACACTTTTGTCAATGTCACTGTAGCGTTAAAATGGCAAATTTTAACCTGAAATTTGATTTCAAAATGTCCCACTGTCCACAAGTGACTCATTATTACATATAGCAAGATAACAATCTTTACACATAGTGAGCCTAACAAACCTTTTGATCATAACATTTAGATGTTTAGTTTTTACAGTACGGTATCTTACCTACGAGACATCTTGTGCACTGTTGAAAACACGTTGATCAACAGATGACAACAACACTCGTTCTTCAGAGTGTGTGTGTGTGTGAGGTTACACAGACCACAGACACACACACGCACACACACGCACACACACACGCACACATACACACGCACACACACACACACACACACACACACACATGCACACGCACACACCCCGTCATTCCTTGTTTCACTTGCTCTTTCAGACACTAAATCATGCATTTATCACAACCTGAGGCCAGCTGGCTTATCGCGTTCTACTCTCTCTGTTATTCACTCTGTTGGCTTATGCTGCTCTCTCTCAATAATGATTTCCTTTGTCTCTATTTCACAGCCTGTCCATAACTTGTTTCTTTCAAAGGACACGCATGCATTCTCTCCGCCATAGCTTCTCTCCTGTCTGTCATTTCAGTCTTTTGGTGGTCTGCTCAGTGGCTCTGAGATGCTGAGGTTGACAAACCGACCAATCAGGAGACGGTGTAGTAGGTCAAGGGTCACAGGTCAACCGACAGGCTGATGGATGTGGTTCAGTATGACAGTATTTGCTTGGCTAATGGATTTGATGGATGTAGTTCAGTATCTGCTTGGTTAATGGATCGATACAAACTATAGATAAAGCACCTTGACCGTTGACATTTTGTTTGTTTTTAATTAAGTCTTTAATTAATCAAAATGACCTTATCTGACATCTATAAATGTCCGTTGGTGCTCTTGTAAAGGGACTGCTGGATGAAGGCTAACGAGGCAGCTTTATACAGACTCATGTTTTGCAAAGTTGAAAGGTCACAGGTATGTGCCATCCAGTGGGCACGGGCACTAGTTGACCAAGCAAAACACGAGCCCAGGCAGCCGTTCCTTTGATATCTTCCGGGGCTTTGAGCAGCTGGTGGGCAGTGCCATCAAAGTGTATAGCTTCAAAGAGATTTTTTCCAGACGCGTAGAGGGCAGCGGTGGCCGAACGGTTTGCGGAGCGGTCTTGATACCGGAAGGTCGCCAGTTCGAATCCCCGGACCGGCACGTTAAAGTGCCCTTGAGCAAGGCATTGAACCCCAACCATGAAATGTTCTATGAGCAGGGCGTGGCTGTAAACAAGCATCTCGAGCTTAGTCCACTTACCCTGGGTAAACAAAGAACTTTGCTTTGCTTTGCTTTAGTAGACGAATCTGTCCCATTGGCTAGTGCCTATCACTGCCGGGTGATAATTCACCAATGCTGAACCCGACGCGTCATTTCTCACCCTAGTGAGCTGCTTCAAGTTGACGCGTGTGGACCTTCTTTCCGTTTTTGTCTCCCTTATAATGGGAGTGGATGAGACTTGACACGACTTGAAGCGCAAGTCTGCCTGGCAGTGCCCGTGCCCAGTGTGTGAGCCAGTCTACATAGACATCAACACATTATGCCAGTCTACATAGACATCAACACACTATGCCAGTCTACATAGACATCAACACATTATGCCAGTCTACATAGACATCAACACATTATGCCAGTCTACAGGGAGATCAACACACACTATGCCAGTCTACATAGACATCAACACATTATGCCAGTCTACAGGGAGATCAACACACACTATGCCAGTCTACATAGACATCAACACATTATGCCAGTCTACATAGACATCAACACATTATGCCAGTCTACATAGACATCAACACATTATGCCAGTCTACATAGACATCAACACATTATACCAGTCTACATAGACATCAACACATTATGCCAGTCTACATAGACATCAACACACTATGCCAGTCTACATAGACATCAACACATTATGCCAGTCTACATAGACATCAACACTATGCCAGTCTACATAGACATCAACACATTATGCCAGTCTACATAGACATCAACACATTATGCCAGTCTACATAAGTACATATACATCAACACACTATGCCAGTCTACATAGACATCAACACATTATGCCAGTCTACATAGACATCAACACATTATGCCAGTCTATATAGACATCAACACTTTATGCCAGTCTACATAGACATCAACACATTATGCCAGTCTACATAGACATCAACACATTATGCCAGTCTACATAGACATCAACACATTATGCCAGTCTAAAGTACATAGACATCAACACTATGCCAGTCTACATAGACATCAACACATTATGCCAGTCTACATAGACATCAACACACTATGCCAGTCTACATAGACATCAACACATTATGCCAGTCTACATAGACATCAACACATTATGCCAGTCTACATAGACATCAACACTATGCCAGTCTACATAGACATCAACACTATGCCAGTCTACAGGGATAGAAGGACAGTTAAGCAGGTAAAGAGAGATGGTAGAAAGAGGAGCTGAAGGGGGAGAACACAAAGACTTCACAGTAATCTGTGATCTGTCCTACCGTACCACACCCTGACCTACAAAGGTAACCCAACTGGCTGGGGGCCGTACACACACACACACACACACACACCCACACCCGCACACGCACACACGCACGCACGCACGCACACACACACACACACACACACACACACACACACACACACACACACACACACACACACACACACACTGGCTACATCAGATACAGTCTGCTGTAACTCTACACGAGAGATGGACAGATGAGGGACATGATGAGGGATGAGGTGTGTGCGTGCCTCCTCTGAAGTTGAGCTGCCAGCCACTCCCCCCAGGGTTCCCTTTACTGACTACCCCTACCTACACCCCCTCCCCTGGCGCTTCTCTGTCTCTCTCTTTCTCTCTCTCTACCCCTCTCTCCCTCTCTTTCTCTCTCTCTACCCCTCTCTCCCTCTCTTGCTCTCTCTCTACCCCTCTCTCCCTCTCTTTCTCTCTCTCTCTACCCCTCTCTCCCTCTCTTTCTCTCTCTCTACCCCTCTCTCCCTCTCTTTCTCTCTCTCTCTACCCCTCTCTCCCTCTCTTTCTCTCTCTTTCCTGCTAAACTAAAAAGCAAAGAACTCTAGTGTGGACATTGTGTATTTGTAAGTTTGTTTAATTAATGATGTGTGTATAAGTGTATACATACATTGTGTACTGTATGGGGGGGGGGGTCTCTGTAAGAGAGTATTTTTGAGGAATCAATAAACATAATGTTTAGTAAGTAAGTAGACAAACAGTGATGATCTGAACAAAAATTGCAGTACTAGAATTAACCACTTTTGAACCCGGCGTCTGTATTTTGGGCATGACAGTAGTATAGGCGAGACATTCTGACACAATCATCCTTTCCAGACAACGTAGCGTGTGTCTTGTGACATGGAAATGATAGTGTCCACAGCATGTAGACAAGATGTCCAAATGGAGACATGGAAATTATAGTGTCCACAGCATGTAGACAAGATGTCCAAATGGAGACATGGAAATGATAGTGTCCACAGCATGTAGACAAGATGTCCACATGGAGACATGGAAATGATAGTGTCCACAGCATGTAGACAAGATGTCCAAATGGAGACATGGAAACGATAGTGTCCACAGCATGTATAGACAAGATGTCCACATGGAGACATGGAAATGATAGTGTCCACAGCATGTAGACAAGATGTCCAAATGGAGACATGGAAATGATAGTGTCCACAGCATGTAGACAACATGTCCACATGGAGACATGGAAATGATAGTGTCCACAGCATGTAGACAAGATGTCCACATGGAGACATGGAAATGATAGTGTCCACAGCATGTAGACAAGATGTCCAAATGGAGACATGGAAATGATAGTGTCCACAGCATGTAGACAACATGTCCACATGGAGACATGGAAATGATAGTGTCCACAGCATGTAGACAAGATGTCCACATGGAGACATGGAAATGATAGTGTCCACAGCATGTAGATGTGACACTTACAAGTGTATGTGCACAATTGTTGTTTTGTTTTTATTTAATTTTATGTATTTGTATTGAGAGAGGCCAATTCCAGTTGTGTTTTGTGTTCAAACTATACTAATAGTAGTTACTGAGTCACGCCACCAGGGGGAGATCGCCCTAAGGTGAGCATGGTTTTTGTGGTATATGGACCACGGAGGCTTCCGTTCTTCAGACAGATTTGCAGCCTGCTCTGATGAACGCAACATGAATCTCCTGTCTATATTTTCCCTGTACAACAGGTTAGTAAAGTGTGCAAAAGCATCATAACTTATATCAAAGGACTCATAAGCCTTTCTTATTTTGTTTGGGCTAAGACTGATACAGAAATGTTATGTTTTGGTTTAGTTTGAGACTTGGGAAATGTACAAGTGAATGAGTGACTGATTCCAAAATGGAGGCCTTGTTTATTGTCTGTAAAAACGGAGCTCACTGACATATGTGTTTTAACACCACAGTTTAGCATAGGGTTTGGTGTGATAATGTACAAATGTTTATTGAATGTTTTGTGATATTGTGTGTTTATAAAAAACGTTCTGTATGCAGTAAGACTGTGACTAAAAAAGTAAACAAACCAAAGGTTTAAACAGTATTACAGTATTGACTGGGAAAGTAAAGAACAGAGACTGGTTAAAGTAACAGTATTATAAATGTGAGTTTTGGAGCACATACAGTACAAATGTATTTTCTATACAGTATTTTGGTGAAATGTGACAACAAAAAGACCAAATGTGTAAAGTTGTATTATTCTACAGTAACAGTTTATTGTGAATTGTGAAATATGAATGTGAATATGTGATTATTGAATGTGATGAGTATGATGATTGCATTTAAAGAGAGAAAAAGAGAAAGAATATGAAAATAAGATTCTGTGAATAAAGACAGATTTGCAGCCTGCTCTGATGAACGCAACATAAATCTCCTGTCTATATTTTCCCTGTACAACAGGACTTATCTTCTGCCATCAGGCCACTCAATCGTGAGGCCTGTAACATAGACAAGATCAGGGACATGCAGAGAGATCAGATTCTAAAAATGTCTTCTACATCCTGACAGTTTTCTGAAAAAGCTATGTTTCTATGTCAGTCGTTCTTCGATTTTTCAAAAATAGCAGACCTGCAAGCTCGTAGCGCGCCACTCGGTGGCGCGCTACGAGCTGCTATGAGCTTGTAGATCTGCTATTTTTCAATAGCTAAAGCAAAACATAATGCTAACTCCAAAAGGGGTTCCCGCCCACAATGGGTTAAAGGGGCAGGGGCTGAAATCCTGTGAGTGGGCACTTTTGCGACAGGTTGAGAGCTTGTAGATCAGCTATGTTCGGGGTGCAACCCAGCACTCTTTAGCTAGTGGAGATGCGGTGTGTACGACATGGATTTCGAAACAGATTTGTTCAATGCAAAATACTGTGTTCAAGTTCAGGAGACTGAATGAGTGAATGCTGCCTTCCGGTATGGCATGGAAAGGGAGTGGCATTTGCATTTCTTTCATCATAGTAAATGCTGCATTCGTGGTCTGGAAAGGGCAGTTGTTTTACGGACGGGTGAAAGGGCAGGGGCTGAAGCCCCCTTTGATGTCTATGTGTCCCTGGACAAGATGTCCAAAGGGAGCAGCTTCTGACTGTCAGGTCAGTGTAGTGAGAGCTGGAGACAGGATTTCATCATCTGTTGGTGGTACATATTTAACCCGAATATTTAAAAATTTAAGCATAAAGCATAACATAATGCTTAAAACATGCACCAAAAGGGGTTCCCGCCCAAAATGGGTTAAAGGATAATGCACAGTGTACCTGGCCATGTGTGTTTATGTCTGCCCCTTTATACACAAACAAAGCAAACCACATAAGCCCTACTGTACATAATACTTATTTGTTTCGACAAATAGACTATCTACAAGCTCACAACGATGAGAGCTAGGACATCTGTAGATCTTAAAATGTTCTTCTTCTTCTTCTTCTTCTTCTTCTTCTTATTATTATTTTTAACATTTTCGACTACAATGACATGCCCAAAATAGGGACACCATGGTTAAAGAGGTTAAACATGTCACGTCACATTATGTGACACATATCGTTGGTAAACACACGTTGGGACAACCTTCTTCACTGCAGATTTACACACAGTGTCCTGTTTTATCTGTCTGAGAGACGGACAGAGAAAATGTAATTACTGTTGTTGTCGCGATCGCACTGCTATGACCCGTGTCTTGATTTTTATTTACACTTTGCAATGAGATACAGTGCACTTACTTTCCTAGCTTGGGTATTTGAATGGGCCTGTACTACCCGTGTATTTATCGGTTGGTGTAGCAGCCTATGCCGTTGCGCATGCCTGTCTGTTTACCTGTAATTAGGGAAGTTGTCCGAGCCATTGTGAACCAGTGGAGAAGACACGGGTAGACGGACATGTCCAGTAGCTACTGGTGTGTTGTGGCGAGCAGTCGACTGAGACATCTGATTGGCTCTCGGGTCCCAGGTGTAGTGTCCGGGGGCGGGGTTAGCATTGGCCACGCCTCTTCTGCGTCGCGGCAAGGTCCCGTGAATGGAGACGGGCTGGTAGGATGCAGCCGGGAGGTCTGACAGGCTGGAACCTGGACCTGACCTGGAAGAAGGAAAACACAAAGAGAGAGAAAGACGCAGAAATACATCAATGTGGTCAATTTGTAGTAGGCCTATTAGAGTCAGTATAACTGTTCCAAATTAAGTCAACCATATCCATTCAGATTTGTTTTTAATAAACATACCGTTGCTGTCGGGATGAAACCTCCTATCTCTATATTTTAAGTCTTTAGTGTTTTTTCGTAAATGAATGCCCTACTTGAAGATGTCACAGAAAAGCATCAAAAGTAGCAGATCTGCAAGCCCAAAACTTTGAGCTTGTGCATCTGTTGCATTTGGAGGTAGAGCCTCCCCAAATAATTTAAATCGTAATCGTGGTGAATCCATACTGTAAGCTATGTACCTCCTCCCCTCCGTGTAGTCAATTAATGATAATAATACATCGAATGTATATAACGTTTTTCTCTACACCCGAAGTCGCTTAGCAAAACAAAATAAACAACTTTATTCAAGTCTGAAAAGGTGGGTGTTGAGGGAGGCTTTAAACAGGGGGGCAACTGTGTTTAGTTTTTGGTGACCAAATTGTGGAGAAAATGGGGAATAAGTATTAAAGAAAATATATATATTTTCATCCAGCGACACAGAGTATATAAATGAGCGCTAACTCACCCATTTCTGCAGCTGATGAGGTCCATGGAGGAGGCCAGGCTGGCCTGGAGGCCTCTGGAGGAGTAGTTAGTGCTGCTGGGGGTACCGAGGGAG